>NW_026000205.1:11329984-11526244 GCF_001458135.2 Marmota marmota marmota
CCAATCCACGTTCTTTGTAGGGTCCATGGGGCCTGCGGATGCTCATGGTAAGATTCCTTCTCTGGCCTGGAGAATCAGGAGGTTCTGAAGGAACTGGGCCTGGCAAAGGCAGGCTGTTCACATATCTCTCTTAGGAGTGGAAAGGATGTGGCCAAACCCAGGCATCTGCCTGGCCCCAGACTCCTTACTCCTACTCCCATGGCCCAGGACTCTCACCAGGATCACAGGATCCAGGGCCACAGCTGCTGATGTCATGGGCCCAAAGGAAACATTCACTTTGGCCTTCTTGGAGGAAGGAGTGCAGTTGGGGCAGGTTGTACCTGGGAGAACAGGTGTCTGTGCCCCATACCCTCCTACTGCCAGCCTGGCTAGTCACAGGTTTTGCTGAGCCTGGGTCTTAGGGGCCACCTCTAAGATTAGGCCACCCTTATATCCTGGCAGGACTACTGCATGAGCCCCCTTCACTGGTCTCTCTGCTTCTCACCCCTGTAGTCTGTTCTCCACCCAGTGGTCAGAAATCATGTTTCATACAACCTGGGGAAGATGAAGTCACTGCTCAAAACCCTGCACGACAATGGGACCTTTCCCTGACATGTTCAGAATGACAACAGTGGAGAACAGGCAATCTCTTTAGTGCTATAGGTGATTTAACTCACCTCATTATCATACCTACTCTAAAAGGTTGGTGTGAACATTAGCTGATTCAATCAATCTTAGAAATTGAGGTACAAAAAAGTTAAGTCCCTTGCCCAAGCTCACACAGTTATAAATGGCCAAGGCGGGGCATGAACTCCATCTACCAGTAAAACTCCTATGCCTCCAGGGCCCTCTGACTGCTTCTCCTACCTCACCTCTTCATTTGTCCCTCCTGTCTTCAAATACTGAGCTGTATTTGCCTCTTGGCAGCTCTTCCTGAAGGCCAAGATTGGAGCCTGACTGTTCCCTCTCTATGAATATTTGTGCCCCAACCCAGGTTACCTCCTCAGAGAGGCCTGTCCTGAGCATCCTAGCTCAGGTAGCAAACACCTTTCCCTCGGTCACAGTCTTTTCTTCATTGAACTTATTTCTCCCCAAAATGACAGGATCTGTTTCCTAGTTTGCAGTCTGCCTTCTCTGCATCAAAGCATAAAGTCCAAGGGGTT
Source organism: Marmota marmota marmota (assembly GCF_001458135.2). NCBI lineage: Eukaryota > Metazoa > Chordata > Mammalia > Rodentia > Sciuridae > Marmota > Marmota marmota. Next base: position 11,331,127 of record NW_026000205.1, read on the forward strand.
AGGGGCTTGTCCTGTGTCTACTGTGTTCCCGTAGACATGGTGTTCTTGATGTACAGTTGGTACTATTCCTGGCACTGGAAATACAGGTATGTAAGATGACCAAATTCCCTGGTCTTATGAACCTTAAATCTATGGTTGGGTGTTCAGAATTCTGGAACCCAGTAAGGATCTGGGAAGAACACTGGGATCTCTAGGGAGAATGTATGGCCACCTGGTGAAAGCTGGTCTCTTGGGCAGATGAGGCCTACCTCTCTATGTTCTATACGTGTCTGAGCTGATTCTGCAGCTGCTATATTGGGTCTCGAAGTCCATGCTGCTGTCTTTGCTGGGCCCCAGTTTGGGCCATTAGGAGAGCTTGATGTTAGGTGTCCCATGTGCTCTGCAGCACCTGTTCCACAGCCACCCAGCATTATATTGCCCCTCTTCCTGGCCTCAGCTGTCATCCTGAGCCTCAGTTTCTTGCTCCATCAGCTCCATGCTCTGGTGTAACTCTTGGATCTCCGTCTGCAGGCGGGCTGCAATGTGGCTTCTGGCTCCAACTTCTGACAGCCCTCGTAGGATCAGGTGTAGGGTCAGATGCTCGCTCTGACTGTGGCTTAGCCTGGCCTGACTACCTTTTGAAAGGCACCAGGCTCCTCAACTGCCAGGGATGAGGAGTTTTCCTGGCAGAAGTACTGGTGTACTCTTTGGCTCCCTCTTTCCTCCTGAGCTTGTTTCACATCCTCCCAGCTTGTTGTCTGTCTGTGCTAGTGATACATTTCCATCTCAGTGGTGATCTCTTTCTAACTCCTACATTGAGGTGTCCTGAGGTCTCCTCAAAGCCTCCCCCTGGATGTCATTTAGGTTCCTTGCACCAATTGGATCCCACCCTAGCCTTTTCATCTCTCCAAATCTGTCCCATTCCCCTTCTCCCCTCACTAGCTTTGATAGGGCATACCCCCAACTGTGCCATTACACCAGTTGATTTCTGGCTCCCCCTGGACTGATGGCCTAGGAATGCAGGGATTAGGGCTGTTTTGTAACCCTTTGACCCCAACATATCCAGCACCAAGCAGGGCCTAGAGCAAAAGATGTACAAGTTCTTTCTTGGGTGGAAGGGAATCTTATAGCATGGAATTTTCCCTTCTGGACTGTCCTGGTGGCCATACCTGAAGAAACCATGCCAGAGTTAGGATATGTGTGGGGCTTGCAGAGGGAAGGGCAGGAAGTGTAAGACTGTGGGACAAGACCAGATGGGACTGGAGAAGATAGGATGGGACAACATTGAGAAGCACTTACCACAATAAGTTTCCCCGGATCTTCTTGACACTGCTATAGTCGAGAAGTGGAGGAAGAGGAGTTACTGTGAGACTTGCCTGTGCCCTCTTCCTGGCACCCTCCCCTGATCCCACTGGCTCACCTCTGACTATGCACATGCTGCAAGATGTAGGCCCAGATATCAGCCCCCTTTCCCAGACACAGCCTGTGGGGACAGGGTGTAAGTTTTTGTCTAGGGCACTACACAGATGAAGGAAGCTCATTCCTAGGGTGATGATGGTAGGGAGTGTTTGCTAAGGAGTTCTCACTTCTGGGAGAATGAAGGCCCCTCTTAGTCACAGAAAGGGTGAGTTTCTACAAAAAATGGGGGCATCCTCATTCCAAGTGGGGTGCCCATTTCTCCAGTTACTTCCAGAGGTTGGGTGAGAGGTGGTTTGCACGGGGAAGTGCTCTCAGACAGGACCCTCACTCCTACAGATTCAGTCTCCAATGTGGTGGTTATTACTAAGGGGTGGGGTGGGAGTGTGGGGTCGCTGTCAGGGTTTGTCCCTCAAATCTGGGATGCTCTTCTTGAACTTAATACTGCCAAGGTGGGGAGGCCTCAGTGATCTGTGGGGTTCTCGCTGTCGGGGACCCCTGGCCCCCCTGACTCACCTTTGCACCGTGGACTCTGGGCCCGGGACGCCGTGGGCACCCGCATCTCTTGGCTGCTCCGCAATGCAGTTCCCGCCCTTCCTGCACTAGCTTCACGAGGCACCCTTTCAAGTGTGGCGCCCTCCTCTGACATCACGAGTGCATCATTCACGTAGCCGATAGTGTGTTGATATGTGTGTTGACACACACACAAGGTACTGCTCAGCCTCAGGAGAGAAGGAACCTTGCCCACCTTACCCCATCGATGAATCCCAGGGCAGAATATGATATAAGCTAGTCACAAAAAAGACAAATATTGTGTATTTCCAATTTTACGGGGCACCAGGAGTAGTCAGAGTCCTAGAGATGGATTGCAGAATGGTGCCTGTCTGGGCCTGGGGTGTGATGGGGAGCCGCTTCAGAAAACGCTCTAAGTGAGAATTCAAATCAATGAGAGCTTTATTTACCTGGCCAGGGACTGTCACCCACCTGTAGAGACTGAAGCTCTGAGGGAGAACAGCAATTTCCTGGCCTGTATCCTGGAAACTTAAAGCCGAAAAACTTAAAGCCAAAAAACACAACCACAGGGGCTTTCCTTAGCGTCACATAAGCAAGCCAGTCGTAGAAGCTAAGACAGCACTTAGCACAGCAACTCACAATTGCACCTTGGGTTTGAGCAGGTGTTAGACAACTGTATCCTGAGTTCAAGCAGGTGGTTAGTGGGGGCTAGAATCTACTTCAAAGTCTTGGGTCATCAAGACCACCATATCCTGGGTTGAGTACATTTTGTGGGGTACAAAGTACAGAAAACAATGTAAGAAAACAGCTTTCATTTCAGTTTCTCAGAAACAGCTCTTGTAACATTTTTTTTTAATAGAAGGAAGCAAAGTCTTGGGCCTGTCTACGACAGTTCTTGCTTTATAATTGTCTTATGTCACTTATCAAAATCTTATATCAATAATCTGTATTTTTTTACTAATATCTATAATCCATAACTTACATTCTTATTGATTGTATTTATCAGTTCACACCACAACAAGGGATGGGGAAACAGGGACTAGTTCTTTAACAGGTATAGTGTTTCAGTTTTAAAAGATGAAAATGGATATGGGAACTGGTTGCATAACAATATTATGTATTTAACACTGTGCAGAAAATATGGCTTCTTCTAGTCTATAGAACCCATTTCTAATTCTGGAATTGTGTCCCCAGGCTTAAGACAGATTCTCTGGACCCAGTTATATTCTCCTCAAATCCGTAAGGTGAAGTGGTAAACTCCAGTACTTCAGATTATTGTCTGTATTGTAGGTAGGGCCTTTAAAGAGGTAATTCAGTCAGAGTAGAGTTTTTAGTATTTGCTTTAATCAATTTTACTTGTATCTTTATAAGAACATTAAGACATAAATGAAACAGAGGGATGACTGTGTAGGGACACAGCAAGATGGTAGCCATCTGCATACCAAGGCGATGGGCATTAGAAGAAAACAGACTTGCTGACACCTGGATCTTGGACTGCCAGACTCTATAATGGTAAGAAATTTAAGTTCTGTGTTTTAAGCTACTAAGTCTGTGATGTTTTGTGATGTGAGCTCCTGCAAAATGAACAGTGTATCTGTTCCTGAATGATTTCTGGACACCTATTCAGCTGCTGCAGAGCCCTCAGGGCGAACTGGAGCAGAAAATCACCATCCACACAGCAGGGAAATAAGACACATCAGAAACAGTGACCCAGACCCGCAATTTCCTGCTTCAACAGTGCTTGGATGGAACCCGTTGCTCGACCCTCACCCCGGCCGGCTGCTCACAGCCAGCAGCCCTTCGCCGCCTCTTCACAGCTCCCTCGGACCGCCCCAGGCCTCCGCCACGGCTCCAGCACTGCGCCTCTCCTCCCCCATGACTATCATGTTCCCCTCGAAGGTGCGCCAGCACTACCACCAGGACTCGAAGGCCGCCATCAACCACCAGCTCAAACTGGAGCTCTAGGCCTCCTATGTCTACCTGTCCATGTCTTACTACCTTGACCGTGATGATGTGGCTTTGAAGAACTTTGCCAAATATTTTCTGCACCAATCTCATGAGGAGAGGGAACATGCCGAGAAACTGATGAAGCTGCAGAACCAACGAGGTGGCCAAATCTTCCTTCAGGATATCAAGAAACCAGACCGAGATGACTGGGAGAGTGGGCTCAATGCAATGGAATGTGCTTTGCACTTGGAGAAAAGTGTGAACCAGTCACTTCTGGAACTGCACATACTGGCCACTGACAAAAATGACCCCCACTCGTGTGACTTCATTGAGACTCTTTACCTGAATGAGCAGGTGAAATCCACCAAAGAACTGGGTGACCATGAAACCAACTTGCACAAGATGAGAGCCCCAGAATCTGGCACGGCAGAGTATCTCTTTGATAAGCACCCCTGGGAGAAAGTGATAAGGAGAGCTAAACCTTAAGCTGACTTACCCATAGCCATGGAAGTGACTTCCCTGGTCACCAAGGCAGTGCATGCATGTTGGGGTTACCTTTACCTTTTCTATAAGTTGTACGAAAACATCCACTTATGTTCTTTAATTTGTACCATTTCTTCAAATAAAGAAATTTGGTACCCCCCCTCCCCCCAAAAAAAACAGTGACCCACAACTTGCCCACCCTTCTAGTTGGACAGCCCTGTGAGAAGGGACTTCCTGCTACTAAGCTTGGGGAATTTCTTATTAACTTTTGATAATAAACACTTGATTAGCCTTTAGACCTGCCAGCAATTGTCACAAAGAGCCATTTCATGCCTCCCTGTCTTTCAAGGACACCCTGAACCCATCACCTCACAGTGACCTCATGCAAACTTTCCCTTTATGACAATATGTCCACCAAGGCCAGCTAATTCCCTCTGTCTGGCCAACACTTTTCACACTAACACCCCTGCAGATGAAAGCATCATCCCCAAACACACATGAAAGACATGTGTGCCCTATGACACAACCCCAGACCCATTTATAAGATCTCCTTGGCATGGACAAGCATTTACAAATCTGCAATTACTTAGGTTCCTGTGATCCTCCCCCTGACCACCCAGTATACCCTCAATGATCCACTCTGACAACCCCAGCTGGTCCTATCTGGTCTGCATTTTGCCTTAGAAAGGTCCCTGATGACCCTCAGTGAGCCACTTTAACAGCCCATCTGCCCTGATGTAGCCAGTGTTTGCTGATGGGGTTTTGTCTGTCCTGACATGGCTTCTCTGTCTCAATCTGACCCCTTCACCCACTAAACTTCACCATTCCTTCATAATAACCCCCAATGCTCTGACATTCCCCATCACATACTTCCTTGTCTTCCTCAGTGTGATGGAATAATCTCCTCATCATTTTGTCGGAATGCCTGTCTGCTCTGGTCAAGTGTTATTTCTTCCCTTGAACTGTGCTTGTGCTGGTACTCTATGATCGACAGAACCCATTATCTTTGTACCCTCTTTACCCATGACACCCTGTCTCTCCATTAGGCCCTCACCTCTGTCTCTTTCTTCTTGTCCAGTGATGGTGCACAACAGGGGATAAAACTCATCTCCCAAGGGAGTTTCTGCCCTCTCAACTCTTGGACCAGGTCCCTACCAAGTGTCCTTACTGGTTGGACACTTTGGTGGTATCTCTTCACTGCAAAGAACTTATATCCAAATATCAAAATATCTTAAAACTCAAACAGTAAGCAAAGAAACAACTCAATTAAAAAATGAGAAGATATGAACATGTACTTTACCAAAGAAGATACACATAAGGCAAGTGAATTTATGAAAAGACTCATGTCATCTGTGAATTACTAATTAAGACAACAATGGTATATCACTAATTATTTTAGATTTCAACTATTCTAATTAGAATAGTTGAAATCTAAAATAGTGACAACACCAAATGCTGTTTGGAATGTGGAATAACATTCAATGGTAGTGGAGATGCCAAATGACATGGCTGCTTACAGGAGGGTTTGGAAATTAATTGTAGAACTAAACAGTTTTACCACACAATCCAAGATCTCACTCATTATCCAATTAAGAACTTTATTTGAAAAAAAGAAAAAACAGTTCTCTAGGTAAACATTCTGCTTTTGAAGGATATTAGTCATACATTATGAAGTGGCATACTTATGTTTCCTTTTTGGTTCATTACCAGCATGTTGGTGAGTTTTGACAGAGCATAACACTAATTTATAGAGAAACTTTTTATTATTTATTCTTTTGTGATGCTGGGAATTAAACCAGCTTGCTAGGCAAGTGCTCATCCACTGAGCTACATCCCAAGCTCAACAAACTATTTTTTAAACAAACTGGCTATATGTATTATATTTCATGTGTTATATGAGTGCATGTTTAAATTTACTTGATGGGAGAGAATGTGGTCATAGTAGACTCTTGTCATCCTTAGTGGCCTACTATCTGATTTTCCCCCCTATGCCTGGGAGGCCTTCATCTACTAAGAGAAAGTCCTCCTCATACTGTTAAATAGTTGATAGTTAAATGCCCTTTCAGCTTTCCATATACCTAGGGCCCTAGCCCAGCCTATCTGCTCTAGTCTGGTTGTTCTGATATCTGATTCACTTATATGCTTTTCTTGTAGTTGTACCCATTTTATAGTAAGGTTGTTAAATATCTCTTAAATTACCAAAATATAATTGCAGATGAGAGAGCAAGGGTTGTATAATAAAAACTGATTAAAAAATTAACAGTAACTTCCATGTCTGGTCATAATGGAATACCAGGGATCAAATTAAATCATCTGAACAAATTTGAAATGTATGGAACAACAGTGTTAAAGACTATGGATGGTAGGTAGTCAAGGACAGTGTCTCCTAAGAAGGGAAGTGGACAGGTGTAAGTTTCTAGGCTTCAGATAACACATAAAACTCCTCCAATTGAAACATTGAGAAGAAAAGATTGAAAAAGAACAATGAGAGGAAATGGCTCATGAAGGGTGCTGAGGAAGCAGGGACTTTGCAAGGAGCAGGGACTGAGTAGAGCCCACATTTTCCTCAAATTGAGGAAATGGAATTAGGAGTGCAGAGAAGTAGGATAGCTTGAGTTCACAGGGTGTGGTCCTGGAGAGGAGAAAACAGGCCAGGAAGAGAACTTCAGAGGTCTTCACAGGATTTCCCACCAGTATTCAGCAAAGATGTAATGATACATACATGCGGGGGAGAAAACTGACTGTGGGTAGAGGAAGAGACATCTGAAAATGGTTAATGGAACAACCTGCCAAGCTCATAGTGAGTCAAGCAACACAGATAATTTCATCTTCCAAACTGGAAAACCTTATTGGTTAGGAGGAGATTCTTCCTTCAGTAGCAGGGAAAGATTAACTCTAGTCTAAATCCTTCTTTGACAGTGACTAAAGAAGCTTAAAAGCAAGACCTTGAAGGATCATGCTATTACTTAACTTCATTCCAGAAAAATTTCAAGAATATTCATGGAACTATGAAGGCTCCAGAACCTAACAGTGTAAAATTAACAATATGTGTCATCAGAACTGGGATGAGGCTCAGTGGTAGAACATTTGCCTGGCATGTGGGAAGTCCTGATAAATCCCCAGGCACCACAAAAAAAATGGCATCAGTAAAAAAATTATAAGTTATATATAAAGTAGGGAAATATGGCTCATAATGATGAAAAAAAATCAATAAATCAAAACTGAGCCAGATTGAACACAGATGATAGAATTGATAGGCAGAATTATTAAAACAGCTCTTATAACTCTGTTCCACAAGAACAAAGTACTAGAGAATATTAAACTATTATGTAGAGGCATGAAAGAAAAAATACATATATATCTCACAATTGAACTTCTGGAGGTGAAAACTCAAAAGTCTGAAATGAAAAACAGAATGGATAAGAATAAGATTCTTGCGGAAGAAAACATTAATGAACTTGAAGACCTACTTGTTATTCATTTTTTTCTTGTTATTCATTTTTTCTTTTCATCCCTGTGATAAAAATACCTAATAAGAACAAATTGAAGGAGGGAAAGTTTTTTTTTCTTTCTCATGGTTTCAGAGGTCTCAGTCTATGTAAAAGGAAAGTGGGGAACCAAGAGATGAGTGACTGAGAAATGAAAGACAGACACCAGGCAGAGATATACAGGAGAGTTTATTGTCAGAGCTGACAAATAAAGGCACATCGTTTCATAGAAGGAAAGAGGCAAAACAGGCTTGGGGTTTGGGACTTTTATGGAGAAGCCTCAGGGATTAGATCTGGAAGGGTCCTAATGCAGGTGGTTAAGGGTGGGGTTAGTATGAGGGAGTGGTGAGCCTTTCTCAGAAACGCCCTTGGGCAGGAAAGTGAAACTTTTCTTAAAATGGCCATCAGGATGCTAAGCAAGGACATTACATGATGGGCAGCTGGCTCATGAAGGGTGCTGAGGAAGAAACTGCTCAGTTTATGAAGGTCAGGGAGGAAAGAAAGAGTGAGTACATGTGCCAATGGTGCCAGACAAGGTGGATTCTCCAGTGACATATCTCCTCCAGTCATGCCCACCTGTCTACAGGTACCATCAAGTAGTGCATTGAAATTATTACTTCAAATGAATTAATCCATGGAGGAGGTTCCAGCCCTCAGAATCCTCTCTCTCACCTCTGAACGCTGCTGCTTTGCCTAACACATGAGCATTTCAGAGGACCATTCCTAGATCCAAACTGTAACAACACATAAAAACGCCTCCAATTGAAACATTGAGAAGAAAAGATTGAAAAAGAACAATGAGAGGAAAAGATTGAAAAAAGTATCAGCGAACTGTGGGAGAACTTCCACCTGCCTAATACACATGTAATTGGAATCCCCAAAGGAGAAGGGAACACAGAAAGATATTAGGAGAAATATTGACTCAGAATATTCCAGATAAGATGCAAGTTACAACCCTTCCAAATCCAAGTATCCCAATGAATCCCATGCCCAAGAGAAACAGTTCACTACATATGGTGATCAAATTCTCAAAACCAGGGACAAGAAGAAAATCTTAAGAGCAGCCAGACGGAAAAGGCCATTTACAAGAGACAATGATAGCACATTTTTAATTGGAAGCAAGGCAAAGAAGAAAGCAGTGGAGCACATCTTGAAAGTACTGGAAGAACTAAAAAATCAACTTTGCAAAAATATCTTCCAAAAATGAGGAAATAATAGACACTTTCATACATATAAACCCTGAAAGAATTTGTTATCAATATTACAGGTGCTGCATGATGAAAAAATATTTCAAATATTTCTCCAAGTAGGAGGAAAAAGATGTCAGATTTGAATCTGTAAAAGGTAATGAAGACCACTAGAATGGGAATGAGTATATCCACATTTTAAATTATTAAAATATTTTTAAAGTTTAATGATCAGTTTAAAGAAGAAAATTGTGGGGCTGGGGTTATGGCTCATTGGTGGACGCTCACCTAACACATGCAAGGTGCTGGGTTTGATCTTCAGAACCATATAAAAATAAATAAAATAAAGGTATTGTGTTCAACTACAACTAAAACAATTTTTAAAAAAATGTAGTATGACATATACTATACATAGATGAAAATGTGTGAAACAATAGCACAAAGGCTGAGAGTGGAAAAAATGGAAATATATTCTATAAGGTTCCTATACTATTGACAGGGAAATATGAAGGTTTCTGAGAAACTTTGGTCTGATCCAGTTTTCTTCCTTTCTAGCCTTTCCTTCTCAAGAATAATTGTAGCATGTGTTTCAATTGTACCATCCTAACAGGAGGAGGAACTAACCAGAGAGACTGTGCTTCTTTCTATCACCTCTTAGGAGCAGGGTGTTCTTCAGGGCTTTATCCCCTTGAGTCATGCGCCCCCTGTTATAAAAGCTGGAATCAGAGGCTTTCTGGGCTTCCTCCTCGATGGTGCAATTGGGGCACACAGTATGTCTACTTCATGTAACCCGTGTGTGGCAGTGTCTGTCTCACCAGACACAGGCAAGAGTTTAACCAGTGCACAGTGATTGTGCTTTCCAGCTCTATATGAAGTGTCACAAAATTAGTTGAAAGAAAACTGATAATTTCAAGAGTTATATTATAAACCCTAAAATAGCCACGAAGATGATAAAACATTTAGTCAATAAGCCAATAGAGGAGGAAGAAAAAGGAAATAAAAATATTTAATCGAAAAGGAGATAGAAAAAGAGGTAAAAGAGAACTAGATAGAACATATAAACATAGTATATTTAAGTTGGAGCATAACATGAACTTACATTAAATGTACATGCCCTAAATACTCTGATTAGAAGACAGAAATATTCTGATGAAAAATTACAAAGTAAAAACCCAAGTATATGCTATCCGCTATGAGAAACTCATGTTAAATGATAGAAACACAAGGAGTTTAAAAGTAGAAAGATGGAAAAAGATACACAATTTCTTTGGTAGAATAGAATTACTATTTGATCTAGCAATCCTACCTTTGGGGATATAAAAAACATATATATATATATATATATATATAGTCTCTAAGAGATATTTGCAAATACCTATTCATTGCAGCTTAATACAAGGCCAGTAGGTAGAAGCAACCACATGTCTATTTTTGTATGAATGGATAAACAACATGTGATATGGCTTAATGGGTTCAATTCCTGCTATCCAAATATTAATAAATAAATAAAAAGAACAATCAAAGTGTAGAACATTCTTATTACTCTCAAAAGAAATTCTCTGAAAAGAAATACTGAACCTTTTACCTTACTCTCTCCTCCTAACCAAGCCCTAATCTCATTAGCTTTTGATGTTAAACTCTTGCTTAGCCTTTACAAAATCCTAACAAACCTGCCAGCAGTTGTCACAAAGAGCCATTTCATGCTTCCCTGTCTTTCAAGGACACCCTGAACCCATCACCTCACAGTGACCTCATGCAAACTTTCCCTTTATGACAATATGTCCACCAAGGCCAGCTAACTCCCTCTGTCTGGCCAACACTTTTCACACTAACTCCCCTGCAGATGAAAGCATCATCCCCAAACACACATGAAAGACATGTGTGCCCCATGACACAACCCCAGACCCATTCATAAGATCTCCTTGGCATGGACAAACATTTATAAATCTGCAATTACTTAGGTTCCTGTGATCCTCCCCCTGACAACCCAGTATACCCTCAGTGATCCACTCTGACAACCCCAGCTGGTCCTATCTGGTCTGCATTTTGCTTAAAAAGGTCCTGACAACCCTTAGTGAGCCACTTTAACAGCCCACCTGCCCTGATGTAGCCAGTGTTTGCTGATGTGGTTTTGTCTGTCCTGACATGGCTCCTCTGTCTCAATCTGACCCCTTCACCCAATCTGTGAGCAGTATGTCTACTTCATGTAACCCGTGTGTGGCATTGTCTGTCTCACCAGGCACAGGCAAGAGTTTAACCAGTGCACAGTTCACCCATTACAACTTTACCATTCTTCCATATTAACCCCAATGTTCTGGACATTCTCCATCACATCCTTCCTTGCCCTCCTCAGTGTGATGGAATCATCTCCTCACCGTCTTGTCAGAATGCCTGTCTACTCTGGTCAAGTGTTATTTCTTCCCTTGAACTGTGCTTGTCCCAGTGTACTCTGAGCAACAGAGCCAATTATCTCTGTACCCCCTTTACGCATGACACCCTGTCTCTCCATTAGGCTCTCACCTCTGTCCCTTTCTTCCTGTCTAGTTATGTACAACAGGGGATAAAACTCATCTCCCAGGGAGCTCCTGTCCTCCCAACTCCTGTAACAAGTCTCTACCCATCATCCTTATTGGTTGGACACTACTGGAGTGTGTGACTCTTTGCTGCAAGGCCTTAGCTTTTTTCTTGGTCTCCCACAAGAATATCCAGAATCCAGGAAGAACTGTGGGTTCCAGGTAGATAGTGTCAGACTTAAGTCAAAATAGGATACCCAATTGGTGCCTGCTCAAGAATCTGGTGTCAAAATTTGCTGGTTGATATGTGGAGCAAACTCCCCACATATCTGAGTGAGACTGTTTGAGTAGTGAGCAGGAGTAGGAAGGACACTTTTTTTCCTGATTGCAAATCATTTGCCCCTCCAGACACTGAGGAGCAAGTGTCCTATTCAGCCCAAGTAGATATATACAGCCAAGGTGTTATAGTTTAGATATGAGGTGTCCATCCAGAAAGCTCATGTTAGACACTGCAAGAATGTTTAGATGTGAAATGACGGGGTTATGAGAGCCTTAAACTAATCTGTGTGCCACTCCACTTGAATGGATTAACTAGGTGGTAACTGTAGACAGGCAGATTTCTGGGGTCCCTCGGGGACAGAGCCTCTCTTTGCCATGTCCTTAATGCCATGTCCTGAGCTGCTTTCTGCGATCCCACTCTTCCACTGTGGTGTTCTCTCTCCTCTTGGGTCCAAGCGGTAGGATCTGCTTTCTATGGACTGAGACCTCTAAAACTGTGAACCCCAAATAAACTTTTCTTTCTCTATATTGTTTTTGTCAATTCTTTTGGTCACAATGATGAAAAAACTGGCTAAAACACAAGGTTAAGTTGCACTGTTGTATGTATTTGCTGACTTGCTTATGAGGAGAGAAGGCGTTCACTTCATAAATGATAGGAGTAATAACGCGTGTAGTGGGACCAGGCCGAAAATAATGCCAGCGATGGCCCAGCAGTATGCTCTTGCAGAGGCATCGGCTGCCTCGTCATATTGTTGATTTTGATTGTAGCGCATTGTCTGAGTTCAGGGGAGAGCAAACAGGAAAAGATGAGCTTAAAGCGTTATTGGATAGGGGTGAGCTATGGGAGTATAAGGACCAGTATGGGGATCTGAACCTATAGGAGGTGCCATAGCTCAGGTTCCCAGCGCAAGAGGAAGGAGGAGGAAGAAGCTGAGTCAGGGTCAGGGCCAGGAGGCGGGGTGGGGGGGGTGGTGGGAGTTGGCATCATGCAGATTCCCACCTTGAGAGAATAGTTTAAGGATAGAAAGCCTACAGGACAGCATATAATGATAGACAAGAGTGCTAAGAAACAGTAGTCATCGGATGGATCATTTTCTTGGTTTTCAGAGATCTCATCATCAACCATTTATTCAGCCACCTGGGGACAGAGAGTGGGTTGGGTGAGTATGGCTTCTGGACTCTGCCACTCCTTCCCATTCCCTCCCTTTTTACCCTAATGCATTTCTCCTTGGTTCCTATAAAACCTTTAAAATTCTCATTGATTCCCTATAACTCCCACTATGTCCCCTCTAACCTCTCTCTATGCTTGTTTAAAACTTTCATGGCCATTAGAACTCCCCACCTTCTGGGCCCTATTATTCTCTCTCCCTGTAACCTATTTTCCTGGGTTCTAAGACTTCCTCCATGTCCGATACAATCGCTTTGAAGATTCCCTTCATTGTTTCTCATTTGGTGCCTTCTACTGTGGCCCATCCCAAATCCTTGCCTCTAATGAGTCTTAACTCCCCTAAGCTTCAACTGATCCCTTACAGCATTTTATTCCTGTAAGGCTGCCATCCTCAAAGCAGCCTCCTCTTTTCCTCTGCAAAACCCCCATGTATAAGATTCTCACAATATAACATTTAATCTGTAAAGCCTTCTTTATAATTATTTGTTCCTTTCTAAACTTCTCACTATATAAAACTTCTAATTCCACAATAACTCTCTCACTGATCCTTTTACAATATCTCTCACTCTTACAATATCCATCCTTATGAATTCTTCATGATCCTACCCTAACCCTTTACTATTTATTCTCTCATAAACTCTTTGGTTTTTCCACTCAACCTTTAAGTTGACTGCTCTAAGATTTTCCTTGATCACCTGTAAACCCTAACTCCTTTCCCATTTTTATCTGTAGTCTCTTTTCTGACCCTTATACATTCATGCCCTGTTTCCCTCTAACAACTTCTTTCTACCCCCAACCAACTTCCTGATTCTTTCAACTTTCTCTATTCACTTTGAACAGACTCCCTGTTCTCCTAAATCTCTCCCCTCTCCAAACACTTCTCTATCCATATGTAACAAACTCCTGTCCCCATCATTCCCTGATACCCCTCCTCCTTATCCTCTCTGCTCACCTTAAACATGACCAATAGGGCAGCTGGATCTGGCATTACTAGGACTACCCAGAAGCTTGCAAGAGTCACCAGAAATTGCCATGGAGACCAGACAGGCCCCGCCTCCTATCTATTGGTTGATTGTAGATGCTCAAACCCAGCTGCTGATTGGTGTAATGCTACTCTCTCAGATGATAGGTGTATCCTTGTTTATCCTTGGTTTCACCTTCAAAAGGAACCTGTAAATAGACTCTATCTTCTTGAACTTTTTATTTTTTTATTTTTATTTTTAGTTGTAGATGGACAAATGCCTTTATTTTATTTCATTTTTTAATGTAGTGCTGAGGATCATTTTACTTGAGTTTTTATTGTTTTTTTTTTTTAAATATATTTTGGGTACAAACCTAGTTAGATGATATGCTAATGTTTTCTTCTGGTCTGTAGCTTCTTCTTTTCTTTGCTAACCATAAAATCTGTAGAGCTAAAAGTTTTTAATTTTGATGAAGTCCATTTTTTTTTCTTTTATAGATGTGTTTTTGGTATTGTGTTTAAGAACTGTGCTTAACCCAGGATCAGAAAGATTTTCTCCTGTTTTCATCTAAAAGTTTAACAGTTTTCCATGTTATATTCAGATCCATGATTCCATTTTGAGAGAATGATTGTATTAGATGTGATGTTTAGACTGAGACTATTATTAGTTTTTTTGCATATCAATGTTCAGTTACTCCAATACCAATTAAATGATGATGCTTTCCTTGATAAATTGTCTTTGTACTTCTCTTGAAACTAAATTGACTATATTTATGTGGCTCTATTTCTGCACTCATTCTGGTGTGTTGTGTTTTTATCATTAGCCACTGTCTTATTAGTAGCTTTGTGGTTAATTCTTAAAATTGGGTATTTTGAGTACTCCAGCTTTATTCTTTTTCAGAAAGTTTTGATAATACTTATATAGATCTACAAATAATTTATAAATAGTCTAATTTAATTCATATTAAAATCCTATAAATTTTTAGGATTTTAATATGAATTAAATTAGACTATTTGGGGAGATGTTGAGGCTTCAAATATATGAACATGATAAGTCCATTTATTTAGGTATTTTAAAATTTCTTTAATCAGCAGTAGTAGTTTTAAACATACATTTTGTATACATGATATTTTTAGGTACATACACAAATATTTGACTTTGGGGGAAGCTAATGAAAATATTATTATTTAAAAATTTAATATTAAATATGTAATTTAAATATTAGAATTTAAAATTATAATTTTAAAATTTTAGATTTTTTTTGTGTTGATATCACATCATACAATCTTGCTAAACTCATTAACTCTAGAAGTGTTTTTATTTTTTTAAATTTTAATTTGTTATAAATGACAGCAGAATGCACTACAATTCATATTACACATATAGAAAGCACAATTTTTCATATTTCTGGTTGTACACAAAGTAGAGTCACACTATTTGTGTCTTTATTCATGTACTTAGGGTAATGATGTCCGCGTCATTCCTCCATCTTTCCTATCCCCATGCCCCCCTCCCTTCCCCTCCCTCGGCTTTGCCCTGTCTAGAGTTCATCTAATCCTCCCATGCTCCTGCCCCACCACAATATGAATCAGCCTCCTTAAATCAGAAAAAAACATTCAGCATTTGGCTTTTTGGGATAGTCTAACTTCACTTAACATTTTATTCTCCAACTCCATCCATTTACCTGAAAATGCCATGATTTTATTCTCTTTTAATGCTGAGTAATATTCCATTGTGTGTTGTATTCCTAACGACTAAAACACTCAGGGTCACTCCAGGTGAACTGGGCTGCATGAAATAACCAACAAGAGACAGAGACACCTTTTTCTTTGAGGTCCTGTGACAGCTTCTCTGACCTTAAGGGTCTGCAGAAAGACAGCAAGCGAGCACGTGCTGAACCCTTTTATTGAGGAGAAGCTATTCAAATGAGGCAGGGGGGTCGGGTTTCAGGGGATTGAGTCTAGCTTTGTGATGTCTGCTGTCAGCAGGTTGACTGCCATCTAGGAAGGCCACACCCAAAGGCAGAGCAAGAGCAGGGGACACACAATGGGTGTTTCCATGGAACATTCTACCCCAAACAGGACATAGGGGTAATATCACAAAGGAACAGGTGAGCGTAGCTCAATCCATGGGGCGACACACCTACGTCTGAAGATGCCAAACTTCCGGAACCAGGGCAATGTCCAGGTCACTACGAGATGTAGTGACAATCAACTCCAGGATGGAAGATGTGAATCATTCAGAGTGGCTTCCCACAATTGTATTTATATACCGCATTTTCTTTATTCAATTGTCTATTAAAAGGCATCTAGGTTGGTTCCATAGTTTGGCTATTGTGAATTGTGCTGCTATAAACATTGATGTGGCTGTGCCACTGTAGTATGCTGTTTTTAATATATATATATTTATATATATACACACTAGATATTAGTGCTCCAACTGATATGTGTGTGATAAAAATTTGTTCCCCAAATGTAATCTCTCTGTTCACCTCACTGATTGTTTCTTTTGCTGAGAAGAAGCTTTTTAGTTTGAATCCATCCCATTTATTGATTCTTTTTTTTTAATTTTGTTTTTAATGTTTATTTTTTAGTTTTCGGCGGACACAACATCTTTGTTTGTATGTGGTGCTGAGGATCGAACCCGGGCCGCACGCATGCCAGGCAAGCGCGCTACGGCTTGAGCCACATCCCCAGCCCCCCATTTATTGATTCTTGATTTTAATTCTTGCGCTACAGGAGTCTTTTAAGGAAGTCAGGGCCTAATCTGACATGGTGGAGACTTGGGCTTACTTTATCTTCTAAAAGGCACAGGGTCTCTGGTTTTTCTTAGGTCCTTGATCCACTTTGAGTTGAGTTTTGTGCATGGTAAGAGGGGCTTACTTTCATTTTGTTGTATATGGATTTCCAGTTTTCCCAGCACTGTTTGTTGAAAAGGCTATCTTTTCTCTAATGTATGTTTTTGGTGCCTTTGTCTAATATAAGGTAACTGTAATTATGTGGGTTAGTCTCTGCGTCCTCTGTTCTGGGCCATTGGTCTACCAGTCTATTTTGGTGCCAATACCATGCTGTTTTTGTTAATATTTCTCTGTAGTATAGTTTAAGGTCCGGTATAGTGATGCCACCTGCTTCACTCCTCTTGCTAAGAATTGCTTTAGCTATTCTGGGTCTCTTATTTTTCCAGATGAATTCCATGACTGCTTTTTAAAATTTCTATGAGGAATGTTATTGGGATTTTAATTGGAATTGCATTAAATCTGCATAGTGCTTTTGGTAGTATGGCCATTTTGACAATATTGATTCTGCCTATCCAAGAGCAATGTAGATCTTTCCATCTTCTAAGGTCTTCTTTAATTTCTTTCTTTAGCATTCTGTACTTTTTGTTGTAGAAGTCTTTCACCTTTGATTGTATATTAAGTTGTATAAGATTGTATATTAAGTTTGATTGTAGATTAAGTTGATTCCCAAGTATTTAATTTATTTTATTCGAGGCTATTGTAAATGGGGTAGTTTTCCTCGTTTCCCTTTCAGAGGATTTGTCACTGATATGCCTTTGATTTACGGGTGTTGATTTTATATCCTGCTATTTTGCTGAATTCATTTACTAGTTCTAGAAGTTTTCTGGTGGAATTTTTTTGGGTCTTCTAGGTATAGAATCATATCATTAGCAAATAGTGCTAATTTGAGTTCTTTTTTCCTATCCATATGCCTTTAATTCTTTCATCTGTCTAATTTCTATGGTCAGTGTTTCAAGAACTATGTTAAATAGAAGTAGTAAAAGAGGGCATCTCTGTCTTTTCCCAGTTTTCAGAGGGAATGCTTCCAATTTTTTTCCATTTAGAATGATGTTGGCCTGGGGCTTAGCACAGATAGCTTTTATGATGTTGAGATATATTCCTGTTATCCCTAGTTTTTTCTAGTGTTTTGAACATGAAGCAGTGCTGCATTTTGTCGAATGCTTTGTCTGCATCTATTGAGATGATCATATGGTTCTTTTTTTTTTTTTTAAAGAATTTTTTTTTTAATATTTATTTTTAATTCTCAGCGGACACAACATCTTTGTTGGTATGTGGTGCTGAGGATCGAACCCGGGCCGCACGCATGCTGGGCGAGCGCGCTACTGCTCGAGCCACATCCCCAGCCCATGGTTCTTATATTTAAGTCTATTGATATGATAAATTACATTTATTGATTTCCATATGTTGAACCAACCTTGCATCACTGGGACAAACTCCACTTGATTGTGGTTTACTATCTTTTTGATATGTTTTCATATTTGATTTGCCAGAATTTTATTGAGAATTTTTGCATCTATGTTCATTAGAGATATTGGTCTGAAGTTTTCTTTTTTTGATGTGTCTTTGCCTGGTTTTAGAATCAGGGTGATATTGGCCTCATAGAATGAGCTTGGAAATGCTCCCTCTTTTTCTATGTCATAAAATAATTTGAAGAGTATTTGTATTAGTTCTTCTTTAAAGGTCTTGTAGAACTCAGCTGTGTATCCATCTGGTCCTGGGCTTTTCATGGTTAGTAGGCTTCTGATGGCATCTTCTATTTAATCACTTGAAATTGATCTGTTTGAATTTGTCGATGCCTTTGATATTTTCTATTTTATTAGAGTACAAGTTTTCAAAATAATTTCTAATTGTCTTTTGTATTTCTGGAGTGTCTGTTGTGTTATTTTCTTTTTTATCACATTAGTAATTTGAGTTTTCTCTCTCCTTTTCTTCATTAGCATGGCTAAGGATTTGTCAATTTTATTTATTTTTTTCAAAGAACCAATTTTTGTCAATTTTTTCAATTGTTTCTTTTGTTTCATTTTCATTGATTTCAACTCTGATTTTAATTGTTTATTGTCTTCTACTGCTTTTGGTGTTGATTTGTTCTTCTTTTTATGGGGCTTTGAGATGTAATGTTAGGTCATTTATTTGTTGACTTTTTCTTCTTTTTTTTATACCTCTATTTTATTTATCTATTTTTATGTGGTGTTGAGGATCGAACCCAGGGCCTCACACCTGCTTGGCAAGTGCTCTACCGCTGAGCCACAACCGCAGCCCTGACTTTTTCTTCTCTTAAGGAATGAACTCCACGCAATGAACTTTCCTCTTATTATTGTCTTCATAGTGTCCCAGAGATTTTGATACGTTGTATCAGTGTTCTCTTTTACCTCTAAGAATTTTTTAATCTCCTCCTTGATGTCTGGCAACCAATTGTTCATTCGGTAGCATATTATTTAGTCTCAAGGTGTTGGAGTATTTTTTATTTTTTATTTTATCATTGATTTCTAATTTCATTCCATTATGATCTGATAGAATGCAGGGTCATATCTCTACTTTTTTATATTTGCTAAGAGTTGCTTTTTGGCATAATATATGGTCTGTTTTAGAGAAGGATCCATGTGCTGCGGGGAAGAAAGTGTATTTGCTCGTCGAGGGATGAAATAATCTATATATGTCAGTTAAGTCTAAGTTATTGAATGTATAGTTTCTTTGTTCAGCTTTTGTTTGCAAGATCTATCCAGTGGTGAAAGAGGTGTGTTAAAGTCACCCAGAAAGTTCATTGCGTGGAGTTCATTCCTTAAGAGAAGAAAAAGTCAGGGCTGCAGTTGTGGCTCAGCTTATTGTGTTGTGGTCAGTTTGACTCTTAAACTTGAAAAGAGTGAGTTTGATGAATGTAGACGCTCCATTGTTTGGGGAATATATATTTATAATTGTTATGTCTTGTTGATGAATGGTTCCCTTAAGCAGTATGAAATATTCTTCTTTATCCCTTTTGATTAACTTTGGCTTGAAGTCTACTTTATTTGATATGAGAATGGAAACTCCTGCTTGTTTCCGAAGTCTATGAGAGTGGTATGATTTTTCCCAACCTTTCTCCTTCAGTCTGTGGATGTCTATTCCTATGAGATGAGTCTCTTGGAGGCAGCATAGTGTTGGGTCTTTTTTTTTTTTTTTTTTTTTTTTCATCCAATCTGCCAGTCTATGTCTTTTGACTGGAGAGTTTAGGCCATTAACATTCAGAGTTATTATTGAGACATGATTTGTATTCCCAGCCATTTTTGTTTATTTTTCTTATTTAACTTGACTTGTTTTCTCTTTTGATTAGTTTTTCCTTTAGTGTAATACCTCCCTCTGCTGATTTTCATTGTTGTTTTTCATTTCCTCTACATGGAATATTTTGCTGAGGATGTTCTGTAGTGCAGGATTTCTAATTGTAAATTCTTTTAACCTTTGTTTATCATGGAAGATTTTTATTTCATCATCAAATCTAAAACTTAATTTTGCTGGATTATTGGTTGGCATCCATTTTCTTTCAGAACTTGGTATATGTTGTTCCAGTATCTCTTTGCTTTGAGGGTCTGCATTGAAAAATCTGCTGAGATACCAATTGGTCTCCCCCTATATGTGATCTGATTCCTCTCTCTCTTGTGGCCTTTAGGATTCTGTCCTTATTCTATATGCTAGACATTTTCATTATAATGTGCCTTGGTGTCAATCTGTTGTAATTTTGTACTTGGTGTCCTGTAAGCCTCTTGCATTTGATTTTCCGATTCATTCTTCATGTTTGGGAAATTTTCTGATATTATCTCCTTGAAGAGATTGTGCATTCCTTTGGTTTGAAACTCTATGCCTTCCTCTATCCCAATAACTCTTAGATTTGGTCTTTTGATACTGTCCCATAATTCTTGGATGTTCTGTTCATGGTTTCTTACTATCTTCACTGTGTGGTCAACTTTATTTTCCAGGTTGTATACTTTGTCTTCATTATCTGATGTTCTGTCTTCCAAGTGATCTAGTCTGTTGGTGATGCTTTCTATTGAGTTTTTTTTTTTTTGGTTTATTGTTTCGTTCATTTCTAGGATTACTGATTTTTTTTTTCAGAATCTCTATGTCTTTCTTGAAGTAGTCTTTTGCTACCTGTATTTACTCCCTTATCTCTTTGTTAGAGTGATCAATTTTTGCCTCTATTTGCTCATTTAGGTCGTTCTTTAATTCACAGATCATTTTAATGATGAACATTCTGAACTCCTTCTCTGAAATTTCATCAACTGCACTGTCCATGGGTTCTGGTATTGTAGTATCCTGGTTTGTTTGGGGCACTTTTCTCCCTTGTTTTTTCATGTTGTCTATGTGACTTCCTTTCTTGCAGTGTGGATCTGAAGTATTACAGTTTCTATCCTATAATCTTGTAGTATCTTTGCAGATTATCTGTACCTCACCTTGGTATTGGGCTTCCAGACCCTGTCAGTGTCCCACTGCAACTGTAGGTGGTGGCAGCGATAGCTGGAGGTAACTTGAGATAGTGGTGGGGGTGTCCCAAGACGGATGCAATGTCTTTCAGAGATGGAGTTGAAAGGGTGGGCCTTACACTGGTTTTGGGATGCCTGCTCCAAGATGCAGCTGCTTCTAGGCCCTGTCTGTTGTCCCAAGGTAGGGGCTTCTACTTGGGGAAGGCTATGGGGATAGCTGCAGTGTCTCAAGATGGAAGTAGATTTAGTCCTGGGCTCCCAGGTGGTCGTGGGGTGAAACCAGGCCTATGCTGGGCCTGGGCTCCTGTGCAGTTTGGTGGAGGGGCCTGAGCTCTGGGGAGTCTGCCAGTGTCAGAATGGACCCAGGCCTACTCTGGGCCTGGGCTCCTGCGCAGGTCACCAAGGAGGATCTTGGGTTTTTCTTTCTACACAGAAAATCCTGTCATCTGAAAATAAGCATAGTTTTATTTCTTCTTTTAAAACCTGTATGCCTTTTGTTTCTTTTTTCTGACTTGTTGTGCTGATTAGGACTTCTAGGCAGAGGCTGGATAAAAGTAGTAAGTGTAGATAACCTGGCCTTGCTGTAAATTGCAGAGAGAGACCTCTACTCTTTCACTTTTACATATTATGTTAACTGTAGGTTTTTTGTAGATGTCATTTATCAGGATAAGGAAATTCCTTTTAGTCCTAATCTGCTGAATTTTTAATGTGAATGACATTAAATTTTCCCGAAAACTTTGTTTGCGTCCATTGATATGATCATCTGATTTTCCTTCTCTAAAGGGTTAACACAGTGGATTTCATTTTTGATTTTTCAATATTGAACCAGCTTTGCATTCTTGGAATAAAAGTCCAGTTGGAGATGGTATAGTCTGCTTACATACTTCTGATTTGTTAATATTTCACTGAGGATTTTTATATCAGTCAGTAGTACACTGATATAGTGCTTAATCTCATTTTAGCATTAGGATAATACTGGCTTCAAAAAATGAATTGAGAAATATTAAGAAATATTCCCTCTTCTATTTTTCTGGAAAAGATTGTGTGAAAAATGGCATTATTTTTTGGTATAATTTGCCAATGAAACTGTCTGAGTCTGGAGTTTTTTTTTAAGCTATAAAATCAGTTTCTTTAATAGATCTAAAATTATTTATATCATTTATTTCTCCATGGATTAGTGTAGGTGGCTTTGTTTTTGAAGAATGGGTCCAATTCACCTAAGTTGTAGAATTTATATGTGTAGAGTTGTTTATAATAGACTTTTATTTTCCCTTTAATGTCTGAAGGTATGTAGTGATTTTCACTTCTATTTGTGCCTTCTCTCTTATTTTGTAAGTCTTACTAAAGGTTTATCAATTTTATTGGTCTTTCAAAGAACTGGAATAATGACTGGAATGCCCCTTTGATGCTCCTGTGTTGAAGCTTTGGTCCCTACCAATGCAGTAATGTTTAGAAGTGGGTCTTTTAGGAATTGATAGGAACAGGAAAGCTCTGATCTCAACAGGAGTTTAATCGATTGGTTTGTAATTAAATAGACCATTGGGAGTGGTGGAAACTGTAGGTGGCAGGGCCTAGTTGGAGGAAGTAGGTCACTGGGGGTGTGTCCTGGAAGGGTGTTTCTTGTCCTTGGCCCCTTCCTCTTTGTCTGCTTCCCAGCCTCTGTGGGCTGAGCCCCACTGTTCCACTAGCCCTCGCCATCGCGCAGGGCCGCCTTGCCACCGCCCACATGGAGCCAACTGAAGATGGACTGAAACCATGAGCCCCAATTTCTTCCCTCTCTAAAATCTTTCTCTGAGATATTTTGTCATGGTGAC
Organism: Marmota marmota marmota; assembly: GCF_001458135.2. Taxonomy (NCBI): domain Eukaryota; kingdom Metazoa; phylum Chordata; class Mammalia; order Rodentia; family Sciuridae; genus Marmota; species Marmota marmota. The sequence continues at coordinate 11,354,124 of NW_026000205.1, forward strand.
AAAAAGATGACTAACACAACCAGCTTTTTGGTTTCATTGACTTTTCCTACTGTTTTCCCTTTTGGTTTGTGTTGACTTCCACTCTTTTCTTGTTTGCTTTGGGTATATTTTGCCCTTATTTTTCTAGTTTCTTTAATTGGGCAATTTAGGTTGTTGATTTGAGACTTTTCTTGTTTTCTAATATGAACATTTAAAGCTATTTCCTTCTAAGCACTGCTTTAGCTGTATCTTACAAATTCTGACATATATTTCATTTTTGATCAGTTAAAACATATTCCAGTTTCTCTTGAGCCATGAATTATTTATTAAAAATTCTTTTAAGTTGTTGAAGGATCTTTATTTTATTTATTTATATGTGGCACTGAGAATTGAACCCAGTGCCTCACACATGCTAGGTAAGCATTTATACGGAGCCACAACCCCAGCCCAAGCCATGAATTATTTTGACATACATGGCATATTTCTTTTTTTTTTTTTTGATTTTTTTATTAGTTGCTCAAAACATTACAATGATCTTGACATATCATACATTTGATTCAAATGGGGTACGTAATCTTAATCTTATTTTTCCACGTGTACAGATTGCAGGATCACATTGGTTATACAGCCATGTTTATACATAGGGCCATACTAGTGTCTATTGTATTGTGCTGCCCTTCCTATCCCCCCCTCCCCTCTCCTCCCCTCTTTCTACCCAATCTACTGTGACATGTTTCTCTCTCTTTTTTCTTCCCCCTCACACCATCTTATATGTAATTTTTCATAACAATAAGGGTCTCCTACCATCTTCCGTGCAATTTCCCTTCTCTCTCCCATTCCCATGCACCTCTCGTCCCTATTTAATGGTAATCTTCTTCTCATGCTCTTCCTCCCTGCTCTGATTTGAGTCGCCCCCCCTTATATCAAAGAAGACATTCTGCATTTGTTTTTTAGAGATTGGCTAGCTTCACTTAGCATAATCTGCTCTAATGCCATCCATTTCCCTGTAAATGCCATGATTTTGTTGTTTTTTAGTGCTGAGTAATATTCCATTGTATATAAATGCCACTTTTTTTTTATCCTTTCATCTATTGAAGGGCATCTGGGTTGGTTCCACAGTCTAGCTATTATGAATTGTGCTGCTATGAACATTGATGTAGCTGTGTCCCTGTTGTATGCTCTTTTTAGGTCTTTTGGGTATAGTCCGAGAAGGGGAATAGCTGGGTCAAATGGTGGTTCCATTCCCAGCTTTCCAAGGAATCTCCATACTGCTTTCCAAATTGGCTGCACCAATTTGCAGATCCACCAGCAATATACAAGTGTACCCTTTTCCCCACATCCTCGCCAGCACTTGTTATTGTTTGACTTCATAATGGCTGCCATTTCTAAGTGTTTAGAGATTTTTCCTGTTATTTTTTGCTATTGATTTCTATTTTGATTTTATTATGGCTGGTACATTAGTTTTAAATTTATATATAGCAAATCATTATGCACTTAATGGCTTAAGTTAAAACCCATTTATTAGGTCACAGTTCTGTAGGTGAGAGTTCCAGGAGTGTGTTTGAGCTCTCTGCTCAGCTCTCACAAGGCTGAAGTCAGTGTGTCTGTAGAACTGTATTCTCCTAAGAAGTCTGGACCTTTCTCCAAGCTATGTGCTTGCAGCAGAATTCAGTTCTTTGCATTTCGGGGTTGAAGGCTCTTTTCCTTGCTTGTGGTTAATGGGGATCTATTTTCAGCTTCTAAAGGCTCCTTGCTTTCCTTACCATGAAGTCCTCTCTGTTTTCAAATCATGAAAAGAGGATTTCTCTCACAGTAAAATCCCTCACACTGAGTCTCTGACTTTTTTTTGTCTCTGGTATCTAGATCCAGATTTAAAAAGCCTCCTATGATTAGATTAGACCCAACCAGAAAATCTCTTTCTTAAGATTAACTAGACTATAAATGTGACCTAACCCCACTGCATTCACAGTTCCAGGGATTACGTAGAGTATATAAACCAGGGATCAGGAATTTTGGAGGACATATTACAATGCTCCCCAACATGCACATGCACACACACACAATCATGCCATCTACAGATAATGGAGATAATTTTGTGCTAGTGTTGTAGCTTGGTGGTAGAGTGCTTGCCTAACATGCCCAAGGCCCTGGGTTCAATCCCCAGCACTGTAAAATAAATAAATAAATAAACAAACAAAAAAAACATAGGCAGTTTTATTCCTTCCTTTCAATCTGTATGCCATTTTTGCTTTATTGCAATGACTAGAACTTCTGGCACTATGTTAAATAAGTGCTGAGAGCAGACATCTTTGCCTATTTTTTAACTGGGGATTGAACCCAGGGACACTTAACTACTGAGCCACTTAACTACTGCCTTTTTAAAACATTTTTTTTTAGTTGCAGATGGACACAATACCTTTATTTTATTTATTTTTATGTGGTGCCAGGGAACAAACCTGGTGTCTCATACATGCCAGGCAAGCGCTCTACCACTGAGATTAGACCCACTGATTAGACCTCAACCCCTGCCCCTGTCCTTTTTTGTAAAAAAAATATTTTATTTAGAGATAGGTCTCCCTGAGTTGCTTAGGGCCTCCCTAAGTTGTTGAGGCTGGCTTTGAACTTGTGATCCTCCTGCTTCAGCCTCCCCAGCTGCTGGGATTACAGGCATGCAACACCATGCTGAGCTTGTTCATGTTCTTAGAGGGAAAGAATTCAGTCTTTTATCAACTTGGTGTGTTCAGGTCTATTGCAGTCATTATTCTTCCCCTACACTTTTTTTTGCAAGTACTATACCACATCTCTAGCTATATTCCTAGCCCTTTAAAAAATATTTTTTAAAATTTTGATACAGTCTTGCCAAGTTGCCCAGGCAACTTGACATGGCCTTGAACTTGCGATCCTCCTGCCTCTACATTCTAAATGGCTAGGGTTACAATTGTGTACCACAAGCCTAATCATCATCCTTTTTGGTGCTCAAATTGTACAACTCTAGGCCAGTGGTTCCCATGTTGAAAATGATTTATTAAGGAAAAAGTATGTTATTTAAAAATCGACCCAGAAGAGAACAAAAGCATTAATTATTACTAATGGTCAATAGGAGGCAGTGTTGCCCAGCCAGTGGTTCAGAACATAGTCTTGGGAGGTAGACTGCTGATTCATTGTGTGAACTGCCCCTTGTCGTCCATCATCCTGTGCTTCATTCCTCACTCTGTAAAAATGCAGGCCACAGGGTATGGAGAGTGAAAGATGAATGCTGAGAAGGTGGTAAGAACAGTAGCTAACACTTGACTCTAACAATTACTGCTTTTACCATCACTGTGGAGAAGAAAAAGTAGTCAAAATCTACCACCTAAAAAGGAGCACAGGCCTGGGACATTTACAGGTATGTTCATGCCAATTCTGAAGAAGTAGCTAATTCCTTTCGCAGACATGACTCCAGAACACACAAACACATAGAAACTTCAACCCATTTTATGTTGTTTCCCTGGCCCAATGCAAAATGGAAGACAACAGCCCCAAATAGAAACTACAGACCTTATAAAGAGCAATATGAGATATAAGGAAATAACATCTGTCACATATTAAAAGAATAATAGATTGAGATCAATAAGGTTTCCCCAGGAATGTAAGGCTGACTCATCAGGAATATTTTTGTCAGTGGGCTGAATTAAAATTCCATATGATTACCTTTTTTTTTAAAAAAAAAATATTTATTCTTAAGTTTTAGGTGGACACGATATCTTTATTTTACATTTATGTGGTGCTGAGGATTGAACCCAGTGCCTTGTGCATGCTAGGTGAGCACTCTACTACTGAGCCACAATCCCAGCCCCCCATATGATTATCTTAATAGATACTGATTATCTTAATAGGTACTGAAAAGTATTTGATAACATGATTTTCTAACTTGAAAAAAAATCTTAGTGAGCCAAGAATAGAAGAAAACGTAAAATTGATAGAAAGTTTATCAGAGACCTACAATTATTGTGTGACTGAATAGTAAAATATTAGACGTGTTCCATATAAAGATGGAAACAAGATTAGGATGCCTGCTATTACTTTTTTTTTTTTTTAATATCGGAAATTGAACCTGGGGCACTTAACTACTGAGCCACATACCCAGCCCTTTTTATTTTTTATTTTGAGACAGGGCTCACTAAGTTACTGAGACTGACTTTGAACTTGTGATCCTCCTGCCTCAGCCTCCTGAGTTGCTGGGATTATAGGTGTGTGCCATGGCATCAGCTAGGATGCCTGCTAGTACTAATACTAATTTATATTGTATCAAAAGGTTTAGATTTGGAACTAAAAGAATAATATAAAATGAGATATTAAAATTGTACTAGAAATTCAAATTTCACATAGATAATCCATATACATAAAATAATGGATTACTACACCAAAAATTTCAGTAAGATGGCCAAATAAAATATCAATATTAGAAAATTGTCCCAATAATAATTACTTAGATTATCCCAATAATGACTTAGATTATGAGATATAACAAAGGTTTATTTATAATAAATAAAGCCAAACATGTATAAGCCCAACTTGATATACCATGTTTATGAACAGGAAGACTTACCATAAATATGTTAATTCTTCCCAAATAGATAACAAATTAATTGTAATACAATCAAATTCAGATAAGATTTTTTAAAAATGGAATTTGGTAAGCAGATTCTAGAGCTCATCTAGAAAATAAAACACTTGAAAATTCCTAAGAAATTGTTGAAAAATGACAATCAGAGAATAACTTGACTAATCAGCTAGCAAATAAAGTGATAAAGCTGTAGAAATTTAAAATTGATTTTGTATCCAAAATACCATCTAGGAGTGTAGTGGTACCCCCTTTCTCCACAGAAAAGTCCTAACTGGGCTTCTCCAGAAATCTCCACCATGGCTGATTTTAGGACTGTCAGCAAAAGAGTCTCTATAAAAGAGTTCAATGTAGATAAACTTCCTATTTTCGTGTTGCTCTGTCTTACTTGGCCACTGGCTGGGAAGAAATCAGCTGGACACTCCTTTACTAGTTTTTCACAAACATGTATCCAGCATAGCAGTTTGTAGAAATGTGTAAACAAGGCCTCTTGCCTTGAGCTGGGCTTCACAGAGATGTCTACATTTCTAAGATGAGAGAAGTTACAATTGGGCTCCATGGTAACAGCTGGCAGGGAGAGGCAAGAAATGGAGAAGAAGCTCTCCCCTTCTCAGGTATTGTCCTTGAAGGGTTAACTTGGCCAGAATAGTGAGAGAAAAAGCTGCTTTTCTGTGAACTTCTGCAGACTGGGAACTTCTGAGCCCCTCCCCTTACATGCTGGGTATGAAATTCTGGAACTACCTGAACTCAGGGTTCAGAGGATTGATAGATTACAGCAAAAGCTATGCCCTCGGAACCTGGCTGCAGTCAAATAAAACTGTTTCCTGCTGTCTTTGGTGTCTTGCCTCATCTAACCCTACAACACGAGCAGTCACACATTGTTAAGAAAACCTTGTATAGGGCTGGGGAGGTGGCTCAAGCGGTAGCGCGCCCGCCTGGCATGCGTGCGGCCGGGGTTCGATACTCAGCACCACATACAAACAAAGATGTTGTGTCCGCCGAAAACTAAAAAATAAATATTAAAAAAAAAATTCACTCTCTCTTAAAAAAAAAAAGAGAAAACCTTGTATAAAGGTGACATTTAAAGTTGGGAGAAAGGATACACAAATTAATGTTGTTCGAAGTAGGTATCTAATTGGAGGAATAAAATCTGATGATAATTGCCTAAAGTACAAAAATTAATAAATGGATAGAATCTTGATTTGATTGAAAAACTAATCTTTAAATAATTTATAAAATGTCGGAAGAAATATAGGAACATATTTTAACGTTTTCCAACATAAAACATGAAACTAAACATAAAAGATGAATTTTGATAAATTTTACTTGATAAGAGTTAAAAATCTGTCTTTGAAAGGACAGCATAAACTATATTAAAATACATGAAAAAAATATTTGTAACATTTAACTGAAAAAGGATTAATTTCCATAACATAAAAAACCCTACAAATACATAATAAATAGATAAACAGCTATATTAAACTGGGCAAAGGATGTCACAAATGATTTATGAAAGAAATGCAAAGGATTAGTAAACATTTGGAAAAAATACTTGTATTAGTCAACTTGATCTACCATAACAAAATACTATAGACTGGGAGGCTCGAACAACAGAAATTCTTTCTTCACAGTTCTGGAGGCTGGAAGTCTGAGATCCTGGTGCCATCATGGTCTAGTCCTGGGGTCTCTTCCTTACTTGCTTTCTCACTGTGTCCTCACATGGCAGAAAGCACAAACTTTCAGATAACCCCCCACCCCCTCCAGGATCGAACCTAAGGGTGCTCTACCACTGAGCTACATTCCCAAACCCTTTTCATTTTTATTTTGAGGCAGGGTCTTGCTAAATTGCTGAGGCTGGCATTGAACTTGTGATCCTCCTGCTTCAGCCTCCAAAAGTAGCTGGGATTACAGGTGTGCACCATTATGCTGGTCTTTTTTTTTAATAAGAGCACCAATCCTGGAATGAGGGGCCCACTCTCCTGGCCTCATCTAACCCTAAATATTTCCTAAAAACCCTATTTACAAGTTCATTGGGAGTAAGACTTAAACATATGAATTCAGGAGAGGAGGGACATAATTTAGTCCATAGCAATGATCAAACTCGCCACTCATCAGGGAAATGCCAATTAAAAGCAATAAGAAATTATTGTTTCTCTACCATCAAATTGACAATATCTCATGAGAATTGATGATATTCATTGTCCTGGCAAGATAACAAGGAATGATCCTTTCTAACAAGGGGGTTGGGAATGTGACTTTGTGATGTTTTTGCAGAAGTCATCAAGGGATTACCATGAAAATACACAAAGCCCTTAAACCTTTAATCTTGCAATCCTATTTCTTGGATTTTATTCTAGAGCAATACTTGTGCTTGTGTGCAGAGTAGCATGATCATGGATGTGGAAACCAACAAATAGGAATAATCTAAATCCATCAACGGGAGAATCCCAGTAGTAAAATCTCTAATCTCTGATGTGACACAACCAGGCAGTTATTAAAAAGAGAGAAAGTCATCGCAGAGTTTATCCTTCATGGAGAAGTGACTGGAAGGGGGCTCAGGAGTCTTTGGGGGTACCAGACACAATCTCTGCCTTATTTAAGGTGCTGATTACATAAATGAGTGTATCATTTATGCATTTTTATGCACTTCAGTAAAAAAAATTAAGGAGACTGTGTACTATTTATTTAAATGAGATTCTGATTTTCAAGCTCTTCATTTAAATAAGAAGTCTAATACTCTCCTGGGTTCTTGGAGAATATTTCTTAGATAGGGTATTTTTTTTTAACCCACACACCTTTGGGAGAAAGAGGAAAAATACCAATAATTTTCTTCGAACAAAAAAAAAAAAATTAAAACCATGTATACCTTCCAGAAAACAAGAATGTCAATCTAAGTTTTTAAAAATAAGGTTGACACATTGAAAGTAAGATATCGCATCAGAATTGAAGACTTCTAAGAGTTTGGGAGTAACAATGCATGTTTTAAAGCGTAAGATTTCTGGAGTTAGAAATAAAACTCACTAGAGCAGTTTATGGTGTGGGACAGAATCTGCTGTTTTGTGCCTGCTTAAACTGTTCAAGTCTTCCCCTTATCCTACTCAGATTTCTTATATTCATGGCCAGGTGTTGGAGTCCCTTGAGTCATCACTGAGGGAGAAAAGGTGGGTCTGAGAAACTAGGAATCTACCCTGTGGATCAGAAAAAAACAGAAGATTATTCAGAAGTGGAACACAGGACATTTGGGTTAAAGATCTAAAGGGAAAAGATCTCCAAGGTTTAGTTGTAAGCAGGGAAAAAAAGTGTATTAACAACATGAACGAACATTTATGCACATGGATATGCACGGGCAGGTAACTAGAAAGAGGCACAACAAAATATTGACCGTAGCTCGGTGTGGTGGTACCTGTAATCTCAGCTACTCAGGAGGCTGAGGCAAGAGGATCACAAACTCAAGGCCAGTGCAGGCAACTTATTGAGGCTTTGTCTCAAAATAAAAAGGACTGGGAATGTGGCTGAATAGTAGAGTGCTTGCCTAGTGTGCTGGAGGTCTTGGTTTCTATCTCCCATACTGCAAAAACAAACAAACAATAAATAACAACAATTACTTTTGAGAGGAGATAGTAGTACCAGGAGCAAGCCATGAAGTGAGCACCTCTCCTCTTCCATACCCTTGTATTTCATGAATCTTTATAAGTATGTTGGTTTGAAAGTTGTGCAAGTCAAAAACCATAATTTAAACAGGATTTAAAGACCCAAAGGAAAGACAGAAAAATTACCTGACCTCTTTGGCCATGTGGGAAATTCTGTTAAGAGCCACCTACAGTTCTTCTGGAGGGCTTCAGAACGACTGTCAAAGGGACACACTGATAATGGAACAAACAGAAGAAGAGGAAGAACGAGGGGGGGGGAGGGGGAGGGGGAGGAGGAAGAGGAGGAGAAAAAGGATAAAAAGGAGAGAAAAAAAGAAAAAAAATCTGAAAGTGCAGGTAGATGGGTTGTTTGTGTGCTGAGTTCAAAAATCAGAAAGAGCATGTGACCACTGTAAATCACTGTGCTCAGTCATGGAACATACTTATACAGCTATAATGAAATGGAAATTCTACAAATTGAGTTAAAAACTGATCTTGGGCTGGCGTTGTGGCTCAGTGGTATAGCACTTGCCCAGCACATAATGAGGTGCTGAGTTTGATCCTCAGCATCATGTAAAAATAAGTAAGTAAAATAAAGGTATTGTGACCATCTACAACTAAAAAAATATATATTAAAAACTGATCTTGCTGAGTGCAGTTGTGCAGGCCTGTAATCCCAGTGGCTTGGGAGGCTGAGGCAGGAGGATTGCAAGTTCAAAGCCAGTCTCAGAAACTTACTGAGGCATTTAGCAACTCAGCAAGACCCTGTCTCTAAATAAAATATGTATATTTTTTAAAAAGGGCAGGAAATGTTGCTCAGTGGTTAAGCACCCCTGAGTTCAATCCCCAGTACCAAAAACAAAACAAAACAAAAACCATGTGATATTATTCTGTGAGAAGTAATGGTGAGAGAGATGGTAAGGAAGAGTGCTAAACCTGCCTGTTGCTTTATAGCAATTTAGCAATTCCATTGATCATGTCTCAAGAGACAAGAGCAAAACTTTTGGTTTTGTATTTACATGATGCTAAGTAACAGGTGAATGTTTTAGATTGGCATATAGGTTGGAGAGAGTCCAGGAGATGAAGCCAAGAAGACTGGCTGGCTTTTCAAGTGTTGTAACACCATGAGACTTTTTTTTTTTTTTTTTACTGTTTATGCTAACATGGGCCACCCTGACTCTGTATCTTTTCAGGTGATGTTGATGGGCCCAACTTGACTGATCTGGGGAAGGATAGGAATGGTTGACCCTCTAGACACATTAACACAGTAATACCCTCTCCAGACATATCCCTCATACAGAGCATTGTTCCACAAATCCTTGGAGACACCTGGGACCACAGAAGAAATAGATGCAGCATATAACATCCACATTTAAAGGTGGACTCGGATCTTTGTTGCTTCTTTCTTGTTGTATTTCCTATAAACTTCCCAACAAGATAAGTATCTTTTGTCTGGTCCAAGTTTCAGGCTGTAACCACAAAAGTGCAAGAAACATTTTAACTATTTTTCTGCATCTGCACTAATTAGGGTGAATGGGGATGTAGAAACATGCCAAACATGTCATGGCTCCCCAGGATAGTTTATTTTCTGCTTAACTGGCTCAAGGTGGCTGGAAGAAGAGCAACTATTCCTAAAATAAATCAGGAACTCAAGCCAGTGAGGTCTCTGCCACCTCTATAACATGTGGCCTTTAAGTCACCTTAGGTGGCTGGGCGTGGTGGCACATGCTAGTGGCTTGGGAGGCTGAAGCAGGAGGATCATGAGTTGAAACCCAGCCTCAGCAATGATGAGGCATTAAACAACTCAGTGAGACTCTATCTCTAAGTAAAATACAAAATAGGGCTGGGGATGTGGCTCAGTGGCTGAGTGTCCATGAGTTCAATCCCAGTACCAAATAAATAATTAAATAATAAAAATTTAAAATCACCCTAGGTTTTATTTGCCCAGATGGCAAGGGGAGGAAGAGAATGGAGGAGTGTCTATGGGAGGTATTTAAAGGCCAGTCTCATTTATGGAACAAACTAGTTGCTTCTGCTCACATTCCACAGGACCGTAGACAGCCCTCATGGCCACACATGGGAACCTATGAGGTGTGGCTGAGGGCTCCCATTTAGAAAAAGCTTTTGGGATTTGGAGAAGAGTTGACTGTCTCTTCCACAGCAACTCAGTTTTTACTTATGGTCCTCATTTCTGTGGTGATAGAAACTTCTTTCTGCTGAATCTAGGGTTGCTGTGTCTAAATTTGGGCTTACCCATGAAGCTAGGGCACCAAAAGCAGCCCCTGAGCATCTCTTGTCCTTGGTGTCAGTCTAGATCCCTGATTGTATTTGCTGGAGATGGCTCTTCTGCTATCCCCAGTTCCTCTTTGATAATCATCTCCTGTCCTGCCACTTGAAATTCCTGCCACTTGAAATTCCTATGAATCCACCTTCTCTTTATCAGGTTGGGGTTCAGGATACCCCACTTGTCTGAGGCCATTTCTTCCTAGACCTCCATATTGCATATATCTTCCTTGAGATCTTGCAGCCTCTCTAGGCCTTATCTGAGATGAAGGTAGCATCTTAGGTCTTTGACATCCTTCTTCATGCGACACAGTCTGCAGAGAACTTTTTATGGGTATGCTGATTTTAATATCTCTCTACTCCTCCTCTTCTATGAATGAGGAACCAGTTACCTTTCCAGATTGGGAGAGAGGTCATCTTCATCAGCTAATCTGTAAAATCTATTTTGATTCCTCGAGGGCCTTCTATTTTTTTTTTCTAAGAGTTTGACTTTTGGATCTCAAAGGCCAGAATAAGATGGTTTTCTTATCCCTGCTTTGAGACACTAAAAACCTACCATCCCAGGTTGAATGGAAAAACACTTAATGAGAATAAATATTTATTCACATCTCTAAATATCATCTTACTTTGGCAATATTATGGCTGTTTTACAGACAAAGGAGCCAGGCCCAAGAAAAGTATTTTTTCCAAGTATATACAGTTTTTAAATGTCAGGGGGGGTTATGAACTTCCATCTGCCCTATTTTCATGTCCCTGGACTTCACCATTAGGGCATTCTGCTTTTCACATGGTCTAGGAAATACATACCCCAGCAAAACATAGATCTGGACCCCGCAAACCCACACAAATACACATGAAGATAGAACATTCCCTTTAATTTTATTGGTTTAAATAAAATTTTTTTCTGTAAGCATATCCCAGAGTCAAGGAAGAAGATCTAGGACATGAAGTGTGGAGCCCTAAGGTGGATGAAGACAGCTCTGGAAGCCAGGTCTGCTTAAGTAGTACAGACAGGTGACCTAGATGTTGCCGGGCTGCTGGGATGCTTGGATGTTGAGTTCCTTGGCTGGTGGGTTTCTTGGCTAGGGGATGTCTCGGCTATTGATTTTCTTGCCTGATAGCTGTTCAGTCTCTTTGTGGGTTGGTCTGTTGGGGAGTAGACGTCGGCGGATGCTGCTCCTGGTCCTCATATATATAGAAAAAGTAGATAAATGATGGCCAAACCACCGAGTATGGAGAACACAGATAGCCAACCAGTTTTGCGTGAGCTTTTGTAAGCCTGTTCCCATTCGCTGTTGTGGTTAGCCAGCATGATCTGTAAGGGCGACAGCATAGTGGTCAGTTTCTGAACCAAGAAACTCTGAGCTCAGAAACCTTTGGTAGAAGGGTTGAAGCCCTCCCACCATTGAGGGAAAACCACCTCCCAGGTCTCAGGACTGGAGCAGATGTAGGGGTCAGGAAGAGGATAGGATGGCCATGTCTTTATTTTACCTTTTTTCTCTCCTTGAAAGCTAGAATTCCCAAGGGAGGGCAAAGCAATATACCCAAAACGACCAAACATAGGTGGTTCGGAGCATAAAATGCCAGTTCTTCCGGCGACTGTGGTTTAGCATTTTCGGCTGGTGGTGGTGGGGGCTTAGGTTTGGGGACCATGATCTTTCCGCTCAGGTAAAGGCAGACGCTGAATTTCTTAGGAACAGACCTTGACCCACGCCAACTCCTCTTGCTTTACTGGGACTCCCAGGACCCAGACCCGTCAAAGGCTAGTTCTTCACAATGGAGAAAGCAGCGCCTCAGATCCTGATTGGCTGTCCTCATGAGGAGGCGTGGTCTCACTGGGACTCCGGAGGCCTCCGCAGGAAGCTCTACCCCTTTCAGGCATTGGCCCCGCCCACTCGGGTAGGGATTGGTTGGAAGTTTGCCTCGTGGCTCTTCCTCCCTCCTGCATCCCCTGCGTCTGCAGATGGAGCAAGTAGGCAGGACCAGGAAGGCCTCCTGAGAGCTGCGGGAGAGAGCAGAGTAAATGAGCCCAGGAAGAAACAGGAGGGAAAGTGAATGATGTCAGTAATGGATGATGAAGCATTGAATTAAAATAAAATACTTTGTACTGTTTTGTCCAAACTGACAGGAAGAAAGAACAGAGAAGATGAAAAATGAGAAGGCCTTTCTTAAGAGGACCACCTAATAAATATACATGGGATGACAGAATAGGAAATCCGCACTGTGGTAGGTAGACTTCAGAGATGGCCTCGGAATTCCCTCCCTGATATAAACATCCCCGGTGTGGGGAGTAGCACCCCTGTGGAAAGGAATGCAGGCAGCCTTTAGCTGAGGGCAGTTTCCCAGTCAGCTAGGGAACAGGTCCTCGAGTCCAACAATAGTAAGGATCTGAATTCTGCTACCCATCTGCATTTGAAACAGAACTCTGAGCTTCATGTGAGAACCAGCCTAGCTGACACCTTAATTTTAGCCTTGTGAGGTCCTGAGCAGAGAAAAGGCCATTCAAAATTGTGAGTTAATACCTGAGTTCATGGGATGTGTATCAGTAGAAAATTAACTGCAATTTTCAAACACCACAGTAATTAATTATTCAGGTCAACCATGGGTGGATGCTCATATAGTACCACTGGGTTTTAGCTGGTGGAGTTAGGGAGTGGAGGGTATGAGGTGCCAGTTTGCAGGGAGTTGGAAGTGGGTGGCAGGTGCCCATGGTGAAGTTCACAAATGTAGACCCCAGTATGGTTTATAAAGTGTTGTCACAGTTTGTATTTAAGCCCAGTCAAGGACCTAGAAACAGTAATAACAAGTGGCAATACACATATCCAGAAGTCAGGACATGCTTCGTGGAATGAATTGATTCAGAATATTTCAGGGGCTAAGTGCGTATTCCAGAATAAAAAATATGGGGCCTGTGGTGGGAGAGGACAGAAGTCAAGATTGAATGTGGATAGGTTTCTGGCAGTTCCCTTGGGTGGTGACAACCTTGTAATAAAAGATTGTGTGTGGCATCTCTTGACTAGAGTCCCTTATTTGGGGTGGCTTGGGGATGGTAAATTATCTGGGCTCATGTATCACTTTTCAGGTGAATTTCATGACTGGTGTGTTCCTTGGCTGAAGGGCTGCTTTGTTTACGTAAAACAATGTGGAAATTCCATATATGTGCAGTGTCACAGCAGGCAAACTCAGGTGTAGCATTTGTCAAGAGTGACTCCTTGCTATGTCACTGCTTCTCAGTTGTCTTTCCTTAACTATTGGGAGTAGAGTTAGAAGAAATGGCTTCCTAGAGTGAATTGAAGGAATTAATTTCAGTCTTTACGAAGGTTACAGAGCCAAGATATCTTCCACCTCAAATGCTCAGTTCTGGGTAGAAGTAGATACAGGGGTGGGTATGGATATGCTGGATGTCAGGAACTGAGCAGTAGAGACAGTGCCCAATCTTCATCATAGACAAGATTATCAAGGGGAAATTATGATGGCTATAGCTACAGGAGGGATCGGATGAATACTTTCAACTCTGCATTTCTTGCTTCCTGAACTTTGGCTTCTCCTACTTTCTGTTTTGCTCCCTACCCCCACCTTTTGACCTTCTTTCTCTGTGTAGTAACTTTCTTGGCTTGGACAGTTGGGTTTTGATTTCCAGAAAGTAAAGGATTTGGCCAGTGTCTTTAAGCATAAAAGAACAAGGATGCCTCCTTCTGACTGACCGTCTGTGTATAATTCTGACAGCATCACCAACTTTTTCATATTTGATATAGTCAAACCCTGCAAAGACAGTTTCTCATCAAACATTGAACCTGCTGGTGCCTTGACCTTGATCTTTCCACTCTCCAGAACCATGAGAAATAAATTTCTATTATTTATAAGTTACTCAGTCTCAGGTATTTTGTTATAGTAATGCTAAAGAAAAACTGGATAAACCAGCAAAACCCAAGCCAGAGAGAACTTGGTAGGGCAGAACTCCCAGGGTCTGGTGGGGGTCTAAGTGGGGGATATTAGCTTCTTAAGCTCTAGAGTCCATCTCATCCAGGTGAGGATAACTGACTGGCCTGAGATTGTTACAGGCAATTTGGGGTAAAAGCCTTCTTCACAGCACTCCCAGAAATGATGTTAGCCTCTGAGTAAATCCAGAACTTTCCAGTCCAAACTAAAAAAGGGTTATGTTCTATGTGCTACTGAAAAATCAAAATTTAGTAAAAGAAGAGTCTTAATAATCAAGTTCCAGAATGAGGGGGACACAGCTTTGAAAAGCACCATTTCAGCAGAAGATGCATGGGCATGTGCAATAGAGTGTTGTCAGAAAATATCAAAGGGATCCAACACAGCTGCAGCTGACCCTTCTGCTTCATCTTGATGCTGCTCTAAAGCCACAGTCAGGAGGCTTCTTGGTCCAGCTACTTTGGGACCGTCATAGAGCTCTGAGAGCGTATCCAGGTGCCTGTCAAAGTCTTCCACTCTCTGCTTGTGGGTTTTGAAAGCTCTCCTCAGGATTCTTTTTATTTGCTACTTTTCTCTTTTTTTTTTAAGGTGTTGGGGAAACTCAATATCCCATTTCTTCTTCTTTTTTTACCCACCAGGTTTGGAGTTGCTTTATTCCTTTTTTGTTTGTTTGATTTTAGTTACACATGACAGTAGGATGTATTTTGACATACTGTACATACATGGGGTGCAACCCGTTGCAATTTTGATCTCATTCTTATGGTTGAACATGATGTGGAGTTACCCTGGTCACGTATTCATGAGGAGTGTAGGAGCCTCGTATCTGATTCATTCTGCTGACTTCCTATTCCCACCCCCTTTCCTTGTTCCCTTTGTCTAATCCAGTGAACTGCTGTTCTCCCCCTCCCTCCCTTGTTATGGGTCAGCATCCACATATCAGGGAGAACCTCCTGCTTCCCTCCTGCTTCCCTCCTGCCTAGGGTCGGCCAACCCAGGCAGTGCTGCGTCTCGTCCTTGTTTTGTTGGTTCCCATTGCTTTCGGGAGTTTCATCTTTTCTTTGTCCTTTTCTCCCTTCTGCTTGGTCATGGCAAGCTCTGAGACACCTTTCAGCTTCAGCTTCCAGGGTCCCTCATGGACATGTTCACAGGCCTCCATGGTGCCCTCCTTCAGTTAGGTGGGTGGTGGGCCCTTCCCTTCCTTCCTGAGGATTTTTGCTGGGCATGTAACTTTAGATTGGCAGTTAATTTGATTTTTTTCCAGACATTGAATATAATCATTTTGCCCTCTTCTGAGCTTCATTTTGTTGCTGTTTAGAAGTCAGCCATCAGTCGACTTGTCACTCTATTGAAGGGGCTTCTTTTAAATATTTCTCTCTCTCTCTTTTTGTTTGTTTTTAGAAATTTCCTGTGTATTTATTGGCAGTGCCAAAGATCAAACCTGGGCCTTGCACAGGTGGGCCAGCCTTCTACCCCTGAGCTACATACGGCCTCTAAAATATATTTAGAGTAAATTGTATGGATCCTATTTGAGCTTCACTGGGCTTCTTAAATTAGTTCATGGATTAATCTCAGTCATCTGTTCTGGAAAATTCTTTGGCACTATTTTTCCAAATGCTTCCTCTACACCATTCTTTTCTCTTTTGTTTGGAGTCTAGTCACACATGTGACAGAACTTCTTCTGTATTCCTTTTTCACACTTCTATTCTGAAGTCTGTTTTATTTTTTTCTGATCCATCTTTCATTTACTATTTCTCTTTATCTCTAATTTCCTATTAATCCCATCTATTAGATTCTTATTATCATTTACTGGATTTCTCAATTCTAGAATTTGTTTGGTTTCCTTTCAGCTGTTCTCATGCCTAATATCTAAGTTTACAATGACACCAGGAATGATAGAATTAGAATATCTTCTAATTATTTATTTTATCCAAATTTATTCCAGCAGTCTCAGAATAACAATACCAAAGCTACATTGGTCTTGTTACCACATAATTTCAGGAAATTACGTTTCCTGAAAACTTTAAAGATTTTTCTTGCTGTTCCTTTTCCTTTTACAACTTATCTATTAGGGGGATGTATGGTTAAATTATAGTGTTTAATGTCTCTTGAAATAATCCTTTTCTGTCTGGTTATGCTAACAATAGATACCCAGTTAGGACCACTTATTTATTTTCAGTTTTAGGAATTCCCTTTTAATTTCCAGCTTAAAAAATAACTACTAAAATACTTAAATGGTTCCAAAGTAAAATCAACAGAAATTGAAGATACATTGTAGCTCTGGGTTTTCGTTTTCCTACTATATTCCCACATTTTGGAGAAGTCTCCTTTTATTTTTGTTAACGATCTCATCTTCATCTGTTCTAAAATCCTGGAGCGCTGGCAAATCACCAGGCATTGGAAAAACACAACACAGTAGTTCAAACCTTTCTTTCTCTTCTGGATGCAGTGCTTAGTCTGGGAACTCTGCCAGAACTAGGACAATGTTTTCTCCCTGAAAACAAGTTATCATCTTCAAAGCACTAGAAAGTCAGAAGCAATATGAACATATTTCAACAAAAATGTTCATTTTTTGAATTGTTAAATTTGGTTCTTACAAATGTTAAAAAAGAAAAAAAAAGTTCTTGCAAACCCTTTGGAGGTCAGATTTTCTCATGCTACAAAAATTTCACATGCCTTTCAGTCAGTTGGGTGTTAATTATAGAAAAAAACATTCAAATTCAAAGTTATTAAACATTTCAAATTCTTTTTTGGTTTTCTTTTTTTAAAATTTGTTCTAATCAATTATACATGACAGCAGAATGCTCTTTGATACATTGTACACAAATGGAGCAGATTTTTCACTTCTCTGGTTGTATACGAAGTACACTATTTGTGCAATAAATAGTACATGTACCTAGGGTAATGATGTCCATCTCATTTCACCATCTTTCCTATCCTTATCCCCCTCCCCTCCATTCCCTCCCCTTTATCCGTTCCAAAGTTCCTCTAGTTATCCCCCTCCCCCATTATGGATTAGCATCCACTTATCAGAGAAAACATTCAGCCTTTGGTTTATTTGGGATTGGCTTACTTCACTTAGCATGATATTCTCCAACTTCATCCATTTACCTGCAAATACCATATTTTTATTCTCTTTTATTGCTGAGTAATATTTCATTGTGTATATATACCACAGTTTCTTTATCCATTCATCTATTGAAGGGCATCTGGGTTGGTTTCACAGTTTAGCTATTGTGAATTGTGCTTCTATAAACATTAATGTGGCTGTGTCACTGTAGTATGTTGTTTTTAAGTCCTTTGGGTATAAACTGAGGAGTGGGATAACTGGGTCAACTGGTGGTTCCATTACACGTTTTCTAAGCAATCTCCATACTGCTTTCCAAATTGGTTGCACCAATTTGCATTCCCACCGGCAATCTTTGAGTGTGCCTTTTCCCCCACATCCTCACCAACACTTATTGTTGTTTGTATTCTTGATAGCTGCCATTCTGACTACAGTGAGATGAAAACTTAGAGTAGTTTTGATTTGCATTTCTCTAATTGCTAGAGATGTTGAACATTTCAAAAATTATTTCAAATTCTTTGCAGCAAAACAAAACAAACTTGTGTATAAATTGGAATGTGAGTGCATTCCATACAGTTGAAATTCTGTGAGGGTAACAGAGCTTCCCAGTTCCTGATTTGCTTTGGGTCTGTGACCCATCTTCTCTAGGGGAGGTGACTTAGTCCTTTTTTTGATGCTATAACAAAATACCTAAGGCTGGGTCTTTTATAAAGGAAAGAGTCTTATTTATCTCCAAGTTTTAGAGGTTGAAATCCAGAATGAACTTCCATTTCACTCTGGAAACTCACTACTGATGAGGGTCTCATGGCAGATGATATCATGGAGGAGATCATATGGAAAGATGGGAAGCAAGAGAAATTTTAGGGTTCAGGTCTTCTCTTTTCATTACAATTTTCTCTAACCAGGTTCCTGTGAGAACTATATTAATCCTTTCCAAAAGTGAAAGCCCCACTTCCTTCCTAGATTATCTCCACACTGCCCCACTGGGAACCAAGCTTCTAGCACATAACCCCGTTGGGGACATTCTCAACATCCAAACCACAGCTTCTTTTGTCCCTTTTTCAGCTAGCCTGTTGAAAGAGGTATCTATCCCCTAAGCCCCTAGAATCTGGTGTCATCACACTGCTGTCCTGTGACTGTCCAGAACAAGGCCATGAAAGTCCTCCTAATGTCACCATGAAAAAAAATCCAATCCAACAGGCACTGCTGATCAGGCCTTCTTACTTGAAGATATTCTCTTTTGAACTCTCCAGGTGTCTTGGCCCCACTGTTGGTGACTCACTTTTTCATTGTTTTTCCACCTGAACTGCCCCCTCCCCTACTTCTATAGCATCACCCAATCTTGAGTCTACCCTGAAAGAATCAGCCAGGGTTCTGATATACTTTAAGGAAGGACACACTGAAGTCCTACCTCCTAGGAAAACAACCAGTCCCATAGGTAATGTGGATAGATAGCTCCAGGAGACCATAATGTGCCAATTAGAAGATGGCATTCGAGGAAAGGGATGGGAGCCAGTCAGAATAATCAAACTGGGAGGGCTGCTGGCACTGGAGCCAACCAGGAATCCATGAGGGAGGAGCTTGGTAGTCAGTCCTAGGTCAGACCCACAAAAAAAGTCAGAACCTATGACTCTCCACTCTCCCTTGGTCATGCCTCAGCTCAGAGCACACCTGATGCCTACGTCATATCACAGACCTCCTGGATTAAATCCTTCAAAATGCTCCCACAAGAATCAGTCCCAAGTCTTCACTCAGGGATGTGGACCAGGCCATCTCCTCTTCCCCTCTCCTACCTCTTGTTCCTCCTTTACCACGTGCTGGCCCCATTTGCCCCTGTTCCTGTCTGTTTCAACCACACCAACCTCCATCTCATTGTAGGACCTTGGAACTTGCTCTTTCCCTGCGTAGAACCATTTCCACTAAATCTTTTCATGGTTGGATCCTTCTCAGCCTTCAGGGCTCAGCTCGGATGACCCCTCATCCCTCCTCTCTGCCAATGTCCAGTTGTCTTCCTACATCGCTCTGTACCACATCACGTGATTTCTTTCCTTCCAGAGAACTTGATATCATCTGAAAAATTATGCCACATATTTATTCATATGGATGTTTTATTTTCTGTCTTCTCCATGAATTGTGAACTCCATAAAATCCATGACTTTGTTCTTGGTCACCTCTTGGTTCCCAGAGTGCAGCACAAAACCAGGCACAAAATAGGTGCAAAATAAGGATAAATGGGATGAATAAGTAAATTCCACTGTTGACAATTATGGAGCCCATCTGGAGGTCACATTGGGAACTAGCAGCCAGTTTCAGAGGCCCACCCAGTTTGTATTCATGAGGATAATCTTGAGTTCAATTTGAGAAAGGAAAAGCAAATATCTGAATATTTACCTCCTTTACCCCCCAAGTCAATCAGAAGGTGGGGAGAGCCCAGGAAACACCCTCTACATTCTTTGAACCAATCAGAAGCACGTACTGAAAGAAAAATTTTGGAACTCCTCCCCCATATATATGAGGAACCATTTATAATGCTGATGGGAATGCCCCATCAACAGCAGAGTGGAAAGCTGGTGGGTGGCTCAAGCCTGTAATCCCAGCAGCTCAGGAGGCTGAGAGAGGAGGATCGTGAGTTCAAAGCCAGCCTCAGCAAAGGTGAGACTCTATGCAACACAGTGAGACCCTGTCTCTAAATAAAATACAAAATAGGGCTGGGGATGTGGCTCAGTGGTTAAGTGCCCCTGAGTTCAATCCCTGGCACCTGCCCTACCTACCCCCCCCCCAAAAAAAAAGTAGAGTGGACTTTAAGTAAGGCCATCCCCATTCCTCAGGGCCTCAGCTGTCCCCCTCCCCACAGGCTGCTGGAGACCTTCTCTTTGCTGGTCTGTCCACTGCCCGTCTGAAGTGTCTAACTGCAGCTCCCTAGCCTCTGTAGGCCTTGTTAGCCTATCAGATGTCGTCTGTGCAGCTCCCAATGGACACTCCCATAGAAGGCCTCCTGCCTCTGTCTGTCATATCCCTCCCCAGTTCTCCCTTGGGATCCCAGCTATGGCTTCTCTGACACGGTGAAGCCTTGTCCCTGCACTCACCTCCCTTTCCAAAAATGGATCCTCTACTTGTTGTCCACCCCAGGGATTCCCCTTTATCCTCTAACCCATTCCCTTTCTCCTTCTGCCTTTCCTTTCCAGGGCCCCAGCCTTCTCCCCGAGATCCCCCTTGGCCCTCCATCCATCACCTTACCAGTTTCTCAGAGGGGCACCTCCCCATTTTTTTCCCCTTCCCTCCAGGGACCTCCCCAGCATCTCCCACAATTCACCATCATTTTTCTTCCTTGGAACTCCATTTTTACATCACTGTGCCCTTTGTCTCCATCTCCCAGAGGCATTCCTCCTCCCTCCTTGTTCCTCCTTTTCCCTGGGTCCTGCTCCAATCCTTATCCCTACCCTGACCTTAGGTTTCTCCCCAGGGAAGCTCCTTATGCCTTCCCTTCAGCTCAACCCCAACCAAGGACCCCTCTCTGCCCTGGCTCAACTCCTTCATCTGTATTCCTTCCTGAGGATACTCCTACTAACTTGCCTCCCCATACTGCAGACCTAGGATGCTGATGGAGAAAGGGATTTCAACCTGACCTTGGCCACGGGCATCGTAAGTGTCATCCTGGGATTGCTGTTTATGTTCTTCACTTTCTCTATCCATGTTACCTGGTGACACATGCCTCCACACTTCTGAAGACCCTAACAACGACCTGGCCTCCTCTCCCTCAGAGTGTTAGGGGTGGTGGGACCTCCTTGTTCCCCTAAGGCCCTTGGGACTGCAGATGATCATGCTCTGACTCTGCCCCTGAGACAGACTCCTCTCTACTGGATTTCAGAGAACAATAATCATAGAAGGAGATTTCTGCCTTCTGAGTGATCTTTTATTTTCCACGTGTGAGTTCCCCCAGGGCTCATTGATTCATTCAGTGAACATCTACGAACACCAAGACCAAGCCCAGTGGTCAGCGTGAAGCTCTTAGAGGGGCCTTGGTCCTTCCATCCTCTCTCGTTCATTCCTCTAGTCCAGTTGTTTTCAAATTTCAGTTTGTACCAGGATATGTGAAGGGCTGTGATGGATGGGCATCACCACCAGAATTTCATATTCAGTAGGTCTGGGGTAGGGTCTGGGGTAGGGCCCAAGAATTCATATCTCTAACAGATTCCTGGTCCAAAGACCATACTTAGAAAACCACTGTTGATGAGGATTCTTCCCCTGGGGATCCTAGCTCATGGCTTTCTCTATCAAGTCCGGTCATTCCTCAGTGCCTTACCAATGTCTTACCTCTGCATCTCTTCCATCCACAGATTTTTACGGATCAGAGCTGGAATGTTGTAGGTCTTAGCCATGGCTCTTTCTCACCACCAGTAGTCTCCCAGAGCCAATGTCATATGGACACAGACACACTTCCCTTCCATCTCCATAGGCCAGGAGTGTTATCAGGAAGAACAAATGGGGGGCTGCGGTTGTGGCTCGGTGGCAGAGCGCTATCCTAGCATAGTGAGGCACTGGGTTTGATTCTCAGCACCACATAAAAATAAATGAATCAAACAAAGGTCCATCAACATCTTTAAAAATAATAAAAAAACAAACAAATGGGCACAGTTGGGAGATTTTCAGTATGGGCCACTTGGCTGACTATGTCTCAAATTGTGGTTGCTTCCCTCTCATCTTACGTATTTCCATCTGTTTTTTTTTTTTTTGCTTGTTGATCTGACAAAACCAAGGAAACATTCTACCACAAAACTTTTTTAGCCCGGAACCACCAGCAGAGAGAATCTTCAGCCATTTAATCTAATTCTTCAAGGAGATGAACATGGACACTTTGCTCACTTGTGCTGGGTCTCCTTCAGTCCCACACAGGGGTTAATGAAAAGGAAATATTGAAATCATTCCAAATGAAAAAATCTAAGGAAGACTTGCTGGTTCGTGGGTCGTGTGTGTCTTTGTGTGCGGGGTGTGCCCGATCAGTACCACTGCGACATCCAGCTACAACGCCTCGGTTTCTGTTCCTGTTCTCACCAACCTCCTGTATCCCACCTCGACCTTTGCCCTCGCTATTCCCCAGGCCTAGAACCCTCTCCCAGGATCTCCTGTGGGCGGGCCCCTCTTGTACTTCCAGTCTCAACTCAAATGTTCCTCTCTCTGAGGCCTTTCTTGCACATCCTACCCCACTCCCAGCCACTTGTAGTACTCTGGAGTCCTCCACAGCCCTCCTCATGTCCCTTCATTACACTTAGTTCACAATCAAATATTTTCATTTTTTTATATATATGAGTGCTTTTTCTCTTTCTTTCTGGGTTATGAATTCAGCAGAATCAAGGTCCTGTTTGCCAGACCACGTGGCCCTCAGAGTACATCCCACACCAAAAATACAATAAACTCCAAAGAAGAGAGCAATACATCTGCCCACTACACTTAGTAGTCTGGAAGCGAGACCCACACACTACATATTGAACCAATCATCTGTTTAAACTGGGGACAATGGCAACAAGAAGGGCAATTCACTGTCACCCAGTTCCCTTATTCACTGAATCAATCACTGGGGCATCAAGAAAGACGTTAGACTGGGAAATGCCCCTTCTGTACATTGAACCAATCAGAAGTCATATTTAAGCACCGGAGGCACGCCCATCACAGAGTAGCCAATCACAATGAAGTAGAGGTCAGTGGTGAGGCCACACCCTAGGACTCCACTCTCCAAGGCGCCTCCTGAACTGAGGAGCCAGGGAAGTCCTAGGGTCATTGGATAGGTTGGTGATGGGTTATCAGTGGAGCAGGAGAATTTGAGTGTGTGTCCGTCTCGGGTGGCAAAGTGCAGCAGTTAGAGGGAGGGCAGGGGGTTATGGGGTGAGGCAGGCACTGGTTAGGAGAGGCTAGAGGAAGGCTGTGGGGCTCGCAAGACTGTTTTATGGGAACTCGGAGGTATGGTTGGCTTTGGCTTGGGACCCTGCCTTCTTGGCTTGGGGCACTGTTTATTTTTAGTACCTTACTAGCCTCAGGGGCTGATTTGGCAGGTCTTCATTTCTTGGGAAACTCGGGTGACTCCTCTCCTGACTCCATTACCCCTGTCTGCAGATTCCACTCATCCAACATCTCCTCAGACCGGGTCCATGGCCACTGTAACTAGACCCAGGGACCCCGAAGCCCAGATTATCTCGAAGAAGACCAGGCAGATAGAGCCATCCCAGCCATCCCAGCCATCTGTCATGTCATCTGTGCCTCCCCCACAAAACGATTATTTGTGTCTCTCTATCATATCCTTCTTTTTCTTCATCTTGCTGGCAGTCCCAGCCCTGTTTTTCTCCATTAAGGTGGGCACTACCCAGCGCCCGTCAAATTTCTTTGTCCCCATACCGACATCCTCGTTCACCGCTTTCTTCACTCACCATGTTCCTAGGGACTTGTCCTTCCCTCTTCACCATGTGGGTGCCCTTACTGATCCCCAGGATGCTCCCAAGCTGCTCCAACTCCTTCCCAAATCCACTCTCTCCTCCTGCCCCCTTGACTAAAAACTTGTTTTCCCCCCTGGGGGACTAAACCCCGCCCTTATCTCCCTCACACCACCATTCCTGATCTTGAACTTGCGCCCTATACCCAGGAATGCCATTCCCTCATCTCTTTTCCTCTTGGAAACACTCCCACCAGCTTGCCTTCACCCCTACAGACCCGGGATGCCAACCACCTTGGGAATCACAGAAAAGCAAAGAGAAATTCCAGACTGGCCTTGGGCTTCGGCATCTCAAGCATTGTGATGGGCACCACTTTGTTGATTTGCACTACTACAATTGAAGTTATGAAACGTAAAGTATGAGATCATCCTGAAAGTCTGCTTTCCATCAGTGAGGTGTAGGGACTGCTCCTCCTGGATCCTTTGACCTTGGATGCTACCTGTGCTGAAGGAAATCTGTTCAGCATTTTTAAGAGCAATAAAGTTTATGAGGAGGTTTCTGCTTTCCCACTAATTTGCTCTAGGTTTGCGCACACAAGTTCACGCAGCCCTGTAGTTCCACTTTGCCAAGAACCACAGGGTTCACCCACGTATTCAATTCACACTTATTGGGTAACTGTGCCAGGCACTGTTTTAAGTCTCAGTGGTTCAGTGCTGAGTCAGACAGGTGAGGTATTTGTCTCCTTAAAACTTACATTATAGTCAGATCCATGAATAGAATTCCAATGGAATAGAATAGAAGACACTGAGCAAATCCACATAAATAGTTATCTGATACTGCCGTAGTCCAGCTGGGCTAAATAACCGAGAGGTGACAAGCAACTTGAAGGTTGAAGCGGGAACTACTTTATTGCGAGTGAACTCAGCAGGAACTGAGGGAGAACTCAAAGTAGCAGGCACCCGAGATAGCAGGAACCGCTTTATTGTGGGACAGCAGAGGTATATATACCCAACTGATTACACACAGCTTGAGTCAGTTAACATCATCTAGATACAGCAGTCGGCCAATAAGGAATCCTCACCATCTTAATGGCTCTATGACGTTGCTTCACAAACCACTCCTCCTGGCAAGCTGCCAGGCGCCATCTTGACTTGTTTTGCATCCCCAACATGATACCACACAAAGGTGCCAAAAACATACATTGGAGAAAGGGTAGTCTTTTAAACAAGTGATGCTGTGAAAACTGGATATCCAAATGGAAAAGAATGAAGGTGAACCCCTACCTCTGACCCTGCACAAAAGTCAAAGTGCATTAAAGACCTAGGAAATAGAGACTCTGTAACTACTTGAAGAAAATGTAGGCCTAACATTCCATCATTCTGACACAGGACCCCTTAACAAAACCCCTAAATCTCAAAAAATGAAACTAAAAACAACAGGTGGGATTCCATCAAACTGAAAAGCTTCTCCACAGCCAAGGAATGAGTGTGAAGAGAAAGCCTACTGAACAGGAGAACATCTTTGCCTTCTGCTCCTGGGGCATTAACATCCAGAACATATAAAAAACTCAAAAAACTTAGCACCATAAAAGCAAATAACCCAATTCAAAAATAGGCAAAAGTACTAAACAGATACTTCTCAAAAGGAATACAATGGCCAACAGCTACATGAAAAAATGTTCAACACCTCTGGCAATTAGGGAAATGAAAATCAAAACCACATTGAGGTTTCATCTCATTCCAAACAGAATTCAGTAGATTAATGGATAAATTATTTTATAAATAAGTAGATATGCCCAATTATGTCGCTTGCTGGGAAATGGATAGAACTGGGGACTACGATGCTAAGTGAAATAAGCCAGACTCAGAAGGTCACAGGCTGAATGTTTTCTGTGATATGTGGAAGCTAGTTTAAAGTTGGGGGAGGGGAAAGAGAGAGAAAGAGAAAATAAGTGGAGGTGGGGGAGTCCATAAAAATAAAAGAAAGATCAGGGAAGTAGAAGAAGGGGGTTGAGGGGGAGGAAGGAGAGATGGGATGAGGTGAAAACAGTGGAAGGAATCTGACCTAACTTTCCGATGTACATGTTTGAATATAATACAATGAATCTCACCATTATGTATATCCACAGAACACAATTTTTTTAAAAAAAAGTAAATAAATAGATCAGTAGAATAGAGGAAAGGGAACAGGGAGAGGGAGGGTGAGAATAAGGGTAAGTACTGGGTACTTAATTGGAGCAAATTATACTCCATGTATTTATAACTCTGT
Organism: Marmota marmota marmota; assembly: GCF_001458135.2. Taxonomy (NCBI): domain Eukaryota; kingdom Metazoa; phylum Chordata; class Mammalia; order Rodentia; family Sciuridae; genus Marmota; species Marmota marmota. The sequence goes on from NW_026000205.1 coordinate 11,380,308, forward strand.
CAACATAAATCCTAATGTTATGTATAGCTATTATAAATCAATAGAAAGAAACTTATGATACAAGGGTGAAGCTTAATGGTAGAGTACTTGCCTAGCATGCATACAGTCCTGGGTTCAATCCTCAGAAATGCAAAACAAAACAAAACAAAACAAAACCTCTCACATTATATTGAGAAGACACAGAAAAAAAGGAGTAAAATGGAAAGTCGGAAGATAGTTCTAGATCCAACACTTACAGAACTTTCTTCAGCAATAAGACTGTTGTTATTTCATCTGCTTTGTCCCACATGGTAGCTACTAGCCAAATGTGACTCTTGATGCTTGTAATGTGGCAACTGAAGAGCTTAATCTTTTATTTTATTTAATTATGATTCAATTGAATTTGCCACGTGTGGTTAGTAGCTACCATACTGGGCAGCCCTGTTCTAGGTAGTGGTCAATGTCATGAAAGGAAAGAATGAACTTGGGAGAGTTGGAAGAAAGACTTAGGACCGAGTCACTGGGGACCTAATAGCTGGACTGTGACCTGAAGTGAAAAAAAAAGCAGCCATAGAAAAATCTGGGAAGAGGAGAAAAGAGGAGGGGAGTGAAACTGGGGGGTGGTGAATGGGGACTGAAATCAAATTCCATGCATGTGTGATTTTGTCAAAATGAACCCAACTACTCTGTGTAACTATAATGGTCTAATAAAAATCATCTGGGAGAAGAGAGAATCCCAAACAGAAGAATAAGTTCAAAGAGGAACAGTGAGACTCCAAGGAAGGAATGAACCTGGGAAGAGAAAGAAAATCAGTGACAGGAGCGGAACAAAGAATATTAACAAAGAGGCAGGAGGAGAGAGATCCCCAGAGCCTTGAAGGGCAAAGTAAAAAAGTTGAATTTTGAGCATGAAGGGATATTATCTGGGGCATCAAACAGAGAAAACACAGGTTCTGATTTTTCTTGAATTCCATATTCTTTTTTTGGTGAGGGTTACTAGGAATTGAACCTAGTGATGCTTAACCACTGAGCCACATCCCTTGCCCGTTTTAATATTTTATTTTGAGACAGCATCTCATTAAGTTGCTGAGGCTGGCTTTGAGCTCACAATCCTCCTGCCTTAGCCTCCAGAACTGCTGGTATTATAGGTGTGCATCACTGTGCTCAGTGAGTTCAAGGTTCAAATTAGATGTAGTCTTTTTCTAAATAGTAGCTAGGGGGAAAAGATAAACTAAGGAATTCGTGTTGTTTAAAGACAACAAAAAACTATGGATGCAAGGAAGTCAGAAGGAGCTAAATTCTAGGGGATAAAAATCCAGGCCTAAGTGGAGAGGGGTGAGGTGTGGGCATATCTGCGGCTTCTGAGGAACAGCAGGGAGAACTGTGTGGCTGGAATGAAAGGAACCAGGGGCAGTGGGTGGGGCTGAGCTCAGGGAGGTGATGCCACAGAGCCAGGTGAGGACTTCACTTGTAGCTGGAGTGAGGTGCAGCTGGCTGAGCCCAGAGGGCTCTGATCTGGCTTGGGGGTTCCCAGGCTCCTTCTGACTGAGTTTGAGGTGCAGATTGTGGAGGTGGGTGGAGGCTGCTGGGATGTGCAGGTGGTTGGGCAGAGGGAGAGGCTGGGCCAAGGTGGGAGCAGAGAAGAAGGGAGAGAGAGAGAATTGGATTCTGGATATGACCTTAAGGTCCCAGAACAAGGAACCTGGCAATTTCCTGAGTGAGTAAAGGACTTGGCACCCAGGCCGGGGACAGTTGACTTTCCAATCTGGACAAAGGAGGGAGAAGGGAGAGGTGCAGAGGACCTGGCTGCCCCCGCAGTCAGACTGGGACCCATAGCTTTCCCCAGGGCCTGGCCTGAAGATGAGGGAGAAGCAAGGTCCCTTCCTTCCCAGTCCCTAGCTCAACCTTCCTAGGGTCTGGAGGTAGAGGGAGGGTGATCTGCCCAGGAGGTGAAGGAGATTGCAGAGTCCACTATCTTATCAGGGAGACGCAAACAGGTACCAAAAGTCACGGTCACAGTGAGGTCCTTTACTTGGCAAACAGTCCCTGGGGCCAGGCCGGGAAATGCATACAGTGGTGACTGTGGAATTCTGGATCCTATCCTCATGGGGCCCAGAGAGGAGAAGAAAGAGCAGCAGATTGTGACAGCACAGGGCGGTCAGGGCTAGGATGGAGGAAAGTCAGACAGAGAGGACAAGGCTGTGAGAGGAAGCCAGGGAAGTGCTGGACCCATCCTGGTGCTTGGACCAAGATGGTTTCTTGGAGGAAGGAGCCTCTGTGCCTGACCCAAAAGATGAGCAGTGGTTGAACATGGGGAAGAGGTGCAGGGTGGCTTCTAGCAGAGGAAACTGCCTGTGATCCTGAAATGATCAGTTTGAAAAACAGAAGGTCTGAGCAGGCTGAGTCCTCAAGCCTGAAAGGAAAAATGGCTCCTTGGAAGAAGGAGGGACAGCAGGAGGGGGGGTGTCTGAGCCCATCAGGCCCTGGAGGACACTGAGTCCTGGAGAGTGTATATGGATGGGGTTCCAGGAAAGTATTATTCCAATTCCCCTTAAAAAAAAAAAACACTTAATGATCCCCATCTGATTAATAGTCCATCCTCTGACCCTTCTTTCTAAAGAAAAAAAATTATTTTTTCAATTCTGACCATTACTTATTCTCAAAAAAGCCTCCAATTGATCTCTGCACCCAGGCTCAGAGAAATCTTGCACTATTGAGCTACTTGGATCATGTCTCCCTTGCCACATTCTTGTGACAAGACTTTGCCCTTGGAGTTGCCCACCAGCCTGAAATGGCAGTGCTCAGTCCACCTGGGCTACGATAAAGTCCATCAGGGTGCCAAGGTTACCGGGACCATTCCCAGATTCCACCTGGGGCGGAGCCTCTGTGCCCGCCTCCCTGAGATGGGGATCAGTATTTCCTGGACACAGGCTAGAAGAATAAAATGCACAAGCAAAATACCCCACCCCAAAGACAACTTAAGTCCCATCTGAAGGCAATCAGGGAAGCACTGGGAAGATTTAACCATTCTCATGGCTGGGAACTGCAGACAGAATTGACAAGGCCATGGCGCTGGTACAGGGTCAGACTGAGCCAGGCCTTGCCATTAGGTGGTTGGGTGTGGGAAGGCCGGGGTGCTGGGGGAGGTTGTGAGGGCTGGGGCAGTGGCTTGTGGAATCAGGCTCAGACAGTGGCTGTGTGGATTCAGGCCCAGGAATCCAGATGTCTTCCTTGCTCTAGACGGTTTAAAGACTCAAAGATGAGGCACGTCCTGACACGATGCTCTCAGTAGGGTATAGATCATTTGTGTGTTCCTGCCCAAAGTGAACGACCTGAATGTCATCAGGAAAATCCATCAGCAAACTCAAACTGAAGGAAAAATCTACAAAATAACTAACAGGGTTCCAAAATGCCAAGGTCACGAAAGCAAGGAGCCTGAGGAATGTCACAGAGCAGAGGAGCCCAAGGGAACATGATCATTAACTACAAGCAGTGATCCTGGCTTGTATCCTGGGCTAGGTAAAGAACATTAATGGGAAAACTCAAATTCTCTCATCTAGTTAATAGTGTCTTATCAATGTTAGTTTCCTGAATTTGTTCATTAGAGTGTGATTATGTAAGAGAATGTCCTTATTCACAGGAGACACATACACATGTATGGAAAAAACATCCTGTCTCTGTCTCACAAATTATTCAGTCCCCCCCCCAAAAAAAAAACCACCTTTAAATCTATCCATCTATCCATTCATCCATCTATCTGGCACAAATATAGCAAATCATTAAATTTGGGTGAAGGGTCAGAATGTGTTTATTTACTATCTTTGTAACTTGTGGATTGAAATAAAGTAAAAAATTGAAATTTACCACAACAAAATAAAAATAAGAAGTGAGAAAGAAGAGAAAACAGATGAAGCAAAGATCCTGAGGGACAGCCCGGGTTTGGCAGAAGCTGTCTGTGCCTAGTGATGGCTCCTCAGTCTCACCAATTAGAACTTTGTGAGATTCCCTGATTTATGCAGATAGGATCTGTGCAGCTGCCCCAGGTCCTGGGAATTTTGGGGACAGCAGCTGGTAGGCCAAAGATAGAGGGACCAGAGACAGTATGGAGCACCTGAGGAGTTCCCAAAGACTGAGAATTCCTGAGGACCTTCCCAGCACTGCAGATTGGCTAGCGGATATTCCTAGGCATCAGTGAGCTTGATCCTGTTCAGCTCTGAACAATGTTTATTGAGCACCTACTGTATATCTGAGGGGAAAATGTTCTGGGACTGGGTATACAGCAATACAACCAAGTCATAGTCTTCTTTCTAGTGGGCCAGGCGAATGCCAAGCAAGTAAAAATAAAATACAATAGAACAAGGGGTGTGGATAAGGTCAGGGTAAGGGATGGAAGGTGAAAGGGGTGAAGGTGTTACAGGGTGGACCCTTGGCCCAGGTGACACTTGCATGGAGGCCTGAAGAAGGTGGGAAAGAGCCTTGCAGATATCTCAGGAAGAGGGTACCCAGCAGATGGAGCTGCGAGTGCCAAGGTCCGGAAGCAGGAACGTCCTTGGTCTGTCTGTACAAGGCACAGCAAAGAGGCTAGTGCCAGTGTGACTGTTGTGGAGACTGAGGCCGAGAACTGATGTGGGGTCAGATCTTGCAGGAATTGGGCTGGGGGTGGGGCTCAGTGGTAGAGCTCCTGCTTAGCATGTGTGAGGCCCTGGGTTTGATCCTGGCACCATACAACAACAAACAAACAAACAAGTAAATAATATAAAGTTATACAAAAGTTAAATCTTACAGGAATGATTGTGGACTTGACTCTGAGCAAGAAGGGACGCCGTTAAGGGTTGTAAGCAGAGGAGCGACACCAGCTATTTGACACACATGGCTCAGAGATAAAGCTCAGGGCACCCATGGTCTCACCGCAGTGGCAGTTGGGGACTGCACCCCATGCTACTCCTCTCTTGGGGTTTTCTATAGCAGGCTGGGCATGAGCAGTGAGGTGGGTGTGGGGAGGAGCTCAGGCTGCCCAACAGCTTCGACTTTCCCAGGTGACCTGCTCCAGATGAGAAGGACATCGCCAAGGCAATTATCTAATCAGCTCCACTCTCACCTGCCCCAGGGACATGCCCACTCCCTGCGCCAAACATGACCATACAGAGACCCCAGCATTCTACCAGCCCAGCCCCTCACTGCTGCCCCCAGAGGTCCCTACCTGGGGGATTTGGACTTTTTGGTACCTGGAACTGGGCACCAAACTCCGAGTTTAGGTCAGGATGCTTGGACACATCCTCTCCCCATTTTTCACCTTGGTTCCTCCTTCTGGCAGGGTGGGGTGGAGACAGGGGAATGGTTAAGATCCCTGATTGCTATAGCTGGTGGTGTAGAGTGCCTTGGAGACCCTCTTTGAACCTCCTCAAGACTCAGTTTCCCCCTCTGCACAATGGGAATGATAGAGTCCCTTCGCAGGGGTTTGTTGCAAGAACCTGTGAGGTCACACGTGTGCAGAACCTAGCACATTCTTGGGGCTACTTGTGTGATGTTTGGTGTCTTGTTGGTGTTGGTAAGAGGCTCTGGGGTCAGAAGTGAGCTGGAATCCTTAGGCATGTCAACCTTATACAAAATCCTACCTGTCTAGGCCTCGGTTTCCTCATCTGTACAACGAGCTCATGCGAGAACAGAACTTTACAGGGCTGTTGTGAGAAGCTAAGGAGACCATTTGAGTAAACCACACAGGGCAGGGCCAGCCCATAATAAGTCCTCAGTAAGTGACAGCCATTATAGAGACTATTATGGGCATCCTTCCTGCAGGTGACCAGGCCTACAAGAGGACACTCTGCACCTGACCTATCTGGTTCTGAGCCTTGACTTTATCATGCCCTCTCTTGGGGACTGTGGGCAAGTGGCTTGACCCCTCTGTGCTTCAGGGTGTCCCCCTCTTAGAGTTGTTGGAAGGTTAAATAAGTCCTCACATGAAAGCTTGCCCCACAGTGCCTGTCACACGTCACTGCATGTTTGTTCTCTTTATTGTCATTGCTGTGGTTTTCCCGGTGATTCCTGATCTGCGTGAGGCTGCATTGAGATTTGGGCAGGTTGGGGCAGTCCACTGGGAAATGCCGGTACTGTCCAGGCCTGGAGGTCACCCCAAGGAGCCCTGTAATCAGCTGTAATCAGCCAGTTCTGCCCCACCCCCACCCTCCCTGGGTATATCAGAGCTGGTCTGGCCCCAGGCTCTGTTGAGGCCAAGGGAGGCCGAGCTCTAGGCACCATGGGGAAGGCAGTGAGTGGGGTCCTGGGCTGGGGGCTTGGGGTGGGGGCAGGGTCCCAGTGACATCTAATGCCTCCCTTGTCCCACCTCATCTCCCAGGAGAATTACGAGCTCTACTCAGTGGAGCTGGGGCCTGGCCCTGGTGGGGACATGGCCGCCAAGATGAGCAAGAAGAAGGCCGGCGGTGGGGGAGGCAAGAGGAAAGAGAAACTGGAGAATATGAAGAAGGAGATGGAGATTGTGAGCATCGGGCCAGGCGGCTGCGGGGCTGGGGACTGGGCTGGGAACTAGGCAGTGGGCAGGGGTGGGCGCTGGCAAGAGCCAGACAGCAGTGTCCTGTCGCCCACCTCCCAGAACGATCATCAGCTGTCAGTGGCAGAGCTGGAACAGAAGTACAAGACCAGTGCCACCAAGGTGAGCCGGGGCTGCGGAGGAGAAGGCACCGCAAGGGCAAGAGGGGGAGAGAGGACAGGAGAGCGTTAGGGGTTAATCTCAAAGAGAGACAGAGACAGGGAGGGGCAGAGACATGGAGAGAGGAGTGGGGAGAGAGAACAGGAAGAGAGACAGGAGGGAGGGAGGAAGGAGGGGGGAGAGGAAGAGGAAGAGGGACAAGACAGAGAGAGATGGGGGAGAGGGGAAGGGGGAAGGAGACGGAGGCAGAGGGTGCATGGTGACAGGAAGGCCCTGTGACCTCCACCACAGTCCACCCCTCTGTCCCCAGGGCCTGTCTGCGAGCCTGGCAGCTGAGCTGCTGCTGCGGGATGGGCCCAACGCACTGAGGCCACCGCGGGGCACACCAGAGTATGTCAAGTTTGCCCGGCAGCTGGCAGGAGGCCTGCAATGCCTCATGTGGGTGGCTGCTGCCATCTGCCTCATCGCCTTTGCCATCCAGGCCAGCGAGGGTGACCTCACCACTGACGACAACGTGAGTGGTGGGCCCTGCAGGCCAGACACAGGATACAGGGATCTTCGGGACAGAGAACATTGAGCCTGGGACTCAGGACAAAGGGAACATAGGATGGGGATTCAGAGCATAGAGATGCCGTTCTGTGTCGTGGACCCTGAGGAGACACTGGGATGTGAGACACACCCAGGAACATAGGTCACAGGGACGTTGGGGATGAGTCTTGGGTGAACCCATCTTGATGGAATGTGAAGACATAGGAATGCAATATGTAAGAATATGGGACTTGGGAAACAGAAGATATAAGACAAACTAAGGCCACAGGACACAGGGACATTAGGACTTCATATGAGACACCAGGGACATAAGGCACATGAGCCATAGGACAAAGCACATGGAGAGATATAAGACACCAGACATAGAAGCAGACAGAGGAAATGGAGATGCAGGACAAAGGGATGTTTGATACACAACAGGGTCAGAAAAAGGACATGGGGACTCGGGGACATTTATGACATTGGGCAGAGGCTTGAAAAGTCATAGGACAGGTGACAAGGAATGGGGACTAAGAGGTACATAGATGTGGGGACTGAGAATTTAGCATAAGGTCTGTGATACACAAGCACACGGATATGGGGACATGGGGACACAGGGACTATTGGGTGTAGGAGATGCAGAGGGTGGCACCCAGATTGTAGAAGAGACAGAAACATGAGGAGATATAGGACATGGACATGGCCATAACAGACTTGGGAGACACAAGAAAAGGGAACACATATGACGAAGGAACACAGACACGGGTCACAAGCCACAGGAGATGGGACCATGGGAAGACCCAGAATTCAGGAGCCCAAGGACCCGGGGCAGGAGGGACTGGAATACAGCATAGGTGAGCGTGACGTGCACAACCTGCTGGTGGGTCTCAGACCAAGGGAACAGTACTGAGGTTTCCTAGTAGTGGGAAACCACAGAGGTGACCCCAAGGATTCCAGGGGCCAGGGAATGGGGCGTGGTCTTGGGCAAGAAGCGTCTAAGGCCTAACATGTAACCCCAGCCCCTTTACTCCTCCTGCAGCTCTACCTGGCCATCGCCCTCATTGCTGTGGTCGTGGTCACTGGCTGCTTCGGCTACTATCAGGAGTTCAAGAGCACCAACATCATCGCCAGCTTTAAGAACCTTGTGCCCCAGGTGGGTCCCCAGGCCCTGCCTCTTCAGATTCCAGAAGCTCCAGACCCACTCAGGCAGGATCCTGGCAGGATCCTCTTCCATCAGGCCCACCCTGCCCTTAACTCTGACCTCCATATCTCCACTAGGGCCTCAACTGTCCCCATGTTCACCTCCCCACATCCTTTTACACTCAGCAACCTTCACCTCTACCCCTGCCTGTTCTATTCTGGTGCCCCTGCCCCACAGCAAGCCACTGTGATACGAGATGGGGACAAGTTCCAGATCAACGCAGATCAGCTGGTGGTGGGTGACCTGGTGGAGATGAAAGGTGGGGACCGCGTGCCAGCTGACATCCGCATCCTGGCAGCCCAGGGTTGCAAGGTGGACAACTCCTCACTCACCGGAGAGTCTGAGCCACAGACCCGCTCACCGGAGTGTACCCACGAGAGCCCACTGGAGACCCGCAACATCGCCTTCTTCTCTACCATGTGTCTTGAGGGTCTGTGGAGCCCCTTCCCACCCGTTCAGTAGCCACACGGCCTCCATGCTTCCCTTACGGCCCCGCTGGCTCTTCTACTGTGTTCTGTGGCATGTTCCTCCCACCCCACATGACTGCCACCTCTCCAGGGCACACTGACTCTATCACCTTCTATAACTACCCCATTCCTGCTGCCTCTGTTGTCTCCACACTGCCCCACACTCAGTGCCCGCTGTGAAGCCCACCCCCACTGCTGCCAACCCCACCCTGAGCCCCTCTTGGCCCACTGCAGGCACAGCGCAGGGCCTGGTGGTGAACACGGGTGACCGCACCATCATTGGGCGCATTGCATCCCTGGCCTCAGGAGTGGAAAACGAGAAGACGCCCATTGCTATCGAGATTGAACATTTTGTGGACATCATCGCAGGCCTCGCCATCCTCTTTGGCGCCACGTTTTTTGTGGTGGCCATGTGCATAGGCTACACCTTCCTGCGGGCCATGGTCTTCTTCATGGCCATTGTGGTGGCCTATGTGCCTGAGGGACTGCTGGCTACTGTCACAGTGAGTGAGGAGGCCAAGGGGGTACAGGGAGCTGAGAGTCTGTCCATCTGTTTATTTATTCATCCAGGCTTCCATCTCCTACCTTCCTATCTGTCCATCCATCCATGCACCTCCCCATCCACCCTCCACTTACCCATTATCTGTTCACTCAGCATTCGCCTGCTTCAGGCCATGTCCTGGGCCCCATATGAGGGCTCCGAGATGGACAGGGTCCTTGACTGGAGGAGGCTGAGGTCCCCTGTTGGCAGCTGCCCTGTAACCAGGCCTTACATAGTCACATGTAGTCCAAGAGTCACCCAGAGGAGGCTCAGGGGGTTCATTTTCTCATTTGATTGTGCTCATAATAGAACATGCAGAATCTCAGCTGGGACAGCTCGGGGTGTATCTGGGTGGTTAGGAAAGGCAACCCAAGTAGGAAGCACAGATTGGACAAAAGCTTGGTCTTTGTTTTGTTTTGTGTTTGGCAGAAGAATCTCGAACTTGAAACACTGTGGCTGGTGTGAAGGACTCCCCAGCGCTCTGAGTGGAGGAAAATGGGACTGCAAGCAGGAATTTGTCCCTGTGCCTGAGTTTTTCACCTCTCCCCAGGTCTGTCTGTCCCTGACAGCCAAACGGCTGGCCAGTAAGAACTGTGTAGTCAAAAACCTGGAAGCAGTGGAGACCCTGGGCTCTACATCGGTGATCTGCTCTGACAAGACTGGGACCCTCACTCAGAACCGCATGACTGTGTCCCATCTGTGGTTTGACAACCACATTCACACAGCTGACACCACGGAAGACCAGTCAGGTCTGAAGATGGGAGGGGACGAGTACTGGGACAGGATCCAGTGGATGGTGGAGATCTGAAGGGAGCCTGGGAAGGCTTTGCCTTAATGGGAAGGGGGTGGGACTCAGCAGGTTTGTGAAGGAGCACTATGTCTCACAGAAGGCTGAATATTGGGTCTAGAGACAGGGCTCTGAACTAGGGTCCCACTAGGCCTGGGGAGGCACTTCAACTTGAACGCAGGGGGAGGGGCTCGGTTCTGGTCTGGGAGATTCTCTCCCTGGCGCTGCCAGCCCGGGTGTCTGGTCTTCAGGACAGACTTTCGACCAGTCCTCGGAGACGTGGCGGGCGTTGTGCCGCGTGCTCACCCTGTGCAACCGCGCCGCCTTCAAGTCCGGCCAGGACGCCGTGCCGGTGCCCAAGGTGAGATACTGGGGGACGCGGGGGCATGCTGGGAACTTGGTGAAGCCAGGTTCGATCCTGACGATCGGTCCCCATCCCAGCGCATCGTGATTGGAGACGCGTCGGAGACTGCGCTGCTCAAGTTCTCCGAGCTGACGCTGGGCAACGCCATGGGCTACCGCGATCGCTTCCCCAAAGTCTGTGAGATCCCCTTCAACTCCACCAACAAGTTCCAGGTGTGCAGCCTGAGCGCCCCGCCCCGCCAGGGTCCTGGCCCGCCCACTTCTGGCCCCACCCACAGTTAGGGCGGGCCTACGCCGCTGTCAGTATGGCTTTTCTGCAGGGTCCTAACCATCCCTCGCCCTGCCCACAGCCCCGACCCCCCTATGGTTAGGTCCCGCCTACATCTAAGCCTCCTCTCTGGTCCCTCGCAGCAGGGACATCCCCTCTCCGAGAGAATCTTGGTATCAGGTTACCCGTGAGTAGTAAGCCATCAAATCCTGTTTCCAGCCCAACTCCACATCCTAATTCTGCCCATTCCTTGTGCTCCGGACCCTGCTCTGAGCCTGGCCCCGCCTAGCCCTCAGCCTCTACCTAAGACCGGCCCAGCACTCAAGGCCTTCACCTTCTCTCTCCCCAAGACCCTTCAGGCCGCGCCCCTCGCCCCCAACTCCGCCCCCATCCTCCGTGGCCGCCCACAGCCCCGCCCTTCCCTGCCCACAGCTGTCCATCCACACACTGGAGGACCCGCGCGACCCGCGGCACTTGCTGGTGATGAAGGGCGCCCCCGAGCGCGTGCTGGAGCGCTGCAGTTCTATCCTTATCAAGGGCCAGGAGCTGCCGCTGGACGAGCAATGGCGGGAGGCTTTCCAGACTGCCTACCTCAGCCTGGGGGGCCTGGGCGAACGCGTGCTCGGTGAGACTCGCCTTGGGTGGGTTACCCGGTGTGCGAGGAGGAGCTAGCACAGACCCTGTCCAGCCGTCCCTGTCCAGCCTTCCCGGCCCAGCGCTGAGCCTGCCCTTTCTCATCTGATCTGCCCCAGTCCACACATTCACCTTTAACTTTCTCTGTCTCAGTCCTGACCTCTGTCTAGCTTCAATTTCTGACCCAGTCTCTCCACTCTGGTCCTCACCCTGACCATCCTCCTCCTTACCTAACCCGTGACCCCATGATTTTTTTTCCAGCCCTTGCCCCTACTTCCACTTTCCAGGTCCCCCTATTGACCCTTTGACCTTCCCCAGGCCCTGTCTCAACTCAGGACTCCCCCATCCCAAATCCTTGTCCCAACCTTTAGCCTCCTTCAATTTTTGTCTTGACCCCTTATACTTCCCTAACCCCTGCCTTGACCCTGGAAGGTACAGACTTGTGGTCCAATTCTTTCTTTCTTTCTTTCTTTCTTTCTTTCTTTCTTTCTTTCTTTCTTTCTTTCTTTCTTTCTTTCTTTCTTTCTTTCTTTCTTTCTTTCTTTCTTTCTTTCTTTCTTTNTTCCTTCCTTCCTTCCTTCCTTCCTTCCTTCCCTCCCTCCCTCCCTCCCTCCCTCCCTCCCTCCTTCCTTCCTTCCTTCCTTCCTTCCTTCCTTCCTTCCTTCCATCCTTCCTTCCCTTGCTGTGTGACCTCTGGCAAGAAATCTTCCCTCGTGTTGGGCCTGTGGTGCATGCTTGTAATCCCAGCAGCTTGGCAGGCTAAGGCAGGATTGCAATTTCAAAGTCAGCCTCAGCAATTTAGCAGATCTTGTCCCAAAATAAAATTTAAAAACAAAACAAAACAAAAAACAAAACAAAACAAACAAACAAACAAAAAAAGGCTGGGGATGTAGCTCAGTGGTTAAGCCCCCCTGGGTTCAATCCATGGTACCAAAAAAAAAAAAAAAAAGTTTCCTTCCCCAACCCTCAGTTTCCTTATCTGCAAGATGAGGGTGTGCCTCACAGAGTGGTTGCAGGAATGGATTCAGATAACATGCTGGGCATCCACAGGTGCTTGGTGCAAGGTGCCTGGTTATTTTGCTCATCTCCGGGGCTTGCTAGAGTAGGTCTGCCCAGGACTCCTCTTTCATTTCCCTATTTTCTGGTAGGTTTCTGCCAGCTCTACTTGAATGAGAAGGACTACCCACCTGGCTATGCCTTCGACGTGGAGGCCATGAACTTTCCAAGTAGTGGCCTCTGTTTTGCGGGACTCGTATCCATGATTGACCCACCCCGGGCCACTGTTCCTGATGCTGTGCTCAAGTGCCGCACAGCAGGCATCCGGGTATGCCACTGGGGAGAGGACCAGGCAGTGATGAGGACAGAGGGTAGCAGTATTTGGGAATGTGGAAACCCAGTGGCAGAACCCTCCTGAAACTGGCTTGAATAGAATATATTCGTTCATGATGCTGAAAGGTTCCTAGGAATGTATCTTCAGGTACAGCTGAATCCAGGTGCTCCATATTATTAGGAATTTGCTCATGTCTCAGGTCTATGTTTCTCTCTGCTGGCTTTATTCCCAAGAAGTTGCTCAATTTGGATGGGTAAAGATGACAACCTGCCTTCTCACCCCCAACAGCTTTAACTTTAACAGGGAGTTCCCACCTGTCCTGCCAGATTGGGTCACATGTTCATTCCTGAACCAGTCATCATGGTTGGAGGATAGCATACCTGCCCAATCTAGAAACCTCATTTCAACTAATGGTCTGGGGGACAGAGATGGTTCCTCAATGACAAATCAAGGGTGGAAGAGCCATTGCTGAGCAAATCATCCCCAAGCCCTTCCTCAGGTCTCCAAGGCCCTATAAGCTCTGGGCCTTGCTCCCACTCTGGGCTCATTCCTTAGCCCTTTTCCCTCATTCACACCAGTTGTGCTGTTCTTGCTTTTCCTCCAACAGTTCAGGCATATTCTCACCTCCTGGCTTTGGATTTACTCTCTGCCAGAAATGCTCTTCTTAAAGATTTTTCTCACCTCCTTCTGATCTCTGCTCAGATGTTACCTACTCAGTGGGGACTTCCCTAGGCACAATTAACCTGAGCCACCACTTCCTTCACTGAGGTTGTTTTCCTCCCTCCTTCTAAACATGCCATATCACTTATTTATTTTGCCTGTTTACTGTCTATCCCACCAGAATGTCAGCTCCACAAAGTACAGGAGTACTTTCCTCACACTTGGTTGAATAAATGAGTGTATCAGCAGATGCCTATGGGGAGGACAGGGAGACTGGGTTGATCGAAAGGTGTCAAGGATCCGCTGGTCCCCCCACAGGTGATCATGGTGACAGGTGACCATCCCATCACAGCCAAGGCCATCGCAGCCAGTGTGGGCATCATCTCGGAAGGCAGTGAGACAGTGGAGGACATTGCTGCCCGCCTCCGTGTGCCTGTGGACCAGGTTAATCGGAAGTAAGTCCCCCTCAGCCCTCGCCATGGTTCTCCCACAGGCTCCAGCTGAGAGCCTCCCACCCCCTCTCCAGGGATGCCCGCGCCTGTGTGATCAATGGCATGCAGCTGAAGGACATGGACCCATCAGAGCTGGTCGAGGCCCTGCGCACACACCCTGAGATGGTGTTTGCTCGCACCAGTCCCCAGCAGAAGCTGGTGATTGTGGAGAGTTGCCAGAGACTGGTGAGACCCTGCTGACGAGGCTGGGCAGATGGCGGGGCAGGCCTTGGGCTGGCGTCTCTCTGACTCTCCACCCACCTGTACCCATGACTTGCAGGGAGCAATTGTGGCCGTAACAGGGGATGGTGTGAACGACTCCCCGGCCCTGAAGAAGGCAGACATTGGCGTAGCCATGGGCATTGCTGGCTCAGATGCTGCTAAAAACGCAGCTGACATGATCCTGCTGGATGACAACTTTGCCTCCATTGTGACGGGTGTGGAACAAGGTCTGGTCTGGCTAGGGAAGGGAAGGCTGTGTAGGTGCAGGTGGCAGTGGGCTGCCAGGAAGCTGAGGTGCCTGCTGTACCCCCACAGGCCGACTGATCTTCGACAATCTGAAAAAGTCCATTGCCTACACCCTGACCAAGAACATCCCGGAACTGACCCCCTACCTCATTTACATCACTGTCAGTGTGCCGCTACCCCTCGGGTGCATCACCATCCTGTTCATAGAGCTCTGCACCGACATTGTGAGTCTACAGTCCCAACGCCCCACCCTACCCATGGTCACCACATACACTCTTGGACACAGAATGACAGGACATAGGCACATATCAATAGGTGGCCAGGCCTGGTCAGACACACAGGTGGACACTCAGGAGGCATGCAGAGACCATGGACATAAGGGACTCATGGAAATCCGGACAGAGATGTTAACAGATATCTGGCCAAACATGGATCACAGACAGACATCCCAAAATAGATATGGACAGACAAACCCCTTAAAATAGACCATCCACAGATACAGCCCCAAATGTAGCCAGGTACATGGCCATGTTGACACGCTTATTAGTTTAGTCTCTACTCTGGCCCTGCCCATGGTAATTTACTCAATGTTGTCCTTATGAGCACCCTGTGAGATGATTCTATTGTTCCCATTTTGCTGATGAGGTCATTGAGGCATAGACTGGGCTTGCCGCAGGTCACACAACTAGTAAGTGGCATATCCGGGATATGAGTCTGGGCAGGCAGGTGCCCCAGGCCTGTGCACTTGATCAGTATACTCTGCTGCAACTGTGTCACAGGACCGTCAGTGAGGGTGTGGGGCAGGAGACACAGGGACACTGAGGAACTGAAGAGATACAGAGTGACAAAATAGCATTGGAGCAGGGACACACAAAAGTAGGGAGACAGTTATAGAGAAAGAGGCTAGAGACAAAGAAACAGATGAAGAGACAGGAAGTGAAAAAGAACTACAAGGAAGCAGAGAGGCCCAGACTGGATGCCCCCAGAGACCAGAGAACAAACTAGATGACAGAGAAGGAAAAGGAGATGAGCGAGGGAGGGGGGAAGAGGAGGGGAGAGAATGCATGTGACCAAAGGACAAAAGCGGACATTCTTATGGAGATGGACTCCAGGAACACGTGGCCAGACATGCCAGAACTCCCAT
Organism: Marmota marmota marmota; assembly: GCF_001458135.2. Lineage (NCBI taxonomy): Eukaryota > Metazoa > Chordata > Mammalia > Rodentia > Sciuridae > Marmota > Marmota marmota. The sequence continues at coordinate 11,395,832 of NW_026000205.1, forward strand.
GGGGGCAGCTGGACCCTCGATGTCCAGGCAGGTGTGGTCATGTGGTCACTGCAGGTCCTGCCGCCTAACCTCAGTCTTGTTCTTTCCAAGGGGCTGTAGTGGGGCAACTTTAGAGTATGGGGGACAGGAGCCCAGGCAAATCCTCAGCCCTTGTTTCTTCTGCTCCTGGCTAGTTCCCATCTGTGTCCTTGGCATATGAGAAGGCTGAGAGTGATATCATGCATCTGCGACCACGGAACCCAAAGCGAGACCGACTGGTCAATGAGCCCCTGGCTGCCTACTCCTACTTCCAGATTGGTGAGTGCCCATGGGGCCAGGACGGGGCTCCCCAACTTGCTCTGGCTCGCAGTGCTTGTTTTCTGTGTCTCTCTGGTCCCCTTCTCTCGTGTCAACTCTGTCGTGGGTTCTTTTGGTATATCTTTCTTTCCTCTGTTCCTGTCTCTCTGTGCCTCTGTCTCCTGTGTTCCTAATGATCTCTCTTGGGGTCTTTGCTCTTCCTGTGTCCCTGCCTCTGACTCCACGTCTGTGTTTCTGTCCATATGGACTGTTTCGACATCACTGGCTGTGTGTTCTGGACCTTCTTTGTGTACCTGTCTCCATCTCTGTTCCTGTCCCTCCTTGTGTCTCCTTGCCTGTCTTCCAGGTGCCATCCAATCATTTGCTGGCTTCGCTGACTACTTCACAGCCATGGCCCAGGAGGGCTGGTTCCCTCTGCTGTGTGTGGGGCTGCGGCCACAGTGGGAGGACCATCACCTACAAGATCTGCAGGACAGCTATGGCCAGGAGTGGGTGAGCCCCTTTTCCGTCCTATTCCATTGCTCCCTCTTTCCCAGTGACATCCACCTGTGTGGTCCATACTCACTGCCCACACAGAACTGAGTTCAGCCACAGCATCCCAGGCACCCAAACTCTCTTCCAATTCTGGGGGAAGGGCCCTTTCCCAAACCATCTGTGGCTCTATGCCCTGCTCCTGATGCCCACAGCTGCAGAGGGGCCTCTCCCTTCCCTAATAGCAGCACAGCATCTTAGGTGTGGAAGTTCTTGTCTTGTCATTTTCCTTGCAGTGTCCCTCACACTCAGTACTGGTGTGAGTGTCCCATTTCAATGAAGGTCTGGAGCACAGTGAGGCTAGATGTGGCTACCAGATGTGTTTAGTTTGCTCTAAAGAATAACAGAATACAGATCAGGATAATACTGTCATGGTTAAGAATGAAGATCTTGGAGTCAGATTGCCTGGATTCATGATCTGGCACACACTCCACGAGCTGTGTGACACTGGGCAAGTAGCTTTGCCTCTGGTCTCATCTTTCTTACCTATAAAGTGGGCATAATACTAATGTCTACCTCAGTGATTTTCAATTTGTTACTGGAACAGCAGCAACAGTATTATCTGAGAAATGCCAATGACCCCTCTGGTGTCAGAAACTCTGGGGGTGGGGCCTGGGAGCCTGTTTTAAGCAGCCCTTCCCAGAGTCTGATGCATCCTGCAGACTGAGTACCACCCATCTACCTACCGCATAGGGTTGCTGGGAGGATGGAATGAAAATGACACACAGGAACACTGGCTGCCTGGAGCACAGTAGCTGCTCCCTACACAATTAGCTGCTATTAAAATGAGCTGTGTTGAGGAAAGGGACTGCATGGTGGCTGTACTGGAAGTGGGGCATATGCCCTGTGTTCCCTAACAGCCCTCCTGGCCACTTCCCTAATTTTGCCATCTGCCCGCCCCTGGAGTCACTGGACTTTGCAAATCCTGCCTCGAGGTTCCCATTTTCTTTTCCCCTTCTTTTGGTTGCCTGAGAAATCTGTCTTCTCGGTTCACTTTGAAGCAATCTAGCCTGGCCTACTGTGTCAAGTTGTCCAAGTTTGCTAGACTCTCAAACCTCTAAGATGCTGCATCTTTCCCTTCCCCTAAGCCCAGTCCCTGATGTGAGGGGAAAGGTGCATTTAGGGGCTCGTGGCTCAGGACCTTGGTGCCCTGCGGAGGCTCTGTGATGGGCTCAGGCTAATTTGTCTCCTTCTTGTCCAGACATTTGGACAGCGCCTGTACCAGCAGTACACCTGCTATACTGTGTTCTTCATCAGCATTGAGATGTGCCAGATCGCTGATGTCCTCATCCGCAAGACACGCCGCCTCTCTGCTTTTCAGCAGGGCTTTTTCAGGTGTCCCTAGCTGACCCCAGCCCCCATCCCATCCCCATCCCTGGTCACAAGTCCCATCAGACCCAGATGAGGGCTCACTAAGCCAGCAAATGCCAGTACCATTGGATACCCAAACCTTCCTATCAGTTGACCAGTTGCTCTCCCATGTGCCTCTCAGCTGGCCCTTCCGTGTTTCCTAAAGGGCTGATGCTAATAGGGCCAGCTCCCACTATTGGAGAGGCCTGGGCTGCTCCAGTGTCAGATGTGTAAACATCCCCTGTTGCCTCTGACAGTTGACCTGCCTTGACCCAGCACCCTGATTTCCATCTGGTCCCTGAGTCCTGTTGATCTATCTTCATCCCAAGTCTGCCAATCTGAGCCTGTTTCATTCTGCCCCACCTGCAGGAACAGGATCCTGGTGATTGCCATTGTGTTCCAGGTCTGCATTGGTTGCTTCCTGTGCTACTGCCCCGGAATGCCCAACATCTTCAACTTCATGCCCATTCGGTGAGGGGTGGTGAGGTGTAAGCAGAGGGATGGGGACACAGACCTTGGGATGGCCTTCACCTTGCCATCTTGCCTGTGCTTCAGGTTTCAGTGGTGGCTGGTCCCCATGCCCTTTGGTCTCCTCATCTTCGTCTACGATGAGATCCGGAAACTTGGAGTTCGCTGTTGCCCAGGGAGTGAGTGTGGAACTGGGGGGATGGAGGCAGGGGGCTGAAACATTCTCAGAGGTGCTGCCCTGACTTTGATCTTCGACACTTGACCTCCAAGCCTTCCGTATCAAATTGGAATTTCATAACCTCTGAGGCCACTGTTCCCTCTGACAGGCACCCCCAGCTCTGAGACTCCTTTCTCCCTCTCTCCTCCAGGCTGGTGGGACCAGGAGCTTTACTATTAGAGGGCAGGCTGCCTTCAGGCCATCCCTGCATCCAGCACAGGCCAGTGAGCATGGGGCTCACAGGACCTTCTGGAAGACCACCAAATCATCTGTATAATCAAGAGTCCCAGCCCTACCCATGTCTGCTTCTGAGCTATGGCACCCCAACCTTGAAGGGGCTCTATTCACTGCTCTTCCCCACCCCAAGCTCCCTTCCTCCTGGGGAAGCAGTCCCTAGGCGCTGGCTGCTCCTGGTGAGATGTGCTTGTCCTTGGGACACCAGGCTGGGCAAGAGGGCTGCCTGGGACTCTTCGTTAAAAACACATATTAATGTTTAATAGTAATAAAACAATCCCCACATTGGCTATGCTTTTAATTGGTGCCAAGTGCTGTCTTAAGTGTTTTTCATCAGCGCCACTGACCTCTCACAGTACTACGGTACAGGGACTATTTATTCAGGGTTGCAGTCTCCTGGGCCTTGGACACAGCCTGGCAGATAGTAGGCATTCAATAAACCTTCCTTGGAGGCCAGAGGTGGGGTAGCTCAGTGGAAGAGCACTTGCCTAGCATGCACCAGGCCCTGGGTTCAATCACCAGCACTGAAAAACACAACACAGAAACCAAAACAGAAGAACCACCTCATCCCCCAAATCTTCCTTGGGAAAATCAATTCTAATTTCCTTGCCTAAGTCTGCAAAATTTATAGGTAAGTTGGGATGTGGCTGCAGGCGCCCTCTAGAGATTGCCTTTAGCCACTCCAGTACACTGTGTCTGGGCTTTCTGTTCTCAGCACCACTTCTCCCTCCTGGGAGCTCCTGATGAGAGGACCCAAATTTTCCCTGCATTAAGCACTACTGTCCCCTGCCCTTAACAGGGTTCTGCCCTCATTCTTCCTGCTCACTCTCTTTGCCCCTGCAAAGGTCAGTCCCCCAGCCAGCTCCTCATCTGAAGTTAACACCTCCAACTGCTGGAAGCACCCGTCTCCACCTCCCCTGCTGGCCACTGCTCTTTGCTTATCTCTCTTCCCTTTTTATTATGAGTTTCTCTGGCTGGGTCCTGGGCTTCTTCCTCTTCACCACAGACCCTGATGTCTTCAGTTCTGTCTCTGAAATGATGCCCACATATGGGGTGATGACCAGGGCCTGTTTCCCAAGCCTGTCTCCGTTTACTGTTCAATCTCACTGACAGCACCACTGTCTCATCAGTGTGAATCCTCCCTGGGAGTGTTAGGAACCTCTGGGGGAATAAGTCCCAAACTTGGGCTATTTCAGACTTCTCTGCACCTTTCCTCATCTCTCATCTCCCCACTGTGTCTTCTACTGATAAGCAGAAACACGGTCCATTGGTCACCGCCATCTCTCTAGCTGGCTTCTAGCCTCAATCCTCCTGCCCTTGCCAATTCTGTGCTGGTCCAACTCTGGCCTCGTGGCATGTATCTCCCTCCATATAACAACCAAGCACAGCTTTCTAAGCAAAATTTAACCCTGTCCTTCCCCTTCCCAGAGCTCCCCATTTCCCCATTCAATTCTCCAGTCAGCCTCCAGTGATCTGGTATCTGCCAACCTTTAGTGTCACAAGCCCCCTTGAACTTGTTCCAGCTAGTTCTTGGGTTCTCAGAACATCTACTCTGCCCTACCCACATCCTCTCCACAGAGCCCAGCCTACCTCCAGGGTGGGTCAGACAACTCCTCTTGGTCTCCAAAAACCCTGTTTTCCCTTCACAGTTCTCATCACTGCAGCCAGGCTCATGGCGAGCTACCACTGCCCAGGCTTCTCCATCACATCTGACCTTTCTAACCTGTGCTCCCCTGACCTCAGCCCTAACCACTCTACTCTCCTTCATCCTACATAAGAAGGGATTATTTCAGACAGTTGGTTATTTCTACAATCTTCACCTATCTCAGTTAGTGTAAAGGGCTGGACAGGTCATGAGAGGGAGGTGTGGGAGAAAGTAACACTACCACAAAAAAATCTACCCAGATGGGCTGTGGGTGTACCCCATTTTCTTTCCTCATTAAAACTGAGGTGATCAATCACTCCCAGCCCCCAAGAAACCTGAGAACTATCTTAGGCCCTGAAGAAGGGTGGGGCTACAGGGTGGCTTCCTCATCTGAGGGTAAATGCACACTCTGAAAACACCAACTGCCATAGCAGTCCTTTCCTAGGACTGAAGTCAAGGAACACGAAGGCGCTGTAGGCTTGGTGGAGGGTGAAGGCAACTGTCTCAGCCCAGTGGGAACACTAGGGCTGGGGAATATTTTCTGAGGGGGCAGGATTTGCATCAAGCTTGAGCTTGACATTCAAAGGTCCACTTCTGGTATATGTCCCTCAGGGACGGAGAGGAGGTAGGGCAAAGAGCTGGTCCAGTGGACCAAGGCAGGGAGTGTTGGTGGTGGAGGGTGGAATCTAAGACAATGTCCAAGCTGGTGAGTTCCACTGCTGTGCTATTTTGCTGTTGCTAACCCTACACTCCACCCTGAAGACTCAGTCTAGGATTTGACCTGAGGGGCATAGGACTGAGTCAAAGCACCAAGAAATCAGAATCAAACCCACTTATGCCCACCCATGGAGGGCCTTTTTTTTTTGATACTGGGGATTGAATGCAGGGGTGCTTAACCATTGAGCAATATCCCCAGCCCTTTCTATATTTTATTTAGAGACAGGGTCTTGCTAAGTTGCTGAGGTTGGCTTTGAACTTGCAATACTACTGCCTCAGCCTCCCAAGTTGCTAGGATTATAAGTGTGTGCCATGCGCCCACTTGGATTAAATGATGTTAAGAATTTGACTGTAGAAATCAACCCAGGGAGAAACTCCAGAGAGATCAAAGGTCAAAACCAAAGGTCACTCTTTATGGCACAATGAGAAGCCACAAATTGTTGTAAGCAGTGAAGAGTGACCTAGCAAAACAGGTTACAGACTGAAACCCCCCCCCCCCCACCACAGGCTGTCACTTAGAGGATGGATCGGAGGATGAGACTGGGGCTGGGAACCTTTGAGGTAACTAGCCAGGGAAGAGTCCAGGTGGGAGAGGGACCAGTTGAAGGTGTGAGGAGAGGAAGAGGAGCCCTCAAGAGCCCTCTCTTGGATTCTAGCTCCCCTCTATTAACTGTTCCCAGGCCTCTGTGGCTATTCAAAGGTCATCTATTTTAAGCTCTTCATCTACCCTTGAAAACCAGGAGTCTAGGAACTGTGAGGACAGAGGAAATGTCAGAGGACTGACTAGCATCCCAGCTTGTCTACCTGGTTCCAAAGCCAGAATAAGGGTCTCTAGGACCTAGGCGGACATAGTATAGGGAGACAGTTCTTGAGAGAAATAGAGGCAGAAACAACTTTCCAAATACTGTTTACTTCACTAAAACAACCTGGAGAGAGGCAGGGAAAAGGTCACCAGTCCTAGGAGTGCACATTGACAACGGCGACATACAGGGCCAAAGTGCTGAGGGCCAGCAGCCCTGTTACCACTGCTCGGGCCAGTAGTGCTGTCCAGCTGCCCAGGGAGCAGAGGTGGACGAAGGTCCTGTGGGGAAACATCACAATGAGGAAAGGAGACCAGAAAACCCACCCTCATTTGGACCCAGCCTCAAAGCCCTCTGAGCTCACTCCATGACAAAGGCTTTGTAGACACTAAGGAACATCAGCAGGAGGACAGCTGGCCGGAAGGTATGGTACAGGTCATATCGTGTTATCATCCAGACTTGGGCAGAGGCAACGATGTAATGGACCTGACAGGAGGCAAGCAAGAAGTTGGGGCCAGGCCTTGGGGAGAGATATGGCCACTGAAAAAAGGTATATGTGGCACAGAGAGCAGGACTGCATACCAGACTGATGTTGGAGTCAATGCTCATCTGGATGTATTTCCAGTCAAACTCAATGCCCCGGGCTCCAACCCAGAGGGGGATGCAGCTGAAGAAGGCAAAGGGAGGGATTTTCTGGTACCCAGACATCCTTGATACCCAGACTGAGGCCACCCCCTCCCCCAGCATCCCTGTCCACCCAAGTGTCCTTTCTTAGGATAGTATGGGGTCCAGGCTGCTACACACACCGGGACATAATGAGCTCGGCGGTGGCCCAGCCCAGGGCAGCAACCATGATCTTGTACTCCCCCTTGCCGGCATTCCGGGACATGACAAGGTTTAGGCCTATTAGGTCTGCCACATCCACGCTGGCCTTCATGAACTCCTGTGGGTCAGGTTGAGGCATGAGTAAGCACAGGGCCAAGTAGCCCCGCTTGTGCACTTCCTGTCCCACCCTCACCCTACTCACCCCAATGAAGTCATAGATGCCACCTTCCCAGGTGGGGAAGAAAGTGGCCAAGAACAGCATCTGAGAACAGAAAGCAGAAAGGTCACCTCAAGGTGAGGGGGGAAAAAAAAACACCTATGTGTTTTGTGGGAAGTTAATGTTCCTGTGAAAAGCGGGACACTATAGATTCCAGGGGTCTTTCTGGGAGAGAGTGGCAAGATCACAGGGCTACGGGAGATACAAGGTAAATGTCTGGTGTCTGTGGGGGCTGGAAATTCACAGGGGGTATAAGGTATAGAGGTGCTGGGGTGGCAACTCGGGAAGTGCTACCAGCCCCGTGTGACACGCGGCGGGGTTAGTTATCGCTCTTAACCATACCAAAAAAACCTCTGTGCCAATCCTACAACCGAGGTTTTCTCAATTTTTACCGAAAAGCGCTAAGAAAAAGTTGCTTCAAGACCTCATCTCCGGTTCCACCCCTTCTGGGGTCCATACTCCAAGGGACCTATGCGGAGTCCTGAAAGCGATCCCACGGTGGGGGGACAGCGGCAGAGCCGGGTCCCTGGGTCTGGAGAGCGTGGGGGCCAGACACGTGGGGTCCGGGCGGCCCTCACCTTGCATAGCTGCACAAAGAGGTAGGTGACCCCGGCCTGGACGCATTTCCAGAAGGCGTTGTACTCAGACCTGGAGAAGCGGGCGGTGAGGGGTCGGCCTGGGCCCCGCGCCCTCTCCGCCCCGCGCCCGCCCCGCACTCACAGGCCGCTGCACTTGTACGTGATGAAGTAGGGGAAATAGGCGAGGGCGAAGCAGTTCCCGAAGTGGAACAAGGTCATGTCGCCTGCCGCCCGGTCCCGCCCGCGCGGGAGTCGCCAGGCGACCTCTTCCGACACGGGTCTCCCGCCTCCACCGGCGCTCTCGCCGGGCTAGGGGCCTGGCGCCCACCTGACTGGACTGGCCGCGGCCCGCGCGCGGCCTTCTGGGAGCGGTAGTCCGGACCCAGGCGTCGCGCGCCGTGACGTCAGAGCGCCCGCGTCCGGATCTCGCTTCCCAGGGTTCCAGAGTGGAACGCTGTTGAAACACCTTTTTGGCCACGCTGCGCGTGGGTCCCCGTTTCCCATAAGTGGAATCCGGCTCAGAGCCCAGCTGCAACCCTCGTCCATGGGCGGACCTGAAACCCGGCCTAGAACCCGCCGTGACCCACGCAGAGAGAGGGGCGCAGCTATGAGCACTTTGGTTTTTATTTCACCGCTGACCGAGCAGCGCTAAGCCCTCACGCCGCGCGCCGTCCTTCCCGGGGGGGATTCCGACTTCCGAGCTTGGCGCAGCAAAGGAGGGGCCTTCCTTTCATTGCTCTCGGCTGAACATGTAGCGGATCAGGTCCACCACCCGATGACTGTAGCCATATTCGTTGTCATACCTGCAGAGGAAAGGAAAGAGGCGGTCAAGGGAGTTGCTCTCTCGACCACCTGTCAGCCTACCCCCCTCTCTCCTTCCAGTACTCTGACCTCTTCCTCCTTACCAGGCAATGAGCTTCACGAAGTTGTCATTGAGGGATATGCCAGCGTTGGCGTCGAAGATGGACGAGTGGGAGTCTCCGATGAAATCCGTAGAGACGACCTGTGCGTCAGAATTTCAAAGATAAGGGTGGGTAATAGAGAAGGACCCAGAGCTCAGGCTCTTAGACACATTGCCCATACATTCATCTAAGAGGGGACCATGAGCTTGTGTCTTGATTACCAAGATCTCGTCGACTTGGGCCCTCAGAACAGTGTCTTAAGTGGAAGGAACTGCAAACACATAGGCCTGAGCTTATAGTGGTGGAAGGCCACAGAAAGGTTTTCAACAGTGGGGGTGCTTTGATGCCATTAAAACGAGAACCTGGCTTTTGTGTGAGGGTGACCTGCAGGATCTAAACCAGGCACAGCACCAAGTAAGGCCCAACACCAAGGCTGATGCATAGAAAAGGCATGTGACATCAACTCAAGAAAGGCATCTGGCATACCTGGCTCTAAAGAAGTGTTGAAAAATGGGAGTAATAGTTGTCCTTGGTTCACTAAACATGTATTGTGCACAGGGATACATCTGGAGCTACAGAAGTGAAACGATAGTTCTTAAATTTCTGTTTTCTTGGAGTGTACATGCTATTGGTGCCAATAGTGACAATGAAATAAAGTTTCTGGTGACGAAAAGAGCCACAGAAAACATCCTGAGAGGGAGCCTTGCAGAGGAGGGGGATTGAAGTAGAGACCTGGAGGAAGTGAGGGCAGACCTGTAGCCAAACGGGGGAAAAGTGTTACAGATCAAAGGAGCAACTAGTGCAAAAATCCTGAGGCAGGGAAGTCTTGTTTTCTCAGCCCTGCATTTCCTACCTTGGTACAATGAAAGCAGCTTTTGAGCAAGTGGAAATCACAACCCCTCCACAGAGGGTGCCCCCCAAGTCTCTTCAGCCCCTGCCTACCTGATCTTCCGTGTAGGCAAGGATGCCAGCCAAGGGCCCATTGGCTGCTGCTTTTACGGCTTCCTTGATGGCTGAGTAGGGGGCACCCTTGGCCAGGCGGCAAGTCAGGTCCACAACAGATACGTTTGGGGTTGGCACTCTGAACGCCATTCCTGTTAGCTTCCTGGAGAATCCCACATTGGGGGGTGGGAGTCAGAGCCCAAGCACTTCTGCCTCCATTGCCCATTGCCTTGGGGCATGGCCAATCCCTATTCTTCCCTCAAGAATTAGGGCTAGTTCAGTCCTCCCATGGTGTGTCCCCACCCCCTGGTTGCAGCATCCTGTCCTCATACCCTTTGAGCTCTGGGATGACTTTGCCCACAGCACTGGCAGCCCCAGTGGAGGCTGGGATGATGTTCTGGTGGGCACCCCGTCCATCTCGCCAGGCCTTCTTTGATGGTCCATCCACTGTCTTTTGGGTGGCCGTGTAGGAGTGGACTGTGGTCTTGGGGAAGAAAGGGCTGAGGTGAGGCCTTCCTACTCCTAAGCTCCCATGCCTCCTTCTCTTAGGATTGGGGTGGAGGCCAGTGGGGCCACCACCACAGACCACAGGAGAGGCATGTACAGGCCAGAGGACTAACATTGTTAAAAGGCTTCTCCATTGTTGGGCCTCTTTCTGAAACCACTCTCCCTGCTAATTCCATACATATTGTAAGCAAGGTCTGGGAAGAAGAAGGGGGGTTTCCTTGTCGTCCCTCCCGCCTCAGCTCCAACTCACCCCTTAGCTCCAACTCACCATCAGTCCTTCCAAGATTCCAAATCGTTCATGGATGACCTTGGCAAGGGGGGCCAGGCAGTTGGTGGTGCAGGATGCATTGCTGCAATGACCCAGGTGTACAAGGGCACTGTAAGCTGACTTGCAGAGCCACCCCTTCATCCTGACCCTATTGGGTTTGCACCCAGGTCTGGTTTTGTGAAAAGTCAGGATGGGGACAAAAGGGCTCAGTAGGGGTGCTGTCTGATTAAGGAGGCACCGCTGGTGCCTAGGGGAAGCTCCCTAAGCATGTTTTCCAGAAGTTGTGCATTTCTAATAGGTAGTTTCAGGGTGACATTAACATTGTGGCTGGTGAGACTTAGGAATAAAGAAGCAGGAATAGGTTGATGTGAAAGAAACACCAGGGATCAAAGGTGGGAGTGGGGGCAGGGAGTGTGAGTCCCTCCTTTTCACAGGCTGGCATGTCCTGCAGGCACTTGTCACACTTCAGAATGTTGCTGCCTCTGTTACCTGACAATGTTCATGGAGCCAGGGGCATAGTTCTTCTCATTCACACCCATGACGAATATTGGTGCATCCGGTGAGGGTGCGGTGATGACGACACGTTGGGCCCCTGATGTGATGTGTGCCTAGGGATTGAGCCCAGGGGTCAGGTGTTTTATGTGCAGTGCCCCCCAGCCAGCCCTGGGCACATGTCCCCCACTTACTGAAGCTGCATCTAAGGACAGGTACACGCCTGTGGATTCCACCACGTAGGGGCTCCCGACAGAATTCCAGGGGATTTCTTTGGGTTCCTTGCTGCAGAGGGGTGGAAGGTCTACGAGTCAGTGTCCCCGAGTCAGTGTCCCCTGCGTGGCCTCGCCTTCAGAGTGTACACAGCTTTCACCATTTGAAAGACCTCCTGCCTGGTCTGCAGTCACCTGTTGCCCTGTCCCATGCAACTCACCCCTAGCTACACCCAAAACACACCTAGCTACCCCAAACGGACGCCATCTTGCTGGCCTTTTCATCATTGTCCCCTTGCAGACCACTTTTCCTTTCTTGCCTGCACCAACCCTGCTGTGCCTAGGTATAGGCTGCTACTTCCCCAACTCAGGCCTGACTTCCTTAGGGGGACTATACCTGGCTTTGCCCCGTGGGCTCAGACCTGCTCAGCATAATGCTGCCGGGACTGTGTACCTTGTGACAGGCCTTCTGGTCCCCAGCCCTGACCTCCTCACCAGGAGCCCTCATAGCCCCTTTTGTCTTGGCCACCTAGCTCCTGCAATAGGGAGTCTGCTGTCAGAGACCAAGAAGTCCTTGAAGACAGACACCTGCATCCCGAGAGTGGCCCTGGAGCATTGTGGCCGAGACAGCCCTGTGACTAGCAGTGGCAAGTGGTTTATAGTAGAATAGTGAAGGAGGATTTCTGTTCCCTGTTATATAAATCTACTATAACATGACATTTTGACAAATGTTTGTATCTTAAACATTGGATATCTACCATTACAATATTCTTCTTGGCTGCAGCAAGCAGTGAATGAATCAACTGTATGCTAGTCTCATCCTTTACATAAATATCAGGGATATTGGCTTCTGTAATTGCATCTAGACCATTCTATAATTTGTCGTCTAGACCATTCCATAGCATAGGGCAGGATCTATTTCCTTTGCTGTTGAGCCTGCTTCTTGCCATGGCCTTCAGTCAATCAATGTTGGTAGTGTAGTTTTGTTTTAGCCATTCTGCACACACTTACTTGAATGCCTGTCATATGCCTGTGTTCTGAGCTTTTACCTGCATTTAACCTTCAAGACCTGAGAAGTAAGTACTATTGTAATTTTTTTTTTCTTTTTCTTTCTTTTTTTTTTTTTTGCAGGGGCCAGAGTCAGGTCAGAGAGGAAGGGAGTAAGTAGAAGAGCCAGTGGAGGGTGCAGGTCAGCACTCCTAGTTTTGCTGCCTGAATAAATGAATAAATAGCCTCTCCTCTTCTCCCTGGCTATGGCACATGATTATTCTCTCCCTGCTCAGTCATCTGCTCTCTCAGTCCACACTTTTCATTATCTGGCCCAACTCACTCTTCTCTGATGTCCCACATTTTCTACCTTCCAAGTTGGGGGCACTTAAACAATTTCTTCTATAGCAATTGCTGAACTGGCATGGGACAGAGTCAGCCTTCAAAAGACCCCAGCCCATCACAGGCCCTCCCTCCTGCCTACAGGATTATTGTGAGAATTTCATTCATTCTGTTTTCTTAAAATATTTTTTTAAATTGTAGTTGGACACAATATTTTTATTTTTATGTGATGCTGAGGATCGAACCCAGTGCCTCACATGCGAGGCAGGCGCTCTACCAATGAGCTACAGCCCCTCCATTCATTCTTCAAGGAAGTAACGAGTGACCACATGGGCCAGGACCTGTACCTGCTAGTGCCAAAGCAACAACAGTAAGCGCAAACCAATAGGGCTCTCCCTGCAAGTAGGTGCAGACTTGTGGGAAAACACCCTTCCAAGTGTTTCACAAATGCCTGTTAACTCCACTGGAGCTCTCAGCTACTGCTGTGGAGGACATGATCATTATCCCCATTGGATACATGAGAGAACTGAGGCTTGGGCAAGTTTGATCCCTTGCCCAAGGTCACCCAACTGGGAAGGGTAGGGAGGGGCAGAATGCACGTGCAAACAGCTTGTGCTAAGTGCTGGAGAAGACCAGCAGGGCGTTGGAGAGGGGCGTGGAGGAGAACTAGGCTGAAGGCCTTGCAGGAGGCTGTGAGGGTTGATGGCGCCTGTGTGCGTGCTCACGTGTACATATGTAAGAGGCTGAAGCAACCACAGGATCAGCAGTGGCTCATTATATTAGAAAGTTAAGTAGGTGTAATATTTCCCATTTTATAGATTTTGATTCTTTTGATATTTGAGAATGTTTATATTTGAAGCATACTAAGGTAATGTTACTGCTTTTGCCTTATAGAACCTATCTTTTAAAGAAGAGTGAAATTTACTATGAGCAGGAACTCTGTAAAGTGGGAACTCGGAAGTTAGCATTGTTTGGGTGTGAGAGGTGCAGGCTCAGGATCCCAAGAGGTGGGTGGCTAGTATGGCCAAGGGGATGAAAAGGCTGCAGGTGGGGTGCGCAGTGTGTGTGAGGCCCATCAGGAGCTGGGACCTAATTTGTGGATGATGAGAAGCTACTGTGAGATTTACCAGGCTCGTTGGATGTTTTACAAAGGCCTCAGGCTCCTGAGTAGAACCCTAGTGGAAGGAAACAGCCATGCTCTTCAGAGAGAGTGGTCTGGGGGTTAAAGTTGAGTTGTAGACAAGGTGAGTTGATAGGCCTGTGGCAAGATGTGCAAATGTGTGTTAAATACAGTTCTGGAGCTCAGTGGGGCATCTTAAATATTAGTGTTTCTGAACCATTTTTGAGGTCAAGGACCTTTCTGAAACCCTTTCTCCAGACTAGTACCAGAAGCATACACACACAATTTGGGGAATTATGAACCCATGTGAGGCTAGAATCCTCTGCCTTACTGTGCTGCAGACATGTATCAGACCTGTTGCCCTTACCACTGGAAGACAGCGATCTCCTGGTTGTTCACAAACAGCTTTCCATTCTTGCATTCCACATTCCCCTTGTATCTGCCGTGAGTGGAGTCATACTTAAACATGTACACCTGCAGGAGACAGAATGGACTCTAGTCTTGGAGGGGCAAAGTGAACAGCCCTGGAGTGAACCTGGGTGAAGGTTCCACATTGGAGCAGGGAGCCTTCCATACTGGAACCCCCTCCCCACCCCAGTCCCACCCTTTCTGGCCCTCTCCTGTACCTGCTGCTTACCATGTATTCTGGGTCAATGAATGGGTCGTTCACTGCCACCACCTTAACTCCCTTTTCCACGCAAGCTCGCAACACCAGGCGACCAATGCGGCCAAATCTGTCCAGGAACAGGCAGAGGAGGGGGAGGGAAAGAAAAGGGTCATGAGGATGCTGTGGTTTCAGTATTCCCACCAAACTCAAGTTGAAATGTAATTCCACTATCAGGTACTAAGAGGTGGTGGTGGCTTTTGGAGGTGAGACTTTGGGAAGTAATTAAGGTTAGATGAAGTTGTGAAGGTGGGACCCCCATGATGGCATTAGTGGCTTTATAAGATGAGGAAGAAAGGTTGAAGCTAGCATGCTTCCTCTGTCTCATCATGTGAGCTCTTCCCTACCATCAAGAAGGGTCCTTCTCTATGTGACCCCTTGACCTTGGACTTCCCACCCTTAAGAACTGGAAAAAATAAATTTTGTTTTCTTTATAAATTACCCAGTTATAGCAACAGAAAACCAACTAAGGGGAGGGGGCCCACTCAAGGGAACTGGGTGACAGTACCCACTTTAGGGAAGAAGGCAGTCACCTCTTTGCAGGCCACAGTCATCTCTTGTGCATGTGAGCTCACCAGCTTTTTACCTGCATGTTCTGCGTCCTCTCCCTCTCTGTACCCTGCCCTCTAATCTTAGCTGGGTGGATCTCTTAAAAATTCAAGTTAGATTTTGTCTCTTGGCCTGAGAACCTCCACAACTGTCTATCAGTAAAACCCCCGCTTGGTATACCTTCTCCCTTCCCCTCCCGCTTGCTGGCTTTAAACCTGCTACACTGTGAGGCTGTCCTTAAACACCCTGAGCCTGCCTCTTCCATCCCAGAGCCCTTGCTGTCCCTCTTCTGGGAAGACTTTTTCCCCAGCAAGGTACCCAGCTGGCTGCCTTTTTTTAGTTGTAAATGGACACAATAATTTATTTATTTATTTATTTTTAGGTGGTGCCAGGGGTAGAACCCAGTGCCACATGCATGCTAGGTGAGCCCTCTACCACGGAGCCACAACCCCAACCCCCTGGCTGCTTTTTGTCACCAGGCCTCCCTTTCATGTCACCTTGGGTTTGCAGGCCAGAGACCTTCCCTGACTGCCCTCTCTGTCCTTACACCACTGAGGTCTGTATGTTGATAGAACACAGCAGTGAACTCTCCTGTTTCTTTGATTACTGTCTTCACCCAGAGTGTGGGCTCTCCCAGGCCCTGTCTCCTCTACTCCCTGCTGTTTTTCTGGGCTGGCAGAATGAGCCATGGTGGTGAGAAATGGGGAGATTCCCAGGCCTGTGACTTCTGCAATAACTCAGGTGCCAGGGTGGACTCACCCATTGATGGCTACTTTCAACTCCTGAGGTGGAGGGTTCTTGGGGGGCGGTGGCGGTGGTGGCGGTGGAGGCGGAGGCGGGGGGGGTGGCTTTCCCTCTTCCTTCACTGTAGGCAGTGGTTTAGGCTCAGGTTCAGGCTCTGGTTCTGGCTCACATGCGGGTGGTGGTGGTCTGGGCACTGTGGGGAAGGGGGACAGTAGGGGGGGAAGGTCATGAGCTTCGCACCTTGTAAAAGAGAATGAACCTTCTTTGTCACCCAGAACTGGTTGCTGGCTCCTGGCCCCTGGTGGCCACTTATGTAGCCCATGTTTCCTGACCCATTTGACCCACGAAAATGAGCAAGAGGTGTGGTGGTTTTAAAATATCAACGGCAGGGCCCCTTCTCTGGAGATTCTGTATTTTTAGCAGTTGGTTGGAGATGTATTTCTGTGAAATGAAGATAAAATAATACTTTCTTTCAGCCATCACTGTGAAGATTAAATGAGGTAATATGTGTAGTGTTGAGGAGACAGCCTAGAAAACATTCCACATGTTAGTATTTCAAAGATTGTTTCCTAAACTTGTAATTGATCTAGTCCACTTGTCCCCAAACTGTTCTGATGATAAAACTTACTGGGAGAGGCCTCTTCCTACAAAAATCTTAATTCAGAGGGTCTGTACTGAGGCCCAGGAATCCCATTTTTAACAAGAACTCAAGGTGGATATTACCGTCGTGGAAGTGTAGGAGATAAACTGTATTATACAAACCAAGTGGAAACTCTTATTGGCTCCTACCTCCTCACTCCCACTCCTAGACTGAGCTTAAACACCTGTGCCTGGAGATGAGCATCCACCTGAGCTACAGGTAAGAAGAAGGAGGAAGAATTAAGGTGCATTCAGGGGACCTGGATGGTAGAGGGTTTCAAGCTGGAAATCAGACCTGGATGCCAGCTCTGGCTCAGTCACACCGCTGTGTGGTCTTGGGCAAGTTAATATTTCCTGGGTGTCATGTCCCACCCTCTGCAGGCTGCTGGGAGAGTTCAGTGAGATCAAGAGCAGAGTAGCACTGACTTTAATAGAGGAGGGCGGGAAGTCAGACTCTGTGAGGATTTGTGAAGGGAAAGAGAGGAGGCCGGAAAGGGGTGGAGGGTGTTGGTGGGAGCTGCTTTGGGCAACTGGAATCAAAAGTACCCCAGGCAGTGGTGGGACCGGAGCTGGGGGCCAGTGGGCTTACTTGTCCCCCTGACCTCTCCCTGCTGCCTCAGACCTGTGGCCTGAGGCTGCACTCTGGGTGTTTCCAGCAACAGTGCGGGTTCATAAGGAACTAGTCAGTGCTTATGGGGAGCAGGGGTCCTCTGCTCACTGGGGATGTTTGCACTCCTGGAGGTTCTTCGGCTGTCATCAAAGGGGAGATGTGTCCTGGTTTAAAAGTGGTCGTCTGTGCCCAACCAGCAAACTTTCAGAAGAAAACTGCCCCCTGGTGCTGTGTCTCACTGGGGCTCCCGGATCCTGGAGCCCTGGGGAAACTTGGCTGCCCCAGCCCATCTACCCGACCATGCCCTGGCTTCCCTTAGCCTCCACCTGGGGGAAGTGAGGAAGGGGAGGGAATGGGGTTATCTGGCTTGAGAGTGTGTGTGTGTGTGTGTGAATGCACTCATGTGTGCACACACCTCTGGCTGGGTGAGGCAGGACTGCCTGGTGGCTGGTAGCAGGAGTCTGGAGTCCCCAGGCTCTGGGTGCAATACCAACATCTCTGCCTCTTGGTTAGAGATTGGGAAATGGTTTGCCCTCTCTTAACCTCTGGTTGTCCTTCTGAAATGAGGACGGTGAGCACACTGGTCTGGGTGAAGGTGTGCCTGTAAAGTGATTCCTGCGGCCCCAGAGGGTTGAAATGTCGGTCCTTTGTGCAGGACAAGGAGAACAAATCCACCAGCGCTTGCAACGGCCCCTTTCTGGCTGGTTGATGCAAGGGAGCATCAGTGTACTGTCAGAAGCCCACCCGCCCGGTCCTTCCCTCAACTGCCCCTCATACACCTACCCTCTTTTCATCACCTTTGTCCCTGTCCCTGCCCTTCCCACCCACTGCTCGTGGCGCAAAATTCTGCCAACTCAGCGGGCAAAGAACCCTTCCCCTCTGCGGTCACCGCAGGCCGGGAGGAAAGCGGCTCCTGGAGGAGGGGGACTCGCGGATGCGTGGCGGCCCCCCCCCTCGCCGACCCCAGGAGGATGGGCCGCGAGCGCCGGGTAACGGGGCGTACGGGGATCTCCCCGCAGCTTCTCTCACCCTGGCACGGCTGTCGCAGCAGCTGGACAACGGTGACATTGGTGAGGACGATGTCGCGTTTCGACATGGTGTCCTAGGCCTAGCCGCCCCGGGACCTGCGGTGATGTTACTGAGCTGCGGGGCACCGGGTCTAGAGCTTCTAAGCAAGATGTCACGGTGCCCAGTGACGTCACAGAGGAGGCAGTGCGCAGGCCGCAGCACTTGGGCCTACCGCCGCCCCACCCGCATGGAGCTGCGGGACGACCTCCCTGTGCGCCACCATTCCAAGGGCACCCGTGGGATCTGGACTGGAACCCACCTTTTCACACGGGCACTCATAGCTCTTTTCTCCCTTGACCTGGTGGCCCCCTCTCCCCGACCTTTGGAGAGTTCCCTAGCGGTTTCCTTAAGCCTGGAGATGCCTGGAGAGCCCCACCCAGGTCCTTTCGTGGCTGTTCTATGGCCTCCCTCAGATGCCGTTTTTTCTGGCATGCCCCAGGCCCTTTGGGACTCCCCATCTAAAATGCCCTCTTTTCCCAGTGACTATCCGTCCCCACCCGACCCGCCACAGTCTCTGCCCATCTTCCAGGAATCCCTGCGTGTGACTCCCCATCCCAGCTCCGATGCTCTAATATGCAAAACTACCGTGGAGCAGCCTGAGAAGCTGAGGTGGGAGACTCGCTGGAGCCCAGAGTCCAGACCAGCCTGGCAGCATACAAAAAGCCCTAAGTACTTTAGAGCTGTGCTTTCTATAATTTTATTTCCCTCATGGCATATGGCTAAATATCATCTTTTTATTCATTTATTTCCATGCCAATTTTCTCTGCCACTAGACTCTAAACTCTAGAAGGGCAAGGGCCTTGTCATCTTTGTCACTTCTACAGCTTATTGACTACAAGAGTGTTGGGCACTTGAAAGGTGTTTGCTCAGCATAATTTAGGCCTACCTTGGTGATATTGTAGGTTCAGTTCCAGACCACTGCAATAAAGCAAATATAGCAATAAAGTGAGTCATAGATTTTTTGGTTTCCCAGTGTGTATAAAACTTCTGTGGGGCTGGGGTTGAGGCTCAGCAGTACAGCACCTGCCTCACCTGTGTGGGTTCCATCCTCAGCACCACATAAAAATAAATAAAATAAAGGCATTGTGTCTGTCTAAAAATCAAAAATAAAAAATTCTGTTACTGTTTTCAATTAGTGTGCAAGAGTATGATGTCTGAACAAAACAATGTATATATCCTAATTTTTGAGGTGCTGGGAATTGAACCCAGGTTCTCACACATGCCAAGCATATGCTGTTAGGATGGATCTATACTCCCAGCCCTGCATATCTTAACTTTAAAATATATTATTATTAAAAAACGCTGCCGGGCACAGTGGCACACACCTGTAGTCCCAACAGTTCCAGAGGCTGAAGCAGGAAGATCGCAAGTTCAAAGCCAGCCTTAGTAACTTAACAAGACCCTGTGTCAAATAAATAAATAAATAAGGCTGAGGATGTGGCTCTGAGGTTAAGTGCTCCTGGGCTCAATTCCTGGTATACAAAAAAAAAAAATGCTAATTTGTTGGAAAGTAGCACTGTTAGGCTTGCTCCATGCAGGTTCACCACAAACCTTTGATTTGTAAACATGTAATATCTCCAAAGTACAATAAAGTTAAGAACAAATAAAACAATGTAGGCCTGCACTTGAATGAATAAACAAATGTGGCCTTCAGGTTGCTTCTGATTCCCAGTCTTAAAGCAGCCTCCGAGTCATATCTTCTCATAGCATCCAGGCTTTTCCTTGTAGGTTTTCTTGTAGTTCCTCATGGGGTACTGGTTCCATATCTCCCCCATTGGCTCTAAGCTCCCCGTGGGGAATGTATTCTGATCTGTTTTGTTCACCATTGTGCTTCAGCACCTAGAACAGTGCCTGGAACAAAGCAGGCTTTCAATGAATGTTTTGGAGAAGAACAGGTAGACAAATGGCTTCTTCCCCAAAGCCCCAGGGGTGGGGGCTTGCTTGCACATCAGTGACTCATAGGCAGACACCTTCACCTGCAGGCCCAGTTGACATGCAGCTGTGATCAAGATTTAAGGGGTGTGAGGGTTTGTGTCAGTTAGGAGTCACCATCCCAGAGAAAGAAGTGGGAGCAAAAAGTCACCGAATGACATAATCTTCTTCCTCAATGTCCACAGGAACTCAGGTTGCCAGAGTGACCTCCATGTGTCAGGAACTGGTGAAGCTCTCTTGCTTGGATGACCTAGGAGAAGTGGAACTCAAAATAAATTGGAGAAAAGATGAGGCAGTTTGAATGAGTGAAGGCCAAAATGCAGTTGGCTAATCAAACAAAGAGGGTCAAACTTTTAACATGCACCATCCAGGAGGGGGAACAACCCAACACAAACAGAACCAAGGCTGAAACGGGACTGATTTTTTTTGTACAACGTCGTAGTAGTAGATTTGAAAATGTAGGTGCAATTGAAATTTTTCTTAGAAAATATAAAGGATCAAAACTGGTGGAAGAGGAGATGGCAAATCCAACTAGGCCAATAACATATATCTTCTCAAAGTCTGAAGAAGATCCAGAAAATTTTTGAGCAGTTCTACCTAAACCTGAGGGAACAAACATTTGTCATTCTGTACTAACTGTTGCAGAGCCTGAGTAGTGCTGGGCAGCCCAGTGGCAGCCCCTGTGTGGAGAGGGTCTGGGTAGGGCACTAGCAGTGCGTGGGACGTTCCCTCACAGAGACTAGACGAGGGTGATAATCCACACCTGAGGTTTCCCGGGGATTTGCCTTTGTCCCTGCAGCATGAAACTAGGAAACAGAAGCTCAGGTTTGTACAGGTGGCTGGGTTAATCGCCTCTGTTGGCAGAGCCTGGAAAAGGGCAGAAACTTCCGAGTCTCTGGTCTGGGATGGCTGGCTCTGGGTGGAGTCAAGGTCCAGGATCTGGGGTGGAACCCTAGGTCCTCTGAGGGGAGTGGGCCTTGTGCCCTGATTTGAACAAAGCTCGAAAACACGTGTGGATTCTCACCACACCTGGGCACCCACACACATATTCTGCCACCCGCACCTGCTCACGCCCTACACATTCCTGTGTGCCTGGCCTTCCCACTAGCAATCCCCCCTCCTCAGTGTCATCCTTGGCATCAAAACCCAAATATCTTACGCCCCTGCACCCAACTGTACCCACCCACTGGCTCTCGAGAGCACTCCCCTCAAACTAGCTCCGGGGTAGATAGGCTGCCGCAGACCCACCAGCCTCTGCCTGATCTGGCTTCCAGTGTTCCTCTTCAGCCCTCAGCCCAACTCCCAGCTCTCTCCCTCTCCAACCCGAGTCCATATGTCAACACTCAGGGCTTTGGGTCAGGGCTTCAGAGGCCCCAGGGGAGGAGGGCAGGGAGGAAGAACTCCTGGCCCCCAGCCGACTTTCTGGCTGACAGCTCCTGCTGCCCAAGGTCTTCAGCCCCTCCCCATGGCTGCCTCAACCGGCTTTTCAGGAGACACTGCGTCCTGTCCTAGCTCAGCTCATGGCAATCAGACCCCTGCCCTGGCCTAAGGGCTGGGAGGTGATTGGCCTGGGTTCCATGATGAGAATGTCATCCTGGCTTCAAATGCACAACCCTCCCCAGGGGACCCTATGTTGTCCTGGGGACCCAGGCAGACACCCATCCTTCCAGCCCCCTGTGAGACTCAGGCTCAGGCTTGGATTCTCTTCCCTGGGCTTTTTCAAACCCACCTGTGTGTTCTATCTATAAATATTTACTGAACCCCAGACACTGTCCTAGAAGACAGGGATATAGTGATGCCCAACACAGACGAGGACCCTCTTTTCTGGAAGTTTACAATCTGGTAGGTGGGTCACTTGATAAAAAATAAAGGTGATTTCAGATGGTGCCAAGTCCTTTAGGAACACAAGGGTGATTTTACAGGGTGTAATTGTAACCTCATGTTACTCTCAGGAGTGGGCAGGGATGGTCAGGAAGGTGACATTTGAGCCAAGTACAGAATGAGGAGGAGTTGGCCACCCGAGGCTCTGGGTTCTGAGTTCTACGCAGAGAAAAGATCAAGTGCAAAGAAGAGGGGCCTCAGGACAGTGGTGTGTTTGGGACAAGGCCCTTGTGGCTGCAGAGGAGTAGCTGAGAGTAGGAGCAGGGACAGCTTCAACTGTCCTGGAGTTCTCCCTGACCCCACCGCCCCCAATTGCAAACTCCACCTTTCCAGACTCTCACTAAGCCAGGTGCTTAGATCCCTGAGAGGAGCCACCGTGCTGCAGATCACCCTGGCCCTGGGATGGAGGGTGATTGAAGGTGGGTTTGAGAGAGAGGAGGCCTGGACAGTGGGTGAGAAATGAAGAGGGAGGTGGTTGGCAGGGCAGACACCCTCCTTTGGGGTGGAGAGCCAGAGCCAGGTAAGGAGCAGATATGCCAGGTTCTTCTCCAGGCGTGACTCACCTTGTTTCCTCCTCCTCTTGTTGCTCAATCCCAAATCTCCCTGGGAAATACCTCCTTGACGGGACCAAGTCAGTGCCTTGCAGGGGCAATTGACTCATGAGGGGTGGAGAAGAGGGAGGGAGCAGAGGATAAATAGCAGCCTTGCTTCCCGGGCTCCTCTCTGCATCCCCCCACCTCCCCAACACCATGCGCCTTGCCAGTCTTCTCAGCTCCTGCTGCCTCCTACTGCTCCTGGGGGCCCTGCCCGGATGGGCAGCCAATGATGACCCTATCGAGAAGGTCATTGAAGGGATCAACAGAGGGCTGAGTAATGCAGAGAGAGAGGTGGGCAAGGCCCTGGAAGGCATCAATAATGGAATCACTCAAGCTGGAAGGGAAGTGGAAAAAGTTTTTAATGGACTTAGCAGCATGGGGAGCCAGGCCGGCAAGGAGGTGGACAAGGGGATCAACCACGGCTTGGACAAGGTAGCCCATGGGATCAACAATGGCGCCGGGCAAGCAGGAAAGGAAGCAGAGAAGTTTGCCCATGGGGTCAACAACGCTGCTGGACAGGTTGGGAAGGAGGCAGACAAAATGATCCATCATGGGGTCCATCATGGGGTCAACCAGGCGGGAAGTGAAGCAGGGAGGTTTGGCCAGGGGGCCCACCACGCCATGGGGCAGGCTGGGGATGAGGCTGGGAGGTTTGGCCAGGGAGCCCACCATGCTTTTGGTCAGGCTGGGAAAGAGGCAGAGAAGTTCGGTCAGGGGGCCCACCATGCTTTTGGTCAGGCTGGGAAAGAGGCAGAGAAGTTTGGCCAGGGGGCCCACCATGCTTTTGGTCAGGCTGGGAAAGAGGCAGAGAAGTTAGGTCAAGGGGGTCACCATACTTTTGGTCAGGCTGGGAAAGAGGCAGAGAAGTTTGGTCAGGGGGCCCACCATGTTGCTGGTCAGGCAGGGAAGGAGGCAGAGAAGTTTGGTCAGGGGGCTCAGAATGCTTTTGGTCAGCCTGGGAGGGAGGCAGAGAAGTTTGCTAAGGAGGGCAACCATGCTTTTGGTCAGCCTTCGAAGGAGGCAGAGAAGTTTGGTCAGGGGGCCCACCATGCTTTTGGTCAGGCTGGGAAGGAGGCAGAGAAGTTTGGTCAGGGGGTCCACCATGCTGCTGGTCAGGCTGGAAAGGAGGTGGAGAAGTTTGGTCAGGGGGCTCACCATGCTTTTGGTCAGGCTGGGAAGGAGGCAGAGAAGTTCAGTCAGGGAATCCGCTACGCTGCTGGTCAGGCTGGAAATGAGGGAGAGAAGTTTGGTCAAGGGCTTCACAATACTGCGGGCCAGGCTGGGAAAGAGGCAGAGAAATTAGGTCAGGGGGCCCACAATGCTTTTGGTCAGCCTGGGAGGGAGGCAGAGAAGTTTGCTCAAGAGGGCAACCATGCTTTTGGTCAGCCTTCGAAGGAGACAGAGGGGGCCCACCATGCTGCTGGTCAGGCTGGGAAGGAGGCAGAGAAAGTGATCCCAGCGTCCCAGCATGGACTTAGCCATGCAGCAGAGGAGGCGCTGCAGTTTGGCCAGGATCCTCATCCTGTTGCAGGGCAGGTTGGGAAAGAGGGAGGCAAAATGACCTATAGTGTCCATCCTGGTGTCAACCAGGCTGGGAAGGAGGTGGAGAAGTTTGGCCAGGGAGTTCACCATGCCGTTGAACAGGCCGGAAAGGAAGCAGACAAAGTGGTCCAAGGGGTCAACAATGGGGTCAACCAGGCCGGGAAGGAGGCAGAGAAATTTGGCCAAGGGGTCAACCATGCTGCTGGTCAGGCCGGAAAGGAAGCGGAGAAACTTGGCCAAGGTGCCCACCATGCTGCTGGCCAGGCCGGGAAGGAAGTGGACAGGTTGCAGAAGGATGTTCATAATGGGGTCAACCAAGCCAGCAAGGAGGCCAACCAGCTGCTGAATGTAGGTGAACAGGGGCGGGGAAACTGGGGAGAAGGGGGTTGTGGGAGGGAGAGGTTAAACCCTGGGATATTTGGGGAGCCCGTATGTAGCCTTTGGTGAAAGATGCCTGGGGCAGCCATATAACTCTGTTCCCCTTCTTCCTCTGCATCTCCCTTACTAAGGAGCTGGTGGTCAGCTGGTCAGCTGGATTAAGCCATTTTATCTGTAAAGTCCCACCTCAGATAATGTGGAAGGAGCCTAGTCCCACCTGAAGGGAGTTTCTCTCCTAGTTAAGGGGGCCTGCAGTGAGGGTCACGGGGCTTCTCCTGGAAACAGGAAACAGTTATGAAATCAGATCTCTGAAGTGCAAACAGAATGAGTGTTGAGAAAACTCAAGATTGTAACAGGGAGGGTGAGGAACAGCTTTGGAGATGAGCTCTGTTCTGCTTCATCTTCATAACAACACTCTGAGGTAGTCAGGGTGAGGATGCTGACTCTCCGATGCTCAGATAAGGACAGGGAGGCCCAGAGAGGCTAAGGGCATTTGCCAAGGTCATGTGGCAAGTGCACAGCTTTGGCGACTGGCAGGTCAGGTTCTCCTTCCTCTGCACTGCTGATCAGGGAAGGCCTCTGCCCACGTATGTAGAGGAAACACGTTGGAGGCCAGGTAAACAGTGACACTGACAACAGAGCAGGTGACAAGGAGGGACCTGGAGGACAGCCTTCTCCGACCTCCACCAACAGTCCTTGGGATCAGCAAGCTGGGAGACCATCTTGAGGATGGACCCAGTCTCAAAGCCCAGAGTCACATCCGCTGTCAGGCAGGAAGCCAGGGGTTGAGGGGAGGGAGAAGGGGGGAGAAACAGGATAGAAAGGGAGGCAGAGAGGGTCTGGAGTCAGGCTGCCCAAGCAGAGCCAGGAGAGGGTGGTCTGTTGGAGGATTCTAGGTGGCCCTTGCTAGGGGGCGGGTGTGGCTAAAGTACCACTGCTGAGTGACTGGGGATGGGGACAGGGATAGGGATCAGCCCGAGTTAGGGTCGAGGCTGAATTGTGTGTAGACGTGTTGATTTGGGGTCGAGGTCTGTGAAGGTCCTCGTATGTGCACGGGGGCTCTGGTTCTCCTCCCAGTGAAGCGCCTTCTCAGTGGCTGGGAGCCTTTATCTAGCACCAAAGCCAAAGGGAGCCTGGGAAAGACCAGTCGGGAGATGACAGATCTCCTTCCTGGGCTTATTCCCATCTCCATGAAATCCTCATGGCAACATGGACTTTGGGTTTTCTCTCTGGACAGTGAGCGAGGAGGCCAAGGGGTCAGACTGTGCCTCCCCCCAGCCCGAGTCAACCTAGATGGGGGCAGGTCACTAGGGAACAGGAACTTAGGAAACCCTCAAGGGTTGGGGGGTGGTAGTGACCATCTGGGCTTGTCCACAGAGCAGTCATCAAGGAAGCGGGGCTACCGGCCAGCACGGAGGGGGCGCAACCACTACATTAGCATCTGGAGTAAGTCTTCTGGGCACTGCATGCACTTGGTGGGGGGAGCGGGGAGTCCTGGGGTTCCACCTAGGATGGGGTGGAGGCTGGGGACTAACCCTCTCGTCCTTGAATTTCAGGCCTCGGTCAACAAGCCCTTCATCAACTTTCCAGCCCTGTGGAGGGTGAGTGTCTGCAGAGTTTCTACCTCCTGCCTTGCATCTGGAGAGAGAGCCTACACCCCTTTCCCGTTGCCTGCTCGTGGACGGCTTTCCTGTGGGCAGACTCAGACTCTGCGGAGGCCACCCGACCTGTTCTCCCAGCTCTGGTCTTCCCCTTTGTCGCCTGCTCTCATGCCTGTGCTCAGCTTTTGGGTGCTTTCCATTCTCACAGAAGCTGGCAGAAATAACTTCCAGAACGCTCGCACAGAGGCAGGGGGCGGTGGGGGTACAGCTGCTGAGTCCAGCCTTTATGTGGCCACCTTGCTCCCCTCCATCTCTCCCAGCTGGCTCCCCTCCGCCCCCGCCCCCCCCCAGTGAGCCCCTCTGCTGCCCTGCTCTTGCTGCTTTGCCTCAATGTGCTGGGTTGTGGGAACTTGGGGCTCTGTTCTCTGGTTGAGAGTGTAAAGGCTCCTGTGGGGTCCTGGTCCTCTCTCTGGGCTAGAAGTCCCAGCTTTTTCTTTGTATTTAGTGCATAAGTTGCCTGAGACTGGGGTGCACAGCTGGGATGCCCCATCTAGGCACCTGGAGCTGGAAGACATACCCTTGTGGATCCCCTGGCTCTGGGGTTGACAGAGGATCCTCTGACATAAATGCACAGGGCTTCTCCATTCCTACAGAGGCGCCCAGCCACTCGGGAGGGCTAGCTCCCTGTCTTCCAAAAATCGAGATAACACCTTCCTTAAGATATTCCCAGAACATAAACAATTCCCAGGCCATAGTAACCAGTCTTCCTCTCCGTGCCCGGGGAGGGTGGGGCAGGGCTCCTGCTCCTCTCAGCTAGAATCCTACACTCACTTCCTCTCTCCTCTTTTCTAGAGCGTCGCAAACATCATGCCCTAAACTGATGCCCTGGCCTTCCTGAGCAGATAAATGTTCCTCTTGTCACACCAGCTGAAATAACCCGGAGGAGCTGGGGGTGGGCATAGATTCTCGGAGTCCCTTAAGGGGGCTGTACTAAGATTTGTGAATAAAAGTGACACACTGTCCTCTTCTCATCATGGTCCCCTGTGATCCCTAAAGAGGGATGGGCGGGGATGGGAGGGGGGACTTGTAATTCTTCATCTTGTTCTTTGCTGAAGGAATTGGGGGATCACTGCTCAGGATGGGTTGCACTGGAGATCTCAGGCTTATTGACTTGAAGAGGGCAGTTCACAGGGACATACTACGCTTTGCTAGTGTGCTTGGCACTGGGAGGGCACCCATGCAGGGAAGCCACTGCCTGTGAACAGCGGAGACGGGAGCACCCAAGAGAGAATGGAGGAGCCTAGGTGGAGCCCAAGCGGGTAGCGTACTCACCCAGGGGGTGTGTGGCACCCAAGGAATAACAATAATAGCTTGTATTAATTGTGCAATAAAGACGTGCGGGGAGCTTGGCATGAATGACATCACTGAATCCTCCCAAGCACCCAGTTAGGTAAGAGGTACTGCCACTGCCTCCAATTTATAAGGAGGCACGTGGAGGCTTGCACAGGTTGGGAAACATGGCCAAGGTTACATGGTCAGTAAGTGGACCCAGTGAGTAAGGAAAGAGGACAGAGAGGCGCGTGGGAAGGTCTCTCTGGGGAAGGAGAGGGGAGGGATGAGAGGCTCAGGCAGGAGACACATTAATGACCTGAGGGAGGGACTCTACCAGTGACAAAAGGTGTCTGGAGGCAGCTCACTGCCCCCTAGGGGCTACAGTTTCCTGCTGTATAAAAGGGGAGTGAGGCATCTGCAGGGGAGGACCGCCATGTTGCTTCCAGCTTCCAGATTCCCTCAGTGGTGAGCGGCCCCAAATAAGATCCAGTGCTTTTGCCTTTGGGAAATTGGCCTTCCCAGAGATGCATAGCCTATGAAAACAAACCTGAGACAGAGCACTAAGTAAGTGACCCAAGAGGGAGGGGAGGGGCCTGCATTTGCACAATAAAGGTGATATTCCTGACACTTGAGATTCACTCTCCTTTTCCTTGTTGGCAAAATAACATTTTATTCCATCTGTTTCTTCTCTGGCCTGCAATATTTTATTTTGAAAATATTTCAAACATACCAAAAAGATGAAAGAATTTTACAGTGGACACCTGCTCTCACCACTTACATTTGGCCGTTAGCTTTTTATCATGTTTGTTTGCGCACACATCTATGCATCTAACTGTGTTATTAATATATTTTTGATGCATTTCAAAGTAAATTGCAGACAGCTGTTGGCTGCACTTTGATAAATAGAATCACTCATTCGTATGAGGCATTTATTGAGTGTCTCCTTTTACGGCACTGTTTCCTATGCACTGGGGAAGTCCTTCCTGGAGGCAGGGATTACATTTTCAAAGACAGTATTGAAGGGTACCATTCATTCTCTTATCAAGTAAAAGCTTCCATTAGCTGGATTTTGATGCACACTTTCTGGCCGGCTCTGTTTAGAGGGGATTCCTGGAAGGACAAAGAGACATGAAACAAACTATGAGCTGATGATGGTCCCTGGAAAGCGAGAGCTCTGGGCTGATTTTGAAGGGTAAAGGAGACACACAGGGTCAAGGGTCTTCTCCTGCCTGGAGGCCTTTACTTCCGTCCCCTCTGTGGGGAATGTTCTCCATGCCTCTCGGTCTCCCAGGTTGGCTCCTCCTCACCCTCAGGTCACTGCTGCCTTGGCCATCCATCCCAAACATCTCCTGCCCTTGTCATTGTCTCTCCAGGTACCCTGATCTTGTCCTTCAGGTCACTTGTGACAATTTGTAATTGGATTACAAACATAACTTGTCTAACATCCATTCCCCACTAGACTAGGAGGTTTAGAAGGTGAGGTCAAGGTCAGCACAAATACCTGGCATTTGAGCAACTGGGCCTGAGCAGACTTGGCAAAGGCCATGGAATAAGGGTGAGCAAGAACTGGGCTGCTTGGCCAAGAAGGGTGGGGATAACAGAAAGGGCCAGTTTCTGCAGATGATGAAGAACAGGGAGAGGAGTTTGGGAGGGACTCTCGTAGCGTCTTTATTGGGTGCTTACTGGGTCTGCGCTAAGCACTTACAGACATGATTCATCCCTTCCCCACAACCACCTCATGGGGCAGGCACCACGATCACCTCTTCCTGGATGATGGGAGATAGGCTCAGGGAAGGGACAGAGTTGCCTGAGGCCACTCAGCCGGTGGTGATGGCAGGGCTCTAATTCAAGAGTGCTTCCCTGCTAGTAAACTGCTAGTGAGGTGCCTGCTTCCCCATGATCTTCGGCAAGGGAGAGGGGCTATTTCAAAATAAGTCCTCTTTTAAATAAAAAGCATTTCTGCCTTTGGCCTGCTCAGGACATGCACATGTGCATATGTAAATGTCAAAATTAAACAATCACCAATAAAGTATTCTAGCAATACCAACACCCCAACAATCCCAAGAATACGTATTGAGATCTTCTGTCTGCCAAACCCTTTTCTAAAATCTGTTACATGTGCTATCTCAGTTGATCCTCATGTTCGCCCAGTTTGACAGACAAGGGATAAAGACGGATAAAGATCATGACTAATAAATCAAAACTACATTGAGGTTCTATCTCACCCCCGTCATAATAGCTGCTAAAGAGAGATCTGCGTTTATCGTGGCGCTGTTCACAATAGCCGACTCATGGAATCAGCCTAGATGCCCATCAACGAATGAATGGATTAAAAAGATGGAATTTCATTCAGCCATAGAGAAGAATGCAATCATGAAATTTGCAGGAAAATGGATGGAACTAGAGCCCATTATATTAAGTGATATAAGCCAGACAGAAAGATAAGTATCACATCTTTTCTCTCCTTTGGGGAATGTAGGGAGGGTGGAGGACGACATAAAAGATGAAGGGTTGATTAGGGAAGAGGAAGGGGACTCAGGAGAGGGGAAAGGTGGGTTAGAGAGAGAAGTAGGAAGGGTGGGTCAATAATAGCATATTATATACATGTATGGAAAGGTCACAATGAATCCTATTAATTTCTATCATTAATATGTGCTAATAATCATATTAATAGGAAGAAGAAAGATCAGAAAGTAAGAATAAATTCTAGAAAAATAAAACAAAAACAAAAAGATCACGGCTAGTGAGTGATGCAGCTGGATGGGAACATGAGGTTCAGGGCAGGTGCCCAGGAGGCAGCTAAGCTGCAGATGCCAGTGTGAGGCCCCGACCCGCAGAAGGGAGCAAAGGCATCCCCCAGACCCAAGGCCTCATCTGCACACTATACTTGAGTCCAGCCTTCATGCTGTTCCTGACGTCTCCTCCTGGTCTCTTATTCTACAAGTCTGTCCCTGCAAAGAACTGCACCTGCGCCAAAAGTCAAAGTCCTTATCTGAAGACAGTTTTAGATTACAATCATAGATCTATATGTACATTTTTGGTCAAGTACTTGTGTTTATTGTGCACAAAGTTCATACTACATTTCATAACATCCAAGCTTTCTAGATGTCCTGAGGTGACAGTGTATCATAAAAAATAGAGCCAGTGAATTAGCCAACTTGTAAATTTTACATCTTTTTGTTATACCTGATGGAAAAGATGCATCCTGGACATGGAATTGTGATGCCCTGGGCAGTGAGTATGAGGACTGTCGATTAGGCTGCAGCAGAGGGGCAGAAGGAGCATGTAGGGAAAGGCAGGAGCAAGTGCTCAAGGATTTACATTTTGCTGTGACCACTGGTGTGTGCATCTTCTGTACTGTAGGAGCACTTGCATTCACTGGGAACGTGCTTTTTTGCTAATATTTTGATAGTAGAAATCTCAAAATGAACCCTCTTAGAAACATGTTTGGAGTACTCTGTTGCTTTGTCTCATTGTAAATTGAGGATTAAGGGAACACATTATTTTAGTTGTAATTCTGCCAATATGTCTCTCTAGAGGCTTGTTGCCATTTTGGTTTTCAGTGAAGTTTTTGTCCCCAAGAAAGGCAGGATTACAATTTTTCTTACAGGTTGAGTTGGTATAGTATATTCTTGATTATTAAAGCTCCTCATGTGGCTCTGGGATTTTGATTTGGTGATATTCATGGTGTATGTATTGGATATGGAAAATGACAAACCCCCAAATAGTGTGGCCTGGGGAGAGGGGATGAGGGAGAAGGCAATTGATCCTTTCCTTGATCCTTTCCCAATACATTCTTTCCCAGTGATAAGAGGCCAAAGCATTGATCCTTCCCCAAATAAATCCTTTTCCAGATACTGACCATTGACCCTAGACACCCCCATCTTGCCCAGTAAAACAGACCCAAAGTTCCTGAGTGCCCAAATTGACATATTCATTAATTAAGTCACCTCTCAGTGTAACCTGTGTAAGCACAGCTCCCCCTGGCCAGGGGCTCATTTTCCACCAGGAAAGTGGGTCCATCAGAGGCGTGACTCTGTTCCCGAATAAGAGCTTTTGATGATCCATGAAGTTCGCATCCGGTCTGATCCTTTTGTGCTAACGGTATGGAAAAGCTCGATACACACTGTGATCTCAGTCACACAAAATGGGACCCTTGTGTGTGCACACAGGACACATCTAACTAAGTTGCTTGTGGATGACTCTGTTCTTTGCTTGTGTTTTTCTGTTTCCTGTAATGCACACATTAACTTTTAAAAAAACAAAAGATCACAGTGGTCCCCCAAATCCCAGAATCTAGCCCTTTGATGTCTTTTGATCTCAACTCATCCCCCACCCATTCATCCTGTGCTCCAGCCATAGTGGTCCTCAAATAGAGTAAGCAGACTCCAGTCTCAGGGCCTTTGCACTGCTTGGAATACTCTCATTCCTGAATATTCCTGGTTTGTTCTCTACTTCGTTCAGGTCTTAGCTCATTTGTCACATGAAGCAGCCCTTCTCTGACTACCTTATTTAAAATACTCCTCTGTCTTCTCTATTCCCTCCCCACCACTATATTTTTCTTTTGCAGTGATCATTACAATCTGATAATCTTATTGTCCAGCTTAACCCACCATGAACTGGAGCTTCTCAAGGAGAATGATGTTGATTTTGTTCTAGCTGTATCCCCAGGGCCTAGAGTACGCACGGCACAGAGTGACTGCTCCATAAATCTTCGTTGAACCAATGAAGTAGTGAATGAGAGAGAAAAGCTGAAACCAGAGGTTTCTTAGACAAGACATGAGCGTGTCAGATTGGGGGATGTTACTAGATACAAGAAAAGAGAGGCCTGGAGATGCTGGAGGAAGCTGTTTGGAGGAAGATCTGGGTCATGGTTTGACCTCCTACATCTTCTCACATACGATCTTTAGTGTGGTGTTTAACCACTCTGGATCTCAGATAACCCATTTGTAAAATGGGAATGACATTGATTTGTGGAGGTTATAGTGAGGGTTCAGTGACATCATGAGTGTGAAAACACCTAAAATTCCATTTGGTTCACAACAGAATTGAATAAAAAGCCTTCAGACTGAGTCGAGCTGGGCGTGGTGGAGCACGCCTGTAATCCCAGCAGCTCTGGAGGCTGAGGCAGGAGGATCGTGAATTCAAAGCCAGCCTCAGCAAAAGTGAGGTGCTAAGTAACTCAGTGAGACCCTGTCTCTAAATTAAAAAAAATACAAAATAGGGCTGGGGATGTGGCTCAGTGGTTGAGTGCCCCCGAGTTCAATCCCTGATACCAAAAAACAAACAAACAAACAAACCAAAAACCAACCAAACAAACAAAAATCCCTCAGGTCCAGGATGTCTAAGGGCAGTTTTTTCCAGAAGGAAGAATATGATGGTTTGTGAGAATTTAGGTGGTTTGTGAGTGTGAGTTTGAATAATTCTGAATCACACAGTAAGAAACATATTCTCAATGAGTTTTCAGGTTATGTTAATGAGGAAGACTCAATTCTGCGCCGGCGTGCCTCTCTACCTGTTGAACTTCCTGCTGTAGTGCAATACCATTGTTTGCATCTCTGTTTTTCTGGAATTTCTATCTGGGGAGAAGTGATTCTGACTTTCCACTTGCATAGCTGATGAAAGCATCCTCTTAAAATATCCTTAAGTGGGAAGGTAAGCTGGCTAAAGAATTCTGGTATCAATATATTACTGATGAAGAATGGAGAAGGAAGGGGACATGGGTACAGCACTGTGAAGGTGGGGTCCACCGAGGGAGTCCGGGACAGTCAGTGTCCTCTGCCCTTGATCCTGATCTGTGGTCGAAGGAAGCAGTAAGCCCAGGGGCTGGGGCTTCCAGTACCAATCTTGGGGGCCCAGATTCCTTCCTGCATCTCATAAATTCAACTCCATTCAGAGGACAGCCAGAGGGTTTTGACAAGCAGGGTGGGGGCATGAGACACTGAAATGACAGAAAAGGCTCTGGGGCCGGGGCTCAAGAGTGAGGCAGGTCTGGGCTGGCTCAGGGTGTCCTCTCTGAGTCCAGTGTCTATGTCCTTAAATGGGATAATAATAGGACCTATTTGTATGATTCTGAATGTGCTTAGTCTGGTGCTGGGCACATAGAAAGCCTTTGATAAACTGGAGTTGCAATTATTGTTATTTTTGTTATTATCCCCATCACCACTATTATCATCATTACAGAGTCAGAGACGGAACAACAGGGAGGTGGGGGCTGAGGACAGGCAGGGAAGGTGTTTACATGCTAAGAAGTGTTGGAAGTTACAAGTCGGGTGCGGGTGTCAGGGTGGAGAAAGAGAGGAAGGGAGAGACTGACAGAGAGACATTGAGAAAGGCAGATGGAAACCGGCCCCTCCTAACCCGGTGATGAATCCCAGTGATACGAGACCGTGCCAAGTGGGAGGACCTGGGGCCCCTGGGAACAGAGAGGCAGCCATACTTGCCAAGCAAGGATGAGGCCTGGGGAGGACTCCCGAGATCCTCATGCAGGCTGGACTGAGGATAAGGGCCACGATGGCTCCCGACCTTGTGCTAACCCTGCTCCCTGACCAGCACTGGCTCCTAAGGGAGGATGAGGGGTGGGTGCGGTGAGCTGATGCGGTCCCTCCCCTCCTGGGTGGCCATGAACTCACACAGGCACAGGGGTAAACAGGATGGAAGCCTGGGTCAGCTACTCCCTCCCTTGGTCCTTCCCTCCCACTCTCCCCTGGGGGTGGCTGTCCCGCCCAGCTCCTCATCTCCACACCCAGCTCTCTCAGCTGAAAGCATCGTGGACACCAACTCAAACATCTTGAGGACCACTCTCAGGAGCCCGCCATTCCTTCTCGAACCTCAGACCCTCCAACACGGCCCCGAGGCTTCCGGTGCCTCTCCATGGGCTGGAAGGGTATAAAGCACCTTTAGGTGGCAGTAGGGGTGGGGGAGATGGGAGCAGTGACGGCCAGCTGACACTGAGAAGGGCCGAGAAAGGGCACCTGCCTCTCCTCCTAGGCCTGCACGAGTCTAGGCCAGGGCCCTCCCAGGGGGCTTCCCCTCCTTGCTGTCCTGCTGGGGTCCTGCCTTGATTCCTGTCTCCCATGTGCCCCCCACCTACCTCCAACGCCTCCAGGAGATACCAACACCTATCTCCTTAGATGCCCCTGTCCCCACCCTGCGCCCCAAATTCCTGGGTTGGGCAACTGGAACACTCTTGTATCCGTCCCATTCCAGTTCTCCCTCCCTGTGCCCGGGCTCCCTCTCTGTTTCGACAGACTCTCAGACTCACAATTACGGCTCATTAGCCTATCGGTGGCTGGCCCCTGAGTCACCGGGGGAGGAACCCTGGCTGCCCAGCCCTGTCACCTTCTCCCAACCTACAGTATAAGGAGTAGTGACAGGGAGGAGGACTCTGGGAAGGCAGGGGAGTCTGGGAAAGGAGAGAGAAGGCTGTGAACCTGGAGGGAGGGAGAACAGGAAGGCAGTGGAAGAGGAAGGCAGAGGGCACGGGCCAGAGGAGGGAAGGGGTGACAAGAAGCAGATTGGTGGGACAGAGACGCTCTGGGGAGAGAGAGAGGGAGCCGGACAGAGATGAAGTCACACGGGTCCTTGGCCTGCCTCCTGCTGGCCCTGTGCCTGGGCAGCGGGTCTGCTGGCCCACTGCAGGGTGGAGGGGAGAGCGTGGGGCAAGGGCTGGGAGACGCTATTAGCAATGGAGTTGGGGAGGCCATTGGCCAAGGAGCCAAGGAGGCAGCCAGCTCTGGAATCCAGGATGCCATTGGCCAAGGGGGTGGAGAAGTTGCCTCTAGAACCAGGGAGCTGGGGGACACTGTCAGCCACAGGCTTGGGGAAGCGGCTCGGACCCTGGAGAACACTGGGAACGAGGCCGGCAGACAGGTGGAGAACGCCATCCACCACGGAGTGGATGCGGCCCGCGGCGCTGAGGCTTGGGTGAGTGGCTGGGAGTGGGCAGTGGGCTGAAGATGCTGGGGGTGACTGAGGGATGAATGGGTTTCTTATCTGTGGCTTCTGGGCAGTTTTTTGCACATTATGTACCCTTCCTCTGCGTCTATGCAGCCTCTCAACCTGGTCCCTGCTTTTTTTTTGGCTCCTGTCCATCTATGGCTGTTTGGTTCCCCCCCCCCACACCCCCCATCAGAGTCAGAGACGGCCACACTGAGTGCAGATGTTCTGTCTTTGCAGGGAACATCCGGAGGCCATGGCGTGTTAGGCCATAATCAGGGCAATCTTGGAGGCCCAGGGTCTCCCTGGGGTCAGGGACACCCCGGAGGCTCAGAAGGCAGCTTCGGAACCAACTCTCTGGGAGGGTACTCAGGCCAGGGAGGCAGTGGAGGGTCACAAAGCTTTGGGACAGATGCTCAGGTAAACTGACCACCCCGCCCTGCCGCCTGCCCCGCCCTCCTCCGAGTCCTCACTTTCCAGCCTCCCTGGTTCTTCCGGATCCCACAGTCTCCCCTTCCCTGCAGGGAGCAGTGGCCCAGCCTGGCTATGGTTCAGTGAGAGGCAGCAGCCAAAATTCAGGGGTAAGAAGGAGAGTCTGGGGACAGAGTGGGCATCTGGGTGCAAGTGACAGAAAGAGGGGGAGTGACAGAAAGGAAGGAGAGGGGGAAGGGAGGGCTGGGGTGGCGGGAAGATTGACTGGGGAGAGGTGGGTACAGGAGGAGCCTGGGGAGAAGGGAGGCAATGAGAGGGCGGAGAAGAAAGGAAGCCGAGCCGCAGGCAGCGGGTGGGGCCGGCCTGGGAGAGGAGCGATGGACACTTAGCCAGGTCGGCCCCTTCCTTCTGCAGTGCACCAACCCCCCACCCTCCGGCTCCGGTGGAAGCTCTAGCAACTCTGGGGTAAGAGGACGGGCCGCTGTGGAGGGAGGGGACATTCGGCTCCCCTTGCCCTGGCCAGAGGCAAGCGGAGGAGGAACAAATCATGGTCCCTGTCCCCACCCTCCATCCTGCCCCTCAGGGAAGCAGCAGCTCACAGTCAGGCAGTGGCGGCAGCAGCCACGGTGGCGGCAGCAGTGGTGGCAGCAGTCACAGTGGCAGCAGCAGTGGCAACAGTGGCAGTGGCAGCAGCTCTGGGTCCAGCCGGGTAAGTTCTGCCCCTTGTCTGAGGGCAGGGATGGGATGAGGGTCCTGGTGGCGCCTGCGGAGGAGATGGGCTCTGGGTCCCCTGGAAGCCACCACAGCTCAGGGGTGGGTGGCATCATAGGCAGTCATCATCCTGGGGCTCCCCCACCTTCCCAGTCCAACCACAGGGCTCCTCACTCGGGCACGTCCGGTTTACACAAAAGCTTCCCTATCTACTCCTACCTACTCTACTTCCTTCCCTCCCACCCTACCACAGCAGGGAGGTCCTACCTCCTGTCTAACCTCTATTCCTTGCCCACGGCAAGTCTGAGTGGAGTTGGCAGTGGGGGAGGGAAGAAAAGAGATGGGCACAGAAAAATACGATAGTTGTTTGGGAAGCTCTCAGAACACGTGAGGACGTGCACAGGGCTGTGGTGTAGACGGCACTAATAACTGTGGCCACAGGTGGGGCTCCCGCATGGTGCACGAGAGGCCAGGAGGGGTCTGCCTTAGATGAAAGGCCTGGAGACAGGGGGCCGCACAGGCTCCTTGGGGGTTTGGGAAGGGTGTCAGGCCAGAGAAGGTCAGAAATTATGACAAACCCAAATAGCAGCTGCTTTAACTTGCTGCCCCTTATATCTCTCCCTCTCCCCCTGGCTAGGAACGACAGCCAGAAAACTCCAGGGAATTGGATCAAAGCTTTTCAGTGTCCAAGGTAAGGACTCGACAAGTCCCATTTCCTTCCTGGGTTCCAAGGGGAGGGCTGGGGCAGAAGGAGCCCACCTGCCCCCTGGTGGCTGGATGGCGGCTCCTGGTGGGGGCGCGGGGCAACAGCTGAGATTCCCCAAATCATCTCCGGCTTCCAAATACACACCTGGTCTTCTCCGTGCTCAGAACAACTTCCCTCAGTGACCAACTGGCTAAAGATTGACTGGGGAGAGATGGGTACTGGAGGCGCCCATCTCTACACCACAGCCCTGTACCCGTCCTCACGTGTTCTGAAGGAAGAGTGAAGTCTCACGGGAGGGTGTTTCTCAAAAATCCATAAAATGACTGGAACGCCCTGGTCCCTCTGCCAGCGTGTGACCCTTGCTTTTCCTTGTAGGGATCCGACTCCGGCCCTTCCTCAGGCAGCAGCAGTGGTGGATACAAGCCCGAGGTCAGTGGCTGGGGAGTCACCTGGGCACAAATCTCCCTCAAACTGTGGGAGAAAAACAAGAGGGGTCAGCCCTTGCGGGCTGAGGAGGGCCAGTTAGAAGCCCCGTTTTGGGGCTGGTGGTTGGGAGGGGACAGAAAGTCTTCCCTTTCTCCCACAGTGTGACAACCCAGGGAATGAAGCGCGACAGGCTGGAGGATCTGGGAATCAGGTGAGAGACAAACCTGTCACTGTGCCAGCTCTCAGGAGTCCACTGGGCTCAGCCCTATTCCCTTCAACTTGTCTCTGGGGGACTGACAATTTAGGTGGAAGAGACTGAAGGCAGATTCTTAATCATACCAAGAGCCTCCAGGGTCATAGTTCGTGGTGACTCTTTTGTGATACACCACACTGAACACCACAGATGGGCCGTGGGGCACGCCATGTGAACCCGTGTTTGGGAAACAGAATCATTTCATTGTCCCATCCCCGGCCAGGGAGCAGAATGCAGTGAACTCTGGCAGAGAAGTTTCCTGGAGAACACATTTCCTCCTAGTTGTTCTGGGAATCTGCACATTAGGGTCAGCGGAGTGTGAGGCACGCACACTTAGAGCCCTTGTGCAAAGGTGGGTTCTGACTCAACAGGTCCAGGTGGGGCTGAGCTTCTGCAGTTCTCACCAGCTCCCAGGGATGCTGCCCTGTGGGACCACACATTGGTGGCAGCGAGGAACAAGGCCAGGAGGGAGAGGATGGGGTGGTTGTGGGCAGCCCTCGGATAAACTGGCTCTCTGAGAGCTCCTCAGGTATTAGGATGCTAGCAGCCCCCACCCTTCTTGGGGTACTGGAGATGAGATCAGGGGTGCTCTACCACTGAGCTACATCCTACAAAAAACTACAAAAGATAAGCCCTTTTTATCTTTTGACACAAGGTCTCCCTAAGTTGCCCAGGCTGACCTTGAACTTGTGATCTTCCTTCCTGTCTCAGCCTCCTGAGGCGCTGGGATTACAGGTGTGCTGGAATCTGCCCAGCAGGGTGCTAACCTTGCGTTGGTTTACAAGTTTAAAATTTTTTTATCTCAGTTTGTAACTCTTTTTTTTCTAGTTTTTTATACCCCGATGTCTTAAGGACATCGAGAGTCAAAAATCTCCCTGTTTTCCTCTGTGGTTTCTGCTCTTGGTGTACAGCTTTCAGGCCAACTCTTTTCCAGTATCATCAATACTTATATGATTTCATTTTTCCCAGTGTAACTCTTTAATCCCCCTGAACTTTACTTTGCCTCTAGTGCTCTAGCCCCACCCTCAGCCTAGCCAGACAGGTTCGCTGATTGGAGCTGGGTGGGCCTTCATGAGGGGCAAGCAAGCCAACAGCAGAAGGGAGGAAACGGATAAGTGTGACTGATGTTTCCACCACTAGCTACCTGATATTTCCAGCCTCAAGTGTCACATCATTTCCACTGCTGATTTCAGATGCCACTAATAAATACCTTCATGTTTGGGGGGAGCTCCTGGGAGTTCTGTTTTGCTGAATAGATTCGTCCGTCCTGGCGCGGGAAACCACACAGCTTTCCTTACAGTAGCTTATGGCCCATGACTGTCTATCAGCACCAGTCCCCTGCTACCACTGATCTTTTCCAGTGTTTTTCTACCTGCTCCTAAATGCTTTATCCTTCCAAATTAATTTTAAAATTATTTTGACAACTTCCCAAGTACTTTTAGAGGAATCGCATTGTCAACACATATATTTTTGAAGATGGCCCCAGGATCTGGAACAGGGCTCTGCATCTCACTGTCTTATCCTCTGGGGCTTCGGTGGAGGACAGGGAGGGCCCAGCCGTTCCAGGAACATCAGGGTAGAGAGGTGGTGGCCTTGAATGTAGCGGCTGAGTCCCTAGTAAAAGGGATGAATGAAGGCCAGCTCTCTGCAGCAATGTGAGCAGAGCCTGCCTTTCACAGCCCGGATTGCATGTTAGCTCTGGGAATGAGGAAGTGGCAATGGAGGAACCTACCTCTAATTTGGGAGGAGACTAAGGGCTCTGCTGGGCCACCTGGGCTCCCACTGGCTTGCCAGCTGGCATCCCCTTTCTTCCCAGTGCAGACATTAGCCCATCTGGGGTCCTCCGGTTTGAATCAATTCAGTCCAACAACCTGGCTTGTTCCTGCTTTGAAGCCAGGGGAGAAATGAGACCCTCCCTGTTGCATTCTGGGCAGCTTGCAGAAGCGAATATAAACAGAGAGGGTGATGTTATCCATCAACACCATAAGTGAGCAGTGACTTGGTCCCTCATGGGAGGAGGCTGAAACAGGATCTTCCAGGGAAGATGGAGTTCCATGGAGAGAAGGAGCTCGTTCTTGGGGTCCTGGGAAGTCTTCCGTCATGCTCGTGTCTTAGTCCCCTGATTCCTGAAATGTGTTACCTGCACCCTGCTCTTCTGCCTCTCCTCCCCACTGACTTCTCCACGTTCTGTCCCCCTAGGAAAGCAGAGAGAACAGTCACCTCCTTGGGGGGTCCAATCATCAGGTGAGCCGGGGGCAGCCAGGACTGGCTTTAGCAGAAGGAATGGTGGGGCAGGGGACAGAATGCCAAGGACCTGGGGAAAGAAACAAAAATGTCAGTTTCTTCTTGTAAACTGCTTTGAAACTGTGTCGGTTGACCATTGGGAGACCAAGAGGGCAGTCGGGGATCTCCATCCCCCGCCTTCATTCACTCATCCCCTCCCTTCCTCCCAACTGGGATCAGAGCCTTAGTACTTTTGCAAGGAGAAAACATACTAAAGTAACAGAAGAATGGCCAAGGAGTCATTGTTTAAAATGATATTTAAGAGGTCAGTGTGAAGAAGTGGAAAGTTGCTGAACTTTGGGTTAGAAATGGGGGTTCACTTGTCATCTCTGCATCCTCAGGCAAGCCAGTTAACCTCTCTGAGCTGAGGTTTCTTTGATTGAAAAGGGGATAGTGAAGTCTGACTCGCTCACCTCCCACAGTTTTTATAGAGCTTTCTGTATCATAACCAGACCAAGGTAGTACAGAATCCAGACAGGGAGACAGATCCTGAGGCCAGCTGCTGGACACCTCTTGAATTTCAGTTTCCTCATCTGCAAAATGGACTCAGCTCCTGCATAGGAATATGGCTGGATACCGCACAGTGCTTGGCGCATGCCGGGACCACACCTTAGCTGCTCTTGTTATGGATGTGTTTTGGGATAGGAGAGTGTGGAGGCAAGAGTGTGAATCTGATTCCACGGCCTGGGTAGGGCTGTCTAGACTCATCCTAGGAGGGCTTTTTGAGGTGGGACTTTTAGGTAGCATGTAATGAAGAAAAGCAGGTCAGTTTCCAGAGAGGAGCAGAGAAGTGTGCGCAATGGTGGAGACTGGGCCTGCGCAGGTGGGCAGATGCATGCCCAACAGAATGTGGGAGCCTTACACTGAGCAGTCCCTTTCTCCCACCCAGGGGCAAGGGTCCAGTGGGGACAGTGGAAGAGGTGATGCTGTCAGCGGTCTCAATACTGTGGTGAGCAGAGGCACTCCTTCGCCTTGGGCTTGGAACATGCTGTCAAGCCCTCTTTGCCTCCCCTCTTGATACCCCATCTCCTGCCCCTGCCTCTTGTTCACAAAGTGACTTCTTGATCTCATCCCATTTCTCATTGGTTCCTTAGAACTCTCAGACGTCTTCTGGGCTCTTCAATTTCGACACTTTCTGGAAGGTGAGTTCTGTAAGATCACTCTGCCCTGTCCCTTGGTCCTACAGTGTAAAATCCTCTTTCTATACCAACAGTCGGCAGAAGTCCTTGACTTCTCCTGGTCTGAAGCCCTGAGCCGAGTACATCCTGACGTGATTTGGACATTCCTTTTGTTTTCTTTGCAGAATTTTAAATCCAAAATGGGTTTCATTAACTGGGATGCCATAGAAAAGGTAAGTTCTGGCGGGTCTTGCAGTCCTGATCTTAGTGGGAGGGGAATACAGGTTAGAAGCGAAACCTTTGCTTGTTGAGCCAGGGGAACAATAATGATGGCCACTAAGAAGGTATTCAGGCAAGTGCAAAAACTCAAACCCAACCCACCAACAAATCTTGGGGAGGGCCAGCAGAGACATGAAAAGACAGGGAGAATTTGGACACAATTGGGAGTCGGGAAGAGGGCGTGGGATGAGCCTCTTTAAGGCCTCAACATGTAGACCTGACCCAGTTCTGAACCTCAGGTTCCCCTCTAGAGCTGGAAGGAAGTTTAAGGAAAAGGAAGTTTAAGGAAAAGGAAGTAGGCCTGATCATAAGGCACAGATTGCATGGGAGTCAAGTAGCCCTAAAAGGCCACGTGGGGACTGACACACCCACAGGAAAAAAGGCAAAGGAAATAAACAGCTGCCCAGTGCCTGATGGGTGACAGGCATTAGTCTGGGTCCTGTGCATATGTAACCTTAGAAGATAGTTGGCACCTAGAACCTCTTTCTCCTTCCTTCCTTCCCACCCCTCCCTCTTGGAGCGGAACCGCCCGGCCAGGCCCATTTGACACCAGAATAGCAGTATTGGGGGTGCTGGATGGGAAGGGAGGGGACGCAGGGGCAATGAACAATCCAGACACACTCCCTAGGCAAAAGCTGTGACTTGGTGGCCCACTGCTGTGATTTGTTTGAGCCACTCTTTTGGATTGTGTTAAAGAATGTGAATTAGAGAGCTAGGGATGAGGCTCAGTGCAACAGTGCTTGCCTGCCTTGCATAGGCCCTGGGTTGGATTCCTAGCTCCATTAAAAAAGAATGGCTGGGCTCAGTGGCTCACATGTGTAATTCCAGTGTCTTGGGAGCCTGAAGCAGGAGGACTGCAAGTTCAAAGCCAGCCTCAGCTGGCTAAGACCCTAAGCCACTTAGGGAAACCCTATCTCAGTAAAAAATAAAATAAGGAATGGGGATGTGGCTCAGAGGTTAAGTGCTTCTGGGTTTAATCCCTG
The DNA here is from genome assembly GCF_001458135.2 of Marmota marmota marmota. Classification (NCBI taxonomy): domain Eukaryota; kingdom Metazoa; phylum Chordata; class Mammalia; order Rodentia; family Sciuridae; genus Marmota; species Marmota marmota. The sequence continues at coordinate 11,438,148 of NW_026000205.1, forward strand.
GTTCAAAATGAAAAAAAAAAAAAAAAAAAAGAATTATTTGCCAATATTTAAAAGCTGAGACTTCACTTAATGATTTGGGTTTCTGTCCTCTCTTGAAAAATGTGATGACCTGAGGCCTCCTTTTCCCTGGGGCAGTAAATGACAGGTGAAGGGTGAGGAGCTGCTACTTTTTGCCCTGGGCTCTTGATTTTCAGGGGTGACACTACCCCACTGACTCCCCTGGGAGCATGAGGTTCTGAGCCCTAGTGTAAAAGGGTAAAGCCTCTGACCCCTGCCTTCCCAGGACGTGTGGTCTTTCTGGGAGAAAGGGGTGGTGATAAGTAGAATGACCCAAACCCGGGAAAGGTGACTCTGCTCTCTTGGGAATGAGGTGGAGTGAGAGAGGAGAGGGCAAAAGGTCTCCGCTCCAGGGAATTTCTGGTTTGAATGAACAAAATAAATTCTCTAATTTATAGAGAACAGTTTCTGGTAGGGGAAAGACTCCTTGCTGTGGTGCTTAGGGGCTGATGGGAGAGCCAGGGGACACATCACACTTCCCACAGGACCAGGACAGACTGCCAAGCATTTTTGTCCATCTGTTGGGGCAGCGAGAACGTGATCACAGTTAGGCAGGAGGGCAAGGGCCAGTCTCCTGGAGAGGCAGGTCCTGCAGGAAGAGGGACAACAGGGCAGAGAAGGTGTGGAGCACGGTCCTCCTTCACAGTGAGGATAGGGAGCTGAGGATGTCCCCAGAGTGAGCAGTAAAGACAGAGGAGCCCCATGTAATGCTCCAGGTGAGGCGTGAGGGTTCTCAGGCCAAGCTGGGCTACCTGGATTTGCCTAGTTGACAATGGCAGGCTAAAATGTCCCTAGAGATTTCTGGAACATGCTCCATGTTACCCTGCCTTGGCCACCATGCCCCCTAATTCATGTTCCTCAAGCTCCCTCTTAGAACCTATTTCTTTGCCCAGGACCAGAGGAGCTTTCGCATCCCGTGACCTCCAGACAAGGAGCTACCAGCTGGATGGGAGCCCCCGCTCCCTTCCTAAACACCGCTCCCTCATCCCCAGTCTAGACCCTCACCCTTGAAATAAACCATAGCTGCCCCCCCACTCTGGTCTCTGGTGCTTTCTTCCGTCTCCACTGTTGTCTGGGGCTGGGGAGGGGGGTGCACACCCACAGCTTTGGGAGATGCCAGGAGGTGGCACTGCAGGCAAGAAGGGGTTGTAGGGGCAGGTCCTGGTCCCGAGGTTCATCTACAATTATGTTGTACCCCTAAACCCGGGAGGGGTATGGGGAGAGAGACTAGAGGCTCTGTGTTAGGGGAGGGCAGGTGGGTTCATGGCTCAGAGATCTAACTTCTCTCTCCCTCTGTTTCGAAAGCAGTTTCTGGTGTCCTTAGACTCCCAAGTTCCCTCCAAATCTTAGTCACAGTGAGGTTCTGAAGGCTGAGAAGTGTCAGGAGCCCGAGTCAGGGCTCAGGTGAGCAGGGTGGGGCACCCTGCTAACCTGCTCCCCACCTTTCATCCACAGGGCCGAGTCCCGTCCCCCAGCACCCGAGCCCTCCTCTACTTCCGCCGCCTCTGGGAGGTAGGAGAATTCCCACGTTCTGAAGAACTGGGGATCACGGTCATCATGTCCTTCCCCATGCCTCCCTCAAGGCAGTTACCTTCGGTTCCTGCCCATTTGTCCCCAAATTGCCTTTCTTTTCATTTTTTGAGATGGGTCATCTCACCCAAATCTTATCACCAATGCCATCTCAAAATGACCAGCCACAATCTCCTACAAGCTCATCTTCACTAAGTTGCACCCAGCCTCTCAAGTCCATTCCAAGGCCACCTGGAAATCTGCCCCTTTGCTGCCACTTCCCACCCTCTGGGTATTGCCCCCTACCCCAAGCCTCTCTCATGGCTCCTTCTCCCTCCAGAATTTCAAACAGAGAACTCCTTTCTTCAACTGGAAAGAAATTACTGAGGTAAGGGGGGGCAGAAGTTCTTTCAAGGTGAGGAAGCTCAGCACTAGGGGACCTCAGGAGCTTGGGGCCTTTGGCAGGTGGCATGCTGATGTGGCTGTCCCAGTTTCTTCCCCTCCCTGCTGAGGGAGGGTGCCTCCTTCCTTCCCCACCCTCCTAAATTTATGCAACCTTGAGTCGGGGTGGGGTGGGAGAGAAGCCTTGCGTCACTGAAGGAGCAGGGTGGGAGGGCCTCCCCAGGATAAAAGCCCAGGCTCCAAGGCTGAGGCCTCCAGAGGCACAGAATCATGAAGCTAGCCACTGTCTCTGCTCTGCTGCTGATCCTGCTAGGCTTGGCCTGGCTCAGGGGGAGCCACAGCTGGGTGGGTATTTCAGGGTGAGCAGGTGCAGGGAGACCATGGAGGTGGGGGGGAGAAGAGGGATCTGGGGCTGGGGTCAACACCTGTGCCAAAAAGTGGCACTGGGGAAGAAAGACTAGGGGAAACTGGAGGGAGAATGAGAGTACGGGGATCAGATTAGGTTCAAGTGTGTGCAGGTGCAGGATGTCTGAATATCTGAATCTTGGGGAGGATGAGCAGGACCTTTGGGGCCTGTAGAACACCACACCTTGGTTCTGCATGGCCATTGGCCTTTGGGAATTAGAACCTTTGGGCCCCAAGGCAAAGGTCGTCCACCTGGGCCAGGCATGTGAGACTCTACAGGTGGGTTAAGGCCCTCGGCTGAATGTTGTTATGCATGCAGGTAGGGCCACTGTTGTTATGTCATCTGATTTTTCGAGAAAATCTAGAAATATGATTTTTAATTGTTTGCAACTAGTCTTTTTTTTTTTTTTTTAAATGAGCCCTAGCAAAAAATGTCTGAAAGCCTATGGACAACCAGTTTGTGACCTCAGTGTCGCAGAGTAAAGAGTGGGGTTAAGAATTCAAGTTAGGTGTGAATAAGGCAGAATTAGGTTAGGCAGGATTTCCTGGTATTGTTCCCCCCTTTTTTGACTAGGAGCTAACCTAATTATTTAGCTTCAGTAATAGTAACTGGTCCTTCCAAGGACCTTGCAGGGAAGATCATTGGTGCAGGGATTAAAGGGCCTATAAGGGAGTAGCAGGGGTTGGTGTAGACAATTTTTTGGTAGGCTGTGGCTAAGGGACCTGGGTCTGCCCCAGAGGAGCCTGTGTGGACTCAATTCTTGCCTTTCTAGTGCATTCTCGGGCCAGAGTTGCCAGTGCTCCCAGTGTGTGGGTGGGTGTGGTGTTGCCCAACCTGACTCTCCACCATCACTCCCCAACCCTGAGTGTGGATATTTATGTCCTACATCTATCTAGGCCACTGGCTTAGGATGGAGGGGTGGGTTGTGTGAGATGGGGCTCCAAGAGGAGGGCAGGTCCTAGGCAGCAGGATGAGAGAGCCCTGGAAACCCAGCAAGGCTGAAGGACCATGAAGATGCTACTGTGGCTTTTTTCTCCCTCCCAGGATGCAGACGTGTACACATTCCAGAAGAGGGCTGGCGGTGCTGATCAGGTGGGTGTCTTTGTCCTCAGACTCCCCTGGAAGGCCCTTGGTCCCTCTCAGCCCTATTCCTGAGTCTGGCCGATCTGAAATTCTCTCTTTTACTCCCCCACCCAATAGTTTCCTCAGCCTGGCTCAGGAAGGCAAGAGGTGCCAGCCGTAACTTCCAAGGCAAGACCTGCCCCCTGATGGCTTGATTTAGACTTCTTCCTTGGTCTCCGACCCTCACATCCCAAGTCACACTTGAGGAGTTGGGAGAAGTACCAGGGAGGGAGGAGGCAGGCCCTTTGGGCTAGAGAGTGCAGTGGGGCAAGGGCTGGGCTCTGGCTGGCTGGAGCTGTCTATGAAACCCATCACAGAGGGGAGAAAGCAGGTTTCAGGAAACATCCAGCTGGGGCAGGGCCGTGGGGGGTTTCTTCCAGAGCAAAAAGTCTTCATCCTTCTCCTTCCCTCCCACACCCCACTCCTGTCCCCGCCCACTCTTGCTCCCACAGAACTACAATTACAACCAGCAGGCATATCCCACGGCCTACTACGGGCAGGTCAAGACCCCTGCTAAGGTGAGACTTGCCACTGCCCTGATTTCTCATGGTGGGGGTGTCTCTGCAGCGGGGAGAGGCAGGGGCATTTACTGTAGGGCCCATCCTGTTCACTTTGACAAACAGGCCTCCACGTCCCTTCATGAGGGAGACTCAGGTGCCCTGAGAGCAGTTTGGAAGTGGGGGGGCAGAGGGAGTGGTCACTATTCCTCACAGTTATGGTCTCAGAGGAGGTTCAAAGGGGACAGTTTAGAGCAACAGAGAAAACTGGGAAGGATCTGAAGATCTTTTCGGAGACAGAATGTGGCTCTAACAAATTATATCCCGCCAGGAAAAACACACAGGTGGCTTTTCTTTCTTTGTAGTGTTTGCTCTGTGTCGACTTCTTTTTTTGTGTGTGTGTGTGTGTGTGTGTGTATGAGGGGGTAGGAGAGCAGACTGGCACTTTGGGGTAGCTAGCCCAGGAACTCTTGGTGGGAAACCAAATCCTTCATGCCTTGAAGGAAATAAAAGAAAAAAAAAATACTTACGAGGTTTTTTTCGCTTAGCTGTAAGGAAAGCAATCTTACAACAGCAGGAAAAGAATATGCTAGATACTAATTAGCCTGGCAAAGAAAAATAGGTCAGGGATTTTTCTCTCCATATTTCCAAACAATAAAGCCCTTGTCCCTCCTGTGGTCATGGTGTCCTCAGGGGCCATATATGTATGGTGCTTTCCTAGTGTCCTAGGGACATCATGGCTCTGTATATACTTAGGATGATAAGTCAACTGTGGGAACAAAACCATAGACTCAATGTCCAGTCAGACTGAAGGTCCTTGGTGATAATCCTAGCTTGTGCCTGCCCCTGCCATTGGGCTCTTGGTGATCCCTGAGGACAAAGCAGTGTAGCCGCCACTGTAGCCCCATGTCACCTCCTCTGATCTTCTCTTTCCAGGGAGGAGCCACGATTTCTTCCTCGGTGAGTAGGGGGACAGAGAGAATCAGGGTCCAGACAGAAGGGGCCTGAGGCTAGAGAGGGTGGAGGGGACAGTGCAGTGTGCACTCAGCCACTCTCCTCATCCTTCAGGCTTCCCGGGTGCGACCCGGCCTGCTGCAGTGGGTGAAGTTTTGGTAGGTAAGTGTCAAGCACAAGGCGGCCTCCTCCGAGCTGAGGCAGGGTCACCTCTGGGGCGGGCTGGGGTCTTGACAGCTCCTGGAACCTCAGTCAGCTACCTGAAGTCAGTTTTCCTCTGGGTGGATGCTGTAAGGAGATTCAGGAGAAGCAGACGCCATTGTGGGGTGTGGAAAGAAAAATCACTGAGGACACAGGAGAGCACCTGTGAGTGCCGAATGAAGGGCTGGAGAGAGCGGGCACCGCACAGCGAGGACAGGGAACAGTCCGGGGGACTGTGGGTAGAAGTTCCCAAGTGGGATGAAGTGAGGCTCTAGGGGGAAAGCTGTTATTGATTAACTTGGTGGAGCCACAAAATCTGTTTTAGGTAGGAGCTAAACGTGAGGGAGCTGCAGGCGGAACAGGCAGGACAGCAACGAAGCTGCTGAGCCTGGAGCCAGAGGAAAGCGGATCAGCCTCAACAGATTCAGGGGGATCACATTCGATCACTTGATCTTTTTTTTTCCCCCTAGAAAACCACTTTCAGTCACTACTGAGACCTATACACACCTGTCGGCAAGGAGTCTGACTGAGCTGCTCTCCAGCTGCCCCAGCCTGAGCCGCCCCGGCCTGGGTGCTGACCTCCCATCTTCTGGGCCGGACCTGGCTCACCTGTTCCTTGTTTCTTCCCACTCCACCGTGGTGTCTCCGTCACCACCAGCCTCATGGGAGAAACCAGATGCTTTCTTCATTTGCTCCATTTGTGACATGAAATCACCGTGACAATTTTGCAGGGGGAATTTTCTACTCTTGGGTTTCTCTGGGAAATAAACCACGAATCTGGTTTCCCTGAGACTTTCTCAAGTTGTATTCTTTACCACAACATCATGGCCTGAATCTAGGAGGATGGGAATGATTTAGGGTCCGATGATCTGCTTTCCTGCTGAGAGTAGTATCCAACATGGTGTGCTGAGAGATAAGACCTGGGTTTTAGTCCTGACTTGATACAAAGAAGCTAGCTGATTACATCATGCCTGTTTCCCCATCTATCAAAACAAAACAAAACAAAAAACTTTGACCAACCTATATCTGAATACCATGCTTACTTTATTTGAAGCAGTCACAGGTGTTAATTGTGGAGCAGGCTGAACAAATGTTAGCTCCAGGGTGGCCTGAACACTCGACCCCCTCTGTCTGGTTCCCTATCGCTTGTTTGCCTCAAGTCTGAACACTCAACCCCACTCAAGCTGGGACACTCAATCCCACCCGTCTGGTGCAACAGAAGCCCACATGTAGCCCCTGCCCAGTCTGCCTGAAGGCAGAAGATGACACCCTAGCAACTACTGTGTGATCCAGTCACTGTACACCAACAAGGCAGCTTGCAGACCCAGAGACCCTGTTAGATTTAAGCAGCACAGCAAAAGGGATATAAGACCTTCTCCTGCCAGAACTCTCTAGCTTTCTCCCTCTCTCTTGCTTTGCTTCCCCCCCCCACCTCTTTTTCTTCTCTCTTCCTGCTTTCTTTCTTTTTTTTTCCTTCCTTCCCTGTCAATCAGACACCACCACAATAAAGATCTCTTGGAGGGACTGGGGTTGGGGCTCAGTGGTAGAGTGCTTGCCTAGCATGTGCGAGACCCTGGGTTTGATCCTCAGCACCACGTAAAAATAAATAAAATAAAGGTATTGTGTCCAACTACAAAAAAAAAAAAAAAAAAAAAAAAGATCTCTTGGTCGCTCCGAGTGTTGTGGTCACTTTCCTTTCAATAGGAAGTTGGATGTTGTTCAAAATGAGAGGACCAGTTACACAAGGCGGGATGTAGGAGCAAGGGCTGCCTGGGACTATGCCTGGGCCATGTGAATTCATAATGCAGAAGGAGATGCAGTGGGAACAGGGTCAAAGTCATTACCTTATCAATCATACAGCCACTCCGATTTTCCAGGATAGAGAGGGAGGGATGTAGAAAACTTCTGCTCCATTAATGTACCAACGAAAGAGGCAGAAGTGCCTGGTGTGGGCTGAGGAGCCCTTGGGACAGGGCTGTAGAGTCTGCAGTTAAAAATCTGAGTCCCATTGGGCTGATACATCATGCCCCAATTAAGAAGCCCCCTCCACTGCATCCCCTGAACATCCCTGCATTAAGCAGGAAGTAAAAGGAAGACATGAACCCCGCTGCCAGCCTAAGTGATCCCTCCCAGATTGAAAGTTCTCTAAGGGCACAACACCTGTCTTCCTTCTGAGCTGCCCCAACCTAAGCACAGGGCCTCAAATAATTGATGAATAAATGAAAGAAACTCAAACTGACTCAGGGAAGGCAATCTGTTCAAATTCACCTGCCTGGGAGAAAAATCACAACTACTCCTTTGCTTTGTGCCCCTTTCATTTAAATTGTGGCCACTGGTTGGTAGTCATTTACTGTTCCATTCGGTATGGAGGGCCTTGCAGTACCAGCTTCCAGCCACAGGGGGGAGAATGCCAGCCTGTCCCAGAGAGGAGACTCAATCCTTACCTAATAGCACCCTTTCTTGGGGGTGGGTTGGGGAACAGTCAGAACTCAGGTCTCTTCAAGCTAGTCTCTGAGATACTGAGGGAGAAGCAGAGGTGGCCAAGATGGTTCCAGACTCTTGGGATGTTCTTGGTCCAAGGGGCTGAAATTAGTTCTTTCAAATTCCAAGTAACATGTGAAGCAGGCTGCTGTCCTCTGGGGGAAGGGACCCTCCAGTAAAAGGCAGTCTCCCCTTTCTCCTGCCAGGGCCTCTACAATAACCTTCTGAAGCCCCAGTTTTCTTTTGTGTCTTCATAATCCATTCTCCCATGACAGCCAGAAGGATTCTCTGCTCCATAAACTTTTTCATTAGTCTTAGAACAAAATCCCAGCTGCTCACCCAGGCTGTCATTTGGCTCTGGCCTTCCTCTCCAAAGTCAACTGGTTCTTGCTGGGAAAGACCCTCAGAGGACATTGTTGTTACCTGCCTCTGGATCCGAAGATATTCTGAAGGGCAGTGCTTCAACTAAATTCTGGTTTTTTCCCCCCTGAAATTTTATTTTTAATTTACTTTTTGTTTATTTTTTTCAGGTCTCAATTTAAATTTCCCTCCCAGGCCATCATCTCACCCCGTTTTCTGCACAGCACCTGTCATTCTCTAAAGTTGTTTATTTATTTTTTAATTAGATAGTGACCTGTCTTCTCCCCTGGAACATAAGCTGCACAGGGCAGGTACCTTGTCCATACTGTCCATCCTAGCACCAAGAGCTCAAGTAGCCACTCAATAAATACTTGTGGATTAATAAATGGGAGGCGGGATTGGAATCATGTGGGATCAATCCAGGAAGTCTTCCGGGGAGAAGTTTAAACAAATGGCACACAGGGTGGGTGGCAAAGGAAGAAACCAGACCTGCTGGGCAATGTGGCTTCTTTCTTGGGTGTGATGATAAAGTTGGCAGAGGGATGAAGAAGCGAAGGGACAGGGTTCCCTGTTGTACTTCCTAGTACCCCACACCCTCTCTCAGTACCCAGGCCCCAGCTCCCCTTCTCTTCAGGGATTCTAGGCTTTTTACCCACTTGTTCACTAAGGCCCCCGAGAACTCAAAGTCTATCCCTTCAAAATCCCCTCCCAACACCCAGGAGGTTGGCTCCAGCCCCGTGTGTGACTGTGATGTAGCAATCAGGGTTGGGCTTCACCTCCTACCCACACTCAAGTTCTGGCAGATTAGGGGTGGGGTGGGGGCAGGCCTGTGCGAAAACAGGAGTTTACTGGTATTTCCACAGAGGAAACGGGGAAATCAGCCATACCTGGAGATAATGTGTTATGGAACCAATCTGGGTCTCTGCCCAACTCCATTACCCTGGGTAATGCATCCAAAGCAAAGCCAAATGCTGGGTGAATTCCGTGCCACCTATTGCCCCAACTGCTGTGACCTTCCCCCATTGAGAACCCTCTACACCCTCTCCCCCGATTCGCCCAACCACTGGACATTGGGCACTTGGGGGAAAAAACAGACTGAGGCAGTATAGATGGGGGGGGTGGTGGGGGGAAAAGGAATGTGGAAAAGGGACACTAGTTTCTAAGGTCAGCACTTGCATCTTGTAGAGACATTATGCTTGAAACTCTCAGGAAACTGCCAGATGGAAACAGTCACAAGTCCAACACAGAAGTTTAACTTTTTTTCTTCCAGCACAGGAACAGAATTTCTTTGGTTGAGCACCTGAAATCGTTGGCTAGTGTTTACCAGTATCATGTCAAAAGTATCTGTCTTTAAACACCAGTACCAGGACTGGAACTCTGTCTTGAAACACATACTTGGAGTAGCAAGATGCTCAGACCAGAAGAGGCATCTGGAAACGGAGGCAGCTGCAGGTTCATTATGGGTGCATGGTTGTTGGGTGCTATTAATCTCTTAGGTCTTTGTGTTCATTTGCTAAAAGTGTATAGTTTAATCCATTGAATTAATGCACATATGCTTGGAACAGCCACCTGTGGCTGTGCAGGCTGCACAACACAAAGGACATCTGGCAGATGTGGCTAATGAGGCTTAACTGCAGTCTCCCCCTTGCTCTTGGGGCATGCATAGACCCTTTGTAGGACACTCCCCACAGTATAGCAAAGGACCAATTCAAGTTCAGACTCTGGAATCCCTGAGTTCTGATGCCGGCCCCGCCACACACTGGCTGTGTGACCTTGGGTAAGTTATTTAACCTCTGTATGTTGTGGTTCTCCCACCTACAGAATGTGGGTAATTACAGTACCCAGCTCATAGAATCTCTGTAATATTTCAATGAGCTCATGCATTTAGCACAAGGCCTACCACATAGCAAGCCTTCGGTAAATTGGCTAATATTACTATTAATGCCATTAAGTGGAAAGAAAAACAACGAGAGGTCAATATGTTGCAAAAGATCAGACTCCAGAGCCAAACAGATGATGGTGTTTGGAGCATCTGTGCTTTGGAGTATCCATGCCAGAACTAAAATTGGATTCTCCATTTGCATGTCTAAATGAACTTGATTTACATAATATCTGTTCTCCTTTGTGTGATTCTTCATTCCCTCCACTCCTGAAGTTGACCCTCTGCTGACAGAATGGTGGTTAATGAGTTTCTCCAGTCTCTGTTTATTAGTAAGAGTCTCTTATACATAAAAACTTGTGTCCTCCAGAAAACTTTTTTTTTATTGGTTGTTCAAAACATTACAAAGCTCTTGACATATCATATTTCATACATTTGATTCAAGTGGGTTTTGAACTCCCAATTTTACCCCAAATACAGATTGCAGAATCACATCGGTTACACATCCACATTTTTACATAATGCCCTATTAGTAACTGTTGTATTCTGCTACCTTTCCTATCCTCTACTATCTCCCCTCCAGAAAACTTTTTGAGAGGAACTCCACCCACCTCAATCATTCTTACTTGTCCCCTCCAGTAGCACCAGCTGTACATGACATCTACTGCCACACGGTCATCTATACTTAGTGAGACTCCCCAACCATTGTCTCCTCAGGCGGCTCTGGAAAGGGGGAGATACCACCATACAAACAGGGGAGGCTTCCCTTGGTTAAAGAGGGGCAGGGTGTCTGGGGCTGGGCTATGGAGGCAGCATGGGGACCGAGGTGCCTAGTCTCTGGGGTTCATGAAAGTTGTTCATGATGACATGGAGCCCTTCTACCCCAGGCCTGCCGCTGATATGTATTGCATCAGGTTGGGGTAAGGAGACCCACCCTCAGATAAGGGCTTGCTTTGCCCTGACAGCACCGGCCTCTGTCCCAGCGCCTCCCTGTTACACCAGGAACTGGTTGGGCCACCTGAACTTCACTGTGGAGAAGGTTGCTTCATTAGGCTGTTTTGTCACTTTAAGGTGATACAAATCCCAAGCAAGGGGTGGGGTGAGCTCAATGAGATGGATAAGCTCAATGAAATGGAGTAGGCACTCAGAGTTCAGGAGATCTAGATGCCACCTCTAATCCGGCTCTCCAAGGCTTGTTTTTGCCTCTTTGTGTTTCTCCGTCCCCCTTGCCTTTTCAGGTCAAGGCAGCCATCCCCCTGAAGACCCAAGAGTAAAAGATGGATAGCTAAATCATGGGAGGGGTCCAGGCACAAGAGAGGGGAGCAGAGAGCTTGGTAGAAGGCTGCTTAAGAGTCAATTCTAGCACCCTTAACATGCCTGTGTTCTGCGTAAGGCATGGTGCTAGGGGAATAGAATGGTGATTAAAATATAGTTTCTGACTTTGAGGCAGTTACATTCTAAGAAGGAAAAGAGACGGATATCATTTACTCCAGGTACAATACTGGAGAGATACAAATGAACTGATAATTTCAAGAGGGTGAAGGTGTGTGCGGGGCAACAGGGGATGGTGGGAGAAATCGAGGCGGCCTCAGCCAAGGGGAATGTTGCATTATGAGAACTGGAGATGAGGGAAGGGCACTTTAGGAATAAGGAACAGCACAGCCAGAGCCTGGAGGAGGAAAAAGGGACGTGTTTGTAAGGAGTCCAGGGTTCCGATATATGGGGCATGGGGTCGAGAGGCAGATTGGACCTGAGCATGGAAGGCCCTCAGTGCCAGTCTAAGGACTTGAGAAAGATTTGGAAGGGTGGGAAGAAGAGATCGAAATAACAGAGGAACGAGAGTCAGAAAGAAAAGAGACAAAGACAGGAGGAGAGGTTGCTTGGATGGCATTGCCAACGCTTTGGAGGGACAGGTCCAACCTGTCTCCATCCCATCTTCATTCGCATGAAGAGACCCATTCCAAATGCCTGGGGCAGAATGTGAATTGAGAAATCAAAGGCAAATGGGGAACAGTCCATGCCACCCCCTCCTAGGCCCCAGGGGTGGGCGACATGATCTGGGGGTGAGTCAGTGGGGTGGGGACCCCACTTCAGCTCATATCCACCTTCTTGTGAATATAAAGGGCAAGCGGTGAGGCCCCGCCTCAGAACACCCAACTTGACATCATGAAGGTCCCAGTTCTTCCAGCGGTGGCTCTTCTCGCTCTCCTGGCGCTCCACTCCACCCAGGGGGCTTCTCTGGGGAGTCCCGAGGTGAGCACATCACCAGCATCTGTTTTGTTCCTAAGCCCGTTACTGGCCTACCTCTCAGTTTCTTGACCTTCTATCCACTGCGGGATAAATGGCTCTTATTTTGGGGATACTGTCAGGAGCTGAAAGGAAAGCGGGGGTGCTGAGGAAGGAAGGAGAGGAGGAAAGGAACAGAGCATTCCTGGGAAGACATTTAGGGAGAGAGACACTTACATTTCTGGAAGGGATGGTGCAGTGTGGGGTGGAGGCTAGCTTACAGAATCGGGGAGCAGATGATCTGGGTTCAGCCTGATCTGTTTCCTTTATAACCTTAGGAACTACTTCCAGGTGACAGCAGGCTCCCACCACTTTATGATCTAGTCACTTATGATCCAGACTCCTTATGACCCTGTGCCCATCCAGTGAGGAATCCTGGGGGCCCTTGACCCCTATCTTATACCAAGGTGGGGGAAGGATATCCCTTCTGGATTTAAAAGTCTAAAATAGGGGTCCCAGAGTAACTGCTAAGGATTCCAGCAAGTGGGCAGTGATCAGGGTTGATCAGAGTGATCAGAGCACTGTTGGGGTCTCAGACGAAGGGAAGCAGACTTGCCCAATCTAAAGGGGGGGGGGTGGACAGTCTTGATTCCATTTGACAGCTGCTTGGTGGGAAATGGGCCTAGTTTGGTCAGAGTTTTAAAAATTTCAGGAGAAACTGGAAATCTGGATTTATTTACAAATTCTTCCTTATTAAAAAACATTTAATTCAAACTAAAAAACAAACATGCCAAACCACTATGATGATATCTAAGCATCTGGATCTAGCCTGGGGGCTATGTGTTTGGGACTTCTGAGGTGGGGAGGAAGGAATGAAGAAGTTGACAAGACTGGATGCCCTGAAGACTGGGTACCAATTGAAGGAGGGAAATGGAGAATCTAGTATTGGTGGCAATAAAGCCACAAAGCAAACCAATCTCAATCAATTAAAGGCAGGTAGCTCACCTCTGTAGCTTGGCTCCTAACTGCATGCTAATCTTCCCCACCCAGATCTATGTGCTAAGCACGGGTGTTTCCACAACACCCCAAATCAACTATTCTTGGAATTAAGTCAGCTGCAGAACAATCCGGGCTAGTTTTCTTGGAAGGAGTCCTATTTTCTCCACCCTTTCCATCTGCTGTCTATTGGGATGTACTTCCTTCTACCTGCCATTCTCCAGGGCCTCCTTCCTCACTTTGCACATCTGCCAACCATGTGCACCACTGGAACATCACTGTCCAGTGGGTGAACACTCTGAGGCCCTGTGGTGGAGAATGGGTTGTAGGCCCTTGGGGAATGGCTGGTCAAGAGGGACATGGTAGAGACAACTGCTACCATGTGATCATTTGCCTTTAACCCTAACCCTAACCCTTTCTTCTTCTAGGAAGAAACTACCATTGGTAATTATGCACTAGGACCAGAGGTAAACAATCTGTTTTCCCATACACCCCAACCATGAGGGTGTCCCCTACCTTTGTGCTCTCAGCAACTTTTTAAACGCTTTTTTGTTGTTGTTGTTTTTGCCTAGGACATTAGCCCTCAGTTTCTGAACATCGACAAGTTGCGATCTGTAAGTAGGCCTCCCTCAGTACTGCCCCCAGGAATACCCACACCATAGAGGGGATTAATAGCTTACAAAGTCTGCCTTTTTCAAAGGGTGGGACAAGTTCTGTCCTCCCCTGGAACTCATCTGCTTCTGGCCTCTCTTTCTTGCAGGCTTTTAAGTCTGATGAATTCCTGAACTGGCACGCCATTATTGAGGTAAATGCTTGGCGCCCCCCCACTCTCCTTGTTTGCCAACTTTCCAGGGCAGTGGCACCCCATTCTAATTTAGCCCTTTGGGTTTGTCCTGAGTTCTAAGAGAAAGTAAATGCCATGCTTGGGTGCTTCCCAACACGTTGTCAACCAAAGTTTCCCCAGGAGGCTGCCTTGGTTACACTCTATTTTCCTAAGATGGCGATTGGGAGACAGAGCCACAGAGAGGTTCAAAAATCTTGACCCTAGTCAGGATTTTATTTGAATCCCCTCATCCTCTATGGAGAGTCAGTGACAGAGTTGGACCTAGAGCTTCAACTCATGAAGTTGACTTTCAATGTGACTTCATGCAAATGTCTTCAGTTCCCTGAGCCTCAGTTTCTTTCCTCTTCTGTGACAGGATGATATCAGTACTTACCTCAAAAAAAAAAAAAATCGCTGTGAAACCCAAATGTGATCATGCCTGCAGAGCAGGTGGTACAAGGCAGACACAGACTAAGGCCTCTGGGGATACTGGCTCTAACTGTAATGGTAGAACAGAGATCCAGGTCACTTCAGGAAGCTCATTCGTTGAGTGCTTACTGATCCCTGTATGTAGGACATTATTCTTATTTTCTTATCTTCGTCTAGGCCTTCAAGAGGACATTCCCTTTCTTCAACTGGGATGCCTTTCCTAAGGTAAGGGGGTATCCATTAGGAGGAAATGGAGGTTGGGGTGAGGGAGGAAGTAGAGGACCTGGGAGGGAGAGTGGGGACAGTGAAGGGAAGATAAACCTTTTTATCACCAAAGCTAAGGGAAATCTCAGCTGTTACATTCAGAGGAAAAAGGAAACTTTGACTGGGCCAGAAACTCATTTCCATCAGTGCCCCATTCTATATTTGCTTCCTCACGGGGACTCCAGCACCCAAGGTCCTCAATCTGACTCTAGCTCTTCTCCTTCCAGTTGAAAGGACTGAGGAATGTAATTCCTGATGCCCAGTGACCATTCTATTAAAGACTCAGGACTGATGAGCCCCTGCTGGAAGAGGGGATTGGAGTGGGATCTGATTCCCAGGCGAAGTAATCAGTGGTCTGCACATGCATAATCCAAAAACACTCCTTTCTGGCTCAATAACTCCAATAAAAAGTATTCCATCCCAAGAGCTCCTGAATCTGTGTCTCTGTCCTTATTGGGCACTCTAGGACTCTCACTAGTATGCTTTAGACAGGAATTATGGCCAATAGGCAGAAATCTTGAATTCTGAGAGAATAATAGGTAGAGAGACAGGAAGAAACAGTAAGGACATTCTGTTACTGAACCAGGTCTATTTTTCCTGCTGCATAGAAGTGACAAGTTTCACAAAAGAGAGGAACCAATTTTGTGGCAATAGGAGACAAGCTACAAATCTGCCTTGCTGAGAATAGGGTTTAGGGTGTTTATGGGAAAAAAAAGGGTGGTGTGAGGCACAGGGAAAGGCAACTGAAGGTAAGGAAAGGTGAAGTAATCAGTGATCTGCACATGCGTAATCCAATTTCATGGCTCTTCATAGGACTCATTTTGAAAATGTCAGTGTTGGCATGGTCTGTGGGTGGAGCTTTTGGCTTTCCGATGTTAAAAGGTCACCCATTAGACACCTGTGTGGCCCAAGGGAAGGGGTAGGTGGCTTCAACTGGTTTGAGCTAGACTAAGCTATCTCCAGATCCCTAAAAAACAACTTAAACAATGGTCACCAAGGTGATCATACATCAGAGGTGTTATTTTCAATAAAGCTAGCAGGGTCTATAACTTTATTGTTTAGCTAAGGAACTCGTAAAATCAGTGATGAAAGTGAGTAACTAGAAGCAAGTGAAGCTAGAGGGTTTATTTATATCTTCTCTGGGTTTAAAAGAAAGAATGTGCTCTTTCATTTAAAAATCTTAAATGGAGGAAGGACAATGGCTTAAACCTTTTACAAGAGAACATTTTTCTTTTATTAATTTCATTATGGGGATTTGGGTACAGAACCAAGTTGGCCAGAGATACCCTTGCATCTTGGCTCCTTAGTATTGGCCAAAGCCTTGAGGAGAAGTCCACCATGAGGCCTGCGCATTGGTTTCATTAATGAGGTTCTTGGCATAAAAGTTAGCTAGCAGAGATCGAAATTAAACACACAGACTCAGTTACCTTTTTCTATGACCAGGTCCGAGACGGCTCCCCTCTCTGGCTCCAACCTCGAACCACCCGTAGGGCAGCAAGGATTACTCAGGGCTAGCAGGAGAGAGAGCGAGCACACCAGGGAGTAGCCTTTTATTGGGGAACAAGAAATTCAGGGGATAATTCCATCCGATGAAGGTTGAGGGGGGGCCGCACTCCAAGGTCAGGGTCAGTGATTGGGCCCCCGGGGTCAGTGGTCAGTCACACCCCCAACGGACAGGTTCTCTCATCAGGAGAGGGCCGGGAAAATTCCGACACAGCCAGAAGCCTCAGACCCAAACTGGGAGTCACCCAGTCACGCGTGAGGATGGCTCTCCACAGAGAAGAAAACTGAGTTTCTTAGTAAGATGCCCAAGAAATCAAACCTCTTCCCTAACTGTAGGTACCAGAGCCTTCCTACCTTCTGAAAACTGGATTCATTTTATAATGGCCATTTTTCAGAATAGATCTGTCTGCAATTCAAGGTTCAGGACCAAGCTGAAATCATGTGAATCCCTATGAAATCCCATTTTTGGAATTAGGTAGATCATAAATAAAGAAAACTACTGGTGTGACCTTGGGCCTTTCTAAGCCTCTATTTTCTTTACCTATGAAATGAATGAGGAAGTAAATGAAAAATGATAAAAACAGCCTTGTGGTGCCATTATGAAGGCCAAATGAGTTAAGTGTGTAAAGCCTCCTGCAGAGGGTCAGGCTAGGAACTCAACAATTTCTCATTTCCTCCACTCACCCAGTTTCAACTGGAGAATTACCATAATGACCTATATTCATTCACTCACTCACGCACCCACCCATTCATTAATTGCAAAAAAGTCATGAAATAGATTCAGTTTGGGTTCCTGCAGATATATCTTGTATAATCTGCTCCCTGTACTTAGAATGTTGAATTAATTGGGATTACCTCGGGTTTCTCTTGAAAAAAGGGAGAAACTGGAGAGCCCTGGGCCTGCAATTGACTTAAAGCCAAGTGGTAGCTGCTCTCTTTGCAGAGGACATGGCTTCCATCTGGCAATTGTCACTTATTTACATTGCCTTTTGGCCTTTAGTAGCCACTGAATTTGCAAACTTGGCCTGCAGTTTAATTGAGGAAGTGGGTTTTCTCTTTTGTACTATTGTTATTAACCAGAAGGGATAATACAAGCAACATTTGTGTGTCTTGTTCATCTTTCAAGGAGCTTACAGACTAGCTAAACAAGACACAAAAATGTTGTTTATATTATTCCTTCTGGTTAATAACAATTATACAAAAAAGGAAACCCATAAATGGGATGACTAACACAAAACAAAAAACTGGAAATGTTCAAGTTAAAGAAAAATCAATTAAAATACTGAATAAAGACTGAACACTCACAAACCGGGTGACAGAAAATGAGGTAGAGGAAGACGGGGACGAGGTCCTTAACAGACATTTATTGAGTGATTGAGTTTTAAAGGAGAACTAATGGGTCCTAAAAGGATGTTGATCAATCTAAGTGCAGAAACTTAGAAGTAAAGAAGAACTTTATTTGGGGTCTTAGGAATGGCAATTTGGGAGACATGGGTTCAGATAGCTCTGAATCAGTGTCCTGAGGAAGGCAGAAAAAGTGGGAGCTTATATGTTGAGAAGAAACAAGGGCTATGTGACCTGATAAAAGATAAAGAAATGAATGTAGAAAGAGAATGGAAATGTCTGTAAATCAAGAGTCCAATACCCTCTGACTATGCATCTGGAGCCACTGGATATAAAGGCATCTACCAGTTGCTTTGGTTGTTCCAGATGCCTTCCAGTCAAAGGATGGAGGTGACCAAGTTCGCAGTCCCTGCAGGAGCTGAAATCCTGCAGGAGTCCTGCTTCCAAAATGGCCTCACAGCTCCATTTTGAGAAGTGTTTCCAAAGAAATTCTCCTTTTGTCTTCATGAGTACTAAGAATCATCATACACAAGTTAAATAGTATCACTGAGATAAAGCAGTAGTTCTCAAAATGTTTTCCCCATATCAGCAGCATCAGCATCATCCAGGAATTTATAAAAAATGCAAATTCTTGAGGTCCACTCCCAGATCTACTAAATCAGAATTTGGGGGTGGGACCCAGCAATCTGTTTTAACAAGAGCACCAGGTGAGTCTGATGTACTAAAGCTTGAGAACTACCGAACAAAGGACAGTTAGAGAGTGATTTATCTAAAATTCAGGCTAGTAGTTACCTCTAAGGCAGAGAGATACTTATGTAATAGAAGGGTGGCACAGGGGAACTGGAGGAGTGACAGGAGGTTTCTACCATATAATATTCCACTGCTTCCTTAAACACAGTCAGCCCTCTGTATCCATGAGTTCTGTATCTATGGATCCAACCAACCAGAGATTGAAAACATTTGAAAAAAAATTCATCTGTAATAAACATTTACAGACTTTTTTTCTTGTCATTACTCCATAAATAACGTTACAACTACTTATATTACATTTACATTGCAATAGGTATTATAAACAATCAAGAGGTGATTTAAAGTGTATAGGAGGATATGTATAGGTTATTTGTAAACACTACACCATGTGTACAAGAGACTTGAGCATTCAAGGATTTGGGTATCCTTAGGGAGCCCTGGAACCCATACACCAGCAACTGAAAAACAGCTGTATACACATTTTACACACACTTAAGCATGCTGTTTTTCATAATATATTATCAAAACAAGATAATGTCTGACTAACTTGTGAGTGCTGAGGGAATCCAGAGTAAAGACATAATTGGAGTCTAGAGAGATTGGAATCTGAAATAAAAGAAAAATGTAGCTGCGCGCAGTGGCGCATGCCCAGAATACCAGCGGTTTGGGAGTTGAGGCAGGAGGATTGTGAGTTCAAAGCCAGCCTCAGCAACAGCAAGGCTGAGCAACTCAGTGAGACCCTGTCTCTAACTAAAATCAAAATAGGGCTGGGGATGTGGCTCAGTGGTTGAGTGCTGCCGAGTTCAATTCCTGGTACTCCCCCCACCCCAAGAAAAAGACAGAAATGTAGACATGCTTGTGTAAATGAGTGATGGATGTGAATGGATAAAATGAAATGGACAAAAGTGCACCAATATGTTGGCCAGGTTCAATGTAAGACAGGACACCTGTTCTCCCTGGGGAATGGCCTATATGGGATAAATGGCCTATATGGGGAATGGCCTATATGTTCTCCCTGGGGAATGGCCTATATGGGATAAAGATGTCAGGAACTAGCTACTCTTCACTGTATGCTTTATAAAAACAACAACCCATGTAGATATTGTAACACCATTATATTGGAATTAGAGATATATGTTAAGATACGGAACGGTGTGGAGAGCAGGCTGTGCCCTGCCCTGAGTTACTCCATTTTATAAAGCAGAAGTTCGCCATGCACCACTCCATTTTGAGGTGAATGCTAAGGAAGAATGACTTTGTAAATTTTCTGGCAAGTAAATAACCACCAGACATGTTGGGCACACAGAATTTATTGAGAAGAACAACCCCCAGGGGGCTGGGGTTGTAACTCAACGGTAGAGTGCTTGCCTAGCATGTGTGAGACCCTGGGATTGATCCCCAGCACTACATTAAAAAAACTATTTAAACAGAATAAAGGTATCACGTCCATCTACAACTTAAAAAAAAAAAAAAAAAACAACTCCCAGCTGCACAGCAGAACCATAAGGAATGGACTGAAAAATAACTTATTCATATAAATAAAAAATTACCACTTGTGAACTTATCAAATTAAATCAGGAGCACATAGGTGTATGGACTGATCAAACGATATCAGAAAACCCAGGCACCCAAGCTTATCAAACATACCAGATGCAGCCTAAGACCCATAAAAGGTGAGGCAATGCAAATGGTGGCATGGAATGCTGACTCACCACCTTGTCATTTGTCACCAGCCTTGCCCAGGAAAATCACCAGAGATGAACTCCCAATTCTCTATCCCTGGGCTTCTGCTGAGTATGATTTTTCCTGCCTGTGATGCTGCTCACTTTGAAACTGTTGTGGGACCCTTTCTTTGGTGCCTTGACAGATCTGCCAGCTGGGTTCATTAATCCCTTATCTGATCACCTTCAGTAACTGCATTTGTATGACTCTGGTCTTTGATTCCTTACACGATCTCTTTAAATTCTGTGGCTGCCTTAATCCTTTCTCAGCCTTTCTGTAACCTATATGTCATTGTGTGAAGTGTGATTAGAGTGTTATAGATATTATCAATTAAGATTGGAATGGAATAAAACAACTTGTGAATGCCAACTATCAAGTGAAACCTCTGGGGAGTGATATACTTCCATTGTGCAATATTTTGAAGTAGATACTATACTTCTTACTGAATGAATAAAATAGATTTCTTGTGAAAAATTTTTCTTTATGGTGTACACTTTACATTTCAAAAAACCAAATTAAAACTAAAACTCCATAAAGCAAACAAACATGCAAAAGATCTTTTGCATTTTAAGATACTAAGGCCTTGTCCATGGTCTGAGTAGATACTATACTTCTTACTGAATGAATAAAATAGATTTCTTCATTTACCATACCCACTTGCTACTCAAAGTAAGATCTGTGATCCAGGAGCATCAGCATCATCTGGTGCTTGCCTGTGAGGCATTTGGAACCTCAGCTAACCCCAGAGATAATGAATCTGAATATGAATTTTAACAAGACCCCAGCTGATTCATATACAGATGAAGCTTGAGAAGCACTGCCTTAGTCATTATGCTGAGCGCTATGCAGTATGCCTTCAAGGAGATTATGGTCCAGAGAAAGATATAACAAGGAGAAAGTGCCGTCCACCTTAAAAAGATGTGTTTAAATCAAACAGAAAAGAGAAACAATTTTGAAAGGCTGAGAAAACTAAAGGAAGGATTTTTTTTTTTTTTTTTGCAGTACCAGGGATGGAATCCAGGGTGCTCTACCACCGCGTTAGAAACCCAGCCCCCTTTATTTTATTTTGAGACAGGATTTTATTAAGTTACCTTGAGTTTGCAATTGAGAGACAGTAACTTTTGAGCTGGACATTCAAAAAGAGACTAAAAACCAAAAGCAAACTCCTTGATTACCATTTGAGACTGATCAGACCCAGATCATTTAAAAAGCTGAAAAATACAGGGAATAAATTAAGTATTTATTTCATCTTCCCTGTATTGATTGTATTTCAGGATAAACAGAGTCTTCTTTATGTAAGGATCTGAAGCTAATAAATGCAAAAGAACAGAATTATAATAATATCATTTTCAAAACTTAATAAAATGATGTATCTTTAGGGGGAGAAAAATATTTTCCTTTATCTTTTTGGGTCTACAGATGTGGCATCTAAATTAAGAAGACACGAGAGATTATCAGGAGAAAAGGTTTATTAAGCATGCACATGGATGGATGCTTCACAGAAAAGAAATGAAAACACAAAGAAGTAGTCAGGCTTGAGAGCTTACATACCATTTTAACAAAGGGCAATAAATTGTGGAAAAATGAGAAAACAAAGGAAAAGGGATTTAAACTTTTAGGAGGAGTAAACTGTTGGAAGGTAAGTATACAGGAGAAACTAATGGAAGATAAGATTTGTTTATGCAGACTCAAGTATCTAGTGATGAGTCTTCCCTTCTTGATATAAGAGGTGGGGGCAACCTCACAAAGTTTCCTTTAAACCTGCTTTTAGGCAAGAAAGTGTGAGGGCAGAGTTCCTGTGGTGTCTCCTGTTTCTTCATTACCTTCAGCCCAAATAATTCTTTTATTATGGAGTGGTATTTTCTGATCCTCTTCACATTAATAACTGCTGATGGGGAAAATTATAATGGTGAATCAGGCTGACAACCCGTAAACCTGTGGATCTATTCAACTCTGAAAGAGAGGTAAGGAAACATGCTTCTGCAAATTTGATGTAACTAAGAACGTCACCTACATAATATTCTTGCCAAAAGTCCACCTTAAATCTGATTAAACCCCTAAAATCTAGATTTAAGTACTAGATTGCAGAAAAGAAGATAGAGCGGAACATCAGAAAAGATTCTGTGGCAGATATTTTAACAAAACCCCAATGTTTGTGCTTTGAACTAAACAAACCAACTGGGGAAGAAAAAGATTTATGAGATGATGAAGAAAATCTGAACACAGACTGGTATTAAGAAATTATTAATTTTTAGATATGAAAGTGTTAGTGTAGTTAAGTAAAAAAGACTTTACCTTAGAGATATATGATGATGAATGATGACCTTTGGAACTTGCTTTGAAATAATTTAGTTGGGTGAGTTGGGATGCATAGGAAACAAGACCGGTAATTACTAGAGCTAAATTATAGATACATGAGGGTTCGTTACGCTAACATTTTACTCTTGCATATTTTGAAAAATTCTATAATAAAATTCCAAAACTTTTTTTTTAAACTATGCTTTTGGAGCAGGGGGAGTGAAGAGGAGTTCCCCTTAGTGAGTAGAGAGCACACACAGAACAGGAATTGCAGGATACTGCATTCAGAACACTGTAATTCAGCTTGGTTACAGTGTAGGTGTTGAAGGCTGGAAATGCAGGTCGGGTCAGATGATGGAGGATCATGGATGCAGGGCTGAGAAATTTCCACTTGATCCTGTGGTCAGTGAAGAGAGTCCTGAAGGTGGTGACTACTACAGACATAACTGCGACAACAGTCACTCTTTTTTAGTTCTTACCACAAGGCAGGCATTATGCCAAGTACTGCACATCTATTATCTCAGTTGAACTGCACAATGATCTATAACACTGGACCATTATCTCCATCTTAGAAATGAAGAAACTGAATCTCAGAGAGATGAAGCAATCTGTTCACACTTGCACAGCCAGTCCCTGGTGCAGCCAGGATTAACCTGTGCCTCTGGCATTACCCCTCTTTAACTGGAATAGTTCTGCCATTGTTTGCTTTATAACTTGGTTTTACTTAAGACTTTGCTTGGAAAAAATTGCTTCCATTCCTTGAAATAAGAGTCTGGAGACCACTGCTGAGGATGATGGGCAGCTGCTGAAGGCATTTGAAGTATTATAGCTTAGTGGTTAGAACATGAATTTTAAAATCAATCAGACTGGTTTTAAATACTATTCCCACAACTTTACTAGGGATGTGACCTCTGAATGGCCATTCTATTAGGGCCTCTGATTCCTCATTTGCAAAATGGGAGTAATACTAATACTTCATAGCAATGAATAAACCCTTAATAAATGTTAGTCTAGTTTTATTCATAGTAATAAATGGTAGCTGTTGTTATTACATGCTATATAACTCCAGTCAGATCATGACCCCAATAGGTTCATACTTAGGGAACTAATAATTTTCCCTTTTCTAACAGATGAAGAAGCTGAGGATGGTGAAGGGTGAATTGGCTTTTTCAAGGGACACTCAGAGAGGTGCCAGTAGAGCCAGGTTTAAACACAGCTTCTGATGAACTTCAGAACCCAGGAATTTCAATTTTAATTTCCTGTCCCATAGGCATAGGAAAAAACTCTCCCAGGTACTGAGCATCTACAATGTGTAAGATATTATATTAAATACTTGACATTCATTATTTCACTTAATTTTTGTGACTTTATAAAGTAGATACTATTACCATGTTTATTTTACAGAAAGGAAAACGAAACTCAAAGGAGCAAAAGCATGGCTGAGTTTAACCTGTCACTTAAATTTCTCATCGGATTCCTGAACAATAAAACCAAGACTGAAGTATAAAACTGTGGATAAGTGTACCCCAGCAACTACCATCTCTACCCACTAGAGAGAAACTTTTGCACATGTATAGGCAAAGAGGCAGGCGCAGCAGCAATTCTTGTAATAGCTCAAAGCTGGAAACCAGCTACATGACCATTAATAAAAGAAAGGATAAATAAAATAGGGTGTGTTCATACCAGTATCTAGCAACAAAAATGAGAATGTTAATATATCAACTCAGCTTAGTCTGAAAAACAAAATGCTAAATAAAAACTCAAGTTGCAAAATGATACCTGCAGTGTGAAACTTTATGTAAAAGTTTTATGAAAATTTATGTAAAGATTAAAAACATGCAAAACAATACTATATGCCTGTAGGTACTATATTTGCAATAAAAGTGTAAAAACATGGATGGGAAGAATCTTCACTTACTTGAGGATTGTGCTACCTCTGGGAGGGGGCAGAAATGGAATCAAGAAAAGTGCAACCAGGGTTTCCACTCTATCTGAAATGTTTTATTTTTAAAATTTTTTGGAGGGGGAGCAGTATTGGGGATTGAACCCAGGGTGCTCAATCACTGAGCCACATCCCCAGAACTTTTTATTTTGACAAGACAGAGTCTTGCTAAATTGTTTACGGTCTTGCTAAATTGCTGAAGCTGCTTTTGAACTTGTGATCCTCCTATCTTGGCCTACAGATTAAATGTTTCATTCCTTTAAAACAAGCCTGAAGCAAATTAACCAAAATTCTAAGAAGGATTAAGCCAGGTGTGGTGGAGGATTATGCACACTTGTAATCCTAGCTGCTGGGGATTACATGATCCTCCTCCCAGGAAGATCGTGAGTTCAAAGCCAGCTTCAGGAACTTGGTGAGGCCCTAAGCAACTTAGTGAGACCCTGTCTCTAAGTAAAATATAACAAGGGCTAGGGATGTGGCTCAGTGGTAAAGTGCCCCTGGGTTCAATCCCCAGTACTAAAAAAAAAAAAAAAAAAAAGGAAAAACAAGGATTAAGGCTGGGGAATGTGTTCATGAGACTTTGTTAGTATGGTTTCTCATGTTTTTCCATGTGTTTGAAATATTTCATAACATCTTCTAAAGCAACAACAATAAAGACTGCTGAAGTTCAAACTGCTCAAAGCCATTCAGCTGTGAGGACCAGGCTGAGGATTCTGGTGGCTGACATGATGCTCTTCAATCCACTGCCTAAAAACCATCCCTCCAGAGGGCCTGGTTTGCCTAACTATAAACCCCATCAATGGAAATGTGGGCAGCCCAAGAACTTTGAGAGGGTGAAAAGTCCTCAGACTGCCTGAGAAGTGAAAAGAACCTCCTACCTTGCATGACTAATCTCCCATGGCATTTCACACAGATAAACCCTTCCCCACTATAAGGCACCTCATTCCCCACACATATCATTCCTCATTACTCAACCCCACCATCAGGGATTGACCTGGATGTCCCTCTAGCACTGGTGGTCTATCAAGAACATCACTCAGGAGAACTTCCAATGATCACATATCTCCCTAACAGACTATTCTTAGGATAGCCCTGCTCACTAATTCCTAATTGAATATGTGGAGACCCTCACCCATGGGAGAAGGAGCTAAGACTAAATTTTCACTTCTCAAGTTATCTTGAAATAGGATTGTTCAGGAGTCACAGAGGCAGGCTAACTGGATTGAGACTGTGGTCCCAATCATTGTACCACTTAAAAACTGTGTTCTATTACCAGACTACCTTATGGTTTCTTATAAATAGAACAGACTGTACAACCACCTTGTCCTGGGTATGTTTTGTCTGGTTGATTCAGTGTCAACATTTATAAAAAATGCATAATTCTTGCAACAAAATTTGCTTCCCCATCTATTCATCAATGAATAAACATCAATGAAACCTCCCAAGGCCTCACTCATGCGTGTCCAGCCCCTTCCCACAAAGACCCTGACCAAGAATCCATTCTCCTCCCCTTAAAGCCCGACGTACAGTTCTTGCTGCTCCCAGTGGAGAAGTCCACTTGGCTCCCAACTGCAATGCTGACGTCTCTTGGCTTGAGGACCTGTGCGGGACGATGGGCTTCATCACCCGAGTCCATACCCTTCCACTCATCAGGCGCACCCCAACTCTTGAGAGTTGTGCTCGGCACTTCCGGTCTTTGCTCGGGTACTTCCTGTCTCACATGCGCATTGACTCTGGGCCGCCATCTCTCTCCTATTTACTTCTGCGGGCACCCTGAGTCCTCACTGAGGGGCTGCCCTGCCCTCTTTGCAGACCGTGAAGGGTGCATGCATATTGAGACTGGTACAGAAAAGGCGGGAAAGGGTAGACACAGTGTTTGGGGCTTTGAGGTTCAGCCCTGAAGTGGGAGCCTGCAAATATCCAAACTTTGAGGCAGGCCTTCCAGAGAACTCACATTTTACACAGAGTGTACAATAGCTTTATCAATCATGTGCTGAGATAAAGATGACAATGCTCTGAACATGTTGGTTTTTTTTTTGTTTGTTTGTTTGTTTTACTTCTTTTACTGTGGCTATTAGATAAATTTTTTAAAATGTCTTACATTTTATTTCTGTTGGAGAGTGCTGGGGTTCAAAAAGTTGCAAAGCTCCTATCCGGGTGACTAACTCATAATAAATGTCTGATGCATTCTCTAATGTACTTTCACAGATGGCCTCCCCATGAAAAGCTTTCTGCCCTGGGGAGTTCAGTTCTATTTGCAAAGACACACACAATACAGTGAACATAGAAGGGACATGAAGATTATGATAAATAAGTGCTGTAAAGAACATAAAACAGGGGCAGCAGGAATTGGTAATGTCTCTCTTTAATCAAGTTGTCAGGGAGGGCCTCACTGAGCTTGTTACCTTGGAGCTGAAACCAGAATGATTGACAGAAGGTGCTGGCTCTGGACAGCCTGGGACAGGGGTTCAGGTCAAGGGAACAGCCCCTGCAAAAGCCCTGTGGCAGGAGTAAAGTGATTATGATTGCAGAAAGAAAGAGTTCCTTGCTTAGGAGAAGGGTAGTAGGAAATGAGCCTGCAGAAGTGGAGGTGTGGTGGACAGCAGGTCACAAGGGGCTTGTAGGCTGTGGTCACTGGTATTGAAGTGTGACCAGTAACTTTTGCAACTGTCTCCACCCAGTCCTTGGAAGAATTCTAGGACTCTAAGGCATTCATTGCATGTAATGAATGAGGTTATCTCTTATTGTGTTAGAGACTGGTACTAGCAAGTATTATCCTTGGGAAAATTGAGGAGGTCACTCAGCATTCCCTGAGGGGTGTAATTCTCTAAAGGCTGCACCGGAAAGTATTTAATAAGAGATTTGAAGATCTCTTTGACTGCAGAGAGTGTATAATGTGGAGGCTAAGAGCTAGGAGTGGAGGCAGGAAGGTCAGCGAGGAGTCTTTCTTAGTGGCACAGATGAGAGATGCCAGGGGCTTCTACTGTAGTGGTAGTAGCTGGACAGTAAGTGAATATGTACTTTGGAACCAACAGAAACCAATGGATCAGACACAGGAAGGACATAGAAAGAGAGGAAGGAATCAAAGATAACTACTGAGTTTTTGATCTGAGCAATTGGGTGGACGCCAGTGCTTTGTTTTGGTGATTCGGGTTCTATTCTCAGTTGTGCTTGGTGACCCTGGGCAAATAAGTGACTTCCTCTCTGTTGAATCTCCATTTTTCTTCTGTAAAATGGACCCAGCTATAGCTATTTGATGAGATCTAGGAAAAGCACATTGTAAATACTTAAAGTACTGCTGTCATCTTTGTAATTTTCTCTGTCCCATCCCCCACCAGCATAATGAAGTAGATAAAAACATGCACTCAGAGACCAGTCAAACCTGAATTGAGTCCCAGAAGATGTGGCCCTGGGGAGGTTCATTCTTATCCCCGAGCCTCACATTTCTCCTTAGTGAAGGGGATTATCATAATATCCTCCCTCCAGACACAGTTGTGAGGATTCAGTGAAGTCTTGGATGTGAAGTGCTTAGCACTCAGTATAATACACAGTAATTGCTCAATAAACAGGGCCTAAATGCTAGAGTAATTTGAGTTTCTATATTTCAACTGAAAATAAGTCTTTTAAATATTTTTATGAAATAATCTATGCTCATTGGAAAAATATAAATAGTACAGGATTATGTAAAGTAGAAAATGAAAGTTGACCTTCCCCCCACTTCCCCGAAATCCCTAAACAATTGCTTTTGACTGTTACATAGCCTTTCAGATATGCAAACACACATCTGAAAGGCTATGTAAAGGCTATGTAACATACAAACATTCATGATGTGTACAACTATTAATGTTCTCTTTGAGGAGGATGAGAATTCAACTCCAGAATCATAAATATCCAGGTCTAGTCCTTCCCCTGCCACGTATTTGCTGTGAGATAGTGGGAAAGTCTTAACTTCCCTTTCTGAGCAGAGAAGTCATAGCAATACCCATCTCATCATCCTTTGGGAGGAAGTCACTGAAAGGTGTGTGCAGAAGGATTAGCTCTGTGCTTACACATAACAAGATCTCAGACTCTCAGCTGCTATTATTAAATATACTTATTTTAAGACTACAGAGAGTACTGTTTTCTGTATGCTGATCTGCAGCTGTTTTTGGAGCTTATTAAGATATCTTTAACCTCTTTCTATGCCAAATGTTAGTTGACTTTCCATTTTTGTAACAAAATACCTGAGATTATCAATTTAAAAAGAGGAAAGGTTTATTTTGGCTCACAGTTTTGGAAGTTTCCGTCCAGGATTGGTTGGCCCTGTTGTTTCCAGCACATTATGGCTGGAAAACATGGAACAACAACCTGCTCACATTGTAGCTGGAAGCAAAACGATAGAGATAGAGATAGAGATTGGGGGAAGGGAGGGAGGGGGAAGGGGAGAGGGAGAGGGAGAAAAGGGAGGGAGCAGGAAAAGGGACTGGGGTCCTAATATCCCCTTCAAGAATCTGCTCCCAATGATCTAACTGTCTCCCAGTAGACGCCACCTCTTAAAGGTTCCACAACTTCCCAGTAATGCCAGAGGCTGGCATATAAGCCTTGAGGACACGGACCTTTGGGGGACACTTATCCAAACCATAACACCAAGACTCATCTTGATTTGATATAGGATTAAAAACTGATCCCTTTTCAACTCTGCATCACTAGGTTTCTGCTTCTGAGCAATCCCCTGCCTGGATTTGAATAACAGAGCTCCCCCCACCCCCCATCCTGTGTGGTACCTCAGCATCCCAGGCTTTGGAGGCAGGTAATAGCCTATCTGTCCAGGAGGTGGCAGACAGAATCCAAGGGAGGTCAGCAAATAGCACAAATAAAGTATGGGTATTTTCCAGCCCCTTTATCTCTGAGGCCTGTGTCCTTGGGACTTGGTGTGACTTCTAGGGGCACATCTTGTTTCCTTCAAGGGGACAATGTGCTCTACTTTCACTTTCCACTGGGGGCCCAAGGCAGAGTTCAGGCTGTCTGGACACCAAGCTAGCTGGATCCTGAGAGCGTGATGCTACTGTTTCACAGACCCTTCTGTCTAGAATGTCTTTAATTGGCTCTATGGTTACCTTATAGGGTTATTTTCATTTTTTTTTTCTTACAAAGGGAATTTACTAGTTACGATAAATGGTTATTTTCATCCCACCTCTCTCCACACCATACACATACTGACTGCTCTTTAGTTCTGGGACTTACTTCTTCTCTTTCCAGTATCAAACCTCCCTCCCTTCTCCCATGTCCAATCCTTTCTCTATGCTCTACTGATTCAGCATTTCACGTTCCTGCTTTTCTTTGCTCCAATCTTGTCATAAAACTCAAATGTTCTCTTTGCTCAAAGGCCCTCCTATCTGCACCTGCTTCTCTCTTGATGAAAAAGCTGATCCTGGATTTGAGAGCAGACAAACCCTAAAGTCCCATCTGCAGAGGAGATTCTGGGAGGACCTGGACAAATGTTGGGTGTCCTGGGATAAAAACTCGGGAATGAGCATGGTAATGTTTGAGGCACAGGCTAGTTACTATTTTAGAAACCATTTCCCATCTGGCCCATGGGTTATTGTCAGGATCAAGTGACATGTTTCTGAAACTACTTTGTAACATGTAAAGCACGTTTAAACTAGTTAATATCATTGGTTAACAAAATCACCCATGCCTCACCCATGCCGCGGTGGTAAGGGCACTGCATGGCTGGTCGAAAGACTTAGGTTGACTACCAACTTTTAGATAGTGAGCATCGAGTTTGCTGCAGCAAATTGATCTGTTCATTTGTTTAATGCCTACTGTGTGTCATGTGTGGTTCTGGGCTCTGGGGATGCATAAATAAGCAAAATAGACAGGTTATCCTAGACCCTAAATTCAAGAGGGGAAGACAATAAATAGTAAAAACAAAATAGTACTATAAAGAGGAAGTACTTAGGTCAATGGTAGTGGGATGTATATATAAATCTTTTTCTGCCACCTACGACCACACTATAATGTCAGTAAATATCTAGTTCATAGAGGAATACCCATAAATTTAGGGAGAATATAAGAGGATGAAATACCACCAAAATTTTGGAAGCTGGAGAAAAGACAAATGACTTAACAGACCATTGAAAGTTGGACAAAAACCAATGTTTGGAGAAAACCAAACATCAACCAAGTTTCTATTGTAGAATCCACATAAGGCCCGTGAGCTGGTGACAACTAATTATCTCTGGAAAAGGAGGCAAAGGGCAAATTAACACAAGGAACATTGGTTGGATGCTTGTTTGAAAATATCCCCAAATATTTTCCCCAATTCTGTGATGTTAAGTAACTGCCCCTCACTCAGGAAAAATTTGGAGTTTTATTCTCTGGAGAGGATAGCACAGAGGGTTTGTGGAATGTGGGACACCAGACACAGTTGGAAAAGGGAGAAATGTAAATAGGAGATTAAGGGGATGAGATTCCTGGCCTTCTCCATTTGGCTTCTAAATTGCTGGCAGTCCAACTTTCACCCTCTAGCAGATTAGAGGAGTCTCCTCCGGGAATTTGATCAATCCAAACACTGACTCTGCAGTTCTCCAGCTAAATAGTCCAGTTGAATCACGCTACAGTGTAGCTTGATTCCTGTGCTCACAGCCTCCATCAGCACGTTGAGCCTGTGGATAGGTTACTGTGGAAGGCAGGGTGTAAGATGGCCCGGGAGATCCTGCCTCCTGCTGTTCACATCCTTTTATATCCCTCTCCCTTTGAGAGTGGGATGAGCAAGAAACAATGGAAAGTCAGTTGAAAGATTATGTTTATGAAGAGCCTGCGCCTTCTGTCCTGCCCTCTCTTGCTTCCTCACTTGCTTGCTTCATGGAATCCATCTGCAAGATTGTGAACTGTGGAGAGGCCCAGGTAGCAAGGCAGTGGGAGGAGCCTTTAGCCCAAGGCAGTGAGCAACTGGGGCCTCAGCCCAACAGCCCTCAGGAAACTGGATGCTGTCAACAATCATGTTTTTATTGTGACTATTAATAACCATGATCAAAAGTAGAGGAGATAGTGTGATAGAACCAATTTATCCATCACCCAGATTCAACACCAAATTTTTGCCATGTTTGCTTCTTCCATTCCCTTTCTCCTTTTCAGCAATTAAAGAAAAGTCTAGGGCTGGGGATATAGCTCTTTGGTAGAGTGCTTGCCTAGCATGCACAAAGCCCTGGGTTCAATCCCCAGTACCACCAAAAAAAAAAGGTAAAGAAAGAAAAAGAGAAAGAAAAAGAAAAGTCTAGACATCAGGTCATATTGCCTTCATATACTTTTTATGTACCTAAAAAAAAAAAAAAAAAAAAAAGAGCACCCTTCCTTCTCTTCAATATGAGCAGAAAACCAAAGATTATCAGGTATCTGATGACATTTCCAAACATAAAGGACAGAAACCAACACCAAGAAGGGCAACTCAGAGCAAGAAGAAGAAAATTCTCCAATGAGGTCAGAGTGGATATTACAACCACAAAATAAGATCAAAATGCCATAAAAGGTAATTAGACCTTAAAAATGATAGCAAAAATAATTAAATAGAAAAGCTGGAAGATAAACTCAAGGAAATCTCACAGAAAGCAAATAGTTGCAGCAATATACAATGGGAGAGAAGGGAAAATTAGAAGCTAGGTTAGGGGTTCGCACACGTCCAAATAATTGGAGTTCCCGAGGGAGAGAAGAGAAATGAAGGCAAAGAAATCATCCTATAGCATTTCAAGAGAATCCCTTAAAACCCAAGGATATTATTTTGCAGACTGAAAGAGGCTATTGAGTACCTGATACAATAAATACGATTTTAGGATACTGGTGAAGAAGGAAAGGACCCTATAAGCTTCCAGGGAGAAAAAGCCACGTACCAAAGAAAGGCATCCGAATGTCTTGGAGACTTTCCACAAGACTAGAAGCTGGAAGACCACATGACAATGCCTTTCTAATCTCAAGGAAAATGATCACCAGTCAGGATTCCATTGAGAACCCAAATATCTACAAAGCACCAAGGTAAGATTAGGGCATATTCTGACATGCAAAGTCTCAAAATATTTGTTTTCTTAAGAACTTACTAGAGAATGTAAACCAAAGAAGAGAAAGACAAGGGCAGAAAAATCAAAGAGGCTTTTGATATTCAGGGGCCAGCTATACCCTGGCATCAACCACCTCCAGGTCAGACTGGAGCAGGTCAGGAAGTTCTGGCTAAGATTTCCTCAGGAAGATGAAATCTGAGTCCTAGGAATACCTCTGAAGGTCTTGAGAGGATATTAGATCGTGGGCATCACTTTTTGCTCATCACTTTTTGCAGCAGGATCTTTGGGGCCATCTCACACACAATTTGGTGTTGAGATTAATGC
The DNA here is from genome assembly GCF_001458135.2 of Marmota marmota marmota. NCBI lineage: Eukaryota > Metazoa > Chordata > Mammalia > Rodentia > Sciuridae > Marmota > Marmota marmota. Next base: position 11,470,670 of record NW_026000205.1, read on the forward strand.
TAAGTGTATAAAAAACTAAGCAAATGATTAAAAAAACAAACACAAAACACGTATTAATTCTAAGGAATGGAGGAAAAATATATGCAGGATAGAAAAAGTAATTGTATATCATGGTAGAGTTCCACTGTGAGTGACATTTACATAGTCACAGTAATGTGACCGTTGAATATTGTTCTAACATAATTGCACTATAAGTTTATTAGGAAGATGCAGGGTAGAAGGATGCATGCATGCTATATGTATTAGGGAAGAGAACGAAATCTCCTTATCCACAGGGAAAGTGAACAGATAAAATCTGATATCAAAAAATGAAGAGGTAAAAATAAAATAAGCAAGTTCCTTAAAGAAAGGAAGGAATAAATATTTTGTTGAAAAGAGGTGGGAACTGTGGCCTCCAGGAAGTGGTTAAGGATGATGGTAGAGGGAGAGGCTAAAGGATGCTATCTTTTACAGCAAACCCTTTGACTCATTAAACTATGTGCACGTATAACTTTTCCAGAAACATCAAGCAACACGATTGTCGGCTAGGGATGCAGGCAGTGATAAAGTGAGTGCGGCCCAGGGAGGCAGCTTTGGAGTGGGTTGAGGGGAAAGTCCTATGAGCAAGTGAAGTTTGAGTCAGAGGCAGCTTGAGAGATGAAGATGGCCCTGCGGAATCTGGGGGAAATAGGGCCCTAGGAAAAGGGACATCGAGTGCAAGATTTGAGGCAAGAATGAGCTTAGCAACAGGAGAGACGGAAGAGGAGTGGGCTGGTAAGAGATGAACCTGGGCAGATGGACAAGTGTCAGGTTGTGCAGGGCTTTGCTGGCCCCCGAGAGGGCTTGGGATTTTATTTTGAGGATCAGGAAAAGCATTAGGAGGACCTCAAGCCAAAGAACGGAGTTATGTGTTAAGAAGATTTCCATGTATAAAGGTAGTATCTCTAGGGCTCTACAGACATTGTTCAAGTACTTTGTAGGGGCGCTATTAGACTTTTTAAATCCTCCTAATAACGTAATGATGTAGGTGCTGTTGGCTCCATTTTTGTTGTTCTTGTTCAGTAAAAAAACGAAAGCACAGCCAGGTGAGGTGGTGCACACCTGTCATCCCAGCTGCTTGGGAGGCTGAGGCAGGAGGTTCATGAGTTCAAAGCCAGCCTCAGCAACTTAGTGAGGCCCTAAGCAGCTCAGTGAGATCCTGTCTCTAAATAAAATATAAAAAGGGGCTGGGGATGTGGCCCAGTGGTTAAGCACCCCTGGGTTCAATCCCTGGTACCCAAAGAAAAACCTGCTGCCTCCCTGGAGACATCTCTGACTGGCCCAATGGAGGAGCAAGACTAGACAGAGTGATTCCAACCTCACGTGCTCACAGGGATCTAGAGACCTTTAGGAAAAGCAAATGCCCAATGAATGCACTGGTGATTTTAGAATCTCACCTGGTGACGGTGAAATGCAACCATTGTTGAGGCTGGAGACTAAGATTCCCCTGAGCTCCGCCATTCACCATTCTGTCCTCACACTGTCCCCTCTGTTGCAGGCCATGGGGCCTTGGAACAGGATGAGGTGGCTTTCAGTTACTCCTTGGTCCCCCAACCCTTTCTCCGAGCCCAGGCATCCTGCCTGTCCCCAGTCGTGACAGCCTCGTTTTTTGCCCTGGTCTCCACTCTGCCATCAGCATCTTGTTCCACCTTTGTCACCTTTGCTTTCTCAGAACCTCAACCATCAGCCTCCATCTCTGTCCCCAACTTTCTATACCAAAAAACCGCACTCTGTGGTGTGAGTCATGCTTCCTGCCCTCCTTTCCCTCCCTCAACGAGGTAAACAGGTTGAGAGGGAGAAAGAAAGAGGGGGCGTGTTGGGGAGGGAGTCGGGAGCCGGGGGCAGAAGCCCATCTTCCCTAAGACTTGTGTCACTTCCCATCTCTGAGCCTCAGCTTTTCTTCTTGTGAAGCGAGGCGATGGTATCTACTGTGCTGCTTATCCTAAGTTTGATCTGACAGTTTTTCCAGCGGTTCCTAAGCTCCAGCCTCCATCCCTGGGTCTTTCTTTTCCTTGGCACATGCTCAATTTTTTGAGGCCTGGCATTGGCCTTAAACCCGTGGCTTGGAGCTTTCTCCCCACCCCCCAGTTCTTGGCATTTACAATTCCTTCCTATCCTTCAGTCACAGTTCAAATGTGACTTTAGACTGGCCTTCCCAAGCCCCTGGTTTAGAAGTAGCCACTCACTTTCCTCTCCAAAATCATTCTCTACCTGTGACTTACTGTCTCCACAGCACTCAGCGTCCCCTCCCAGTGTCTTCTTTACTGGTCTGTCTGTCCGTCTGTCTGCTGGAATGCCGGCCACGTGAGAGCAGGGGTCAGCCCTGGCGCTGACTAAGCCTCAGGCCGTGTCTGTGGATCAATGAACACCCACAGCTGTGGAAATTCAAACGGTCCCATGTTTGCTGTGGCACTTTACAAACTTGAGACTGCCCTACACATGGATGGCTTTTCATGTAAAACATCTACATTTGGGAGCGGTGTATTTACTTTTCTAACTCTGCTTCCTTGAGCTGGTCACAGCTCAGACTGACAGATGGCAGGGGATGGTGGGTTTCTGACTGTGCTCTGTGTCTGCGTCTGCAGAATCGACTCCCACCTCGGCAGCTTGAACTCACATATTCTACCTCAGCAGATGTTCCAAACTTTGCCAAGTGGGTTACTGGACTACAGTTTCGAAGGGCTTAGAGATCTTTGGCCTAATTTCCTGGTTGGGTGTGCAATTTGTAGATGAGAAATGTCCTCATTTCCTGTAACCAGAGGAAAATAATGAAAAGAAGAAAATTGGGGCAAAAGTGTTTAACCACAGGAGATAAAGCAAGGTGAAAACAGGGGCGCTCACAGAGACCTGGAGCTCCAGGCAGGGAGGTTCAAGGGAGGGAAGTTGGAGTCTTGGTAGTAGGTTTTCTTCTAGACCCTCCTCATGGCCCCTGCTTCTCTGACTTCAGTGATTATCACAAAACCACATGACTTATGAATTCTGGCTGTGGTCAGGTGAGAAGTTCAGAAGCAGGGGCACAAACACATCTTTTCCAGAAAGGGGAAGTGAAATAGTCAATGCCACCTTCCTTATTCCTGTCGTCTGGGCCTCCAGGTCCAGCCCAGCCAGCTCTCTCTCCACCTCTGTTTCCTGGTAGCAGCTCTAGGCTGCTGTCCACGTTATTCATTAACCAGAGACTAATATTCCTGTTTACCCATCTGGCATCCTGCTTCAGGGCAGGGGATTCAGACGAGCCCCACAAACATACAGCTACCCGGATGCTCTTGGATCAAGCCCAGCCAGCCGCATTTAGACCGTGTTAATTGTGTCAGGAGCCTGGGGCAAGAACCTTGCTCTATCTGTAGCCAGGGAAAGATAAAGCCTCCCCCCAGGAGGATGCGATCAGCCTGCTCTTTGAGCATATGCTCAGGGATGTGTTCCAGCCGGCTTAGAGGAGCTGATTAGTAGCATCTCTTGCCAAACCCATGTTCAGTATCCTCACGTTGGTAGAAATTAACCCCGAGGGACATGTAGATTGCACAGAAATTGGCAAGGGCTATAAATCAGGGCCTTCTTTCTCCTCCACCCTCCCACTTCTCCATCCTATTCCCCCTTACTACCAAGAGCTATTTTTCAGTGCATCACCGGAAACATCCATCTATTATGCATCTACCGGGTAGATGCATGAGAACTTGTTAAGCTGCCTCCTGTCTCTTGGATCCTTGGAGGGCTGATTCCAATGAAGAAGGAAACAGCCCCCCACCCCCACCCTTCCAGGGAGCTGCTAGCCTGATGAAACTTCTGCATGTTTGCACAATGCTCCATGTTTCCTAACTCTCTCATGCATATCATCCTCTTGATCTTCCTTTCAAAGGTAGGCACAGCTCTCCCAGTGACCTTCTTAAAATGGAAATCAAAACTGGGGATACAGCTCAATGGTAGAGCACTTGCCTAGCATGCACAAGGCTCTGAGTTCGAATCCCAACACTGGAAAAAAAAATCAGATCATTCTCCTCTCTTGCTTGAATGGCTTTCAGAAATTCTTAGAATATATTCAAACTCCTTTCTCTGACCTAAAGCCTTTGGATCATCACCATTGGCCTTCTGAACTCCATATTCTATCACACTCTCTTTATTTCACAGGATTCCAGCTCAATGATTCTCTAAATGTGGTCCCCAGACTAGCAGTATCAGCATCACCTGGGAACTTATTAGAAACTCAGCCCAGACCTGTTCAGATGGTTATTTTTACATGTCAGCTTGACTGAACCATGGGATGTCTAAATATTTGGCTAAACATTATTTCTAGGTGTATCTATCAGGGAGTTTCTGGATGAGATTAACATTTGAGTCAGTAGACTAATAAATCAGATTGCCCTCTCCAATGTGAGTGGACATTATCCAATTCATAGAGGGTTTGAAAAAGAATAGGCAGAAGAAGAAAGAATTTGCTCCCTCTGCCTAATTATATGAACTGGGGTACTGGCTCCTATCATCAGTCTAAAACTTATACCATCAATTCTCCTGATTCTCAGACCTCTGGACTCAAACTGGGATTAACCATCAGCTTTCCTGGGTCTCCATCTTGCAGATGGCAGATGAGATTATATACTTGTCTCATCTTTTCCTGGGCAAGGGATATGCAGTATGATCCTCTCTTGCATATGCATATATATCATATCACATTGGTTCTGTTTCTCAGGAGAACCCTGAGCGATACGCCTACTAATTCTGAAATGCTGGGGGAGGGAGGATGGTGATCCATGGTTCAGCAACCACCCCCGCCTCCCGAATTAATTCTAACACATGCTTAAGTTCAAAACTACTCTTCTAGCCCCTCTGGCCTTGGGATGCTAAGGTTTTCTCTCTCTTAGGATCTTTGCATCCATTAGCAGTTCTGGTTTCTGGACTGTTCTTCTATGGGCCTTTGTATGGCAAACCCTCTTTAATACTCTATGGTTTCTTAACTCTCTCAGGCACAATATACCTGGCCAATATGCTTATTGAACATCAAGGGCATCAGGTGAGCATCCCTGTCTCAGGGAATCTTCCAAACCTCCTCAAATCTCCATGTGCTTTCTCCCATAATCTTGTCTTGTCCCTTTGAAACCAGTTTCCATTTGCCACAGTCTGAAAGGACCTGAGGGTGCATTTGTTTACTTGTTTCTTAACTGTTTCCTGCTACGTGAATGGAAGCCCCCATGACAGGACACCTACCTTGTCCTTTGTACATTTGCAAACTCTGATCCCCAGAAAAGTGTCTGACCTCTACAGATGGTCCCTGACTTACGAAGGTTCGACTTAAGACATTTCAACTTGGAAATGGTGGGAAATTCAAGTGCCCTTGGTAGACACCATCCTGCACACTGTGAATTTTTATCTTTTCCTGGGAGAGTGATATGCAGTATGGGACTCTCTTGTGAGGCTGGGCTGTGGCACTGAGTGGCAGCTCCCAGTCACAAAGGGAGACAACTGTTTGTCTGTAGAGCACTATGCTGCCAAGAGGTGATGTTCAGTAGGTTAGGTCTCTTAAATGCATTTTTTTTATTTATAGCATTTTTAAATTATGATGGGATTATTGGGAAAGAACCCCATCATAAATCAAGGAGCATCTGCAGTAGATAATCCATCTCAATTTGTTGAGCAAATGGATGACTAATTTCCCGGTAAAAAAAAAGGGCTGATGTATGAAGTCACTTAATCAAGACTAGGTTCTTGTGAATAGCTAAAGCCTCACCCTGAAAGTCTCAAACCAACTCTGATGATTTTCTTATTACTCCACTAAGAACAAAATGACTTCATTTTCTACTTTCCTGGTTAGCGAAAGTAGCTGCTTCTCTAAGGAACCTGAGAATCTTGGAGTTCAAAGGGGTTTAGCAGTTAACTGGTTCAATCCTTATCATACATGTATTTCCTCACTGTCCTGAGATAGGTGGTTGCTATCTGTTACTTGAGTATTCCTGGAAATTGGGGAGTGACTTACCATGCTGGGGGAATCAGTTCTATTTAAACAGCACAAGCTGTTTGAAATTATCTTCCTGTCATGATCTTTGCTCTTCTTTGTGGGGCTACAGAAAATGCATCTTCTGAAAAATGGAACTTATCATGTCCTGGCCACAGAGCCACACAGCCATTGCTCTCTTGCTTCTTTCTCCCTTGTCAATGAAAGAAGCAGGCATTTCGGAGTCAGAAGACCTGGATCCAAACCCTCTTTCACCTATTAATCTTGGAAAATCGCCTTCACCCTCTCTGTTTTTTTTCCTATGTTACTGTCTGCCATTTAACATGCTCTATTGACGACGACAACAACAACAACAACTACTACCACTGCTACTACTATAGAGTTTTAAGTCTCCAAAACATTTTGGCTAATTTTTGAGGGCTCAATTCCCTGAGTTAGTATCCTTCTTACAAATGTGTCATTTGTTCCCGAGCGCACTACTGATTACACCTAAGTGGAGAGATGTTGTTATCAACTTATTCAATCTTTATTTCTTTTAATGCCACCTAAATCAAATTAGCTTTTTTGGAAGCTGTTATACATCATAGACTCATAACAGCTGGAAAATTCCATATATTTTTTTCACATATCCTTGCCAAACTATCCTAGAGTTGGCTACATAACATATTATTTCCAGTATTTTTAAATTTTTAACTTATATTTCTTTTAAGTGAGAGTACATCTGTGCTTCACATGGATGGATGTCTTAGATTTAAATAATACTCCACAATTTCTCAGCAATTTTACCTCCACAATCACATTTTAAAAAACCTGCAACCATATATGTATGTACATTTGTATTAAACACATAAATAATATTCACATGTACAACGTATCTATAAAGTTGTTTGATACTTAAGATTAAACCAGGGCCTCTTGAATGCTGAGAATGCATTCTCCTGCTGAGCTACACCTCCAGCTGCAATCACATTTGAGGCCTCAGAATAAGCCCAGAAACTATGCATTATCCTCATTATTTCGATAGGGCAAAGGCGGTTGGAGGCTGTGACTCACTCCCTGTCCCCCAACTAGTAAGATGCACCATCACTGGGATCTGGACTCTTACATCAACAGTCCAGCCTTCTTTTGAGGAAAGAAACCAGAAAATGATCTTATAGTTGGGTGGGGGATAATCAGGAAAAGCTTTCTGGAGAAAGTGCACGTTGACTGGGGTCTCATTAAGAGGAGACAAGTGAGGGATCAGAAAATGGGAAAAGGTGGGTGGAGGTGAGGGGGGACATATATGCAAGGAAGGTCTCCCTGAAGAATAATTTCTTGGATGAGTTGGGCTCCTGAGCTATGACAGCCGTTCTGGACTTAGTCATGCTCTGAAGCTCACCTGCTGGGCCCCACCCCCAGAGCTTCTCTCAGTAGGGGTGACTGGCTCTCTCTGTTATTTTCAGATCTCCACCTGTAATTCTAATGTATGGCCTGAGTCAAAAAGGACGAGGCTGGAGGCTGAAGATTAATTCATTCAATTAGAGAGAACAGTTAGGGTTTTTAATTAATTAATTTATTTTTTAGTACTGTGGATTAAACCAAGGGGTGCTTAACCCCTGAGCCACATCTCCAGCCCCTTTTATTTAAAGATAGGGTCTCACTAAGTTGCTTAGGGCCTCGCTAAATTGTTGAGGCTGGCTTTGAACTTGCAATCCTCCTGCTTAAGCCTCCCGAGCTGCTGGAATTACAGGTGTGCATCACAGTGCCAGACCAGGGGGTCCTTATTGCAGAGAAATGAGTTATGCTGGTAGGTTTGGGAAGGGAGAGAAGGCACAAGGCAGGCAAAGGGATGGATAGAAAATGAATTCCTTGGAGGACAAATTTTCATGATAAGGAACAGCAGATTTCAGAGCAGGGGGCACCGAGTTTGAAGCCCCTGTGAAAAACAGATATCTTTGAAACAAGACTCAGCCGCATCCTCTAAGCCATCCATCTAAACCGAATTCCATCAGTATCCTTACTTGCTTCACCCTCTTGACATATTCATCTTAAAAGTTTTCTGTGGTTTCTATAGCATCACCTCCCTCTAAGGCCTCTGGTTCTGCACTCTGCATTTAGCCCCCAGGGCTTGCGGATGTACTACAAAAACTTGTGAACACTCACTTCAGGGTTTTACGGCCTTTATTTTCAATCTGCCAGACCAGATTGCTTTTTCCTGTGCTAATCAGTGTCAATCTCAGGTGGATGGGCACCAAGCCACATCCTGGCCTGCGTGGGGTACCATGGAGAAGGAAGATGAGACCCAGGCCTCACACAGCCCCCAGTTTAAAGGGGGAGACAAGATAACATGTGAAACGAATGGAGCACATTTACAAAGCAAAAGTCAAACTGATACAATGAAACCCAGATCACTAGAGATCTAAGCCCCTGCTCCTCTCTTGGAGTTCCCTTGCTCAGAACCTTTTTGAGACTTTTTGCTCTCAATTAGTATTTCTCTCCATTCTCTTTCCTATTGGCTTTTTTTTTTCTAGCACCAACAACTAGACCAGTATCTAAATGTGGTTTCTAAGTTGTAGCAAGACTTCTTTAGGACTCAGCCTTCAAACACATCACCTCCAAACACCAACCACCTCACAAGGACAAACTTCATAGCTACTACCTTGCTTCGAGACCCCAGCCTGACAGTGCTTCTAGGTCTGTTTCTTCTTGTGCCACCGAGCTATGCTCCCTGGGGAGGGAAGATTTAGCCAGGCAGGGTTACCAAGCAGGTAAGAGAGGTTCTGACCAAGTGTCAGTTGTGGATTGGGTCTGGGGACTCCTGTCTCGGGGAGTCCCCTCTCTCCCAAACTGCCCAACTCCTGTGTAGCCCAGAATGCCCCCAGAAGGGAAATCACTAGTCAGTGGTGAAGTCCGAACTTGGCACTCCCTCTGTTTGGCTCACACCCCTGTCCCCATTCGTCACCTCTGTCCTCTCTTTGGCTCTGCGACCCAACAGGGAGGAGCCCTGATTTCGGAGCAGCCGCAGTCCGTCTCCAAAGGCCCTGCGCACCACCGAGGAGGAGAAGTAGAAAAGCAGAGGGTCCAGACTGGCATTGAGCGAGCTGAACACCACAGCCTCCACCCGCCACGGGGGGCTTTTCTTGGAGTAAAACCCCACCAGGTGAGACACGTTGTAAGGGCCGAAGCACAGCAGGAAATTGAGGAGCGTGATGACAGCCAGCCCCACGGCTCGCCGCCGCCGCTGGGCGCCCACGTGGGGCTGGGTGAGCATGATCCACACAAAGCGCCAGTAGCAGAAGGTGGTGACGGCCATGGGGATGAAGAAGAGGACCAGGCACAGCTCCAGGCGCACGGGCAGCACCACGTCCAGCTGCTCTTTGGTGAAGTTCTCGTAGCAGGTCATTCCGTTTCTATTTCCCGCCTCCCCGGTGGAGTTCAAGTACTGAACCACGATCACGATGGTGCAGTGACCAAAGGACATGAACCAGGCGATCAGAGCCGCGATCACGCCGTACAGGGGCCGGCGGGAGAGCTTGTACTGCACGGGGAAGGCCACTCCCAGGTAGCGCTCGATGCTGATGCCCGCCAGGAGCCACGTGCTGCAGTAGATGCTGCTGTAGAAGCCGAAGCCCGTGAGGGCACAGACGATCTGAGGCAGGTACCAGTGGAAATCGGACGCAGCCTCAATGATCTTGAAGGGCAGCAGCAGCAGGAGCAGGAGGTCGGCCATCGTCAGGCTGAGCAGCAGGATGTGCACGGGCGCGGGATGCGGCTGGCGGACCCGCCCCACGAAGGCGCGCAGGGCCAGGAGGTTGGCGGGGAGACCCGTGAGAAAGATGACAATGTAGGCCACGAGGATCAAGGAGCTGTGCCAGCTGAGCGACATTCTGGAGAAGGATGGAAAAGGGCAGGGTCAGGAAGCTGGAGACCTGCAGCCCCTTCTCTGTCCTGGTTCACGATGTGGACATGGTCCCTGGCACTCTCCCTTCTCAGGCCCAAGCTTTCTGCTGCCACCCCTGCTTGCTCACACCACCTGCCAGAACTGCCCAGAGCAATTATTGACTTTACCTTGGGCGGGATATTAAGCAGCAGTTATTACGTTTGCCATCCTGTGTCTCTGGGGGAGACCAACCCTTGGTTTCCCAAGGGAATTCCCCGCTTTCCCTCCCAGCCCCACAGATACAGGAAGTCACTGTCATCAATTTCCAACCTGACTGAAGGCTTTTCCTTCTCATACACCCGTGGGAGAGGGACGTGGGAGCCAGCAGAGAGCTGTAAGGTATGTCTCAGGAGAAGGAAGATTCAAGAAGCCCGGCACTGTGAACCCCAGGCTGGGTCTTCCAAGCCCCAGGTGCCCAGCCCCACAGCCCAGTCCCTGACCTCCTTGTCCCCTCCTTTTGCGGAACACAGATTTTCCTCCACCTGTACACCCCTGCAAGTCACTCTGGAACTCGGTTGAAAAGGGGAAGCTGAGGCCATGTACACAAGGGGCAACGTGGGAGGAGGGATGAGCCAGCACTCTGCATTGTGGCTTGTCCCCAGAAGACCTTAGAGACATATTCAGAAAAGCCCCCAGGTTCCTGAGCCTGGTGTTTTGACTGTTAAATAGAACCCCTCTTCTTAAGGGGGTGACTCAGTTTCTCAGTGTGGCAACCTTGCTGCCCACACTCAGGCTTGCCCCTGGGTCCTCTCTCCAAGCTTCTGGTCCGTGGCCCCTTTTCCCACTGCCAACTCCAGCCTCTGGGAATGGTGTGCCCCCATTGCAGCTTCTGACCGATTTCCTCCAGCCCTCCCCTCCCACGGCTTCCCCTCAGAGTCTGACCCCAGCATCTCATCCCAGAGCACACGTACGAAGGTGCCTTGCCTGGTCTTCGTTTCAGAGAGGTGGCTTCTTGGAGTTAGTCCCGAAGAAAAGTCTGGAAGCTCTTGGGAGAGAGGACTAGAGCTTTAGCCACTGCTGCTGCCCATTTCACACAGGAGAAAGTCGTGAGGGACCTGGCTGATGGAAAGCTTTTATACCAGCCCAGGTCATGTGACCAGAGAGGGGCAGTTCAGTCCTTGAGCACTGTTTCCTCTCAAAACCAAAGTCAAGGGCCCCGGCGACTCTGTTCTCTCCCTGGAGAGCCTTGTTCCGATTTCCAAACACAGATTTTTCTGTATCTACTTCCTGATTCCTGATTTTTTTTTGTTTTTGTTTAACCCCAGGCATTTTCCCACTTCCATGTCACAATCTCTGCTCCTTTCCAGGCAATTTCCTCGGTCAGTGCCTAGAAGGTTGATTTCACTCCAAGGAAAGAGGCTCCCTGCTTCCTTCCACCCTTCCTCCTCCACTGTTGGGTGGTCTCCCGCCCTTCACCCCAAGGGTCTTTTGCCTTCTTGGTTGAAACAGATTGACTCCTCCCAGCTCATGGCTTGCTGTGGTGGAAATAGCATGGGATTTAGTCATGCAGACGTGGGCTCAAATCCAAGTCCCTTCATTTGGGACTTTGGGGTAGATCAATTTTCTGAACTTTGGTTTCCTTTTTCCATCAAGTGAGCGCGGGAACCCTCAGAAATTCTGTGGGGACTCCAGGAGATGGCAGACACAGAGGGCTTAGCCCTTGGTAGATGTCTTAGACGGTTCCACCTCTCCAGCTTCATAGATGGTGAACCACTTGGTAAATAAAATATCTGGAGGCTCAGGGCACAGGTGTGCCATCACACAGGAATACAGGAGGCTGGAGTTCACGTGCTCAAGTGCTTCTTCGCAGGAGAGCAGAGCTCCATGTATTCCCTCTCCCTTAGGAGAGGATCACCCTGAGGCTGGACCACCCTTGTCCTTTCTCTGTCCCCTTTCTCTCCAGTGTAACTCTAGGTTAGAAGCTCCTCAAAATCCTTTAGAAATATGCAGCTGGGGACACATGATAGTCATGTTTAGTCAGAATATCTTTTCTTTTCTTTCTTTCTTTCTTTCTTTGATGCTGGGGATGGAACCCAGGGCGTCCCCCACATGCTAGGCAAGCACTCTGCCACTGAGCCACAGCCTCAGCCCCCGTGTTTCCCTTTAACCTAGGGGATGGGTTTCAGAATCCCCATTCTTTCCCTAGGACACACTTACTCCCTGTCCACTGCTCAGTCATCCAGTATTTTCATGGCTCAGGTCTCCAGGGTCCAGATCTCTAGGGGTTTAGCTCTACTCCCTTCTAGAATAAAGGCTTCCCACCTCCCTATTTCCTTCCCTCCGCACACAGAGGCACTTTCTAGATAAACAGAGGAACTAAGGCACTAAGAGACCATTCTCTGTTGCTTGCTACCAAATGTATTTGTGTCATTTGGCTTTTAGGATTTTCTATAAATATTCATGAGGATCTGGATTTAGCTGCAAAGCAGAATTTTGCAGGAAGGCAAGTGTAGAGGAGCAGGCAGCCTCTTGGCCTCCGCCTGTCCTCCCCTCTCCTCACGTCTTCCTCTGTCACGGTGGTGTGTCGTCTATGTGGAGGATGCCCCTCCCCCTGCTGATGGCAGTAATGAAGGAAACTTTGGAACCCGTGATTCATGGTGGCCACCTACATCACAGGAAAGGGAAATGTAATCTCCTGGGCCAGATTCGGTAGACTTTCACAAAAGCCTTGGCTTTCACAATTTCTCCCGAGTTCAGTTTCTCTCGTCATATTACACCTTGCCTTGTTGTGATTGGACACATTATGTTAGTGCTGTATAGAGCCAGAGACCGGGGAATGATACTGGCCAAAATATATTGTTCTATCGTGTGCATGTGCGAATATGTGACAACAAGTCCCACCGTTTCATACAACTCTGGCACCGATAAAAGAATGTGAAAAAAATAAATAAATCAAGTGCTATGTCTGCTTCCTAGCTCTCTGTCACCCACCTGTCTAATTTGGGTTCTGACCCTATTTTTTTTCACAGGATCTTCTCTTTCTATTGTTAGTAGTAACTAAATCCAGTAAACATTTTTTTTTCTTATTTGATTAACATTCAATGTCATTTCCAAGGTAACTTTTTGAAACATCCTCTTTCCAAGAAACCTGATGCTCTTCTGGTCACCCACCTTTCCCTCCTTTGACCACTTCTTAGTTCCTGTGTCCGGCTTACCGTACTCACCCATCCCTTACGAGTTGGGGTTCCTTAAAATCTGGTTCTTTTCCTGTTCTCATCCTCTGTACTTTTTGTTGTCTGTTGTGTCTGCTCCCATAGCTTCTGTTACCATCTTCCGCACGCCCACTCTGGCATCTCCACCTTGGGTTTCTGTGAGCTTGGCATCCACGTGTCTGGTGGCCGGAGTGCCATCTGGATGTCCGGGTTCACTCAGCCTTCTTCCTGCATCCTCCATCTCGGGGCATACGATCGCTTCCTATCTCATCCCCTGAGCCACAGTCTTAGTCAATCTGAAAGTCAATTAAAATACCTTCTTCCTTAGCCTCAGAAGATGATCCCGTGTACTTCCCAGAGACCTACTGAACCCACTCCGCCCACTGATCTCCGTCGCCCTATCTCAGTGCAATCCACCATCATCTGTTACCAGGATTTTGCCCGGGGACCATCATTAGCTCCCTCGCAGCCACCCTCTTCCCTAATAGTCAACATTCCATACTGTGGTTAGTGGGATACTTAACTTTAAATAAATAACAAGAGCCTGTAATCTCAGCAGCTTGGGAGGCTGAGGCAGGAGGATCTAGAGTGCAAGGCCAGCCTCAGTAACTCAGCAAGGCCCTAAGCAACTTAGCAAGACCCTGACTCTAAAGAAAATATAAAGAAGGTCTGGGGATGTGGCTCTGTGGTGAAGTTCAATCCCTAGTCCCCCCAAACAAACAAACAAACAAACGAACAAATAACAATAAATGAAAAATTGCAGAATTCCAGAGAGGAATGAAAGTCTGATTATTCTGGATCAAGGGAAGAAGAGGAAGGATGTTTCTAGACTCGTACATTCAAATGGATTTTGAAGTTTCATTGCTGTCCTGTGCCCATACAGTGCACCCAACTTCTGTTTGTCTCTCAGCTTTTTCAGCCCTTGCAGTGTCCTTGCAAGGGCAACTCACTCTACCGTGGAGGTGACAATCTCCACCCTCCTGCATTTGCATGTCCTCTAGAGCCACCGCTTGTCCAGCCTTTCTTCTGTCCTCCTGCAGTTCTGCAGCATTATATAGCCCACCCCCAGCACCACGGCATAGAAAGGAGGGTCTCAGGGTCCTGGGATACCCTTCAGCCGCTGCCAGGGGTGTTCTTGTCCCTTGCTGGTAACCGTATATCCCAGTACGCTGTGGCGATCTCTCCTCCCTTCACTCTCTGTCCACCTATTTACTGTTAATCAGACTCCACTCCTAGCCAATAAGAGCAGCTGTGGCCATCACATAATGGTTCCTCATCCTAATCCCCAGAACCTGGGAATCTTACTGCCCACGGTAAAAAGGACTTCGCAGGTGGGGCTAAGAATGTCAAGATTATTCTGGGTAATTTGAGCTGGCCCTGTCCTCGCAAATGTCCTCATAAAGAGGCAGAGGGAGATTTCAGACAGACACTGGAAGAGAAAGTGATGTGATCAAGGAGGCAGAGATGGAGTGATGTGGCCACAAGCCAGGGAATGTCAGCAGCCACCAGAAGGGGGGAGAAGCAAGGGATAGATTTTCATCTCAAGCCTCTGCTTTAGATATGAGGTGTCCCCCAAAAGTCCATGTGTGGGACAATGCAAGAAAGTTTAGAGGTGAAATGATTGGGTCATGAGAGCCTTAACCTAAGAAGTGTGTTCATCCACTTGAATGGATTAACTGGGTGCTGATTGCAGGCAGAGCGTGTCTCAGGGAGGCAGGTATCTGGAGAGTGCTTTGGGGGTTTATTTTTTGTCCCTGGTAAACACAACCTGACTCTCTGCTTCCTGATGGTCATGTCCTGAGTCGTTTCCTTACCATGTTCTTCTACCTCACGTTGGGCCCAGAGCAATGGAGTTGGCCATCTATGGACTGAGACCCCTGAAACCATGAGCCCCCCCAAATAAACTTTTCCCCCTCTACATTTTTCTTGTCAGGTCTTTTGGTCAGAGCCATGGAAAAGCTAAGATGGTCCTGCTGACACCTGGTGCTCTGTCCCAGCTGAACCTACAGCTGGAATTTCCCCAAAAGACAGCCATAGAGTTCTCATAAGGGACTTTGTTCCCCCAAACTGTCTTGGCACAGGGCCAGTTGGGATTTCAAGAAAAAAGAAGGACTGAATACGAGGATGGCCCGTGCCAATCATTTATCATGGGAACTTACTTAAAAAGAGGGCTGTGTTGTCCTTTTCAGACAATGAAAGAAAGGGATGTCCTACTAACAGAGGGATGTCCCCTTGTGTGTCTGCCACAAGAAGATCGGGGTGTGCAGTTTATACACAAGTTCAAGGGATTTGACTCAGGGATGAGGCCATTTTCCTTCAGTGTTTTGGGGAACAACTTGAAAACCTTTATCAGTGCCCTGGAATGTTCAAGCCCTGGCTTTGGTTCAGTCCCACAGGGAAAAGCTGCAGCTGTCTGGGTCACGGCGTGGTCAAGGTGCTTTGTGTTGCTGGGTCAGGACACAGAACAAAGTGCAGGTGCAGAGATATTGCGCCTTAATTTCAGCGCAGCGATAGTGGTTTTGGATTTCTGCTCTCCAGAACTATGAGATAACACATTTCTGTTATTTTAAGCCACCAAGTTTGTGGGAATGTGTTACAGCAGATGTAGGAAATTAACCTACCGGCCAACTCTGGCTGCCTGTTCTACGATGCTGTGGGTCAGGCTCCATGCTTACAGCTTTACAAAGATGAATTCATGTAACTCTTAAAATGTCCTGGCAGGTTGACACACTCACCACCCTTTATAGATGAGGAAGCTGAGCTATAGAGAGGTGAAGTGATTTTCGCTTGAAGTCACACATCTGGTAAGTGGAGGACTCGATTCTGGAACCCACAGAGAGATGTCTTTATAGAAGGTGCTCTTCACTCTTGACCGTGTGGGTCCAGGCTAGGAGCCCCTCAACCGGACAGAGGGGGAACCACGGGGCCAGGCAGGGCTGTGAGACCATGCCAGTTGCTTCCCCGGATGTGTGTGGTCCCCAGGCCTCTTGCCAGTAACCCTCCACCCTCTCTGAAAACTCAAGATCTGACCCTCAACCCCAGTCCCTCAGGATCCGGGTGATTTGCAGCCGGACACATGTTGTAGCTCTGCTCTGTTATAAGATCCCAGATTTTGTGATCCTCCCTCCCTCCCCTCTCCCCATCTCAAAACAATTTACTGCATCATTTGGCTTTTATGGTTGCCATGAATGTTTACAAGGGTCTGGATTTGATCGTAAAACAGAACTAAGAGCTTGGAAGGAGGACCATGCCTCTGTCCCTGGGCTCCTGGAGAGGTCGTCTGACTTTTCCTTCCCCCTGATCCCCTTCTCCATCCGCCGTCTGTACAGAGTTGACCTCCAGACCAGGAATGGGTCTGCGCCCCCCGACATCCCCCCGTACACTCAGCTCCCAGGCCAGCCCACCAGTCACCTTCAGGGGCTCCCACCACGTTTTGGAAAGGCAGGAAGCAGCTTTTTGTTTTCCTGGGCTGCCTGCCAGTGTGGACTTTGACAAAGGAGGACAGGTAGGAGAGCTTCTGGACGTGGAAGTGACCCAGTCCCCGAGTGGTGGCGGACAGCTTGCCATCAGGTGCTGGCTAAGTCTGCAAAGGTGAGCCGGAGCAGGGGGCGGGAGGGGGCGGGGGGCAACTGCTACTCAGCTTTCCTCTCCTAGGCCCGGCCTTCCCTCTCTTCTCCTCTCATGGTCTCCTCTGTGGCATAGGTGACTCATCTTCCCCCAGAAGTTGTGGCTTTGGCATGGCTGGAGTGCCCAGAGTTTCAGTGGGGTTTGCAGAATCTTAAGGCACTTCAGAGACTGCTCATTTTCTCCCTGCACCCTCTCTTTCTCTCTTTGGTACCAGGGGCGCTTAACCACTGAGCCACATCCCCAGTCCTTTTTGGTATTTTACTTAGAGACAGGGTCTCCCTGAGTTGCTTAGGGCCTTGCTAATTTGTGGAGGCTGGCTTTGAACTCGTGATCCTCCTGCCTCAGCCCTCCTGAGTTGCTGGGATTACGGGTGTGCGCCACGGCACCAGGCAGACTGCCCATTCTCAAGAGGCTTGGGGAAGGGATCTGAAACTCCAGTGTGTGTGTGTGTGTGTGTGTGTGTGTGTAAGGGGAGATGGTCATACCTATAATTAAAAAATGCTTGGAAATTTTGTAGGGGAAAGCCCTGGTTTTCTAAATGCCAACTAGAAAGTTTGTGTTTATCAGAAGCGGGAACTGGTTAAAAATAGATTGTGAAACAGTGAAGCAACGGACATAATACTTGAAGACTGGTTTGCAGACGAGTTTAGATGAACTGAGTTCCTCTTTCCATGGAGCCGTGCTCCTCAGCATTCTCCACTGATGGAGGGGTTCCGCCCCTAGAGTGAGCGGTGCTGACTGTTACCAAGACAAGGTGGGAGGGAGCTGCAGGTGGAGTTTCGTTTTGGAGTTTCAGGTCGGGGGTTTACATTTTTTTTTTTCTCCTTGGACTGTTGCTATGCCATAATCCAAAGCCACAGTGAATTAGCACCTAGAAGCTCTCTTTCATCTTTAGAGGTCTTTGCCATTTATAAAAATAAAAGCCTCATATCTCAGTTAGAGCTTGTCAAATGTGAAAACCCAAACATCAGAGGCTTAAATGCACAGAGATTCATTTTTCTTGTGTAACAGGAAGGAAATGAGGAGCACCAGGCTGCTCCAAACTGTCATCCGCAACCTGAGCTCCCTCTTGGCTTCTGCTCCACCATCTCTAGATTTTAGCATTTGCTTCATGGTTCTGAGCAGAAAGGGAGGACAGAGAACAAGAGAAGGTGAGAGATGGGTCTGTCCCCTCCTCCAATCAAGACTATTGCTCTGGAGATTTAACCTTGGGATGCCTTGTCACGGGGCCACATCCCAGCCCTTTTTATTTTTTATTTTGAGACAGGGTCTCACTAAGATGCTGAGGCTGGCCTCAAACTTGCAATCCTTCTGCCTCAGCCTCCTGAGTTGCTGGGATTGCACGCATGTTCTGTTGTGCCTGGCAAGATTATTGCTTTACTTGAAGCCCCACTCAGCAAACTTCTGCTGGGTCCTCACTGGGCAGCAAGCACCATGTCCTGTGAGCGCTCCTGGACGTAAGAGAGTCTGGGAAAGTGAATACCCACTGGTCCCTTTCCCAACTTGTCAAAATTGGGGTCTGGTTACTAAGAAAAAAGAGGAAAGGACCCAAATCATACGAAACTTGAATAGAAACATGGGAAGCGAAAATACTTCTAAGACTAAAATAGCTCTGGTGGTCATAAAAGGGTGTGGGATTTCAGAGACCTTTTATTTATTTTTTAATTAATTAATTTATTTTTTCTAATTTGCTATATATGACAGCAAAATGCATTTTGATCCATAGTACACAAATGGAGCACAATTTTTCATTTCTCTGGTTGTATACAAAGTAGAGCCACACCATTCGTGTCTCCATTCATGTCCCTAGGGTAATGATGTCTCATTCCACCATCTCATTCCACCATCTTTCCTACTGCCCTCCCCTTCCCTTCCCCTCCCTCCCCTTTGCTCTATCCAAAGTTCCTCCATTCCTCCCATGCTCACCCCCCAACCCCATTATGGATCAGCATCCACATATCAGAGAAAACATTCAGCCTTTGGTTTTTTGGGATTGGCTTACTTCACTTATCATGATACTCTCCAACTCCATCCATTTATCTGCAAAATGCCACGATTTTATTCTTTTTTAAAAAATATTTATTTTTTAGTTGTAGTTGGACACAATACCTTTATTTATTTATTTTTATATGGTGCTGAGGATCAGACTAAGGGCCTTGTGCGTGCTAGGCGGGCAACTCGACCGCTGAGCCACAACCACAACCCAATTTTATTCTCTTTTAATGCTGAGTAATATTGCACTATGTATATATACCATAGTTCCCTTATCCATTCATCCACTGAAGGGCATCTAGGTTGGCTCCACAGTTTAGCTATAGTGAATTGTGCTGCTATAAACATTGATGTGGCTCTGTCCCTATAGTATGCTGTTTTTAAGTCCTTTGACTATAGACCAAGGAGTGGGATAGCTGGGTCAAGTGGTGGTTCTATTCCCAGTTTTCCAAGGAATCTCCATACTGCTTTCCATATTGGCTGCACCAATTTGCAGTCCCACCAGCAATGTATGAGTGTGCCTTTCCCCCCACATCCTCGCCAACACTTATTGTTGTTTGTATTCTTGATAGCTGCCATTCTGACTGGAGTGAGATGAAATCTTAGAGTGGTTTTGGTTTGCATTTCTCTAATTGCTAGAGATGTTGAACATTTTTTTTATATATTTGTTGATAGATTGTATCTCCTCTTCTGAGCACTGTCTGTTCAGTTCCTTAGCTCATTTATTGATTGGGTTATTTTCTTTTTTTTTGGTGTTAAGTTTTTTGAGTTCTTTATACATCCTGGAGATTAGTGCTCTCTATCTGATGTGTGTGTGGTAGAAATTCACTCCCATTCTGTAGGCTCTTAGAGAGATCTTTTATGAACCATTATTATTAATATGTAATACACATACAAGAAAGTGCACTGATCTCAGTGATACGGCTGGATGTTACCACATCGGTGCCACATTTGTGTAACCGCTACAGAGATATAACACATGGTTAACATCTTAGAGGCCCCTTTATGTCCCTCTCAGTGAGCAAACCACCCACCCTCAAGATAACCATGGCTCCAACTTCTGCCACTTAGAGAGGGATATTAGCTATCCTAAATGTCAGAGAGAAACAAATAATAGGTGTAGGAAACAAAAGCAAAGAAGAATAAGACTAAAGTCACATGGCCCTGTGATAATGCTACTCTCCTTTGCCCCTTAAATTATTCCAAATCTCTTTGAATACCTTCCTTGTATAATGACATCAAAAATCGACTGTGGAAGGGTTAGCTTTCTACACTGTTCTCTTGTGCTGAACGAAACCTCCGATTACTAAGAACTGGATTCAGCTGTCCCTAAAAGAACAACCCCAAAGTGATAGTGATGCAAAAGTGATAGAATTTTATTTTTCAGTCATATAGACCCCGTCTAGATCTGCAGTGTAGGGCAGCCCAGACTGTCTTTAGCAGCTTCAGGAAGATTTCAGAGACTCATCCTCTTTCTAGCTCTTTGCTCTATAAATTACATCTGTGTTCCTGGCAGTAGAATGGAGGAAGAAGAGAAGAAACACTCACCTCTTCTCAATTGAAGAGATTTCCCAGAAACGCCTCTTTTGTTAATAACTCATTGGAAAGAAGTTATGCAAAAGCCTAGGTACGGGGTACTGTTAAAAATCAGGCTTTTTTTAAATAAGTGAGGAAATTGATAGTTTCTTCGAAAGTACACTTTTGCAACTTTGGTAGATCAGCCTCTGCTCCTCCAACTCTGCAGCCTTTGTGTTGTACCGAGGCCTGCTGTGTACCTGAGGCCAGCTTACATCATCCCTCTCAGGGAAAGCCTCAGTGGATGCAACAGAAATTACTACCCAGAGTATGAAATAAATAAATCAGGTTGAGTTAATTCCTTGATTTCATGTGTCTCCTCCCCAGGTTTGGTCTACTGACCATCTCCCACTTGCCTCTTCCAAACACACATGAGTGCCTCTTTTCTCTTTCCCCCATCGGTGGCCTCCCTTGACCAGGACAGGTTCACTCATGAGCTTTCCCAGCCTGTCTCTCTGACACAGTCTGGTCTGGGAAGGGCGCTTCCTATTGGGCCCTTAGCCCAAGGTGAGGATTTGGATTTTATTCTTAAAGTAAGAGGAGACACATTGGAAGGTTTTAAGTTAAGGAGTGAAATTTTCTAATTTATGGTCCTCGTTTTTTTCCTGCTCTGATTCCCCACTTCCCCTGAGGCCTCTTCGGGCCACCTCCTCTTTCCCTGCACAAGAAGAGTTCTTACAGGATTTTGAGGCTTCCAGCCACAAGAAGACGAGGCGACAGCCAACATGGCTGACTGCAAGTTGCCCCAAGTGGAATCGTATCTTATTCTCACAGAGACCCCAGGGGGTGGAGGGACACAAGGAAGATCATTCTACACATGGCCTTTGGCAATGTCGGGTGACGGCTTGTGCAGAGAATGTCTCCAGTCCCGAGAGCGCAGCCCAGCTCTCTGGCCTGGCCCTGCAACGCAGGCCTACAGCGCAGCCAAGGTGAGGGACCAGCCCTGCTCCAGCCTCAAGAACAGACAAGGTAAGGGTGGGTCCCCAAGCACAGGAGGAGGGTGGTCTGCATCAGGACAGTGACACTGGTGGCCATGCTGTTCCCAGTCTGTGTGGTGCTGGGGAGCCCTCCTCCTCCCTCTATGTGGCCTGCGGGATGCCCCAGTGGTAGTGACCTGGTAAGAGCCAACCTCATACCGTTTGTTTCTTTGTTCACTTAAACTCATAAAAGCTGGTCCTTTTGATGTGGCCAGGGACCGTGGACTTGCATTGCTTGCTCTGGTGCCCAGGGACTACTGAGTTGGAGGACAGCTGAGCAGAGACAAGTCTGGCCTGGGCTCATGCACAGGGTGGCCCCCTCGGGCCCGGCAGCGGCAGTGTGTGGGCATCTCTCTGCATGAACACTCACCTCCATCTTCTTTTCTTTGCTACCAGTCCGACTGTCCCCCAGGAAGGCACCCTCCACTTAGTCCTCCCAGGAGACCCAGAATTTCCCAGGGTCAGGGTCCTCGGACCATAAAGGGCTTTCCACAGTCCACCCAGGGAAGGGTCTTCGGGCTTTCACGAAAGGGACGACCCTGTCAGCCTCAAGTGCTGGTCTTTCAAAGGAACAGAGGACTTCCGTCTCTCCAGGAGCCACTTGTCACAGAGAGGAAGAGCAAGAGGTGAGCCTGACACCCTTCCAGAGAGGCAGACGGACACTCCCTGCTTCTCCCCAACCTACGCCTCTTCAAATCTACTTGATGGTTCTCGGAAATCCAAGTTCCGAGTCTTCTCCCAGGGCTCTTCCTACATCCACGCCCCTCGGGACGGTTCTTCCGGGTCATTTTCACCTACTCCCTGTTAAGGGAGCCCTGCCTCTGTCCTTCCCTTCCGACCCCTTTCCTTCCCCGCTGTGGGCGGCATCCAGTTCCCATTCCTTTCCCCGCATGATCCAGTCTGGGCAGGTTCAAGACCCTGGTTTTGTGTCGCCTGGTTCCTTGGGCAGCAGAGCACGTTTTATAAAAATCGGGATGTCGATGGTCAAGTGCAGGGGCTCCAGCCAGCCCAGAAAATCCTCTTGAGTCAGGTGGCCCCATGTGGCCTCTGCTGCCCGGGACACGGGCTCTGCTCTGCTCAGACACTCCCGCCTTTCCCACGGACTCTCTCTGCTTTCTGGGCCACCTCATCTCTTTCCACCAGTGTCTTCTGAGCTCTGGGGGCCTGGAACAGCCCTCATGGTCCCAAGTTCTCCCCTAAGTCCCTAGGATCAGGCAGCAGAGGGCAAGGGGCAACCAGATGATCACCCATTTCCGTCTAGAATGAATGGGGACAGAACAGCAGGCAAGACGGAGGTTGTTCTTGCCTTTAGGGAATTTACAATCTGGTTGGGGAGGGGTGAGAATATACTACAGTATCTACATGAATAGAGAAGGTAACTGATGACAGTGGCATGTTCCATGAAGGACATAAAACAGAATGACCTAATAAAGTAGCGTAGGATGGGGTGGTATGTTTAGCTGGGAGGCAAGGGCGTGTTCACCCCTGAATGGGTGACATTTGAGCTGAGGGCTGAAGGGGTCCTCCACATGAAAAGCTGGGGCATGGATAGTTTGTGCAAAGGCCCTGAGGTATCAATGGAGCTTGGTGTGGTAGAGAAACTGAAAGAAGGTCAGTGTGGCTGGGGTGGAATAAGCATGAGGAAGTATGATGAGACATGAGGACAAAGATGTGACGGGGGGTGGTGGTGGTCTGGGAAGGGCACTTCCTATTGGGCTCTTAGCCCAAGGTAAGGATTTGGATTTTATTCTTAAAGTAAGAGGAGTCATATTGGAAGGTTTTAAGTTAAGGAGTAAAATTTTCTAATTTATGGTTGTTGTGTTTTTCCTCACTTATTCGGCGATTATGCATACGAAATACGATGCAAAAGTTTACTTTTGTATGTCATTTAATCTTCCTAAGGACCCTAGGAGGTATGTACTATTATCTCCGTTTTATAGATGAGGAACCTGGGATTCAGATAAGTTGTTGCTTACTCACGTTCATGAAAATTATTAGCAAAGTTAGGATTTAAACCTAGTTTATGTGTATCAGTTTCCTGTGGCTGCTGTAACAAATGATCACAAATTGAGTGGCTTTACCCAGCGTAAATGTATTCTCTCACAGTTCTTGAGCCTAGAAATATATAATCTAGGTGTTGGCATGATTGGTTTCTTCTGGAAGCTCTCCAAACTGCCTGTCTTCACGAGGCATTTTCCTGATTGACAGTTTTTAAAGACCCATTCAAGAGTGTCTGCCCTCCTGCTGTCCTACCCACTCCTGTCCACCCAGTAGGCTCTGTAGGCCACAAACATTAATGACTTCTGGGGCAGAAGTCCAGTCCCAGTGTTCCCATGACCACTGCCATTCCCTCCTTCCCACCCTGGTCCCCGAAGGTGTGTCTCCATCCTGTCCAGGTGGTGAGCCTGGGGGAGCAGGAAGCGTGCCAGGCCTGAGAGTGCCAGCTGAGGCCACATGGAGTTCTTCCTGCTTCCAGAAGCCGGCCTCCCCTCCTTCCCCCTTTACAACCCTCTTGTCTGATAAGCTCCCAGAAACCCCGGGCTTCCATGACACACGCACGCACTCTGCCCCTGCCGGCCTGTGCGTCTTCCCTGCGGTTTCTGGGATCACCCCAAAGACGACTCCATGCTGGTCTGTGGAGTATCAAGAATCTTTTGCATGGGCCAGCGTTGGGTCCCGGCTCCGGCCAATGCATCTCCTTTAAGAGCAGAGAGTTGTGTGGGGGTGCTATGTGGAGAGAGAGGAATTGGAATGGGATAGAGTAAAAAGTATGAAAAAGCATCATTAATATAATTTCATATTTGCAAAACAAAAGCAGAAACAGCTGCTTTCATGCTACAAACTAGTGATCAGCAGCTTAGGGTTTATTTTTACTGAAAGGTGGAGAGGTCCCCAGGAGGCAAGTTGGCATCCCAAGCCCAACTCAGAAGAAGGAGCTGTCTCCAGAAATCATTCCGGCTCAGCTTCAAGCTCCTTCCACACCTCCATCCCAGTTCGGCCCTCCTCAGTCACTAGAGCCATCCACAGCCCCTGTGGGAATGAGTGTAGGAGTCACACGAAGCAGCTGTGGGTCAGACTCTAGAGTCAAATCTCGGTTTCCATCCCATCGCTAGCTCTGGGTTTCTTGGCAGGTCACCCAGCATATAGTTAGTCCACTAAAGTGGTCCTTTCAGAGGGTGAGAGCATGGACTCTGGAGCCAGCTGTATGAACTGGACTCCCAGCTCTGCTTCTCTTGGCTGCGTAACCTGGGGCAGAGCTGCTCTATTTTTTCTGGGCCTCGGTTTCTCACCTAGTAGAATGAGGATAACAATCATAGTGCACCTGCTTTCTAAGGCTGCTGTCAAGACTGAAGTGCATATTGTGTTTGTGCATCCGGGCATAAGTGTATATGCACACGCAACCATATGCATGCCTATGAGTACAAATGTATGCATGTATGTATATGCCTGGCACATTCCATGGGGGATTGATCTCAGCATACCTCCCCCTGCAGGTACCCAAATACCTTATATTAAATGGTACTCTGAATGCCTTTGGCCCCCAGTTCCCTCATGAGCCTTCCAAAGGTGGAGCTCAGGGCAGACGGGCCAGGTGATTGGGAAGCTAGACTGGATCCCCCAAATGCGCTCTGTGTGGATCAGCTGTGAGGTCTGGGGCGGGTGGAGGTTGCTTCACTTCCCCGGGCTTGATGTAGACTGTAGCCCTCTGCAAATAGAACAGGCATGTTTAGGAGAATGAATGAGGTAACACATTAAACTGATAAGACCGATACTATACTTGATCTTAGCCAAAAAACTAAAAAAGTGATTCAATGAGGTAACATATGAGAAATGCTTTGCAAAACTGCAAAAATACTCCCCTATTATAAATTGTAACCAGATAAACAGACTCTTAACAGGAGCCATCCTCAGCCTCTTTGCAGTGGCCACACAAGGGACCCATTGTGTTCCCATGCTGGACAGACCCCAAGAGCCTTCCAGCCACAGCGTCTCCAACTCCACTCCTGATCCAGAGACAGAGCACTGGCTGCCTCGGAGTCAGACAGAGAGATGTCTGCCTGCCTGGTGGCTGTGACCTCCGCTGTTCCTCCCGCCACCCCCCTGCCCCATTCAGCACCAGGCTGTCTCCCCATAACCAGCACCTCTCTAACACTGATCCTTTCTCTGATCCTGTACCTCCCTGGCTTGGTCTGTCCTTTGGGATTGAACCCTTACCTTGTCTCCTGATTCCTTCTATTGCCCACCATCAGGAATTCTCTAGAGCGTAGGCAGTCTCCTGGGACCTCACTTGATTTCTTGGTTTTTACTTCCTTTAGGAAGTGGTGGAGTTGCAGCTACTGCCGCCTCCTCTGGCTGTGCTCAGGGATGGGCCGCGACACCAGGATAGGCGGTGTCGTCACAGAAAGCCTGTAGTTGGTTACTCTCGGGAGAGAACCTGAAAAATCTCAGCTCTTCCCCAGAACTGATCCCAGGAGTCTGCGCTATTGATTCCTAAGTGGAGAACATGGACAGTTTCCTGTCATCTGGAGAGGGATCTCCAAGGGCTGTGTAGGGTGGTGGTCAAGGGCAGGGATGGAGGCAGATTGCCTGGTCCCAGCCTCTAGGGACCCCTCAACTGGGTGGGTATGGACAAGTCATTTAATCTCCTGTTCATTCCCCGTGAAAGGGAAATAATCTCAGAGCCTATCTTGTGGGGTTTAGTGGAGATTGAGGGTTGATAGAGTTAAAGTTCTAGAGACATAATCTGGGACATAATCCAGGCCCTGAGTTTGTGTTTTTATTCTAGACTCTTTGACATCCTGGTGTGATCCAGTGATTTGCTTTTATTTACTTGCTCCTCTTCTCATCTCAGCCAGTTTTTATTCCCACCCCATGGCTCAGCTATAGACCACGGGACCATGTGCCTTGAGCCTCAGACCTGATCGCCACTTGGAATCGGTTGACTAGTCCCTATGTCCTCTGCTGTGGTTCCAGAGCAAGAGAGAGGTGAGCCCGCCCCCCTGCCTTCTCTCTCCCCATGTACCCTGCCCTGCTTCTCCTCTCCTGAACACTTGAGCCATTCCTCTGTGGTCATGCAATGTCTTGTGATGTGCATCTGCAGCCACGTCGACCTTGTTTCTGTTTGGAGATCTGTGCCTTTGTGATAGTGCTTGCTTGGAGTGACTTGCCCTGACTCTTTGTGGCTGACCTGGTTTTCTGTTGCTCCAGTAAAAACTCTTTTACGGAGTCTAACAATTAAGAAATGCACACATGAATATATTTTCAGGTTTAGCCAACAGATCATTTTTATTTGCTGTCTCATACCCTCTTGGCCCAGAAACAGGGAGGAAGAAGCCACTTGCATATCAAAATGACACTGTAAACTCTCTTGGGCCTTTTACAGTTTGAGCATTTAAAGTGTTTTTTTTTTCTTTTCCACCATGTAATTTATTTATTTTATTTTCTCTAACATTTTTTTCTTGGTGTATTACAGTTGTACGTATTTATGGGATTTGTTGTTATATATTCACACATGCACACAATACACAACATAACAATATAATTAGGCCGATATCGCTCCCCAGCACTTTCCCCTCCCCCCACTCCCTGCCACCCCTGGTCCCTTTCCTCTACTGACCTCCCTTTGAGTTCATGAGATCTGTCCCCACCTTTCTTTTCCTTTTTTCTCTCTAGCTTTTGCATAGGAGAGAAAACAGAAGGCCCTTTATCTTCTGAGTTTGACTTATTTCTCTTAACATAATGGGCTCTAGTTCCATCTATTTTCCTGAGAATGCCGTAATTTCATATTTCTTTGTGGCTGAGTGAAACTCCGTCGTGTATATATAGCACATTTTCTTTATCCAGCCATCCACTGGTGGACACCTAGGCTGGTTCCAGAGTTTACCTATTGGGAACTGTGCTGGTAAACATGGGTGTGCAGGATCCCTGCAGAGAGATGCCTTTAATTCTTCAGGGTAGATACCAGGAGTGGAAGAGCTGGGTCACATGGTGGTCCCATGTCTAGTCTTTTGAGAAGCCTTCACACTGATTTCCATAGTGGCTGTGCTAACTTACAGTTGTACCAACAGTGTAAACGTGTCCTTTTCTCCACGTCCTGCCCAGCATTTGTTAGTATTTGTATTCTTGACGCCTGCCATTCTGATGCTTGGGATGGAGTCTCAGTGTAGTTTTACTTGCGTTTCCCTCATTGCTAATGATGAAACATTTTTTCATGTATTTGTGGCCATTTGTATTTCTTCTTTTGAGAAGTGTCTGTAATTCATTGGCCCCTTTATTAATTGGGTTATTTGATTTTTTTGGTGTACAGTTTTTCTATATATATTCTACATACTAATTCTCTATCAGAATAATAGCTAGCAAATTTTTTTTTCTCATTCTATGGATTCTGTCTTCACATTCCAATTGTTTCCTTGGCTATGCAGAAGCTTTTTAATTTGATGCCTTCCCATTTATTAACACTTGGCATTACTTCCTGAGCTTTAGGGGTGCTATTGAGAAAGTCTCTGCCTGTGCCTATCTGCTGGAATGCTGACCCTGTCTGAAGTGTTTCTTATTTCCTGGGCAGCTCCCCAAACTCCAGGCCAGAAGGGGTCCACCCAGCCTTCCTCCATGACTCCCCATGGNCCAATGAGCCACATCCCCAGCCCCTTTTTGATATTTTATTTAGAGACAAGGTCTCACTGGGTTGCTTAGCACCTCGCTTTTGCTGAGGATGGCTTTGAACTCATAATCCTCCTGCCTCTCTGTCTATCTGGCATATATTTTTGAGCAAGGCATCTCACCTTGCTGGATTTGGTAGACCTCACTGATTAGAAGGCATAGGAGGCTTGGTGTGGTGGCACATGCTTGTGGCCTCATTACTGGAGAGGCTGAGGCAGGAGGATGGCAGGCCTGAGGCCAGCCGCTGCAACTTAGCAACACCTGGTCTCAAAAAAAAAAAAAAAAAATTAAAAAGAGCGGGGGATATAGATCAGAAGTAGAGCACCTCTGGGTTCAATCTCCAGTACCAGGAAAAAGAAAAGGCATAAGAAGCCAATAACGTAGGATGGTTTATGCTTGTTTTATAGTATGTGCAGAAACACTTTTAAAACTTCAGAACGCACTTCTGATGAGTCGTTGTTCTTACCCAGGCATCTGATTTATGAGAGCAATGAGGGCAATCTCCTGCCTGCCCAGAGCTGTGTGCCCCGCCTGGCCCAGGGGCTATCCTAACCCTTACATGTCAAAATGCAACAGAATCACACATTAATCTACAGATAGCCTTGAATCTGCTCTCATTTATACTACAAAATCAGAAAATATTTAATTCAAAGGTACCTATTCTCATTGATTCTCTTATTAGTGACAAGTTCTCTTTAAAAATATTAGTATGAACTGATTCCACATGATTCATCAGAGGGGTTTCTTCCCCAAGTTCACCATTTATAAGCTGAATAAGCAAACCCTGGGATTTATTGGCTATGAGATTGAAGCATTGAGGAAAAACAGCTTCAGAAACAGCCATATCTGGGTGCTCAAATGCCGCCACTTGTCACCTGATTTTGAGTCTCAGCGCGGCTCTCCTCTGCGGGCTTTGTTCTCAGGTGAGCCCTCATGCCAAAGATGACTTCTAGAAGCTCCAGGATTCCGTTTCGACTATCTTTCTAAGCAACCTGGGCAAAGAGAATATTTCTTTCCTGAATATTCTAGAAAACATCCTTCATGAGTCCAAGGAAAGGGCCACGTGCCCTCCCCTGCAAGTGGGTAGGGCCAACCTCCCCCAGCCCCTGTCCCCCAACACCTCATGCCATATGGACACAAAGAAGAAAGAGTGATTGACTAAAGGAAAACTGGAAGGAGGGGGAGTGGGTGCTGGGCAGGCAAAACCCCAGGTCCCCAGTGACAGTGGCTTGAGGACTGTCACATCATAGGCTTTTTGAATGCCAGGGCAATTCTGTGCTCTTGACAGGGGAGACCAACTCTGCCAGATGCCTTCCCACCTCAACTGGGGTAATCCCTCCACTGATCTCTTAGTCCCCATTCAGTTTTCTTGAATTTTTACTCTTCTGACTTCACCCACCACTGGGGATGTAGGCAAAGACCTTAGTCCCCAGCTGGGTAGAGCTGATCACTTGGGTCTCCCGGCCTTTCCTTTTCTGATCAGTATTTTAGGTAATCAGCTTCATCCTGTTCCTAAGCAGGGGGCTATTGGAGATGGCATTCAAGGGATGTTTATTAAGGTGTGGAATAGGATACAGAAATAAGTGTCTCTCTGCCGTCTCAGGGTCACCCGGGAGCCAAGAACCTTTCCACTTGAACTTGCTGTGTGTCGGAAGAGGAAGGTCAAGAGTTGAGTTCTTTCTCAACCCTTGGTTAAAGAGTGGAGCTCTTTCTCTTTCTCTTAGCCCTCGGAGTTTCCCCCCAAAAGTCTGTTCCCACAAATCTAATTATTCTCTTCTAAGTCTCAAACTCTGATGATTCTTCTTTTCAGACTTGTTCTGCTCTCAAATTTCAGGCATCCTGTTTAACGTCTCCTCTTGACAGATTATTCTACAGGAACAATCTGCCGGCTTCCCCAGCACTCCCAGCCCTGTCCCTGGCTACTCTCCTTGTCTGGTCAGTGTTTCCTACTCAGGAGCTGGATGGACTTGCTTAGCTTCAGCCCTACTCCATGAAACCTTCCAAAGCGCATAGTCACATGGACATCCAAGAAGGGGCTGGGCATTTGCTAACATGTCCACAGAGGGCCAGGGGTCCTGGCCCAGCCCATTGCTCTCTGCAGGCAGGGCCTCCGACGACGCTGTCTCCCTCTCTGACTTCATCTCCCACTGGCCTGTCCCCTGCCCCTGTGTCTGTCTGCCTTCTTCTCACCTGTTCTTCCCTGGAGCTATATAGATCTAGGGGGGCTCCAGTTCCTTTGGAAGCCATTTGACACAGACGCATGAATACAGACAGATTCTGTTTCATCTGCCTGGTGACATTGTCTTGTCTTGGCCACATTGCATGACCCAGGACCAACAGTGGCTTCATTTTCATTCCCAAGAGCCAGGAAGCCCGACCACCACCCCAGATCCTCCCTCACCATCCCAGCATCTTAATTTTCCCTTTGCTCTCTCTCTTCCATCTCCACCATCTTCAGGACCCAAATTTTCTAGTTTCCATTCACCATTTCTCTCTGACACATGTGCCCTTTCTTTATAAAAGGTGAACTTGAGGAAGAAACCCCTTTGATGAATTGAAGTGTATCCTGTTATCTTTATGCTTTTCTTGAATGTTCATGACCATCTGATTTGGTTAGGAGAGGCATGGTCCAGGGAGATGAACCACTTGCTTCTCTGCTTCTTGGAGCTCTAGAGAGGTCCTCTGCCCCACTTCTCCCCACCACAATCCATACATATGTGCAGCACATGTACCAATCCACAGGGTGACTTTGAGGGTGTCAGGCGTTTCCTGACACATTCCCTGCTCCTCAGTACTTCATGTTGCCTGCAGGACTAGGGTTGGGAGGGGGCCCGTGGGAAGGCTGCCATGGTCTGCACTGATGAGCCCTTTTTCAGAAAGAGCTAGATTTATGCCATTTCTTTGCAGAGCATCTTGACAGCTTCTACTGAAACTGAAAATGCACCCTCCATACCACCTAGTAGAGAGCTGTCCCACTCACGTACAAAGAGACATTGGGGGGATGTTCACAGCAGGATGGTTATGCTGGTGCAAATGGGAAATTAGCTAAATGTCTATCAATAGTAGAATGAAAAATATATAATTTGGTATATTAATATGATGGAATATTATAGCAGACAAAAGAAATCCATGAGATCTGTAGATATGAAAGACACGATTTTGGGTGGAAAACAGGTTGTTATAGAATGACCTGACCTGTATGGTACTTATGGACAAAGATAATACCAAACAGTGTTTCTGGACTCAAGTGCAAAGTACATTTTTAAAACATGGACAGGAAGGATGCACTTACATTCCAAAATAATGTCTTTCTTAAAGAAGGTGGAAATGCAGTGAGAAAGAGGCCCAATGGGGACCCCAATGTTAGAAATCTGGAGGACTGTGACTAAATATCACAGTGTATTCGTTCTGCATGATAAGTACGCTTGTTTGTTATGGTTTTAGTTTCCATACTTAAATCTTTTGGTTTTGGGAGTCTTTTGGAGGTAGCCTCTCACTGTGTTGCCTGTGTGGCTCAGGCTGGCCTTGGACTTGTGATTCTTCTGTCTGGGTCTCCTGCCCAGGTGAGACTACAGGTGCATGCCACGGCACCCAGCTCAGGTATAAATTCTTAAACTGGATTTTAAAAGTAATGAAGAAAGGCTGGCTGCAACTGTGATGGTTTGTGTAATGATTTGTCTTTTGGTTGAAAACAGCTGAAAATCAAACTGCCTTAAGCTAAGGAGGGAAAATTTAGGGTGCCCAGATCTGAAAAGCCTCAGAGTAGATCTGCTTTGGGACATAAAGTTCCTGGACATGTTTTCTCTCTGTTCTAGTTGCCTTAGAGTTGGCTTCAGGCTTCAGTAGCCTCTTAGGCTCAAAGTAGCTCCCCCAGAAGAGATAGGCTAACTTCAAGTTCAAGTTCGAGTTCAGAGGGTTTTTTTTTTTTTTTTCTCCTAATGGTTAAGCATAAAGTGTGAGTTTGGCTTTCCTTGGCCTGTACTGAGTCACATGCCCACAGGTGAACCATCACTGTAGTTAGGGGCTGACCTCTGCTGATGGTCCTGGTTCTGGGTCACACATCTACCTTTGGAGTATAAGGTGGGAGGTGAATTTGACTCTACCAAACCACACCACAGAGGGGGAGGGAGGGATACTGTTGCTAAAGAAGAAGGGATTCTGCCAAGAAGGTCTACCAACAAATCCCTGCCTCTGATGGCTGGCTCAGTTTTCAAAAGGGATTACAGGGTGCCTTGTGATAAATCTGTTATCTTCAGATCCGCCACCCCATAAGCTCTTTTTCATCCCCTTCTTATCACTTGCCCTGTCCCCTATGATGAGACTTTTCAGCATCACAGGAGTGACATTGTAAACATAAGGAACCTGGAACCTTTGGAGATTTCCCGTAAGTCATCAATTCTCCTCTCCATGGGGGTGGGGTGTAGTCCCTGCAGGTGAACTCATCAGGATCTTGCAAGGGCTTTGTGTGAGCCGGATAGAGTCTGAAAGTGCCTGTTTGACATAATTTTGTATTTTCCAAATCATACTTGGTTAACAGAACACAAACCACAGACTTATCAAAAGATGTGTGTTTTAAGATTAATTCTGCCTATCTAAGAACATGAGAAATCCTTCCATTGATCTCCTAAGTCTAGGATCACATCATCTACAAACAGAGATATTTTGACTTCTTTTCCTATTTGCATCCCTTTAATTTCCTTTTCTTACCTAATTGCTCTGGCTATAATTTCAAGTGCTATATTGAATAAGAGTGGTGAGAGTTTGAATAATCTCCAGTATCACATACACAAAAGAGATGTGAAGTACTGATGGGGGTGTGCTGTTTTGAACCCTGCTTTAGGAGAAAGATTTTACCTAGTTTAGACAAACTAAGTGACCTGACTTCACATCTAGGTCCCTATCCAGTGGATGTTCACCCTCCCTGGCATTGACCTGAAAACCACATAGGGCCGAGGATAACCTTGCTCATGTCAACCCTTCCCCTTTCCCCCATTAACATAATGTTCTAGGAAACAGAAGTAGTTGCATAAATTAGATCTTAGGAACTTGTAGGGTTTTACAAATCCCCCTTCCAAAGTAAAGCACACTGTCTGTTCATAACTTTTTCCCTGAGAAACTTTTAAAATCTTTTCTGTGGGAAGCCACTCTGAATGACCCACACCTTCCAGTCCTGAAGCACGAGGCTCTGGCCAATCACTATATTTTGTGGTGACTTGGGCCATTGTTCCAGCTCAGATAGCAAGGTGTGTCTTCGGGTGTAGCATGTCACCCACAGGGGTTGAGCCACACTCACCCATTCCTGTGTGTTCTCTTCCCTCATTTGAATGGCTTCTTCCCAATAAAAGGGTTCAGCACTTGCTCCTCTCTCTCTTTCCATGGGCCCATAAGGTCAGAGGAGCTGTCATAGGACCCAAAGAAAAAGGTCTCTCTGTCTCTTGTGTGGTTATTTTGCACAGCCCAGTTCATCTGGAGTGACCCTGGGTGTTTTTGTCACGAGGAATGCACCACGACATCCTTTGGTCACCATGTTCTGCCTTACCCCAGGCCCAGAGTGATGGAGCGTGGATGACCCTGGACTGAGACCTCTGAGACCATGAGCCCCACAGAGATAAACTCTTCCTTCTCTAAGTTGTTCTTGTCGTGTATTTTAGGCACATTGACAAAGAGCTGACAAACACATCTAGGATCTCATTAGATCAGCAATTCTCAAATATCTGAGGGCTTTTTTCCCCCCAGTGCGGGGGGTGGAACCCAGGGCTTTGTACCTAGGAGGCAAGTGCTCCACCACTGAGCTATACCCCAGCCCTCAGGGCCCTTTTATACTTTAAAAAATTATTGAAGACCCCAAAGAGCTTTTTTTTTGCATAGGTTATACCTATTGGTATACACCATATTAAAAAATTAAGAGAGAAAAAATTTAAAACGTGTATGAATTTACTGAAAAACAATAGCAATCATAAAACCAGTACACATTAATACAAAATAACACATTTTAACAAAAATAATGATATTTTCAGAAAATTAATGAAAAGGGTTGCGTCCTTTTACATATTTGCAGATCTCTCTAAGGGCTGACTTCCTGGAAGACAGCTGTATTTCCATGCATCCTGCATTAGTCTGTTATGGTGTCACATGTCACATGTGACACCATAACAGACTAATCTAAAAATCTCCATTGCACATCACTCGTCAAAGAATGAGAGTGAAAAAACAAAAATTGGCATGCTAGCATCATTATGTAAATAATTTTGAGCTCCCAGACCCCTGAAAGGATCTCCAGACCACACTCTAGAACTCCTGCACTCGACTGACACAGTTCAAAACCACCTGGCACTGATTTTTCTTTAATGTATGATATTTAAAGAGAAGAAGGAAGGAAGGAAAGAAGGGAAGGACTGATTGAGAAATCCTGGCATATTACAATGTCTAAACGAACACAGCAAATACTCTCCAAGTTAGTGGAGAACAAGAAATGAAGCAATAAAATAAAATAAAATAAAAACCTCAGTCCCCAAGGAAGGCCAGAGGGAAGAAAAGAGAAATATTAAAACTCTAGGAAAACAAACAGCACAAGTAGATGTTTCATGTCTTTTTGAATTTAAATAGGTGAGTTCACTCTGTGATAATTCATTTGACCTGTATGCTTATCATTTGGCCCTGTGCAACGTACGTGTATATTTCAATGTGTGTGTGTAGTTCAATGAAACTGTTTAAAATAGTATGACAGAAATAATCCCGATTATATTGAAAAAATATTATTACATAAATATAAAT
Source organism: Marmota marmota marmota (assembly GCF_001458135.2). NCBI lineage: Eukaryota > Metazoa > Chordata > Mammalia > Rodentia > Sciuridae > Marmota > Marmota marmota. Next base: position 11,505,305 of record NW_026000205.1, read on the forward strand.
AAACAAAATGATATAGTTAAATGACACACAGTGTCAAGTTGAAAGACCAGATTGCCAAAAAATCCAACCACTCCACCATGTACCGTGTATACAAGATGCATCTAAAACAAGAATATAGAATGTTACAAGTAAAAGGTTGGGTGAAAGTGTAGCAAGCAAATAGTAACCTCAAAACACATCAGTGTGGCTCTATTAATATCAGACAAAATCAATTTTAAGGCAAAAAAAAAAATGCTCAAAGTTTCAATTCACCAGCAAGACAGAACTACAAGGAGGAAATAGTCAAATTTACCGTCTAGAAAAGCACCTCACACCCTCTCCTTGTCACTGATAGATCGAATAGACAAAAAAGTATGTAAAGGTAGCCGGGTGTGGTAGTGTGCACCTGTAATCCCAGCAGCTGGGGAGGCTGAGGTAGAAAGATCTCAAGTTCAAAGCCAGCCTCAGCAATTTAGCAAGGTGCTAAGTAACTCAGCAAGACCCTGTCTCTAAATAAGATATTTTTTAAAAGGGCTGGGGATGTGGCTCAGTGGTTAAGCACCCCTGAGTTCAATCCCTGGCACCCCAAACACCAACAACAAAAAAGTATGTAAAGATTATAAAGCTTTGAACCCCACAAATTGACAACTTCAATCTGAGGTGTATAAAACCCAGACAGAACCCACCCATCGATTGTAGAATCTGTCTTCTTTTCAAAACTGATTATTTTTCTGGTATTAAAAAGAATACTCAACAAATTTCCAAGAACTGGACCCATTTCAATAATATTCTCTGACCTCAGGGCAATGTAGTTAGAAATGAATAACAAAAGAGAGACGGGAGGTAAAAACCCACATGCCTAAAAACAAAGAAACATTTCTAAACTCAACAGCCAAAGAAAAACGTCCTTTGGAAATTAGAACTGACACAGACCTCAAACTGACAAAAATTCTGCAAATCAAAATCTGTTCTAAACTGTCCTTACAGGGAAATCTATGAACTTAAGCACTTACATGAGGATCTGTTAGGAAGAGAGAGTGAAGTTAATGAAACCCCCAACTTAAAAAAGAAAATGAAGTAAGTAAAAAAGATTTAAGAAAGTACAAGGAAAATAAATAGGAATAAAGATTAATGAGATAGACAACAGAGAGAATGCTGGAAAGGGTCTTGATTTTCTAAAGAATACAAATGACAGATCTCTGGCAAGATGGATCAGGGAAAAAAGAAGAAAACTCAAAAGGACAGCGCTTGGCAAAGAACCCTGACCTGGGCTTCTTCAGCCTGCATAGACTCTTCCCCGCAGGACTCTTTTTCTTGCTCTTGAGGCAGCACCTGCTGTGGTTAGGGTGCTGGTGGGGAACCTTCAGGTGCCCACCTTGCATTGCAGACTTGCCCATGCTGAGATGTGCACCCAGCCTGTGGATCCCCTTTTCTGGATCAGGGCCAGGGTCAGAAATAAGAGCTCTGCTGTAGGTGAGTAAATGCCACCACCTCCTAGATACTGAGTGGTGAAGATAAGGAATCCAAGATTCTGATGTCCTAGGATGCAAGGGCTTGTGGCTTACTGTAGGAAATGTCACCAAGCCCAAGGAAGGAAATGAAAACACTCACTCATTGGGTGAGTTGGAGTTGAGGTGCCTGTGACTCTCTTTGGCTGTTCAGAGGGGCACAGGAGAACTCACCCAGTTCTGACTCAATGTCTCCCTTTTGGAGCCCCCTCCCCAAAAGGCGACACCATCTATTCTCCCGTGAAGCTGTCGTTGACCATGCCTGCACTCGCCTTTCCTTTCTTTACGGCCGCCTCCCTGGCTTTTCTCCACTCGGCCGACAGGGAAGCCCCCCAGGTCTGCAGCCTCCGCAGTTCCCTATCAAAGGCCCTGCGCGCGGCTGAGGAGGAGAAGTAGAAAATCAAGGGATCGATGCAGGCGTTCAGAGCGCTGAAGAGCACGGCGCACGCGCGCCAATTCTGGCTGCTCTTCTGGAAGAACCCCACCACGTGGGACACATTGTAGGGCCCGAAGCAGACCAGGAAATTGAAGAGGGTCACAGCGGCCAGCCCCACGGCTCTCCAGCGCTTCTTGGTCCCCACTTGGGGTCTGGAGAGCATGATGTGCACAAAGCGCCAGTAGCAGAAGGTGGTGACGGCCATGGGGATGAAGAAGAGGACCAGGCACAGCTCCAGGCGCACGGGCAGCACCACGTCCAGCTGCTCTTTGGTGAAGTTCTCGTAGCAGACCGGGAGGCTCTCGGGGTCACTCACGTTGTGGGTTGGCAGGTATTGGACAATGATCACAATGCTGCAGTGTCCGAAGGACAAGATGCCAGATACGAGGGCGGCGATCACGCCGTACAGGGGCCGGCGGGAGAGCTTGTACTGCACCGGGAAGGCCACGCTGCGGTAGCGCTCGATGCTGATGCCCGCCAGGAGCCACGTGCTGCAGTAGATTCCGCTGTAGAAGCCGTAGGCCGTGAGGGCACAGAGGGCATTCCCTAGGGGCCACAGGAAGTCGTAGGCTGCCTCAATCATCTTGAAGGGCAGCAGCAGCAGCAGGAGGTCCGCCACTGTCAGGCTGAGCAGCAGGATGTGCACGGGCGCGGGATGCGGCTGGCGGACCCGCCCCACGAAGGCGCGCAGGGCCAGGAGGTTGGCGGGGAGACCAAAGAAAAAAGATATGCAGTAAATGAAGAGAAGTCCCATGCTTCGGGGCTCTGGGGCCATCCTTCCTGAAAAGACGGAAAGATAGGATGGCTCCTGATGGGATCAGTCCCAAACCAAGGCGAATCCATGATCAACTTCCTTGCAGTAGTCAGACCCCGCGGGGCCCAGAGAAATTAAGACCAACCCTTCCTGTGACGTTTGTTCTGCTCGCTGTGGGTGGTGGAGCAAGAAGGCCACGCTGCTTCCCCATCAAATTACTTCTTTAGCACCTTCCTCCTCTCTATCCCACTCCCCACCCACCAAAAAAAAGCTGGGTTGGGGGGACTAGATCCCTATGATTTTCCCCCCAGCACTGGGGATCAAACCAAAGGCTTTGCCAACACACATGTGGCAAGCACTCTACTGATCTACATCCCAGCCCTTTTTATTTTATTTTGAGACAGGGTGTCCCTGCAGCTGGCCTTGAACTTGTGATCCTCCTGCCTCAGCCTCCCAAGTTGCTGGGATTATAGGCATGTGCTACTACACCCAGCCAAAAAAAAAAAAAGTTCCTTAAGAATTCTGGGTGCCTCAGAAGCCTCCTTAGGAAGTATCCAAGTCTTTATTAGAAAGGGCACTTCATGAGGGCAGCCATGCTATCTGTCTTGCCCACCATTGTGTCTTTAGTACCTAGAACTGTATCCATTGCATAGTAGGTGCTCAGCAAATATCTGGGAATGATGAATGGGTCTGTGAACAGAGAGGAAGGAAAAGCGGCTTTATCATGAAGAAGCAGACAAGACTGTCTTGAGTTTTCAAATTCTACTCCAGTTTTACTCAGCCTATCTGTGGGGTTTTTTTTCTTTCCTTATCTTTACCCTTTTTTTCTTTTCTTTCCCCAAGTTCTTGTGTTGGAACTCAAGTTCCTCAGTGGCACCCTTGAAAGTGCAAATTTGGTTGAGGATAAGGGGACAACAGCTTAAGCCCCAGGTGAGCAGCAGATGCCCAATTTCTCCATTCCAAGCAGAGCCTAATGAAGAAAGCCTGGGGGTTTAATTGGAAAAATGGAAGGGGCCTGATCAGGGCCAAGTCACTAGGATTGCTGTCCCAGCCATGCCTCAGATTAGAGCTCTGGGAAAGTCACTGACCCCACTCAGCATGGCCTTCACTCCCCGTGCACCACACCTAGCCCATGATTCCCCAGAACTACCATGATTCCCAGCATGCACTGCAAACTCCACCCTCTCTTGATCCCTAAGGAAAGAATATGCACAAGTAAATCAAGAGTGACCTTAAATCTGCCCAATTTATCATTCAAGGTGACATTTAAAATAAACCCCAAGGACCTGGGTGTGGTGGCTCACACCTGTAATCCTGGTGACTCTGAAGGCTGAGACAGGAGGATCACAAATTTGAAGCTACCCTCAGCAACTTAGCAAGGCCCTCAGCAACTTAGGGAGACTCTTTCTCAAAGTAAGAAATAAAAAAGCCTGGGAATGTAGCTCAGTGTTAAAGCATCCCTGAGTTCAATCCCCAGTGCCTAAATAAATAAATTAATTAAATATAATGTGAAGGGCTGGGGGTGTGACTCAGGGTGTGCTTAGCATGTGTGAGTCCCTGAGTTCAATCTCAGCCTAGTAATTAAATTTGATTTAATTTAAAAATACACTAAAACCTGAGACCTCCACCTAGTCTTGATAACATATTCCTTGGCCCATCTGCATATCTCTTTGGTGTTTGAGATCTGGCAGGCAGAGACGAGACACATGGGAGATTCCGCACAGACCCTCGCCAGCACCATCTCTCCGACAGACACGCTCTGGCCTCTTTTTCACTCCGTGACCTCTTTCCACCCCACACTCTGCCCGCTCTTCACGAGTGATCCACAGTCCTTCCTTCTATCCCATCTCTTCCCAGGGAGGCATCTGACCTCACTAGGCTTTTCCCTGAGCACTGGCGAAGGTTGGTCTCTTGCCTTTTCCTGGAGGTAGACAGATGGCTGGTCAAATCTGCTGGGTCTCAGGAGCAGGTGGAGCCTTGTCTAACTGGACCTCTTTCTCCTCTTCCTCTTGCAACAGGCTTTTATACCTGGGAGAGTCCTGCAGTCAAAAAGAGGGAAGTCAACAGATGAGCTTTTCCTGGGATAACTCGATCCTTTTGAGTCTCCTGCTGAATTCTGTCCCCAACAAACATATTTTCCCCAGCACCCAAATTGCAATTGTTCTTTCAGATTCCTCTTCTCTCTGTGTCCTGACAAGCTGCCTTGTGCTTTCTTTTCCTGGGAAGTTATCTCAAATGATGCTGCACCTATAGCCACATCTTGCTCCACCTGATCCTCCCCGCCTTTTTTTCCAGAGGTCCTCAACCTGATCGATTTCTGTTCTCTTTTGAGGAAGCTCCAACTCAAACTGCTCAGCATTGCAAACTTTGCTGGACTTCCTCTGACCCCTCCAGTCCCTTCTTACAAATCCTCCCATGACAGACCTGCACTCTCCTGAGTCCAAATTGCTGAGCCAGGTTCTGGGTCTTTCTATTCATTCCCTCCCCAGTGGGCTGTGCCGTGCCTGGGACGCCCTCTCTTCCCACTGTTGTTCCCTCATGTTCTGTGTAGGACCCACATTGCTCACTGGTGGCACCTCAGGGTGAAGAGATGGACACTTGCAAGAATGTTTTCTCTCTCCTCGGGGAACGTGGATGTCTTGTCACTGGTTGCCTGTCCCTGCCAGCAGAGACTGTCCTTCTTCCCCCTGACCTGGGAGGAGTGATGTGCAGCCAAGTTTACCCCCTTGTAATCATCTCTTGTCATTTCGCTCTTCACTCTGATACCCACGTGGTCTCCCCATGTTCCTGCTCCCTAACCCACACCGTGCCTCCCAAAATGGGGGTTCAGGAAACGACTTTGAAAGTTTGGTACACACAGCAAGCAAACAATGTAACTCTCCCTGCGCCTCTGCCAAGTTCATTTGTGCCATTTTGTTGCATTGGATTTAATAACAGAAACTCCCTGGAAAGGTGAAGGTTGCTGGACCCGGGTGCTCTCAGAACCAAGCATGTGAGCTGGCTCCCAGGTCAGGAAGAGAGCTGTAGAGACCAAGAGCCATTTCCAAGCCCGTGGGAATCTCCTGATAGGTCCACTTCCGCCCCTGGTAAAGGGCAGTGCCTTGAGGGGTGACCCTGGCTCCTCTGGAAGTGGTCTTTGTACAGTTTGTCCTTAGAAACGAACCCTAGCACTGTCCCTTACCTAGGAAAATAACTCAAATACTCGTGGAGCATCAGGATGAAGGCTGGGCGCGCCCCTAGAGCTTGCCCTGTTGGAGGCGCAGGAGGCTGAACACAGAGGCAGGGCGGGCTGCTGGGCCTCGAGGGCTGGAGGAAGAGTGCGTGGGAGCAAGCTGAAAGTGCCGACTGCAGTGTGAAAGTGTGCCCCCAAGGAGGCTTGCCTCATCTGTTGACCTGTCTTCCCCTCCTGGCCTTTGATGTGTCTTGATAAGCTACAGCAGCCAGTCAGAATCTGACCGCCCCCGCTGGTTCAGCCCACTTCCGATGTCTTGAAAACAGAAATTCACAGAGCCCTACTGTCCTCTTCAGCATTCAACAGTGACAGACAGGGCAAAGGTCAGACCTAGGGCACTAAAACAGAAGAGTCTGGTGCAGAGGCACATACCAGTGATCTCAGTGACTAAGGAGGCTGAGACAGGAGGACTGCAGGCTCAAGGCCAGCCTCAACAACTTAGCAAGACCCTATCTCAAAATGAAAAATAAAAAGGGCTGGGGATGTGACTCAGTGATAAAGCACCCCTGGGTTCAATCCCTAGAGGGAAAGAGAGGGAGAGGGAGGGTGAGGGAAGAGAGAGAGAGAGAGAATATGGATGACAGGGAATATTATAAGATGACACAGAGATCTTTGGTCATATGTACAGCCACATGTGCTAATAGAGAAAGCAAAGGGAGAGAACATGCTGGTTCTTTGAAAAGATATACAAGTTTGATAAGCTCTTAGCCAAACTAATAAAAAGAAAAAAAGCCCAAATTACTTAAATTTGAGGTGAAAAAGGAGAAATCACTACCGACATCTCAGAAATCCAGTAGATCATCAGGGACTATTTGAAAACTTAGACTCCAATAGATTGGAATACCTAGAAGAAATGGATATATCTGTAAACAAATAAAATCTACCAAAAAGGAATCAAGAGGACACAGAAAACCTAACTTGGAATGAGGTAGGAGCAATAATAAAAAGCCTTCCAACAACAAAAAGCCCAGGACCAGATGGATTCTCAGCTGAATGCGACTAAATCTTTAAAGAAGAACTAATGGCAATACTCCTCAAATTATTCCATGAAATAGAAAGGAGAGCAACACTTTCAGATTCATTCTATGAAGCCAGGATCACACATATCAAGACCAGATAAAACACATCAGAGAAAGAAAACTATAGACCAACAGCCCTGATAAACTTAGATGCCAAAAAATACTTATTAAAATATTAGCAAATCATGTTCAACATTATATTAAGATTATTCACCATGACCAAGTTAGTTTTATTCCAGAGATGCAAGGATGGTTTAACATATGCAAATCAATATAATCATCAAATAAACAGAATTAAGACAAAAATCACTTAGATTTCAACAAAATTTAGCACTTATTCATGATAACACAAAAACATGAAGATACTAGGGATAGAGGAACCTACCTCAACATCATAAAGGTTACATAAAAATAAACAAAAACTCAAAGCCAACCTCAAAGTAAATGGGGGAAAGTGAAAGCATTTCTTTTAACATCTAGGACAAAGATGTCCACTCTCACCACTCTTACTTAACATATTGCTGGAAATTCTAGCCAAAACAATTAGGCAAGAGAAGGAATTAAAAGGGATAAAAATAGGAAAAGAAGAAGTTACGTTATCACTGTTTGTAGATGATATGATCCTATGCATAGAAGATCAAAAAAACTCCACCAAAAGACTTCTAGAACTAATAAACAGTGTGGGGACAACAGGTTATCTATATCTAGAAGAATGAAATAGACCCTTATCTTTCACTCTGCACAAAAATCAAATCAAAATGGATCAAAGAGCTCAGAATTAGACCAGAAACTATGCAACCCCTAGAAGAAAAGGAAGAGTCAATTCTGCAGCTACAAAGAACAGGCAAAGACAATAGCCCCCCTAAAGCTCAGGAAGTAATGCCAAGAGTTAATCAATGGAATGGCGTCAACTTAAAAAGCTTCTGCACAGCCAAGGAAACAATTAGGAATGTGAAGACAGAGTCCACAGAACGGGGAAAAATCTTTGCTAGCTACTCTTCTGACAGAGGATCAGTAGCTAGAATATATAAAGAGCTCAAAAAACTTTACACCAAAAAATCAAATAACCCAATTAATAAAGGGGTCAATGAATTAAACAGACACTTCTCAAAAGAAGAAATACAAATGGTCCACAAATACATTTAAAAAAAGGTTCAACATCATTAGCAATGAGGGAAACGCAAGTAAAACTACACTGAGACTCCATCCCAAGCATCAGAATGGCAGCCATCAAGAATACAAATACTAACAAATGCTGGGCAGGATGTGGAGAAAAGGACACGTTTACACTGTTGGTACAACTGTAAATTAGCACAGCCACTATGGAAATGTGGTGAAGTCTCCTCAAAAGACTAGACATGGGACCCCCATGTGACCCAGCTCTGCCACTCCTTGGTATCTACCCTGAAGAATTAAAGGCACCTCACTCCAGAAATCCCTGCACACCCATGTTTACCAGCACAGTTCCCAATAGGCAAACTCTGGAACCAGCCTAGGTGTCCATCAGTGGATGGCTGGATAAAGAAAATGAGCTATATATACACAAGGGAGTTTTATTCACCCACAAAGAAATATGAAATTACAGCATTTTCAGAAAACTAGAGCCCATTATGTTAAGGGAAATAAGTCAAACTCAGAAGGTTAAGGGCCTTCTGGTTTCTCTCATGTGCGGAAGCTAGAGAGGAAAAAGGAAAAGAAAAGTGGGGGCGGATCTCGTGAAATCAAAGGGAGGTCAGTAGAGGAAAGGGACCAGGGGTGGGAGGGGGTGGGTAGGGAGGGCAGAAGTGCTGGGGAGTGATATTAGCCAAATTACATTTTAATATTGTGTGCATGTACCAATATGTAGCAAATCCTATACATACGTACCACTATAGTGCACCAATTTAAAAATGTAGGGAAAAAGCTGTAAGTAGGTCATTTCCTTCTTCTACGCAAAATCTCACAGTGTGTCTCCATCATCAAATCGGGAGCCTCACTGTGTGCTGCGGAAGATGATCCCACCATGATCACACCACGCTCACACTACCACGCAGTAGGACAGAATCCCCCGGTGTTGGCCTCCTTCCCCCAGTCCTCTCTGACCTCCTCTTCTCTTCTCCTCTGGTTCCTTGAGGCACAGCTCTGGGGGATGCAATTGGATGATATCTTTCAAAATTAAAAAAAAAAAAAAGCCACACCATTTGACACAACAGGCTGACATCTACAGATTCCTTGTTAGATGTCTTTTCCTGTGGGCACAAAACATTTTTTCATCACAGCGTTTTTTGGTCGGTTACATTTTCGTTTTATGATAAAGAAGAGTGGGAGCAACCTAGGTCCATCAGCAAAAGCTCTGGTTCGGTAGAAACCGTGGGGCGTCCAGGTAGTAGCGACCTAGGACATCTGCTGCCAAGACTGAGCAGGCGACCTGGAGATGCTAGTGTAGGTCAGACTACGAGATTTGCTCAGCAGAGAAAGCAAGGAACGTAGAAGAACCAAAAGCTGTAAGAGAAGGGGACGTCCTGCGACGCCCCTCAGTCGTACCTCTGAGCAGCCCCACGTCCCAGCTCTCACTTGTGCCGGAGAACAGGTGGTGGAGGAGGGCCAGCTCCCAGTCGCTCAAGTTCCATTGCAGCAGGACAGGACACAGATGGAGCCTGGGGCCAGGCCAAGTAGGAAGAGAGGCTGGGCTTCAGGGGAAGGGGAAGAGGCCTCTGAGGAGCTGGTGCTTAGGAGGCTCCTGAAAGCAAGGAGGGTGTGGGGTGGGAGCTGGCGGGACATCTACGCAGAGGGACAGCCAGCCCTGAGAGCAGCTGCCATGTGTCCGAGGAGCCCAAGGAAGCCAGAATGGCTCTGGGGGGACCAAAAGCAGAGTCATGGGAATGAGGTCAGGACAGTCAACAGGACCCAGATTTTGTGGGGCCTTGTGGCTGTGATCAGGATGGGAGGATGGTGGGAAATCCCAGAGAGCAGGGGCGGGGCGTGGTCTGCTTCACGCTGTTAAAGGATCCCTCTGGATGCTGAGTGAGGAAGACTCGGGGGAAGGATACCTAAAAGTGTGCTCAATGGCTGTCCCTGGGAAGGGGTGCTGGGCATTGGGGTGGATCCTTGTATATCCTTTATGAGAAGAATTCTGCACGTGTGTGTGTGTGTGCGCGTGTACGTGTGTGTGTGTTTGTGTGTGTGTAATCTTACTCCCAAGTAAAAGCAAGCCTGGCAGTGGTGCATACCTGTAAACCTAGTGACTAGGGAGGCTGAAGCAGGAGGATCACAAGTTTGAGGCCAGCCTCAACAACTAAGTGAGACCCTGTCTCTGAATAAAAAAATTAAAAAGGCTGAGGATGTAGCTCAGTGGTAAAGCACCGTGGGGCTCCATCCCCAGTACCAATCAGTGAAAGAATGAATGAATGCATGTATGCAAAAATACCCACAGCTAACACACCCTGAGCATTCATTATGTGCCCTGTCGCCCAGCACGGGGATCTGAGATTGCCCATGTAATTGAGAAGCCGTGCAGTGGACACCATCCAGACAGCCTTTTCTTGGGTTGAGCTCTTGTTTGGGACCAAAGTAGAATGCACAAGGAAAAAAGACATGACTCCCGGTCTCACAGCAGTTGGGTCTGTGAGCCTCAACCCCAACCACACTTGCATCACCACGCTGCTGGCCAGAGATGGCCAGTCCAAAGGAGCTGCTGCCGTCCATGCGCTGTTTCCGTGTGGTCTTGTTTTTCTGATTATTAACGGGCTGCGCATCTCTCGGCAGCCTGCAGGCTTTCTGAGCTCCTAATCACTGTACTGAACTTGTGTCTCGGTGATGGCTCTTAATTGCAGCCCTGGAGGCCGACACTGGCTCATTTGGAATTTAATGATAAGATAGTGGGGAGCTGGGAGGTTTGCCAGGAAAGCTGGAGAGCCGGGCTTTGAGAGGAAAGGAGACCGTGCAGCCGGGACCACATTAAATGTCGTGCCACTGACCAGTGCAGTGAGGACACAGGACCCCCTCCCACTCCCCCACCCCCCACACACTGGACTCTAACCTAGGGCGCGTTTATTCACTACTGCCACTGCCAGAAGCAACTCTCCACTCTCCGTCCTTCTCTGTGCCCTTGACCTCAGAATCAGACCTCGGGGCAGATGCATCTGATGACGTGCAGGGGTCGGGGAGGCTTGGAAACAGGTCCCAAGGTGACCAGCTTCTCTGGTGGGAGAGCCATACCTGGATGGTTCCCTTCACACAAAAGGCATTCAGAAGAGTAGGAAGATGACCAATGTCCCCAACACGGTCTGTCAGCGGTCAGGAAAAGGTACACCACTTCCATATTTTGAGGTTCTCCATCTCTGAAGAAAAGGAATGATGAAATGACAAACGAGACGACCCAAGCCACCCCATCTTTAACGCGCTTACATGGGAGAATAGCATTCTTAACAGGAAGTCAGAAATGAATTGTGTGGCTTCAAAAATCCATTTTAGGACTTTGGTTTTTGAAAGTAGAGGGTCAAGAAATGGGCATCAGTTTAACGTTGGGTTGTGTCGAGACACGTCTGTGAGTGTACTTAACCTCATTGAGTAACGGTGCCAGGGGAGGGATCCTGAGGCCTGGGCCAGAGGCCTCCAGGCTGCAGGCAGGGACAGATGGTCCAGGGCAGAGATCTGCTCGGGCAGCAGCCCCCCCCTCCCCAGGCTGTCTGGTCCCTCCAGCTGGCCAAGATGTTGGGGGACGCTGAATGCCAAAGGGACAAGGTACTGCACGTGGAGCTTGCTTTTCTTAGAGTAAAAACTCCTGCTTTCAACCCCTGAGACATGGGGGCACAGCACACCCCCTCCCCAGCTCCAGCAGTCAGTGTGGGCAGGCAGAGCGCATAAAATGATTTACCTGCTCATCCCAGCTAACTCTGCGAATCCCCATGCGCCAGCACCTGCGCTAGTTGGTCAGAATCCAGGGCACAAATGTTTTCTCATTATCATTTCTTTATTTTTTAAAAATGGTGTAACAATGCATGCGTACGACCTTATTAGAAAACATCCGACAAAACAGAAGTAAAATATGAAACGCCATTCACTTCTCCAAGGCACTTCTCGCTTCCTGGAAGGAACTTCAATTTGTTTATATCCTTGTGTGTACATGTGCGGACGTACAGATTAAAATGTACAAATAAAATCGTACTATATAAGTGTGTTTTGGTATATAAGTGTGCATGCACACGCACATCTCATATGTGTGTTTCAGTTGACCATTTCATGTCAGTGCATACAGATCTACCTCAGTGCTTCAGTGTCTATTTATCTCTGAGAAGGCTTCAGGTGGATTTTGGGATACATAATTGATGACATTGCCAGGTCAAAGAGGTGACTTCAAATTTTTTGCTAGACATTTTCATATTACTTTCCTGAAAATGTTCAGTAATTCACATTTTCACCTACTGAACATAAGAATATCCACTTCTATGCATCTTTAAAAAATTTTTTTTTGTAGTTGTAGATGGACAGAATGCCTTTTTTTATTTGTGTATTACTATGTTTAATGTGGTCTAAGGATCGAACTCAGTGCCTCACACATGCTAGGCAAGTGCTGCGCTACTGAGCCCCAGCCCCAGCCCTCTGTGCACTTTTTCCAACACAGCTGTTTGAATCTTTTATATTTTTGTCAGTCAGGATGGGTAAATGATGATTTTTGCTGGTTTGTTTTATTACATGTGGGGGATTTTTCCTACTGAAGTAATGTAAGTTCATTTCAAATCAATGTGGGGAAAAATGTATTAATATTTAGCAAATAAGGTTGGGATAATTGACTACTCATTTGGAAGAATTACAACTAAACAACAAAAGTTAAAACTAGTGAATTAAAGATTAAATACATTTTTAAAACTATAAGAGTTGTACATGGATGATATAAATTTTTATGCCTTATAAATGAGAAAGAGTTTTTCTAGCAAGATATAAATGGAGAAGTCATCAAACAAATGATGACAAATTTGAGCACATAAAAGCATAAAACTTATGCAAAAAAATTGGTTATCAACAAAGTCAAAGACCACTATCTTTCCATATTGCAAGTCAAATAAGAAAAAGGCAAGTACAGAAAGAATTCAAATAACTATACATAGTATGCAAATATCCTCAACCCATCTTTTCATCAGGGAGAAGAGAATTAAAATAGTGCTGTGTGTGATGGTTAATTTTATGTGTCGGCGTGGCTGAGCCACAATGCACAGCCATTTTATCACTTAAGTGGGTGGACTTGGAGGAAAGCAGAATGTGCCCTGTGGTGTGGGTGGGCCTCGTCCCATCAGTTGAAGGCTGGCCTCCCCCCACAGGAGAGAATTCAGCCGCAGACAGCTTTCAACATCATCTGCAACTCTGGCTCTTCCTGGTTTGCCAGCAGGACTTTGGACTAAAACTGCCGTTCTTTCCTGAGTACATATATACACAGGCATCCTTATTGATTCGGTTTCTCTAGAGACCTCTAAATGTTCCTAGATGTTAAGTATCGAGTTCCTAAATGTTAAATATCAACTTTCTAAAAACTTAAAAATACTATGTTTTCTTTTTTTGGAAGGGTTATGGGTCTCTTACACAATGTTGGGGTTGGTTCAGCTGAAGAAGGTAATTTATTGCTATTTAACAAAACCTCAATGGATAGAGCATTTAATTCAGCAGTACTGCTTTTAGAGAATGCCCACGTACTCCGGTCCTTTTGTGAAAAAGATGTTCCTTGTAGTGTTATTTCTTTTTTAAATTTCTTTTGCCTTTGTTTATTTTTATGTGGTGCTGAGGATCGAACTCAGTGCCTCACACATGATAGGCAGGTGCTCTGCCACTGAGCCACAGCCCCAGCCCCTGAAGTGTTATTTTTAATGGTGGAAAATCAGAGTCACTTTTTGAGATTCATTCATTTGTCAAATACCAAATACTTACTCTGTGCTAGGCCTATTTTTAGTCACTCCCCTGGACACAACAATCTCTGTATCCATGAGTTCTACATCTGTTCATTTAGCCTGTTACAGATCTGATGATTTAACCCATTATAGATCTAAAAAAAAATTTTAATTGCATCCGTTCATTAAACATGAACGGAGTTTTTATTCCTCATCATTATTCCCTAAACAATACAGTATAACAACTATTTACATAACATTTGCCTTGTACTAGGTATCACAGGTGATCTAGAGTTGACCTAAAGCCTATGGGAGGATGTGAATTGGTTAAATGCAAATACTGGCCATTTTATATAAGTGACTTGCATATCTGCAGATTGGGTCTACAGGGAGTGCCCAGGAACCAGTCCCCCTTAGGGACCAAGGAAAGACCATCCTGATAAATAAGACGGCTGTCATGGTGACTGTGGTCATGAGCTTCCCAGGCTAGTAGGAAGAGTCACATGAAATAACTGGACACAGAAATACATAAATCAAACTGCCATGGTGCAGTATAAGATAACATCAAAGGAGAGGGGCACTTGAGACGGGGTGATCAGGGACAGTCCCTCCATCACAGATAACACCAGAGAGAAAGCTGGAGGAAGCCGGCGGCCAGTCAGGTGAAGCGTGGAGGAAATGGTGTGTGTGATGCCGAGAGCTGGCCTTGAGGGTCAGACAGAGGGCCGGGCCAGGTCACAGTGATGGTGGGGAGCCCCAGGGGAGCGGAGAGAGGGAGGTGGGGCCGGATGGAACACAGCCTCAGAGGCCAGGGAGAGGGAGTCAGAATGGGAAGTGTGGAAAGGTTTTATTTGGGGCAGGGACATGATCCAATTCACGCTTCTCAAAGTTCCCTCCTCAAAGGCACTAACGGGAATGAGGATGGGAAGAAAGACCAGGTTGGAAGCCTCTGCAGAAGACCGGGTGAGTGAGGGAGGTGGTCGTGGAGTGGGAGAGAAGCAGATTTCTATAAGGCATGTTCGAGAAAGAGAAGCGATAAGGCCTGAGGGTGAACTGGATATGGGATGTCAAGGAGAAGGCACTACCCACTGTCAGAATGTCCAGAAAAAAAAAAAAAATGCTGACAGTGCCAAGCCCTGGATCTCTCAGATTGCTGGAGGGATGGCTACTCTGGCAAACAGTGAGAAGAGATCTTAAAAAGTTCAGATCTCCTACGCCGGTGGTGGTGGTGCATGCTTGTAATTCCAGTGGCTCAAGAGGCTGAGGCAGGAGGATCTCAAGTTCGAGGCCAGCCATAGCAACTTCGCAAGGCCCTAAGTAACTTAGCAAGACCCTGTCTCAAAATAAAACATAAAAAAGGACTGGAGATGTGGCTCAGTGGTAAAGCACACCTGGTTCGATCCCTAGTATCCCCTCTCCCCAAAAAGTTAAATATACAATTACCATAAGATTTAGCCTCCCTCTTCTGGGTCAATACACAGACCTAGAGAGATGAAAACTGTCCACACAAAAGCTGGGACATACGTGCCCAGAGCAGCATAATCCCTCCAACCTGGGGAAGTGGATAGACCACTGTGTTATCTAGACACACACAGGAGCCCCCCAGGAATAAAGGAATCAGGCCATTGCTACCCACCACCATGTGGAGGAATCTCAGAGACATTATGCCGAGTGAAGGAAGCAGGCCCCAAGGAAACAAGCCACATGGTTTCATTTATGGGACATTCTTGAAAGTTTTATCAAAATCTTTTTTATCTTTAGCAATAGAGACCGACCTGTGGTTATCACTGGGGCAGGGTGAGGGACGACGTGCCACTAATTCCTTTTTTATCTCCATTGTGGGGATGCTTCCAGGAATCTCTAGATGTCTCAAAATTCTCGGAACGGCACACTCCTTCCTGGAAAAGTGGGCTTGTGTAATCATTTTTAAAAAATTTAAAAGAATTAAATTTTTTTCTTTCTTTCTTTTTTTCTTTTTTTTAAGAATGACTCTAGGGTTTCTGGCAGGGCAGACAGGGAGATGAGGTTGTCATTTATAGAGGTGACTGAGTAGAGGGGCCAGATCTGGGGGATGAGACGGAGAGGTGGAGAGCTCAGTTTGGACTGGTGGAGTTGGGATGTCCCCACACAGAGCTGGAGACAGGCCATCTGGGGCTGGAGAGGGAGAGACGTAGGTAGGTCGCCCATGTTGAAAGCTGGTCATGGATCAGATGCTTGGGAGAGGGTGGAGAGCACGAGAAAACCAGGGCTGAGCCTGAGGAGGCCCTCCCAGGGCAGGGGCAGGAAGAAGGGCCACGCCTGAGTCGGAGGATCAGCGACCTGGAGTCTGGGCGCTCCCTTCCCGGCCTGGCCTGTGTCCTCCAGATACTTCCCCGGTGGGTGAGGGAGAGGGCCGCAGGGGTGGCAGGGACCTCCCAATGAGAACGAGGGACTGGTAAAAGCATTGTAGAAAGTCAGAAGGTCCCAGCAACTGCTGCAGCCGTGCTCTGCCTAAGGATGGGGACCCATTCTGAGAAACGTGGCCAGTTGGTTTCGTTGTTGTGTGAACAGCCCAGAGAGAACTTCCACAAACCTCGGTGGTCCCGGCCAGTTGCTCCATGTGACCTCTTGATGTCAGCAAACACGAGATGCAGGAGGCTGTGAGGGTAACAGAGCAGATTGTTTTGCAGTAAACATTTTTAAAAAAATAGATAGGAGCCCATTAAAAGTGTGGCATGACACATACACAAACCAGCAGCAGAGTCACTTATTGTGATTGCCGAGCGTGATAGACGGCACGGAACTGTGTGTGCTCTGCTTTTTATGTGACAGGTCATGCCGCAGATTTGTCAACACCGGCATCAGCACAAATGTGAGTGGCACGTCGAATTCTTATGTCACTACAGCCATGATGTCACTAGCTGATAGGAACCCACCATAACCTCATGGGATCTCCATCATCCATGTGATCCGGCATGGACTGAAGTGTCACTAATGTGACTGGCGCATGCCTGTATGTGTTTTCACCTCTGGGCCAAAGTATCTCTGAGCTGAGCTTATGGCAAAATCCCACTCCCCCCCATCCCACCCCCATGTACCTTCCCCACTCAGGCACAGCATCTGGGGACTCCTTGACCTCCACTGCCAAAGGCCACAACCTGAGAGCCTAGAAGCCCATCCAATACTTGGACATTCTGAATTTGTTTTCAGCTTGTAAAAATGTAAGATTCCAAAAACAGCAATGACAACTGGAGTTTCAGCTTGAAAATTTGGCAGATGCAATAGTCCTGTGGCCCACAGCCCCCTCAGTGACAAGTCACAGTGGAATGACTCTCCTGTTCACCACAGCTCCACCACTCTGTTGGGTTCTCCAGCACCAGGATAAGCTCTGGTTGCCCTCTACCACCTGTCCGCACCCTGGCTTCTACCCTTGGGTGAACCTGCAAGATCCCTGCGCAGTCACGACTTCTGCAGAGTGACACAGACAAAGCAGAGCCCTTCTGGCCTTGACCTTGTTATGTACCTGTCTATTTTGCACGTGGAGGTGAGATGACACAATTTTTCAAACTCAGCCCTGCTGAGGCTTTCTTTTCATAAAATATAGCGCCTTCATTTGAAGCTCACTGTGCAATACCACTGGCCTTGCGATGTGACCCCCTCCATAATCAAGTTACTGAGCATTTCCACCACCCTAACGTGCCCCTGGGGACCTTCACATTCAGTCTCCTCCTCCTCTCTCAACCCCGCACCCTGACAACCAGGGTCTGCTTTCTGTCAGAAGCTACCCTGGGAATCAAAAGGTCAGCCCGACAACGCACCAGGAGAAGCCCTGGCCCCACGATCCCAGGGCAGTCTCACGAGAGTGTTGGGGGGGGGAGTGGGGGGGCAGCGGCGCTCGTGCAAATAAATCATTTGATTGATTGTTTTTCCAAGAGTAAGCCCCGGGGAGTTCTTTTAATGAAGATTTTAAAGGAGACTTTCGAAGAACCCTATTGTAAGCACAGAGACGAGCTGGAGAACAATGAGGGGAGGGGGGACCAGGGAGCAGCAAGCCCCTGATTGAGTGCATTCGCTGTAGGTAATAACCAGGGCTCTCAGGAAAGCAAACCCTGTCTTCAGATGAGCATCGTGGGTGTCATGGTCACTCTGTGGGCGAGAAGACTGGGCAGGGTGACTCTCCTGCTTCTAAGAACTCTGAACAGAGAGAGCTGCCCTCCTACAGAACATGCGTGACTCGTGACCCCCCAGCCCCCTGTTTGTCCCTCTGTTGTTTCTGTGGCATCCAAGATCCCATAATAAGCATGAGAAGCTTTACCTATAAAAGTGCAAGTTGCAATCAAGTCTGCAGGTCAGATGGTGTTTGACCTTAGAAAGGGTCCTGTCTGCTGTGTCCAGGTAGGTTTAGCCAGACGGCCATCAAATGTCCCCTCCTGAATGAAGGGAGTCCTGGCGTCTTGGTACCAGAGCTAGTGACTGGAACCATAAGACGCTCCCCTGAGTTCAGTCATAGCAGGTAAGGCAGACATTAAGATGACCCAGCCAGATGTGGTGGTGCCCGCCTGTCATCCCAGCAGCTTAGGAGACTGAGGCAGGAGGATTGCGAGTTCAAGGGCAGCCTCAGCAAATTAGCAAGACCTTGTCTCAAAATAAAAGAGGGCGGAGGATGTGGCCCAGTGGTAAAGTGCCCCCTGGGTTTAATCCCCCACAGATCCTACAAAGCAATCAGGCAGAGTTTAGACACCAGGTAAGTTCGGATAGGATGCAGGATAACCAAAATACAGGCTGATCAGCTGATTTATTAGAGTTAGGATGCATTTGACTGCAAGTGAGAGAATATGTGGCAATAGAGAGTCAACCAACCACAGGGTCATTTATTGATGGTGAGTTTGGAGGTAGGTGGTCCCAGCTCAACAATGTCCAGGGCCCAGACCCTTTCCACTTTTCTGCTCTGCCACCCTTAGTTAGATGCTTCCTTATGGCTCCAATGTGGCTGCTGCAGCTCCAAGTATCACGTCCTTTCATAAAAGCTTCCAAGTCAGGAAGGAAGAGAGTAGCTCCTTTCAGACCTCTCTCTTTTATGAAATGGAGAAAAAAAACTTTCCCAGAGTCTACCATCCCACCCCAGGAGACTTCTTGACATTTTGAGGGCTAGAATTGGGTCCCATGTACATCCTGAGACCAGTCACCAGGAAAGAGGATCAAGATGGTCACGGTAAGTGCCCATCCAGCTTTGATCCCTGAGGCTGGAGCATGTGTCTTATTTGGTTGTCTCTGTACCCTTCTAGGCAGTAAAATCAATCTCTTCCCAAAATCCCTCTCCTCTCCACCTTGCTGTCACGCAGGTGAACTCTGCATCTCCCCTCCTCAGCCAACTTGACGAGCTTCCGTTCCTCCTGTCCCATTCTTTCTCCAGATGTGACCCCAGCATTCCTTTCCCAGAGCTCATGCCACCATCTTTAATGGTTTTTTACCCCCATGTGGAGATGATCTTTCAGAACTTCCTCAGAGGGAAGTCAGCAGGCTTCTCACAGATTTTAAGAAGTTTTAGAGACCACAACTACCTGAATTTCTTGGGACTTTTTTTTTTTTTTTTAACCCAGAGGGGTCATGTTGCCAGAGAGGTCAAAAGTTGGCCACTTTCTCACTATTTCTTTCTCTTTGTTTCCCCACCCAGACTCTTATCTCCCACTTCCAATTCTCCTCTCCCAGAATCTGTGGCCTGACTTTCGGCCACCTTCCTACTGTCACTGATGCCCTGTTTCCTCTTTTTGATGATTCTTATAACAGCTGCTGCAGACTCCTGGGCCCCTCCCTGCCACCTCTGCTGGCCCTGACCTTGTCTTGTCCTTGCCTCCTTCCTGGGGTCCAGTTGAAACAGAGCCACCTCTTCTGTTCTGCGTCGCAGCGTCCCCTGTCCCGCCTGGCACTTACGCAGACCCGGAGGCCCTTTGCAGAATCCTCCCCAGGCTCAGGTCACCGTGAGCCAGGGGACAAGGCATCGCCCACCCACCCCCTCGTTCCTGCTCTGCCCTCTTCCGATGCAGGGAGGTTGAACAGTCAGAGGCTGTCGGACAGGTAACCTGCGAGGATCGGGCCATTCACAGTCTTCAGTCGCCGGTTTTTAACAACTTTGTGGGTAGCCTTCCTGGGTACCTGGTCACATTGGTGATTTCTAATTCCCCGTCACCTCCCCACTGCTGTCAAAGCTGGGAGGCAGAGGCTTTCACAATAGCCTCAGATAAAATAAAATATTTGGGAATCGATCTAATGGTGAAAGACCTCTACAGTGGAAAACTACAGAACACTAAAGAAAGAACTTGAAGAAGACCTTAGAAGACGGAAAGATCTCCCATGTTCTTGGATAGACAGAATTAATACGATGAAAATGGCCATATACCAAAAGTGCTATACAGATTTAATGTAATTCCTATTAAAATTCCAATGTTGTTCATAGAAATAGAAAAGGCAGGTATCACTACAATGATGCAGCCACATTCATGTATAAGCAGCTCAATTCACAATAGCTAAACTGTGGAACCAACCTGAGTGCCCTTCAACAGATGAATGGATAAAGAAAATGTGGTACATATATACAATGGAATATTACTCAATCATAAAGAAGAACGAAATTATGGCATTTGCCAGTGAATGGCTGGAACTGGACACTATTATGCTAAGTGAAATAAGCCAGTTGCAAAAAAACAAAGGCTGAATGTTCTCTCTGATAAGTGGATACTAACACACAGTGGGGCGGGCGATTAGAAGTTCATTGGATTAGACAAAGGGGAATGAGGGGAAGGGACAGGGGATGGGAACAGGAAGGACAGTGGAATGATCAGACATAACTTTCCTATGTTCTGATATGAATACACAGCCAGTGTAACTCCACTTCATATACAACCACAAAAGTGGGAAGTTAGATGCCATGTATATATAGTATGTCAAAATATATTCTACTGTCATGTATAATTAAAAAGAACAAATAAATCATTTTTATAAATAAATAAAAGCTAGGATGGCCAGGCACAGTGGGGCACACCTGTAATCCCAGCAGCTTTGGAGGCTAAGGTAGGAGGATTGTAAATTCAAAGCCAGCCTCAGCAATTTAGGGAGGCTGTAAGCAACTTAACAAGATCCTGTCTCAAAACTAAAAAAAAAAAAAAAAAAAAAAAAAAA
>NW_026000205.1:11526542-11556584 GCF_001458135.2 Marmota marmota marmota
CTCTGCGGCCCACCCATACGCCATCCCACTGGAAAACCCATGCAGAACAGACTCAATGAAAAACTGGGATGGAGATGGGTCCATTGTCTTGTCTTCCTTTTGTCCTCAGGATTGCTGCTGCCTGAGGTTTTTCCGTCGAAGGAGGATATTCCCCACCCCCCCCCCCGGGGCAGCTCTTGTAAACCTTTAAAGACGTGCATAGTTAATTAACAAAATTATATATAAATAGAAACCTGAGTCTCTGATTCAGAGAAGCAGCCTGTCAACCTGCTGGAGCTTGAGATAATTGCAAACCCATGATTCTATCTTTATCCTTATTTTGTATTTCACAAAGAAATATGGCTCTGAGTCAGCTTCTCAGTCTGACTCCCGGTGGCCTCTTTACCCACATCCTGGCTTTGCTTTGAGCTCAGCAAACACTGCTCCGTTTACGTCTGGCTCCACCTTTATCTCCAATTCTGCAGTAACCCTGGCTTTCCTTTGGGGAGGTGGCCCCACTTCTCCGGGGGTGTGAGCTCCCCTGCAGTCTCACTTGGTTGGCTGTGAGATGGGCTTCCTCAGCCTCCTGGTGGAGACTGTTTCTCTAGCCCCTGCCTTCTCAGCAGCATCCTCCAAAAGGAGGAAGAGGAAGCAGTCTTGGAAGATCTGTGTCCTTCCAAAGGGCCACAACACATAAACTGATATGCAGTGTGTTTGCTGCAAAACCCAAGCAGGAGAAAGAAATATAACCAAGCCAGCTTCCTCGCAGCTAGAATGTGGGTCCTCTCTGTCTAGGGAGATCCAATCTGGATGACTCCGAGTGAGGGAGATGTAGAAGGGCTTAGGCAGCCAGGACAAGGTGGCCAGTGAGGAGGCTGGGGACAGGGCCAGAACAAAGGGGCATGGAGAGGGTCTTCTGATGAGGTCAGCTTCCTGCTTGATGGAAGTGCTGGGGGCACAAGCGGGGGACCCAAATCAGATGGACACTTCTGTACGCCTTCCCTTAAGTGGGGAATCCAATAGAAAAACTAAAACAGATGCATGGACAGAGGGGCACCAATCAAAAATAGTGAGGAGCCTGTGGCCAGGGGAGGAGATAGGAAAGGAGGAAATTCCAAAGGCCACCCAGGTCAAAGCTGCCCCCCTGGACTCCCGGCTCCAGGGCCCCTCCTCTTGGGGAAGTCTGTGACTGTTGCTTTGGCCGTTAGCCCGATGCCGGCTTGTGACCTCTGTGTCCGGCTTTTCAGTTCTTCGCTGAGCAGAGACAAGGAACCCAGCGCCCCTGGATGGTAACATTACATCTCCCCAGAACCTCTGCCCTTGCTGTGTCCCCTCCCCCACGGGCGATTCACTGTTTGCCCTACCAGCGGGAAAGCTTTGCTGCTGTCACCCGCGGACACTCCACTGTCATCTCCCTCCCCCGCTCACATGGCCCAGAATCCACCCTCCATCCCCAGAGTGGCCCCCTTTCCCTTAACTTCTGGAGAGTTCTGGAAAATGCCCCGACACCCCCTCACACCACCCAGACGATCGCCCCAAACTCTGATGACCGAACCTCCTGGCACCCGAGTTCTTCACAGGCACAGACGCAGTTGGGGAGATGCCAGGTGAGGATGGAGGGCAAGCAAAGCCAGTGACCCTGCCTCTAACTCCTCACCAGAAGCCCAGGGGAAGGAGCCACGCCCCTGTTCTTCGCGGCTTTCTTCAGAATGTGAGGTTTTCAACTTGTTCCCAGCTTTGGGTCCGAATTATCCATTCAGGGGTCACAGGACTCATGACACCTTTGATTTCTTTCAGAACCAGGTGGACCCAGGTTTGCATCACCTTGTTAGCAGCCGCTGTGGCAGAATGCCCTGGGCCACACGGGTGACAGCGTACACCTTCCTCTCCCTATCCAAACCCAGCCCCCGCCCACACCCAGTCCTCATTCTCCTGGGAGGAAAGCGAACATTTTTTTCTTAATATTTATTTTTTCGGTGTAGATGGACACAACACAATGCCTTTATTTTTATGTGGTGCTGAGGATCGAACCCGGGTCCCACCCGTGCTAGGCGAGTGCTCTACCACTGAGCCACAATCCCAGCCCCGAAAAAGCGAACATTTTTTAACAATGGTATTGAAATCCCTGAAGTTCTGAGCTCAACCATCTACCCCTAGTAGGTGATCAATAAATGCTTTGGCAATAAGACTGAGTACAAACAGGCGCCAACGTTTCTCTGGTTGCCCTGCGGGGAAGGGAGGCCTGGCCAGCTGTTTCTCATGTGTCACCCCTCAGTGCAGAGCGAAAACTTGCACGATGACCACATCTCAGCAAAAACAGCTTTTAAGAAGGTCCATCTATGTTTGTCACCATCTGAAGTCAACTGTGCTAATGATCTTAATTAATTAATAATTATTATTATTTTTTGCACGTATTTCTTTCCTGGGAGGAGAATGGACCTGCACAGAGAGCAGACCTGCTTTGCCTCTGATTTTGTCTCTCCTTGGGGCCTGTTTACTTTTTTCCTACTTTTTATACCGAGTTCCCCAACTTTGGAAGTTTGCCTGAGCCAGGTCACTGCAGACTGACCCACAGCTGAAGGAAGGATGCAGAGTGGGCTGGGGGTTTAGGTTTTGGAGTCCAATTTCCAGTCCTCCTCCAGTCACGCACTAGGCTAGCTCTGCCATCTCAGGGGAATACTTGGCCTCTCTGGGCTGGTTCCCTGCTCTGCCAAATGGTGATAATGTTGTCCCCACCATGTGGCCATTGAGGAGGTAATGGATCCAGCCAGCTCCTAAGATGGTTCACTATTATTTTTCTTTTCCCTGACCCAGAGCCTCGGCCAGAGGCATCCTGTCGTCTAGCTCTTTCCCTTTGGAGTCTGGGTGTTGATGCTTCCATTCACCACGTGAGAAAAAAGGAGAATAAAGAGAGACCATTCTCTTTTGCTCGCTACCAATTTATTTGGGTGACTTTTCTCTGTCATGGTTCACAAACCGTCCCTGAAGATCTGAATTCTTTGAGCACTGGGAATTTTCCAGTACAGCCCACCGAGGGCAGGTTGCTCCCCACCCCTGGGGCCCTGTCTGCTCCCTTCCCGACCTGAAGAGTGAACTCCTCCCTCTCCCCTCTCCTGTCGCCTGGCCGCTCCCTCTGACCCTGGGCACCACTCTTTCCTCCTTTTCCCTCAGAAAGACACAAGAATTGGCCTTTGCTGTCAGGGCTGGGGTGGGGGGGCGACGCTGGGGGAGGTCATTTTCTTCCAGAGAAGTCTCGGATCCTGACAACTTCCCAGAGTCAAATCCAGAGCAGATGGGAGAACCGGAAGAGGCAAAAATCAGGAGCTGGCTTCTGTGAGCACATCCCTAAGGGGGCAGGGTGTCTGCTCTGCCCCTGAGCCATATCCAGTCGTCCTGTCATGGCATGGCATGGTCCTGCCCTGGGGACATGGATCTGCTGCACCTCCCTGCCCCAGAGGACCACACTCTCAGCCCAGACCTTGGGGCTACCTGTTCCCTAGCCTTCCTGGAGTCTGTCCCTGCTCTCTAGGTCGGACAGTCCTGCACCTGCCCCTCTCCTCCACCCTTGACCTTCAACTCCACGCTAACCTCCAGCCTCCAAGGGCTGCAGCCGCCCATCAACCTCCTCAGCAGCTCCTGGAAATCGGCTTGGAACCTAGAGGATGAGAAATAGTAGACAAGGGGGTCCACGCAGGAATTCAGGGTGCTGAGGAGCAGCACGTAACTCCTCCAGGTGGGGCTCTGACCCTCGAGGTAGCCCACCACGTGGGACATGTTGTAGGGCCCGAAGCACACGAGAAAGTTGAGCAGCGTGGCCACCACAAGCCCCACCACCCTCCTGCGCCTGCGCCGGCTGGTCCCCCTGCTGAGGATCCACACGAGGCGACTGTAGCAGAAACCGCTGATGAGCAAGGGCACCCCAAAAAGAATCACGGCCATCTCCAGCCGGACGGGCAGCAAAAAGGCCAGCTGGTCTTCCTGGAATTCCAGGTAGCAGGTCCCGTTGGATCCCTGGCTGTGGGATTGGTCCCCAGAGAATTCAACGACGTAGACCACGCTGCAGTGAGAAGCCGCCAGGAGCCAGCAGATGCCACTGACCAGGGTAGCCTGGCCCAGCCTCGGCCGCGTCTTGTACCATATCGGGAAGGCCACGCTCAGGAAGCGCTCAGTGCTCACGGCTGCCAGGAAGAGGGATGTGAGATAGATGCTGGTGAAGAAGAGGAACCCCGACAGGGGGCAGAGGATGAAGGGCAGCGGCCAGCGCATGCCGCTGGCCGCCTCCACCATGCGGAACGGCAGGAAGAGCAGCAGGAGCAGGTCCGAGAGGGTCATGTTGAGCAGGAGAATGTCCACCGCCACCGGGCGGCGCCGCAGCTTGCCCACGAAGATCACCAGGGCCATCAGGTTGAGCGGGAGCCCCACAAGGAAGGAGAAGAGGTACACAGAGAAGTACAGCCAGTGGTTTCCCGGGAAGAAGAACCTGTCTGGGCTTGTCTCCATGGTCACAGCCACTGGTAAGAGGGGGAGAGGTGAGTGCAGGAGTCCAGGGAGGGGTCTTTGTGTCCCTCACCCATCAGCCAGGAACTCTGTCACCAATGCCAGCCCCACCCCCACCGTAGCACAGCCCCACATACTTTTCCAGGCAGGATCAGCCAGCCTGCCTCCGGGGACCTGCCCTTTCTCCTGTCACTCCCCCAGCACAGAAAGCACCCAGGTGCTCCTCCAGCACCGTGCTCACCTGCTTCTTTGAAGATGCAAGCCCCCCGCTGCAGGTCACCTGGCTCTCCTCTCCAGAACAAGTGCTCTGAGCTCTTTATCTGGCAGAAATGCTAAAGACCTAGCAGTGCCCGTGACGTCACTCACTGTGGAACACAAGCACAAAAGATGCCTTGAGCTCTGTTCCCAGGGCTGTGTCCCTATGCAAAAAAGAAGAGCAAATTCCACCACGGGCCTCCTCCTGAGCAGCCTCAGCCGGGATGTCCCGTCCAGGCCCATGCTCCGATGACGCCGTGGTCCTCTCTCCTCTTTTCCACTTGATTTTGGTCTGTTTTCTCTAAGAATGGCACTTCTCCAGTTTGCCTTGTAAGGGCAGGAAGTGTGATGTGATGATGGAGGGCTGGGCTCTGGAACTGGCTTTGTGACTCGCCAACTTTGTGATTTGGGGCAAGTGTCCCCCTTCTGTGTCCCCTTTCTCATCTATAAAACAGGGATGGTTATAGAAACAGAGTCACAGATTAAAACATGAACACAGGCCAGGTGCCTCCAATGGAGCCTGGAACTGTCCCTGCCACAGTCCCTGTCATGATGCAGGCTTGACGATGATGATGATGATGATGATGACGAAGACGATGGTCACAGCGACAGAGGTGGCCAGGCTGCTACCGGCTTCATCCTGGTGGGCACGAGATCCATAGCAGGCCCTCTGCTCCTTAGGGTATCACTGCTTTATCTCACTGTGTGAAATCCTTCAGCCTCTCCACGGGGAAGTGACTTGCTCCAGGGCATAAACCTCATTAAGTATGACCACCAGGGTTCAAAGTCAAGTTCTCTCTGGCTTCAGAGATAATGCATTTATTCACTTAAATACTGAGGGAGCACAATGTGATGCCATTTCACACCCATTAGGGTGACTATCATCCAAAAGTCAGACAGTTCCAAGCACTGAGCAGCCCAGGGGAGGAAACCAGGGCTCTCATCTGTTGCTGGTGCAGCCACTTTGGAAAGCAATTTGGCAGTTTCTTAAAAAGTTACCCTAAGGCCCCACAGTCCCACTGCAGATATTTACTTAGGAGAAATGGAGCCCCCTGTGCACAAAAGCTTGCTCCTGAATGTTCCTACAAAGAGTGGAAACATCACGGGCTGTCCGCCAACCTGTGAACCGATAAACAGACGGACACATCCGCACAATGGCGTTCCATTTGGCGATGACAAGGAATGAACCACACACTGTGGCCAGGGTGAACCTCAAAACCACCATGCTGAGAGTGGCAAGCAGACATAAGAGACCACACCATACGTGATTCCATTTATAAGAAACGTCTAGAAGAGAGACTTTTTTAGAGACAGAAAGTGGATCAGCAGTTGCCTGGGGGCTGAGGGAGGAAAGGATTAATTGTAAATTAATTGTAATAAATTGTAAATAAATTGAGCTTGAGAGATCTTATGGGGTGGGGAGCAGGGTGATGAGAGCACCCTGAAGTCAATTTACTAAAGATCATTGCCTTGGAGGCTTGGCAGGGGTGCCTTTTATATGCAAATGATATCTCAAGTTGTTAAAGGTACAGCCCTGAACAAAGTTTTAGTTGTGGTGTCCTAACATCTGGTGAGGAGCCAAACGAAGAGGGAAGTTTGATGAAGACATCAATACCTGAGAGGTAAAGAAGGGAGAGGGGAACAGGAAGGGAAGGAGGAGGTACTGGAGTTTGAATCAGAACAAGATATATTCCATGTCGGGTGTGGTGGCACACGCCTGTAATCCCAGCAGCTCGGGAAGCTGAGGCAGGAGGATTGCAAGTTCAAAGCCAGTTTCAGCAAAAGTGAGGCACTAAGCAACTCAGTGAGACCCTGTCTCTAAATAAAATACAAAATAGGGCTGGGGATGTGGCTCAGTGGTTGAGTGCCCCTGAGTTCAATCCCTGGTACCATCCCCACAAAAAAAAAAAAGATACATATTCCATGCATGTATAATTATGTCAAATACATCCTACTGCTGTGTATAACTAAAAAGAATCAATTTTAAAAGAAAGATGCAGAGAGACATCTCAGAGAACATGCCAGAAGAAAGGCTGACATACAACTCGACCTCC
Organism: Marmota marmota marmota; assembly: GCF_001458135.2. Taxonomy (NCBI): domain Eukaryota; kingdom Metazoa; phylum Chordata; class Mammalia; order Rodentia; family Sciuridae; genus Marmota; species Marmota marmota. The sequence goes on from NW_026000205.1 coordinate 11,533,328, forward strand.
TGGGCTCAAGGTGAACAGAGGAAACTGGGGCAAGTCCTGCAGGGCCTCACAGGACCAGGCAGGAACTGCATTCTCCCCCAAGTGGGAAGAAGCACGGGTCGCTGGGAGCAGTGGCCCAGCACCTCGCTGATGCTCCAGAGCAGCGAGACTACAAGGCTGTCCCTGGCACTGTGAGGGTGGGCAGAGGGGCCTCCTGGGCTGGAGTTTGGGTTTTTACTAAAATTTGCTGATGTCCCCCCTGCACAGGGACCGAGTTTATTTCTGACTTTGGTAAAAAGTTATTTAACCTCTCTAGCCTGTTTCCATATTTATAAGATAGGGTTCTAGAACATTCTTTGGAGAGCTATTATGGGCATTTATTCTTTCATTCAGCAAACATTTATGGAGTGCCTGTGATGTGCCCATCGCTCTTCTAGACACCTGTAGACACTGAAGCGTGCCAAGAGACCATTGGGATAGCCCAGTTTGTACATGGCAGCCACATAGCCCCATAGGGGCTCTATGAACATCGGTGGCATTATTGAACAAATTTGATTCCCATTCCTCCCCTCATTAGAGCAGATGCCCAGCTCTTCTACAGCTACTTTTCTCTGTCTTCTCCCTTGAGGGCCACTCTTTACCCTTCCCAAAATGGGTCACCAATACAGGTATTATCCTGACACTCCAGGTTTTCCCCTGACCCTCAGGGGAGCCTGCTTGGAAAGATCACATCGGACTCATCCCTCTTCTTTGCTATAAGCCTTGGGCAAGTTTCCTTGGGCCAGATGTGATACACCTGGCCCCAACAGAGGCTACCCCATGCAGGCCTTCTGAGCCAAGCGGATAAGGCACCTTTTTGGGGGAGTGCCACCCTGCACCAAGGGGCGCTACTGGAGGAGCGGGTGGTGTCTTTGTTGAAATTAAAATGAGAGGCTCCTTCCCTTGATTGGAAGCAAGGCAGGCACACGGCTTAGTGAGCCCAGCACGGGCTAGTAGTCAGTGTGTGTCCCCTCTGCCTGTCGCCCCTGTGCAATGTCACCTGGCTAAATCCAAGGGTTGTGTGATCTGGACACCGTGGCATATACCTTGGTCCCAGCTTCTTGGGAGGCTGAGACAGGAGGATCGGTTGAGCACCAGAGTTCAAGGACAGAGTTCAAGGCCAGCCTGGGCAACAGAGCAGACCCTGCCTCTTAAAAAATAAAGGGAGTGGGAGGGTTGTGTGAGGATAAAATGAGAAGATGCTCATTATAAAGCACTGGGCATGGTGGCTGACTTGTGCCCCTTCTCACCAAGCATCTTTTCTGGGCCAGCTTCCCATTCACAGTGCGAATGCTGCCCCCTTGTGAGTTCCAAGTGGTATGGCAGCCTCGTTATCTTGGCTAGTGCCTCCATCTCTTCTTTAGAAATTAAAATGTTCTTTCCTCACAAATGGCTGCAGGGTAGCATTGCACGGTGGTGTTCCTCCGGATTAGAAGCCAGACGTCATCCTCCTAGTGGGCAGGAAGGACGCGAGGAGTGAGGCAGAGGCAGGAGGCAAGCTGACGTGTGGAGGTACCAGCCCCTGGCCTCCACTCCTCTCTCTGGACGGGGTGTTGTCCTCTCCAGGCTTAGCTCTTCCCACAGGTGGCGCTGGGGATGGCTCCTGGCAAGGCTGCCCTGCAGTTCTGATGGGGCAGCCCCGACATGGGGACTGGAGAAGCCCCTTTCTCCCAGCAGAAGCTGCTATTTCTGGAATGTTCCTCCTTGCATTCTTGCCATACACACAGTCCCACGGCCAGGACCTGCTCCCAGGTAGCCAGTCACCAGTGGATTGAGCACCACACTCCAGGCCCCTGTGATGAGCCCCAGTTTTCGCCACTGGGCCCCCATGTCGGGGCGCAGGAAGCCGGCCACGTTGGAGGCGTTGTAGGGCCCCAAGCAGAGTAGCAGCGTGAGCAGGGCCCCACCGGCCACCCAGGCTGCCCTGACCTTCCGCCTGTGGCTCAGGCCCGAGTGGGCCAGGGCCCGGAGGCAGCCCACATAAGAGAACGCGGTGATGATCAGGGGCACAAAGAAGAGCAGGAGGGAGAGACTGAGGCGGGCGGGGCCGGCAGACGCCGGGTCCCAGGCCTCCAGGCAGACGGGGGAGCCGTTGGCCACTCTGTTGATGCCCAGGGAGCTGGTGGTGTTGTCCAGCCAACCTCCCGGAGCCTCCAACCCCAAGACCAGCCCCAGATGACAGAGGACGAGGGCCCATATCACCACGCAGACGCCCCAGGAGTAGCGCGGCCGCCGGAGGGCTTGGTAGCCCAGGGGGAAGGCTGCGCCCAGGTAGCGGCCGGCGCTCAGAGCAGCCAGGAAGCCCCCGCCAGCGTAGAGCGGGGCGAAGTGGACCAGGGAAAAGGCAGGGCACAGCTGGACCGGCAGAGGCCAAGTCCCCGAGGCCAGGGCCTCCACGGCCTTCAGGGGCAGAGAGATGGCCAGCAGGAGGTCAGAGCAGCCCAGGTGGAGGGCGTAGACCAGGCTGGGAGTGAGGCGGTGCCGGGCATGGGAAGCCGCGCTTCTGATGGCCAGGACGTTGAGCGGGAAGCCCAGGGCAAAGGCGGCCACATACAGGGCGAAGGAGAGCTGCGGAGGCAGGTTCATGAGGCAGCCGCTCCTGCACTCCGCTTGGTCCCACTTGGTCTTCAGATCGCGACCAGAGAGCTGGCTTCGGCGCTGCCTGGGGTGAGGCAGAGGAAACCGAGGCCGCTGAGGGAGGTGGCAGCCAGGCAGCCGTGGAGCCAGGATCAGCAGCAAGGACTCAACTGTCTTTCCACCATGTCACCTCTTGCAAAGAAGAGGACAGCGGTGTGGTAACAGGAAAAAACAGCCAGGCATGCAGTCAAGGAGGATGGGCGGCCTCTGGCTCCCTTAGGCTCTGGGGAGGGAAGGGATTTAGAGAGGTCAGAGTGGCTTCCTTGGGCATGAGTCACCCTCCCGAGCTCACTCCCTGCCAGTGGGAAGCCCACAGGGCAGGTGCAGAGGTGAGGGAGGACCCTGAGCTTGGATATGAGCTACAGGGAGCAGAGGAGGTCCCCAGGGGAGAGCCCAGGGTAAGCCAGATCCCATCCATGTCATGGGGGAGGAACTTAGCAGATCTCAGGGGACACCCCAGGCAGGGGACCTGGGGGATCATTGGTGAGAAGAGGAGCCACAGAAAGAGGGACTCACCTCTTGGTACTGCCAGATGTCTCTGAGGCTCAGGAGTCCCCTCACTGGGTTGCCAGAGGATGCCAGGGATGGGCAGTGAGCTGGAAGAGAGGAGGGCGGGGTGGCAGGGCCATTAGCCTCAGGCACTAGCAGCTTGGGTGAGCAGCTAATGGGGCATCCCGGGCTGGAGCGAGGCTGGACTGCCAGGGGCGAGGGGCTAAGAAGGGAGCCAGGATAGGAAGGGGCTTTTTTCCGAGTGATGCATGTGTAGCCGAGATCGTGGGGGTCCGCCAGAGGACAGCTCTATGCCTAGCCACTGACGGCTCAAACTGCCCCAGGGGCTACGTCTTCCCCAGTGCAGGAGGAACACTTGGGCCAGACCCCTGCCTTATTGGCTCATTCCAAGTGACTTTAGTCACCAACCCATTGGTGTGCAGCAATTTATGCTGGGATGTCAAAAGCGTCATTCCAAGGGAGAGCTTACCCTGGCTGTGGGCATGCTCCCTCTCCTTCTCTCCCTAGCTTCATGACAGCAGCTGCTGACCTTTGCAGTGTTGGTAAAAGACAGGAGAAGAAGGAAGAGACAAGCAGAGTCCCGTGTGGTGGGCACTGGAGTAACTGGGCTGTGGCCTCAGCTCAGCCTCTCTGGACAGCGAGGATGTCCAGGCCGATTCCTCCCCAGGTTGCTTGGGTAGGGACATTGGACGGTGCTCCCTGGGGACAGGAGTTACCTCCAGCAGGTTGCTTAGCTTGCTTTTCTCAACCCTGGGGAAAGTGCCTGGCCATTTACCTCCCCATGGAGGTCATCTTGACCTTCCAGAAAGATCTCCTAAGCAAGACTTAAAATGGCTCCAGTCTGTCTCTCTCTCAAATGTGGTCCACATCCGGTCAGTGGAAAAGAAGGCTCTCAGTCTCTCTGATTCTCTGACCATGCCTGCACCTCTTCATCTGTCTCTGTCTCTTTCTGCCTCAACTTCTCAGCTTCAGTTTTATTAAGGGTGTGTGGTAGTCTCCAGGCCACCATGCCCCTTCCAAATCCCCCGTCCAAATAATGAGTCCTCTCACCAGGCTGCAGGAGTGAGCAGCATGGGGTTCTCAGCACATCAACAACTCCCTCCAGAAGAATTATCCAACTTCCTTTTTAGACCTCAGATTCTATTTTTTTTGGAGGGGGTACCGGGGATTGAACTCAGGGGCACTTGACCACTGAGCCGTATCCCCAGCCCTATTTTTTATTTCAGTTAGACACAGGGTCTCACTGAGTTGCTGAGTGTCTGGCTGTTGCCGAGGCTGGCTTTGAACTTGCCGTCTCAGCCTTCCCAGCCGCTGGGATTACAGGCCTGCGGCTCTGTGCCTGGCTTAGACCTCACATCTTGCTTGCACCTCTCCAATCCTTCATCTGTGGCAAGGCGCCTCACTTTGAATGGAGAAGAACGTGCCACCGACTGCTCAGTATTTTATCTTTGGCAAATACTGAGAAATGGACAGAAAGGAGAAAAGAATCAAGAGTGCCATTTTACCTCCTGTGACAACTATTTAGGAGAAAAGCAGAGCTCTAGGGGAGACGTGGGGTCTTCCAGATCTCTGCTTAGCCCCCCATCACCTGGCTGCTGGGGCCGCTGCTCTGCGCCACTCCTCAGCGGGCCTTCCTCCACCTCTCCCCCCAAACCCACCCCCTCTCCCCCTCCATATCCATCTTGCATTGTGTAAATCCGGAGCCTCTGTGATTCTGCCACATCACATTTGCTGGCCCCTCTGCTAGAAGGCTGGCCTCAGGAGGGCAAAGATTCTGGGCTGCTTTGTCCATTGTGTGGCACCCTGCAGGGGCTCCGGGCACTGGGAGGACGGTAAAACCCAACCCGGGTGGGGTGCCTGTGTTCTGGAGTCCCTGGCCGCCTGCTCTTCACGCCTCAACAATGCCTGTTGACAGTCCCATCTCATGGTCAATGGGTCATGAAGTAGGTTTATGTCAGCAGCTGGGCTCAGGGACAGGAGGGAAAGGCTCCCGGTGGTTGCCAGGGAGCCTGAGCCAGGCTTGGTGAGGCCCAGGGCTGCCTTCAGCTCCCTCCAGGTGACTCCGCCCTGAAAAGCTTTGGGGTCCCTAGACTAGACGGAAAGTCCCCAAGGCTGGAAGTGTGTCTTTTTTGCACCCCAACAACCGCCTCTGTGCTGGTGTTCAGTGAATGTCTGCTGCAGGAATGGATGAATGGTCAAAAGACACTGGACCTAATCGGGGGACACAGAAACCCCAAAACGCTCCTTCTTTCATTTAAACAGTTCTTGAAGTCCCACTGTCCTCCAGAAAAGTTAACAATGCTCACAAGAAATCAAACTAGCAGCAAAGAGGGCTTAAGGCAGGGGAGGATCCATGCATTGAGTGAGTGGAGATGGGAGGGGGGACCCGAAAGGAAGGTGGGACCTACAATGTGCCAGGAACTGTATGTCCATCACGTTGGTGGTTGGTTCGCCACCTGCTCCAGCCTTCTGAGCAGAATGGGTCTTAGTCCTGTGGTAAGCAGGTAAATGGGTGAGGAGAACTCAACCTGAGAAGTGACAAGGGGACTGAGGACAGTGGCTGCGAAGTGTTGTCTTTTGACAAGTATGTCCCTGAACAGAGAACTGGTGGGGTGACAGTGAAGGACAGGAGAACTGTGCGGCTTCTCCTGGCAGCTGGCCTTTGAGAGGTTCCGCAACTGCGGGTTGTGAAAGAACTTGGTAGATCCCCTTCTTAGAATAGCTGTGAGTAACGAATCGGCTTCCCCCACTTTTTTTTCCTTTTGAATATTCTTCTAGAAATATAAACAAAAGCTGGGTGTGAGAGCACATGCCTGTAATCCCAGTGGCTTGGGAGGCTGAGGCAGGAGGATTGCAAGTTCAAAGCCAGCCTCAGCAACTTGGTGAGGCCCTAGGCAACTTAGGAAGACCCTGTCTCAAAATAAAAAAATAAAAAGGGCTGAGGATGTGGCTCAGTGGTAAAGTGTGCCTGGGTTCAATGAAGGACTTCTGGCCTCTCTGCTAGGCCTCCTATAAAGTGACTCAGGCGTATTTAAGGTTAGACTTCACTTCCTGCCATGAGCCACCTGCATGGTACGGAGTGCCATCCTCCTTTTACGGTTGCAGAAACTGAGCTGCAGGCAGGTTGGTGAACTCTGCCCAAGATCATTCAACTGGTGAAGCAGAAGAATCAGAGTCAAACTCAAGTTCGCCCAACTGAGAAGCCGGTGTGCTTCTCCCAGCCAGACAACTGGACCCTCCGATCGGCTGATTTGATCATGAGATAACTGTGACTCTTTTCCTTCCCCCTACACCCCACAATGCCATCCCCAGCTCCCCGTCCCCACTCTGAATCCACAGATGGGAAAGAGCTCACTGGCTCCTGGAAGTGGCCTCTGTGCCATTTTTATTATGCAACTCTTTGTACATTATCTTTGTTCTTCTCAGTGCATCTGCGCAGTCCACAAGACCCCGAAGGCAGGGGCTGTCACTGCAACGTCCTCCACGGAAGGCTTAGCTGGCTCGTAGACAATTTCTAGAGGAGAAGCCAGCTGGGGACAATGCCTCTGTCTATCTCATTTCTGTCCTTCCCTGGGATTTCCCCAGGAGCAGAAAGTGAGCATAGGATTAGTGGGTGGCAGTGGGGGTGGGGAGGTCCAAGGGACAAGGAAGACAAAACAGTGTCAAATCAATCCCAGGGCAGTCGGGGAGGGCTCGGGAGGGGATGGATGGTGGCAGTGTCTCGGGTGTGGGACACGGGGGGCTGTACAATCCTGGACGGGTGCATAGGTGAATTTCCGGGTGGGAAGGAGAATGGAAAAAGATCAGGAAGGTCAGGGTTACCAGTCCTGGGAAGGAAAATGGCTCTGAACCAGACAGACACAGGTTCTCCTCAGTGATTGTGTGTGTGTGTGTGTGTGTGTGTGTGTGTGTGCAGGGAGATAAAAAGGTCCTGTGACTTAGCAGCTGAACAGCTGCAGCTGGGGACACCCTGGGGTTTCCTTGGCCCCATTGGCTCTGGGCACATCCAACGCAGCCTGTGTCCTGCTGTCAGTGCTTGAGAGTCACATAGTCCACATCTTCTGGTGCCCGAGGCCGCTCCCCAGTCCCAAAATGAACGAGCTCCGAGTAATGAATCCCGTCATCTTCTGGAAGATTTGGAGCCACGTTCTCGTAGTCACCCTGGGAAAGCTACACGGGGGTAAGCCTGGCCTTGCAATGGGGGCCAGCCTCCCTCCACCTCCCCCACTTTTCCCTTGTTCCACTCGGTGAGGGAGGTCTAAAAGCCTACACAAGAGTCCCTTTGTCTAGAAACTAGCTGTCTTGTCCTTTGGTCACAGAGGTCCCTACCCTGGCTCCAACCACAGCTCCGCCCATGTGTCCCCCAGATTCGTATGCTAATGGTGTGTGGAGGTGTGACCTTTGAGAGGTGATTGGATTAATGGGTTGATGGGTGACTGAGAGAGTGGCTTTGTCATAAAATTGAGTTCTCTCTGGCATGCACCCCCCTTGCTGAGCAATGCCTCGTGCCACCTCAGAACTCTGCAGAGAATCCCCATCAGCAAGATGGCGCTCACCAGATGTAGTCCCTTGGCCTTGGATCTCCAGAACCAAGAAACAAAATAAATCCTTTTCCTTTATATATTACCCTGTCTCGGGTATTGAGTGATCGCAACAGAAAACAGACTAAGGCCACAAACCTCCCCCAGCCAACATCTAGCTTTAGCCACACTGACATCTACCCAAGTCCTTCCCCTGTGGGGCTCCCAGCTGAGACCAAGACCCAGGCCCCCCAACCTTCTCAGCCTTGGCCTCTTACCACATGACACTTCTGCACCACTGAGTAAGTGACCGTGTCTTCATTATTTGGGAGAGATCCTCGTGTTTCTGAGGGGCCTGTACCTCTGAGAGGGAGAACAGATGGAGAGCCATCAGTGAAGTGCTTCCTGTTAACTCTCTTCCTTCTCCCGACTCCCTTAGTGCCCCCAGCAGCACCCCAACCTCAGCCCTTTATGGAAAAACACAACTCGCTGTCTTCCACGAGCCCCATGCACACAGTAGGGGCTAATAAAAAACGTGTGCCGGATGAATGAGCATGCATGTGTATGAGTCACCGCGCCTTAGCCTCTGTGACAAAGGTTGGCTTTGGGCACACATGCTCTTGGCTTGTAGAAACAGGTCCCGTTGTGAGGCCTGTTACTTAACAGAGGTTGTTATAGAACAGGAATGAGGTAATAGGTAGATGGTGTCAGGAGGTGCCTGACACAGAGCTAGGACACTATTTTCCCCCTACATCCCTCCCAGGCTGCAGGACCCACCCGTCCTGTACCCTCAGTACCCAGTTCTTGGCGTGTCAGTCTCTGGAAAGCGCAGAGTAGCATAATTAGTGCCGTCTTCCATCATCGGATTGTAGCATCCCAGGGAGTGGGGCCCTTCAGAGAGAAGGGTCCTTCTAACCTGGGAGAGAGGCAGGGTTGCAGTTCTGACTCTCTCTCCCCACCCTCCCCCAGCCTCTGACCCCATAGAGGACATTTTTTTGGTACCAGGGATTGAACTCAGGGGTACTTGGCCACTGAGCCATATCCCTAGCCCTATTTTGTATTTTATTTAGAGACAGGGTCTCGCTGAGTTGCTTAGTGCTCGATTTTGCTGAGGCTGGCTTTGATCCTCCTGCCTCAGCCTCCTGAGCCACTGGGATTACAGGTGTGCACCACCACGCCTGGCCCCAGAGGACTTTTGATCACTTTTCTTTAGCTCTTCACCTCGGTTCCTCACTCCACTTTAAGGGCTGCCCTGCATTTGATCTTCCTCCCATCCTACCTTTTTATTCCTCACAAAGAAGCTCCGACCATTGGAATTTTCCTGAGGCCCCTGTTGGCTCCGAGTCCTCTTCCAGCTAAGGAGAAGAGACAGGCTTGGTGGGGGTCAGGGAATGAGAACAGGACCCTGTGGATTCAGGAGACTGGAGGCTTTGGGCCTGAGTAACTGGAAATGGGACGAGCCAAGGGAGGGGGCAGCAGGAAGAGCTCACTTTTGCTGAAGCTTCACCCCCCAGATGACCAGGATGAGGATGGCCAGGCAGATGCCAATTCCCATGGTCGTTCGCCTGCCGATGGTCTCCGGGCTATCTAGTAGAGAAAAGAGTCACAGGTTCGCTCTGCACTCCAGCATCCTTGACTTATCTCTGCATCCAGCCCCCGTTCTTCTTCCCAGCACATCTCCTCTGTGCATGGGAGAGTGAGGCAAGAAAGATGGAGAAGGGCCCTTGGTTAGAAGAAGGATCTCTGGTTAGGAGGAAAGCACTGTCTTTCCCCCAAGCAGGAGTTTTCTGCAGGCCTGGCCCTCACAGAGCGCAGCATCCTCAGCCTTCTAAACAAGTACAACTTTCCAGGCGTTTTGGACACACTATCAGCCCTTAAAGTACACTGGTTCTTCAACTCAGCAATTCCACCTAGGCATTTGTATCTTGTGCCTGTCCTTGTAGGCATGCCCAAAACAAGGGTTTACCTGCTCAGCCTTGAAGAGGGGGCTGGGGAAACTAAATGGGCAGCATCCATTCAGGGGACACAGTGCAACCCTTAGAAAAAGAGGCAAGTCTCAAGTTGTCCAAAAAGTGGAGACCCAGGGCATGGCGTTTCTATGCAACGCGCCAGTTACATTTCCTGAGAGAGGGACCCAGCAGGAGCTCACGAAGCCTGGAAGATAGGTGCAGCCTGAGGGAATCCTGGACAGAGGATTCCCTGTCCAGAAGGGGAGGTAGGTGGAGAGGCTCCCGTGAAGCAGGACAAGGCGATTGCTCCAGCGGTGGCAGCAGGAAGCTATGGAGCAGGGAGTGTAGCTGGGCTGCTCTGGGCAGGAACTGGGAGGGAGGAAGCGGACTGTAAAGACTGTGATCTAGCAGCATAAGGCTTAGTGGTGGGAGGAGCTTCAAGCGCAGTCAGCACCAGAAAGGAGCCTGAGAAGAAACAGAAAGGGGCCTTACAGTAGATGGTGAGGGTGCTGGGGGGTGACTCGCCCTCGCCCAGCTGGTTGACCCCCTTGCACCAGTAGGAGCCCGAGTGCTCGACCTTCACAGGATCCAAGCTCAGCGTCTGGCCAGAATGCTGGAGGTCTTGGTTGTTCCAGTCAAACCAGGTGTACTGTGAGATGGGAGGGTTGGCATCGCTCTCACAGGTCAGGGCTGCCTTTCTCCCTTCCATCACTCTGTCTCCTGGGGTAATGGACACCCACAGCCTCCGAGGTGCATCTGAAAGGGGAAAACAAGTCAGGGTCCAGGCAGCTGGTCTCCGGGTCTCTGCTGGTCTCCACTCTCAGCCTCCAGCGCCAGCCACTCACATAGCACTTGCAGCCTCCAGGCCTCAGATGCTGACTGTCCTATGGAGTTTTTGACCAAGCAGCTGTAATTTCCAGCATCTTCCGGGGAGACGGAGTCAAAGTTCAGTTCTCTTCCTTTTGCTTCCAGAAGACTTCCGTTTTTCTTCCAGAAGAAGTGGACTTCTTCCGGGTGGCTCTTTGAGAAGTGGCATTGAAGTCGGACCTGGTTCCCAGCATGAATCTCTGACAGGGAACTGATCTGCAGGACCTTCACCTCCTTGGGAGCATCTGCAGGGCCAGGGCTCATGCTGACCTCTCAGATCTCTTCTCCCTCTGTTGTCTCCAGTACTTTCCGTCCCCTTGGTCTCAAGGCCTATCTCCCACCCCTCAATTCTCTGTTGAAGACTGTGACCCAGGTCCCACCTCCTCGCCCTTCCATCCCAGATCCCATGGGGCCACCTCCCAGGTCCCCCCACCCTGTCACTCACACTGGACATCCAGGTCGATGGGAGAAGCTGGCAAACACCACTGGTTACAGGCGGAACAGGAGATGGGTGGGGTGTCCCAGGCAACGTTCTGAATCTTCATCACCTCATGGGATGGCTCATTCCACAAGCCTTGGGGGCTCCACTCATACCGGGTAACTGTTGGGTTACTGGAGTTGTACCTACAGCGCAGGGTCACGCTGTCTCCTTCTCGAATCGGTGTGGGGCTTTCAATCACAGTGGTTACCCCCTTGGGGGGATCTGGGAGTAGACCAGAGAGGTGAATAAAGTAAGGCCAAGCCATGATGCCTCTTCCTGTCTGAATCCCCGACCCACCTGCCCCTGTATTCACACAGCTGCTCCATGGGGAGCAGAGAAATCCCTGCTTCTCTGTTGCACCTGTGTCTATTTGACCTGGCTGTGACTTGAAGGAGGACAGTACAGTGGTTAAGAGCTCTGCTCTGGAGTCAGACTGCCAGATCCTGCCACAGAAAGTTGTGTGGCTGCGGCTGCAGGCCTCGGTGTGCCCCTCCTGTCCAATGGGGTCCTGAGAAGATCACACCTTGCAGAATTCTCTCAAGGATGAGCTAAGAGGATGCCTTAGAGCAGTGCTCAGTAAACCACCAATCAATGCCAGGGATGCCTAGAGTTTGGGGATCCCTATCCATCATGTGACATTTCAGGGCCCACAGATCTCATGATCTCAGTGACTCAACTTCTCCAGTGCAACCCTTAGAAAAGAGGTAAAAGAAGTTCTACCGATGGAGAGGTAATGAGACACTTGCTCCAGTTCTTGAAACTTTCAGGACCTTTTCTGGGACCGAGCTGCTGCCTGGCGCCAAGTCTCTCTGTTCCTGGTGGAGCCCAGCATCAGTTATGCATTCATTCAACAAACATCTGAGCACCTGCCAAGACTCAGGCCTTGGGCTAGGCAGATGCTGGGAATACAATTGTGATCCCTGAGAAACTTGTGTCGGAAGAGCCTGGCTTCTGCTTGTTCTCCATTCTAGGACCCAGGGACCCCCTCTGCCCCCTCTGTCTTCCTCCTCCCCCTACTTTCCTCTTCTCTCCCAAGAACCAGAGGCTCCGTGACTGCTCACATTGGACGTCCAGCTCGGCTTCCTGGCCAACCTGTCCAGAACCAAGCCTGTTCTCTGCCACGCAGGCGTAACGCCCTGCATGCCAAGTAAGGACCTGGGTGATCCAGTATTTCTCTTCTGTCACTCCTGGCACTTCCTTCCCATTGTGATACCAGGTATAATTTGTTGGAGGAGGGTTGGCCGGGGACGTGCAAACCAGCTCTACTGACTGTCCCTCCTTAGCAGGTGTGTGGTGGATGTAAACCTCGGAAACTGTCGGGGGATCTGGAAGAAGGGGCAGAGGTGAGGCGAGAGGTGAGGGGAACCCTGTGACATGAGCAAGCAGCCACTTTCACCTCCACCCTCAGCTCCGAGGAGGCTCACACAGCACTTTGAGGGCCACTTCTTCCGACATTCCTAAGCCTATGTGATTGGAGGCCTGACAGCGGTACTTCCCACCACTGTCCTTGGTCACTGAGGACAGAGTTAGCGAGAGATTCTTCTCCCCCAGGAGGGTCCCGTCCTTGAGCCAGGATACAGTGCCATGCTCTGGGTTGCTGCTGGTGACCTGGCACGTCATGGTCACGGACGCCCCTTCCATTACAGTGGTTTCATTGGGAAAGACCTTGATCTCCAACTTCGGGGTGTCTGGAGGAACAGAGGGGTGATTGGGGAGGGGACTGGGACATGTGTAGTTCCCTTGTGGACCCAGGTGACTGTCAAAGCCTCCTCACTCCATTCTCCTTCCCCCTTCTCCACATTCCCTCTACTCTATGGTCCCCACCTGCATCTGCCAGGATTCCTAACTGTCATTCAGAGCTTGTCAGTGCCTGCTTGAAGCCATCCAGTGGATTCCACACTTAGAATAAAACCCCAAACATGTCCCACAGTGCAGGAGACCTAGAGTCCTCTCCTGCCAGGTGGCCCTCGAATGCTGTGAAGTCCAACCTCTCAGGCCCTGGGCCTCATCACACACACACCGGGGTCTCACCCCGCGGCTTTTGTACCTGTTCTTTCCTCTCCCTGGAACCCCCTTTACCTGCCCCAGTCTCTCTCTCCATTCAAGGTCACCCTACATATTCACCTTCTTCAGGGAAGTCCCCGTCCATACCGTCACCCCCCAATCCTAACCCTGCTTTATTTATTTTTTTCTCAAGACACATACAACTTCTACAATTAGGTTCTGTGTTTCTTTGTTAATCTATTTCTCGTCTGCCTGTCCCACTGCAAGGCTAGCTTCATGTGGGCAAGAACTGGGCTCCCTGCTATATCCACCCTTCCAGCTGGCGGCCACTGTAGGACCCGGCACCTGGTAGATGTGCAGTGAATATTTATTGAATGAATGAATGAATGAATGAGGCACAAAATAATGATATGAAAAGAATTCCCACAAGGGGTGAAAGAGAAACCCAACCAGATGATCCCACGCTATGGTGAGGATGGATCGTTTTATTTCTGTTAGGCCAAAGCAGAGGCTGAAATGAATCTGTGTCCCGAAATTCCAGAGCTGAGAGGGAAGTGGGGGGAGAGGCCGGGCAATGCCACGCTGCAGGTGATGGGCAGCAGATGGATTGTGCAGCCTTCTGTAAGGTAAGGCTCCTCTTACCCTTCAGGGGCTCGATGGGGCATAAGGGAGAAGGTGACAAGGACTGCGTCACTCCCGTGGGAACATGGTGTGGGGGGGACTCACGCTTCACGTTCAGCTGCACCATCTCTTCAGAGAGCACTTCAGCAGAATGCCACACCTGGCAGGTCAAGTTCTTCCCGTGGTGAGTCCACTCCGGTTTAAAGTCGATCTGGCTCTTGGTAGAGACAGTCTGGGTGGTAGGTGAGGAGGAGATGGTGGAGGAAGCAGGGGTGAAGGGGAGCCCCTTCAGGGCCCACCGCAGTTCAATGTCGTATCCAAAGCAGGTGAAGTTCAACAAGCAGGTCGCAGTGACTGTCTGGGACTCCTGAAGTTCTGGAGGGAGCTGGATTCGAGGTGGAAAAGGAGATTCTGCAAAAGAGTGGGGACAGTTCTAGAGGCCTGGGGACCTGGATTCCATCCCAGTCTTTTACACCTGTATTTAGAGGTCCCGTTCCAAAGAACCTGGGCAGGAATCCTTATCAGCTACCTCTTGGCTCAGTTGAGATACTCTCTGTCATTCCCTGGGGACCCTGAGCCTCTCTGGGGATGTATTTCACATTTCTTTCTCTCTGACTTGCTGATGTTTGCTTTCTAAATGGCTTCAAGTTCATGACTCTCTCCACCCCTAGGTGAATTGTACAAGTTTAGTTCAATGTGTATTTCTTAGCTTTGGTGACACCTTTCTATTTGTTCAATGGCTTCAATATGGGAGGCACCCAGGCACCGCGTCCTTTTAGTAGGTGGGCCTGTGTACAGCGAGCCCCTCCCCAGTGGGAACACTCTTCAGACAGCAATGTCTGAGTGACAGCTCTCCCCCTAAACACACAGCTGCTTAGAACCGACCACCAAAGAAACAGGCATGAAGTGACCACTCTCGCCAGGGCAGAGGCCCCTTGCTGCGTTTGATGGGTCACATCCACACCCTGCATGCGTGTCATCCGGCCTTGAGAGGTTAATTAGAATTGGTCCCCAACATTAATACAAGGGGAGTTTTCGTTTGAAAATTCATCTCTCCATCTAAGACCAGAAGCTTTGGCTACCTGGAACCCAGATGGCTAGAATGGGCGGGGGCTGAGGGGCAGGGACAAGTGCTCACGCTGCAGTTGGCCCATCTTACGCTGCCACATCACATAGCTAGGGCATCTCTTTGCCTGACCTCTGCAGGAACTCAGTTTGTGACTCCTGTCCCAGTGGTTGATTCTGTCTAGCCTCCCTCCTTATTCTGAGGTAAGCAGACGCCTTCCCCCAAGGCCTTACTAGAGATACTTAGGTTTACGGTTTCCATCCATTTGTCGTCCTTTGTCATCATCCTCAGCCCCAGCCGGCCGCTGTCATTGACCGACAATGACTGGATGCTCAGGGTGCAGTTGCTTTTTGAGTCTCCCAGGAACTGTACCCTTCCCTGCTGAGAAGGGGACTTCCAGTCCACTGTGCTATTATAGAGGACAGTCCCCACGTAGCATTTGGTGGTTTTGTCATACTCGTGATTGTGGAACACGACAAGCCTGTCCACTTGCGCATCCGTCTTTGGGATTCCGTAGGTGCAGGGAATCCAGACGCAGGCCCCTTCCCAGGCATACAAGGTGGCGGGGTGTTTGAAGTTCCACAGATTTGAATCAGAGAAAGCCAAATGTTCTGAAACCCATGACAATGATCAGAAAGCATTATTTAGGGCTACGGAGAGCTTTTGAAGGAATAGAGTTCTCTCTGAAGCTAGAGGGAGACACAGGGAGACCCAGAGGAGCAAGACCAAGAGAGGGAAGCTTCTCTCTCTGTGTGTACACCCTGCCTGCCCGCCCACCCCTCATTTCCTCTTCTCTGACCCAGATCTGTCCTCTTTCTCCAGTGCCCACTGACTGACATCCCAGAACCCAGGTACCCGCCTGGGCCACAGCCCTTACCCAGGAGCAGGAGGAGACAGGGACCGAGGAGATGCATGATGTCGTGTCTGGGCTGGAGCCTGAGTTGGGAAGAGTTTGTCTTTGAGCCATGTGGTCACCCACTTCTGGCCCATCACACGGAGCTCTGACCCCTTGCTCCTGATCCTGGGGGCCACGTCTGGTTGCATTGTGGGGATGTGGGACTTGGATGCTCATGGAGTCTTTTCTGGGTATGCGGTGCTTCTCCTTCAGCCCAAGAGCTTCCTTCCCTCCTTCTTCCTTCTCCCTCCCTCTCTCCCTTCATCGTTCATTCATCCATCTATGCTTTTCTAAAATTCCTGCCCAGTTCTCAGGCTCAGAATAGAGCAGATCCCTAGGCATCTTGAGAGCCAGGCTCCCAGAGAAATGGGGAGCTCTCTTGGGGACTACTGGTGCAGGATTTTGCACAGGGGGAAGATATATTTTGATTTGAAAGACCAGGAAAAAAATAGTCATTCCAAAACCAATAATGAAGTTCAAAGCCAGGAGAATATTTACAGAGAGCTGGAAGGTCTCAGGAGGAGAATATGGTCTAAGGGACCTGCTCATGCATCCCAGGGCTGAGTAGGAAACATCAGTCAATCAAGTGAGGGCAAAGGTCATGTCTTGTCTAAAGATGGTGGCTGTCTCAATCCAACCGACTGTTGTCCAGTGGGAATCAGCATCCCAGCGCTGTCTGACCTTCCAATGTTTCAGAAGAAGGAAGAAGCCACATTTGCACATTTAAATGTCCTGCTTTAAAAACAATACACAGGTGCCGGGGCCTTTGGTGCTATAATCCTAACAACTCAGGAGGCTGAGGCAGGAGAATTGTGAGCTCAAAGCCAGCCTTAGCAAACTTAGCAAGGCCCTGAGCAACTCAGTGAGATCCTGTCTCAAAATAAAAAATAAAAAGAGCTGGGGTGTGGTTCAGTGGTACAATTCAATTCCTGGTACAAAACAAAACAAAACAGAACAATAACAACAACAAAAAGTCCAATATACAGTGCTGGTCAAACAAAACTTATCTGTGGGCTGGAGGTAGCCCAATGCCACCAATTGGCAACTGATATTCTCTCTCTCTCTCTCTCTCTCTCTCTCTCTCTTCCCTCTCTCCCTCCCTGTGCAATAAGCTTACCCTCAACCATTCTACATTTTTACACAGAGTTACATTCACAGAGTTAAATTTAAGTCCCTATTTATATGGTTATGAACTCTGTTCTGGTCCCCAGGGAGCCAGCAGGATGTGCCAACCGAGTGTGTCTCCGGTGTCACCACAGACCCTGGCCCCTTCCACCAGCCCCACCAACACTTCCCACACAATATATCGCATCAGTGGCTGGCTCTCTGGCTGTTTATCTCTCCAGGCTGCAGGATACAGGCTCTGGGTTATTGGGTGACTGGTGACAGGGGAAAGCTAGGCTGTTGCTGAAGGCAGGAGGTGCTCTGTCCCCAGGTGTTGGGGTTGGCCTGGCCTGGGCATGGATTAGGGGTGAGGGGACGGAAGCCAGGTCAGATCCTCCCAGGCAAAACTGACCTCAGTTCTGCAGGCGTTAGCAATGTTTTATACAAAAAAAAAAAAAAAAAAAAGTCTTCAAAGTCAGCCACTTGGGAAAAGCTGAGCTTAAAAAATTAAGTAAGATTCTGAATCTTTTAATAAGCTCTATATACATCAGAAATCTCCAGACATGGGAGCCAGAGTGTAGTATATTACCTACACTTCTTTGGCCATGGGATCATTTTACCTTTTCCACCAAAAGCTTCACAAAGTCACAGGGCCATTTTCTGAGAGATAACTTTGAGCTCCCCTTAGGTGACAACAGGGGCTGGGCCATTGTACCCTTCTGGCAGCACCCACTAGTCACGTCCTATCAGGTCCTGGCTGAGTGGGAAAGGGACACAATGTGTGCCCACCTAAGGATCTCCCGACAGTCTCTGAAGCATAAGAAATGGGGACGCAGGCCAGGTGTGGTAGCATATGTCTATAATCCCAGCAGTTTGGGAGGCTATGGCAGGAGGATCTCAAGTTCAAGGCCAGCCTCAGCAACTTATCAAGGTCCTGAGCAACTTAGCAAGACCTTGTCTCAAAATGAAACATAAAAAGGGCTGGGGATGTGGCTCAGTGGTTAAGCACCCCTGGGTTCAATCCCTAGAACAAAAAAAAAGGAAGAGAGACCCCGGCCCTATAAGAACTGTAAGGCTGAAGGGACAGGATGGGGCTGTGTGTGGAAACAGGTCATTAGGTTCAAAAGGCACCTGTCCAGAACTGCCTGCTCAATAAGGGCCAGATTAGGGCTTTGTGGGACCTCTGAGCCAGCTTCTCCAGCTCCATCATTCCCTCCTGAACATCCAGCGGCCCATTCCAATCTCAGAAGACTCACCAGACCTGGCCAGGGAGTGCTCAAACACAGGGTCTGTCTACAACCTGTTGCCATGCAAGCAAGAAAGAGGAAAGGAGGTCCCCCCTATATTCCCAGCTCTGGGAATTGTGCCCAACACATAGTAGCCTCTCCATACTTGCTTTGAAGCAAAAAAAAAAAAAAAAGAAAGAAAAAACAAAATGTGGCTTTTACCTGTCTCCTCGTGTCTTCCCTCTTCAGAGACCCTGGCGACATCTGCAAGTGAAACAGGAAGTACACTGAAGTCTCCAGTGATTGATTTTTACTCTCCTTGGCCACACCTCCTGCCTCTCGTGACTCTGAGGGTGACCAAGAGGCATCATGGATGTGGAGAGGAGGGAAAAGAAACAGTGGAAGGAAGGTGGGCTTGGGGTCAGGTTGAAAAGGGGCACGTCCATATCTATGGTCAGGTCTTAGTGTCCGTGGGATGGGTTTTCTGTATCAAATTTCCAAGCTGGTTTCTCTACAACTCTTCACATCATTGTGCTTAAAGGTATTTGTAGTTTGGGGACACCATCTGGTTACAGTCATTCCCATGACCTTCCATTCTGGACAGAAATGGCGGGAAATCTGCTCACTGACACTGATGCTTCAGAATCCCCAGGGTGGAGGGAGGAGCGCGTAGCCATCAGGAAGGAAAAGGCTATCTTGCATGAAGTGTCACCGAGTGGGAAAGTCTCAGTACTGAAACCTCACCACTTTTATCAAGTTTCTTGTTTTTGAGTATCTCAAGAGCAGAACAAGATAGCAGCCCAAACTATGCAAATCCTACAGATGATGCAAGAGGCTTCTGAGAAGTCTTCACTTTGACACCACTGTGCGTTAAGGGCCACTGGCCAGAGGAATGGAAACTGAAAGAGTAAAAACAACTTCTTCAAAAAGTAGTGCTATTTTTGAAAGATGGAGTAGGAGGATAGTTGTCCCTTAGAATCTGAGGGCGATTGGCTCCGGAACCCCTCAGATACCTGATGAACCCAGCCTAATTCCATCTTAAGATTGGGAGCCATCTCGTCACGAAGTCATGAAAAGTAATTTCTGTTTTACTATAAATTATTGCGATTTCTAAACTTGCTTGGAATGCCTGCCCGTGCCTTGAACTCACCCATGATAATAACCTCTCTGAAACCCTAATGGCACCTCATTAATTCTGGATTTCCCTGACCAGATAATAACCCTCTCTGAAACCTTAGTGGCAACTCAGAATTTTCTGATGTTGGGATCTAAATATACTCCCTAAGTGTTGAACCATTTAGACCATTAACCTACTACCTGCCTTTGTATTATGCTTGTCAAAATCCTATTATCTGTAAGTTCTCAAGACACCCTCCCCACCCCGCTTTTTGCAACCTCTTGTGCTAGAAAATTGCACTCTTAGAGAGCTGGGATACTGTTCTCTAACCCACGGATTTCGGGAGAGACAGTCCTGTCTGGTTGGAATTACAAGCTTGCTTTAATTTGATTTAAAATAGGAGTTAGTGGTCTGCTCTTTGTGTCATGGTTTAACATTTGGAGGCCTGAGTGAGATCAGACCACCAAAAATTCTGAACCCGGACCTTCACTCTGGGACTCCAGGCTGGAGAGCCGCTCTGGGGAGTGTGCACCTTGAGACATTCCAAGGCCCTGGGGTGTGACTTTGGTTTATCGGATTGCTGGAGTGAACTGCAGCCCTAAAACACTTAGCAAGCATTTGGTGGAGGAGGCCTCCATAGGTAAGTGGCACCTTTATAACATCTGGTATCCAGTTAAGAGAGATCTCTTCTGGGGACAGAGAGGAGCCTGGCGAGGCACATACACTCCTGTCCAGGACAGTAGCAAAGTGTCGCTCTGGTACTGGTTCAGTAAGGAATTCCTCCGGAAGGACAGTGAGGTACCCGATGGGGTACGCACACACTCCTGTCTGGGAACATTAGCAAGACATTGCCCTGCTCCCTCGGTTTTGGCGCCTGGTTCTTGTTTTCTTGTGTCTTGTTCTGTGTTCTCCATGTTTTTTCCTGCCTTTTTGTTGTGTGTCTTCTCTAGTAGAAACTTAAGACAATTGAACATCAAAATGGGTAATAAGGCAAGCGAGCCTGACGCCCCTTTGAGCTGTGTTTTAAGGAACTTTGGTAAACTTTACCCCCCTTAGTTAAGTGGGATTAGGGAAGCAATGTTTTCTTCCTCTAGTTGGCTGCCTTGAGAACACCCACTGCAGAGGTAAATGCCTGCTGGGGATCTAGGAAATGAATATCCCCCAAATTAACCTGCCATTAGGGCACCCTGGGAACCCCTACCAAAATTAACTCTTGGAAAATTCCTTTAAAACCCCTTGTTCCTCCAGATCAAGAGAGTCACAACCTTTGGGACGGATTCCCCCGTGTTTCTCTTTTGTTAGCAAAGCAATAAACCACCTTTTCCCTTTTCTCAGAACCCTCTCCTCATTATGAAATTGGCATTAATTGGCTTCGAGGACAGGAACCAAACTTGCAGTTAAAGATTTTGACACCCCAGGTGGGATTCCAGAGGAGCCCCCACTTTCTTGGGGAAGCCTAGCACTCCAAGCAGCTGCATGCCAAGGATGTAAGATGAACTTTTTGAGAGCTGACTCCTGGAAAGTTAGGAGACATGCGAGCGTGCCTGGGGTCGGACTGAACCAGAGGAGCTATTCCTGTAGGTAAAAGGAGGGACTGAGGGACTCCCAGCAGCTGCCGAAGCCCCTTTTGCTTGGGGGAACCCCCGCCTTCCTTCCCTGCCCTGTGAGGATTGCTCCATCTCTGTGTACTTTAAAAAAAAAAAAAAAAGGAAACTGAATGCAGTCAAGTTGCCACACTGAGACCCTTGGTTTTACACTTCTGGTTCCCCCTTTGTGAGAACATCTGGTCCACTCGTGGGAACATCTATGGTGCCACTGGTGTGGGAGTCATGGTAAATGGGAGTTGGAAACTTGGGGAGATTTTTCCCTTATCTGGTCTGTCTGTTTTAAAGGCTCCTGTCTGTCAGCCATAGTTTGGAGCTCCTATCTGTCTGTCTTTCATTGTCTTTGTATCTGTTTCTGGCCCTTTAAGACATGGGCACTAATGTGTTGATATTATAGATTGTTTCTTGGGAATAATCTTGGCTGAATGGGCTACTTATAGATGTAAATGTGTCTAAGGAGACGATGTTTTACTGTAACAATCTGGTATCTGAGTGGGTTTTTGAAGCATGGTACATTCTTGCAGTTAAAAGTTGGCTTGTCAGAGATCAAATAATTAATAAGGAGTCTTAACAGTCAAAAGCTGAGTTGGATGCAAAGGTGCTGCCTCTAATTCATGAGCATAGCAGGACTCTCAGGAGGATCCTCCCCCACCCATAATTCAGCTCCTCTTTATTCTCTCGCCACTTTCTTTCTTTCTGGAGGATATGAGCACCCGATGGCTACTTAAATGCAGCTAATGCAGCCCCAACTCTTGGAAATTCAGGAGAAAGGTATCCCAGCCTAGGTAGCTCTCAGTCACCGTCAATACAGAGCAGGTGTGTTGGGCTCTGCCTTCTGAAGCCGTTTCCTACTTTTCTGTCCAGGCTCAGAGAGCAGTTGTCGTGACTACACAGTGTCCCAAGTTCTGATCTGCCTTAGATGTGTGGAGGTAACCTCAGCCAAACTTTAACTTCAAATGCCCCAGGTACGCTTCTCCTGCTTCTCTGTAGGGGGCCAGAATAGAATAGAAGTGCCAGCTTTTCTGTTCTCACCTCGTACCTTAGACCTCTTAAAAATAGCTGAACAGCCTATTACCAAAAGGTTTACTTCCCGTAAGTTAGGAGCAGGCTTTGGAGCAAGATTTATCCTGTTTGTCACTGAGAGAGGAAGACAAAACCTAGGAATAGCCACACAAGGAAGTGGACCTGTAAACAGCAAATGGCTTAGTTCCTCTTAGTAAGGAACTTAACATCATAGCTTTGTTCCCAAAGTCAATAGGAAGTAAGGTATCATAATTTTAGATATTCAAACCTGTCCAACTACCAACTAGGAAAAAATGGTTAAAATGCCTTAGGGTTGAGGTTTCTGCTCAGAATAACAGTTTTCCCAGCTCCTTCCTGACCTAAGCCAGGACTCACATTGAAATGCAAATGGAGGCGCAGTAAGAGACCAGTCTCAGACCCTAAAACAGGAGAGAGAAAGTGCCCTTTACCTGAACTTATATTAGACTAAACCAAAAAGTAAATTGTATGATACTTTACTAATTACTGGCCGTTCATTTTTTCTAGGACTCTTGCTTTTTCTTAGATTCTGTATGTTTTGAGCCCATAATTTTGATCCCACAGACCTAGGTTAATGTTTTTCCAATCAGCCCTATTTTTTATTCAACTATGGAGATTTTAACCAGTGCAATGGAGATTTCACCTGCAAAAAGCTACAAGGCCTTTGCTATTGTGTTATGTGTGCACACTTCTGTTATATGTTGCGTGTCTATATGTGCATATGTCCATATATCATGTACACGATATGAAAATTGGCAGATATATAAGGAGCACTCATAAAATTTAGAAAAAAAAATGAATCCAAATACCTTTAATTCACATGATTTAAAATGATTTAATTTAAATTAGGTAAACAGATGAAAATAAATATGGTTAAAATTAGACTTAACTCACAAGTCTCTCTAGGTGGTCAAAAAAATTAATAAAACATTGATGTCTATAACATGTCTAATATTCTTTGGTTCTAGAAATTTTCTTCAACAAGGAAAAATGGCTAATACTGTTCAATATACTTCTCTGACATTTTGGTAAAATAAGTAAAGTAGAATTGACATGAGATTACTTATTTTTATCAGTAATTTTGTTTGTTAGACATCTGATTAATTTACAAGGTTAAAATGCTAACTGTTAAATATACTATCAAGTACTCTTAACTCTTTAAATTCCATTGGGTAACATTATTGATGTTTTCATAAATTGGTAAATGAAAAAAAATTGCTTTATCATCACTAAAAAGGATTTACTAAAAATTTAAAGTCCCAACAGGCATAATTCTGTATATTAAACATTGTGTTTGCATGAAATGGTAAACAGATGTAATTCTATATACAAAGGTTTATTGAAGATTTTAATATGCAAAGGCCCAAAAGTTTCAACTCTTCCAATTAAGAGTGATATAAACAACAAAGTGTTTCTTTTTTTTTTTTTAAATGAAATAATTTGTCTAAACTCAAAAATTTACAAGAATTGTTTCATATTGTGAACAAAAAGGGGGATAACAGATAGAAAAGAGAAATTAAAATTAAATTAATCATATGAGTTGGTTATATACATATATATATATATATATATATATATATATATATATATATATATA
>NW_026000205.1:11556595-11602015 GCF_001458135.2 Marmota marmota marmota
AATCATATGATTTGGTTATATATATATATATATATATATATATATATATATATATATATATATATATGTAATATAATTAGTCAAGGCTATTTGAAGTTTTTCCTTAAGGTCAAATGTTAATATACTGACATAAACCAAAGTTTAATCTATATGTTAAAAAAAATGAGGATTTCTTAAAACATTGAATTACCTATAACATTGTGTTTATTAAGTATTGGGTTTTTTTGAGCAAGTAATCTTAAAGGAATTAAGGATTATATAATTATGGTTAAATAACAACTGTTATTTTAAAATATTATGTTATTTCCTTAAGAGCTAAACTTAATTAATATAAAATTATCAAGGTAATTATGGTGCTACTGCTATTATTTATATATTAAATATGTTCATATCTTCCAGGTATACAAGTTTTAAGGTAGAAACTTTAAAAGAACTTTATATCAAGCTGGTGTTCTCCAAACTAAAGTTGTATGGTAATTTGGGGCTTATAAAGATGATAAACTTTATTGGAGATTTATTTATAACATTTAATGTTCTATAACTGGACCTGTTATCAATAAGATCTAAAGTTTTATGTTACTTTTTATACTGGGGTACAATTTATTTATTTATTTTAAATATTTTTTAGCTGTCAATGGACCTTTATTTTATTTATTTATATGCGGTGCTGAGAATCGAACCCAGTGCCTCACACATGCTAGGCAATCTCTCTACCACTGAGCCCCAACCCCAGCCCTACTGGGGTACAATTTAAATGTATTTTTAAGTTAATGAGAGCCTAAGGTATGTAAAGGTTAATATTGTAGAACTCAAACATTTTGCAACTTTTCCACAAAAGGTTAAAAGTTCTCAGCCTTTCTGCAATTCATGTTTTAAATGTAATATCATATTGTGTTAGCTAATATTCATGTGACTTCAAGCAACAATATATGTAAACTTTATAAAATGATATTTTAGAAACAAAAATCAGATTCACAACTAGAACAGCTTACTTAAGATTTATAAAGAGCTCTGCCTTACCTGAGATAAGGCTCTCAATACTTTTCATCCATCTTAATACTTGTCAGATGACTCCACAGCAGGCCAGACTTCAGTTCATTTAAAGTTGTATTGAAAAGATTGATTTTTGTTGTTAAGATTACTAGGATCTCAAATAGGGATTATAATATAACTCAGTCGAAGTCCAAGGTAGATATTACACAAACTAAATATGTTTTTACTCTGGTTAATTTTATTTTGTATTTTCCTTATAAACTGTCTAAATGTTGCCTGTTAATATTTTGCAGGTATTGCTTCAAGAACACACAACCTGGGTTAATTTAAGATAATAAGCCTTCACTCAAAGGACAGATAGGATAGCACAGACCCCAATTAATGTGAGATTATAGACATTAAAGTTAAATCCCAGTATTCTTAACTTAAGACTGGTGAGACTGACTTGTAGATGTTTAAGATCAAGACTTAAAAATTAAAGTTAAATTAAAAGGGACCAAGAACCAATATTTGGCTCTTGCCCTCCGAGTCAGTGTAAACCCAGGGAACAGGGAACTTCTCTAAAGAGCTTTGCAACTTTGGGCCCCATAACCTCCAGATCAGGGAGATTAATGAGACCCCTGTAGAACAGAAAGCCAATCGATGCACTTGCCATGAAGAGGAGGGTTATTGGAGAAGGGAGATATCCCTGGTGCTTCCAAGGGAAGCCACATGGTCTGCAAGACCTGGATCCCTCCTAGTGCAAATGGCACTAGCAGAACTAAGAAATTGCTCTCAAGTCCCCACAAGAGTGACTCCTATGGAAACTCAGCTGACTCTTAATAATAGAGAGAAACAAAAGTCATTTTGACTTGCTTCATCCTAAACACCTAACAAAAATAGTTAAAACCAAAAGATAGCCACTCCTGGGCATTTAAAGATAAATAATAATAGTTAAATATAACTTAACCTATACACTTATGTTAGCCCCCAAGATAAGTAAGACTGGAGGCTACAAAGAGGGATTCTCAGGCAGGAATGCCTGATAACTATCAAAAGAAACTATCAAGAGGAACTGCCAGAGTCAGAAGTTTTTAGTTAATTTAAGGCCTGCAGATATTCCTAACCTACACAGGTAAGCTTGATGTTTGTGAGTATGACTATCCAGCCCTAAGTAACAGAAATAAAGGGTTCTCTACTAGACATGGAGGTCATACCAGCAAAAATTTTACAAGATCAGATGACATTGAGTAGCTTAACTACATCTCATGGGGATAGACATCTACAACATTAAAAGTTAAATGTTGTGTTTACATTCCTGATAATTCTAAAGATGTTAAAAATTTACATTCCTATATAAAGGCCTTGTCCACTCTGGCCTTATTATGGGGACAGCTTCTCAATCTTCACACCTCCTGGTGAGAAAATATTAACTTCTGCCATCTTCATGATATTCATTAACATGTTCCAGAGGCAGCAATATTTGTTCAGTACTCATGTATTTTGTTTCTCTTTCATAGAAGCACCCATCCTCACAGAACTTTACAACCTGTTCTTCCCCAACCAAACTTCAATCTGACCTGAACCCCACATCGCCCCCTCTCAGCTCCGAAGAAGCCAGAACAAGCGCCACCCCTTTCCTTACAACAGTGAAGCCAGAAATAGATAGACAGTCAATATAGATAGGTAAATCTAGTCAGGTCGGATCAGGGGGCCAGTTTTGGGTGAGTCCAAGAGGGATTAAAATTGAAATGTAACCTGAGGGATTAAAATTCCTTCAGAGCTCTTCCTCTACCCTATCAAAGATTTGAAAGGGACACATAAGACAAGGGGGAATGATGAACCCAGCTAAATTCTATCTTAAGATTGGGAGACATCTCATCACAAAGTCATGAAAAGTTAATTTCTGTTTTACTATAAATTACTGCGATTTCTAAACTTGCTTGGAATGCCTGCCCATGCCTTGAACTCACCCGTGTCTGGTTTTCCCTGACCAGATAACAACCCTCTCTGAAACCCTATTGGTGCCTCATAAATTCTGATATTGGGATCTAAATTTATTTCCTAAGTGCTGAACCATTTAGACCATTAAACTACTACCTGCCTTTGTATTATGCTTGTCAAAATCCTGTTATCTGTAAGTTCTCAAGACACCCACCTTTTTGCAACTTTTTGTGTTATAAAACTGCACTCCTAGAGAGCTGGGGTACTGTTCTCTAACCCACGGATTTTGGGAGAGACAGTCTCGGCTGGTTGGGATTACAAGCTTGCTTTAATTTGATTTAAAATTGGAGTTGGTGGTCTTTTCTTTGTGTCATGGTTTAACATACCAAAATCCATAGCTGCTCAATTCCTTCATATATAATGGCATAGTATTCGCATATCACCTACACATATCCTTCTGCATACTTCAAGTTCTTTCTAGATCACTTATAATACCTGATACAATGCAAATGCAATGTTGATAGTTGTCGTACTGTATTGTTTAAGGAATGATAACAAGAAAAAAAGTCCATACATTTTTATTTTAGATGCAATCATGGTAAACCTAATTACATTTCCTTTCTTTCTTTCTTTCTTTCTTTCTTTCTTTCTTTCTTTCTTTCTTTCTTTCTTTCTTTCTTTCTTTCTTTCTTTCTTTCTTTCTTTCTTTCTTTCTTTCTTTCTTTCTTTCTTTCTTTCTTTCTTTCTTTCTTTCTTTCTTTCTTTCTTTCTTTCTTGTGATGGTGGGGGGTTACCAGGATTGAACTCGGGGTACTTGACTACTGAGTCACACCCCCAGCCCTATTTTGTATTTAATTTAGAGACAGGGTCTCACTGAGTTGATTAGCACCTTGCCTTTGATGAGGCTGGTTTTGAATTTGTGATCCTCCTACCTCAGCCTCCCGAGATGCTGGGATTACAGGCTTGCACCACCTGCTCAGGCCTAATTACATTTTCAATCTATGATTGATCGAATCTGTGGATACCAAACCTGTGGACCCAGAGAGCTGATGGTGTTTTTCCCTATTTCTTCTACTAAGTACAATTAAAACCCCTGATATTATAAAACAAGCATATAAAGACTGTGAGGTAGACAGAAGGCAGACAGATTAGGGGTCTTGGGACACAGGAATAATATGTTATGAATTCCCTGGATATTTTTTTTTCTTCATATGTCCTAGACTGGATGCTGAAGAAGATAACGCTGGGGGAGAAAAAAAATCCAGCAAAACTCTATTTTAGCCAAAGAAAAAACAAATAGGCATCCAAAAAAGAAAATTCTTTCTGCCAGTAAGTGCCATACTCCAACCAAATCACACACACACACAAACAATCCGGGTAGCCTCACCCCCACCTCTGCTGGCAAAAGCTGGGTGGGGGCCTGGACCTGC
Source organism: Marmota marmota marmota (assembly GCF_001458135.2). Taxonomy (NCBI): domain Eukaryota; kingdom Metazoa; phylum Chordata; class Mammalia; order Rodentia; family Sciuridae; genus Marmota; species Marmota marmota. Next base: position 11,560,942 of record NW_026000205.1, read on the forward strand.
ACCCTTTCCAGGCTGTAACAAAGACCCCTAGACCACTCCCCATGCTAAACAGGAGTGATGTCAGAGAAGGTTGAGAGAAGAGTTGGGAACTTCATGCCCCCAGGACCTTCTAAAACTAGTAAGTAACTTCAGCAAGTTGAAGAAAGTATGATCAACACAAAAATTAGTTGCATTTCTTTATACTAAAAATGAACTTGTTTAAACCGAAATTTGAAACACAACTCCACTTACAATGGCTAAAAATTACTTAGATATAAATCTAACAAAACATATATAGGATGTGTACCCTAAAAACTAAAAATACTGCTTGCTGAAAAACATCAAAAATTCTAAGTAAATGGAGAGATATACCATGTTTATGAATCATAGTAATGATGTCATTTCTTCCCAGACTGTGAAACAGATTTAATAAAAGTACTCTCAAAATCCAGGAAGCCTTTTTATAGATATATTCAAGATTATTCTAAAATTCATATGGAAAGAAAAAAGAACAAGAATAGAAAAAATTCTTGGAAAAAAAAAAATAAAAGGAAATCATTCTATCTGATTTCAAGGCTTTTTATAGAATTAATATATGTAACGAAAACTGTGTGTAATTGGTGGAGATATAGACACAGATCAAAAGAGCAGTCAAGAAAGCCAAAAAACAGCCCGGTACAAGTAGGGCCAACTGATTTTTGACAAAAGGCAAGCAATTCAAAGGTAGAGAAACAGACTTTTCAACAAATGGTGATAGAACAATTGGTCATTCATAGGCAAAAACATGAACTTCAACCTAAACTTTGTACAAAACTTAAAGTGGACAATAGATTTACATGTAAAACATGAGTCTATAAAACTTTCGGAAGGTAATATAGGAGAAAATATTTAGGACCTAGTATTTGATGAAGTATTCTTAGACATGACACCAAAATCATGGTCCCTAAAAATTGATTAATTAGACTTCATCAAAATTAGCAGTTTTAACTCTATGGAGAACACCATTAAGAAAAGGAGGGGATTGGGGCTGGGATTGTGGCTCAGCGGTAGAGCGCTCACCTAGCACGTGCGAGGCCCTGGGTTCAATCCTCAGCACCACATTAAAAAACAATAAAGATATTGTGTCCAACTACAACTAAAAAATAAATATTAAAAAAAAAGAAAAGAAAAGGAGGGATGAATTACATTCTGGAAGGAAATGTTTGCAAATCTTATATCTGACAAAGACCTCGTATCTAGAAGGAATATATAACACATTTTTTAAAAAAACATTAAAATGACATAAATAAAATGATCCAATTAGATGAGCAAAATGAAGAGACATTTCGCCAAAGAGAATATAAAGACAGAAAGTAATCACATAAAAAGATGTTCAGCACCATCATTCTTTGGGGAAAAGCAAATTAAGAACACAATGGGAAACCACCATGACATATCTATTAAAACAACTAAAATTAAAAATAGTAGCATTATCAAATGCTACAAGCTAAATCTTTTCTCGATTGCTAGTGTGCATAAAAAATTATGCAGCCACTTTGGGAAAAAAAATTCTCAGAACAGTTCCTCAAAAGCTTACGCATTGAATTAATATAGGATTCTACACTTGCTATACTCTTAGGTATACAAATAGCCAAGATAGAAACAAGAGTTGAGTTATTCATGAAATAACACATTATTGTTATTGTAATAATAATATTGTTATATTATTCATGAAATACAAAAAGAGGAAACAATGCAGATCTCCATCAAGTGATGAATGAACAAATGGAACATGGTATATACACACAACAGAGTATTATTTGGCAATAAAAAGTGAGGAAGGTTTGATAATAGATGCTACAATATGATGACCCTTGAAAACATTAAATGAAAAAAATTACAAATGCCTCATACTTATGATTCCATTTACATGAAGTGTCTAGAAAAGAAAAATCTATAGAAGCAAGAAGTAGACTGAGTGGTTGCCCAGGGCAGAGAGTGGAGGGGGTTGGCTGTTCATGGGAATGGGATTGTTTGGGGGTGATAAAATGTTCTAAAATTGGTTGTGGTGATTTTCATAACTCAATTAATATACTTCAAACAATTGAATTGAAATGGAACCACCATTTGACCCAGTTAGCTCATCCTCAGTATATACCCAGAGAACTTAAAATTAGCATACTACATCAATGTTTATAAAGCTCAATTCATAATACCTAAGTTATGGAACCAACTTAAGTGCCCTTCAACAGATGAATAGATAAAGAAAATGTGGTCATATGCACAACGAAATATTACTCAGCCATAAAGAAGAATGAAATTATGGCATTTGCCAGTAACTGGGTGGAACTGGAGACTATCATGCCAAGTGAAATAAGCCAGTCCCCCCCAAAACAAAGGCCTATTGTTCTCTCTGAAAGGTAGATGCTAACACACAGTGGGGGAGGTGATTAGAAGTTCATTGGATTAGACAAAGGGGAATAAAGGGAAGAGAGGGAGGATGGGGACAGGAAAGATAGTAGAATGAATCATATAGAACTTTCCTATGTTCATATATGAATACACAACCAGAGAAACTCCACAACATGGACAATCACAAGAATGGGATCCTAATTAGAATGAGTTATACTCCATGTATGTATAACATGTCAAAATACAATCTACTGTCATGTATATCTAAAAAGAACAAATGTATATCTAAATCTAAAAATCTAAAAAGAACAAATCTAAAAAATCTAAATCTAAAAAGAACAAATGTATATCTAAAAAGAAAAAGAATGAGCAAGGACAGAGACAGCTCACAGAAGAAGATTAACAGGTGGCAACTCACCACACAGAAAGATGCTCCACATCACTGGCCATTAGTGAAATGCAAATTAAGGCCATGACAAGAGATCAGTACATGCTTATTAGAATAGCTAAAATAAAAATAGTGCCAACACCCTGGGCTGGTAGGAGACAGTGAGCCTGGGTCGTTCACACGTTGCTGGTGGGAATGCAAAACGGGACAACCGCTCTCAAAAAAGAGTTTGTCAGTTCCTTTAAAAACAGAAAAAAACACCTATCAGTTGATGAAGCAATTACACTTCTGGGCATTCTGTCAACAACAACAACAACAACAACAACAAACTTACATCTGTACAAAAACTTATTCAAATTATTCATTTCAGCTTTATTTGTAATAACAAAAAATTGGAAGCAAACAACATGTCTTTCAAGAAGTGAGTGTTTAAAAGAATTGGGAAGCATCCATACCAGAGAAGACAGTTGTCCTTCAGTATTTTGGGATGATTAGGTTCCAGCATCCCCAGCAGATACCCAAATCTGTGGATGTTCAAGTTCCTTATATAAATTGGTGGTGTTATTTGCATTCAACTACGCAAATACATTAATGTATTTATTTTATTTTATTTTTCTATTGCTATGCTGGGGATCAAACCCAGAGCCTTACACATGCTAGACAAGTGCTCTACCACTGAGCGACATCCTCAGCCCCTCATATACTTTAAAGTCATTTCTAGATTACTTAGAATACCTAAACCAATGCAAACGCTGTGTAGATAGTTGCTGTAATGTATTGTTTAGAGAAAATGACCAAAAAATGACATCTTCATTAAAAATGCAATTTTTTTCCAAATACTTTTGATTCATAGTTGGTTGAATCAAATGTGGAACCTGCAGATATGGAGGGCTGGCTGTACTCTGTAGCTGGGAAAAGGAATGGAGTATTGATATGCATCCACACAGATAATTCCGAAGGTCATTTTAGTGAGTGAAAAACACCAGTCTCAAATGGTCATACCCTGTAACACTCTTCAGAGGGCAAAATTACAGAGATGCAGAAGAGATTACTGGTTGCCAGGGGTTAGGGATGGTGGAGAAGGAGGAGGGGGGAGCTCTTTGGGGAAAGGAGTAATTCTGTACCTTGATTGCAGCGATGGGTCTACATGTGCAGACACAATAAGAACGATGTGGGGTCATCCACGTGCATTATGCCAAGGTCAGATTCCTGGTTGTGATATTGGACTGTAATTATGTAAGGAGCATCTACAGAGGGGAACTGAGTGAAGGGCACAGAAAATCTCTCTGTTCTATCTTTGCAACTTCCTGTGAGTCTATAATTATTTCAAAATAGAAGATTAAAAAAAAAAAAAAACAGCGATCTCAGTGTGGGACTGAGATCTTCCAGCTCCCAAAAGTCTCAGGCAGGGGACTCACTGGATTGCTGCTCATCACCTGGGAAGAGTATCTGAGGATTCTGCTGGCCACAATGCCAGGAGGAAATTGGGTGACAGGATGTCACCCAATTCATTTCTGGAAACCTCGTGGAGAAGGCGAAGACTGGGGTGCAGGATTCCCAGGAGAGGTAGTTTTGATGCCCTTGCTAATCCTTTCTTCTTTTTTTTTTTAAATATTTTTTTAGTTGTAGTTGGACACAATACCTTTAATTATTTATCTTTATGTGGTGCTGAGGATCGAACCCAGTGCCTCACCCCTGCTAGGCAAGTGCTCTGCCATTGAGCCACAACCCAGCCCCTCCTTTCTTCTTTTATTTGAATGATGTATATGGTCTCCACTTGGGGTGACCTGACTGTCAACTCCTACTAGGGAAGCTGCGGAGCCAGGCAACTAGACTGCCACTCCCCGCCTGGCTGAGGGACTGTTAGTGCCTTCCTCGAGGGGTCAGCAGACTCACACAGGGTCAGTGCTCTGCAGCACCTGCCCCTGGGAAGAGCACGTGGTTACCAGACCTGGGTTCAAATGCCAGTTCTCCATTCGTCACAGTGCTATCCCCTCAGTTTCTGTCTAAGGATGACATTGATGTCACCGAGTTCATGGGTGTGTTGTGGGATCACCCTTTACCATGGTCACAAGCTTTGTAGCACTGTGTGCTAGCTGTCACGGAAAGGGCACTCTGAAAAGGGAGCTGTTGTTATTATAGACATTGTCACTTGCTCTGTTGAACAAGGCTCCATGGTGACATTGGTTTCCTCCCCTCTGGATATCCGACCCTAGCCTGAGTTTGATAGAGAGGGCTTTTGAGACCAAATTGATTCCCCTCCTTGTGCCCAGGGAAGATATTCTAAACCAAGTGAGTTTGTGGGCGGGGTCTTCTGCTTGGCTGCTGTTCTGCCTGGGATGAGGTTGTCACCTCCTATCTGGGGAGCAGGTGGAGTTGAGAGTGAAGGATGGAGAAGGCAGGAGGTTTGGCTATTCCTGCACTGTGAGCTCCCACGGGGGCCCATCCAGAGCCCAGTCCTCCTCCAACCAGGGACCCTGCCTGGATGAGGCTCGGGAGTAGCAGCAGCAGCCTGGAGCCCTTTCATCCAGGAAGATAATGGAGATGCCTGCCCCAAGCACCGTCCCAGGGACAGGCTGGGGGTGGGGTCCTCTGAACCAGAAGTAACTCAATGTCAGGAGTTGATAGGAGGAGAGTTGTCCCTGGTGCCTGGGTGACCTCCCTCCTGCGTGTGGCAGCCCATCCCTCCCCGCATCTGACACCATGAGACCTGCTCAGTTCTAGTCTGGCCCGCCCACAGCTCATCTCTGGAGTTTATCTGTGTCTCTGATTTGGTGGCTGTGAGTCACTGGGTCGCGGGTTCTCCAGGGAAGGATGCCATCAGCCTTTCCGGTCCCCAGCAGCCCCTCCCCGGCCCTGAATGAGGCCAGAACACACCACTCTTGTGTTCCCCACTGAACCTGTCTTCTCTCTTCCTCTGGCACCTAAGGAACAGGGGAGTCGCCTCTGGTTTCCCTTCCTTGGGAATCCCCTTCTCCCATCTCTTCCTCCTCTAGGGTCCTGGCCTGGCCCCTCTCTCCATGTCCACTTCCTCTGTCTTGGTCACCGCTGCACCCTACCTATGCCGCTGCCAGTAGGTCTGCTACACCTCGAGCCTGCCCAGGACACTTCTCTGAGTCCCATTCTCCGGTGGCTTCCCGACTCACTCAGAGTAAAAGCCCACGCTCTGCCCCTGGCGTAGAAGCCCCCTGATCCAGGGCTTGGCAGCCTTGGGCTCCCTCGTGGCTCAGACTCCCTAGTTTCCTTCTTGTTCCACGAGCACCACAAAGACACTCCCACCATGGGCCTTTGCCACTGATTTTTGATGTTCCTTGGACCCACATTTCTCAGAAGCCCCCAGAGCTCCCCCTCTCCCTTCCTTCTGGGCTCCACTCAAAGTGACTCCTCTTCCTCACACGCAGGTTTGTCCCACACATTCGCCTCCCAACCTGCTCGGGCGCCATATTGGTACGATTACCATCTAAAGTACAACAATGTGGCACTTGCTGACCTCATTGTTGTCTGTCTCTGTCTCACAATGTCAGCTCCAAGAGGCAGAGGTTGGTTCTGTTGGGGTCCATCCACAGGCCTGGCTAAGCACGTACTGAGTTCTGGAAGGGTCCAGGAGCTGGGTGAAGAAAGTCCAAGAGCGTGAATCCTACTTGGGTATCATCTTGGAGTGTCCGTCTCTCCTAAGGGATGGTCTTTGCCATCAGATGACTTCACCGTTTCCCAAACTTTAGAGATTTTCCCACAATCTTCAAAACTTGGGTTCTGTCTGCAAACCTCGGGAAATATTTTCATTTAATACATTTCTTTAAAACAACTCACTTGATTTTTTTATTCTTTTTAGCTTAGTCTCCTCCAATGCTTTTATTTAATCACTTATTTTTAAATTGCCAGTTGGGTACGCTGGTTTCCTTTTGTTGGGAGACTGACTAAATGAAGCACAAACAGTAATATAAAAGTCACGCCGGCCCCTCTGGGATCATCTCGAGTGCCACCATCACGCTTGGGTTGCACTTTGGGCAGCCAGATGTCATTCCCCGATCCCTGGTTATTGACACTACTCTGCTCTTCAGGGCAAAGTCCTCAGAGCACATTCCTACCGGGCCAGACCTGCTGGAGCCAGGGTCTGTTGCCAGGGGACAGGTGCGCCAGGGTGGGGCCCATGAACTTGTGTGCGGGAAACTGGAAGAAACTTCCATCCTGCTGGTCAAGAGAGCCTCCTACTCTCTGCCCCATTTCACACGTCTCCTGCCGCTTCAGCTCCTGGAATTCTGCCAATCACATTCCTCCCTGGGACTTCACCCAGGCGTGATTTTTCCTCCCCTGGGAAGCCTCTCCTGACCGCTGAGTCCCTAAGTCACATGCTCTGAAAGCCCCTCGCTTTCCCTAGCAGCAGGTGTCCCATGTCACTGTTTGGTATCCTGTGTGACAGAGACTATTTGTTTCCTGTCCTTCGTCCTTCGAGACGGCAAGAGATGACAAGCTCCGTGAAGAGAGCTCCAGCCCCTGATCTGGGTCCTGTATCTTCTGTCATCTTCCACCAACAGGGACAACTGCTGTCTTCTTTCCCTGATTCCTGATCCCCTTCCTGAATACCTGCAGCACCACAGCTTCCTTCTAAATCTTCTTTCAAGGCCCCAGGACCCTGCAAAGTTTGTTCTCACCAAAATGACAGGACAAAAGGCTGATAGGAGGGTGGCCTCTGAGCCACGGGTAGGTGCTCAAGTCTAGGCTCCACACCTACCAGCTGGGGGGCCTAGAGGAGGAGACTTGATCTCTCTGTGCATTAGCAACTCCAGGTTCTGAAACATCAGTGGGCATCAGCATCCCCCAGAGGCCTCAACACACACACACACACACACACACACACACACACACACTCTGCTGGCCTCTCCCCAGTGTTGATTCCTGCAGTCTGAGGCACGGCCTGCAAATTTGCCTTTCTAATGAGTTTCCCAGGGAATGCTTATGTTGCTGGCTGGTGACTTGCACTTTGGGAACCATTGTCATAATTTTTAGGAAAAGGAAATGGAGATTAATTAACGTAAATTGCACAGAATCCTGTGGCCCACAGTAAGCAATCAACAAATGGTGTCATAATACCATTTATACCAGAGAGACTGGCCCTTTAAATTCCTGACAGGTGTGATAGAAACAAGGCACATTTTAACCAGAAGAACTGAGTCCAAAGTTTGGCCACACCATTCCCTGGCTCTGGGACCCTGGAAAAAAATCACTCATCTTCTCCAATCCCAATAAACTCATCTTCATAGCCTTCTTCTGGAAGTCTTGTCTCAGGATGGCCTGAGCTTCCTGAAGGGGCTCTGTATACAACTGGCACCTAATATTTGTTGGGAAGCTGCAGGGTGCAGCCTAAGTGTGAAGGGTGGGAGAAAAACCAACACAGGCTCATGAGCTGCCTGGGTCTGGGGTTCCCATGTGACCTGCAGGGACCAGAAGATAATGTCAATGAGTGAAGCCAGTTGGGTGTGGACAAGAGGGAGCGATGGGGACTGTGGTCAATGGGACCCTGCACCCTTCAGGGACCTGCCTTCCTTTCAGTGAGCCTCATGCAAATGGGAACCCGGGTGTCAGTTATCCTGACTGCCACCAAAGCAGGAATGAGGATTGTCATGTGAAATCCCCCAGAAGCCAGAACAGACCTCTCCCCCAGCCACCAGAGAGGAGAACAGACTCCCTGGGCTCAGCCCATACCAGGGCCCAGCAGAGGGTGAGGAACAACTGAGATCATTCCAGAAGCAGGATGGCAGGATCCCTAAGGACACGTCAGAAATCATCAGGGCCTAGACATTTTGTGTTGGGGCATTTATTTCATGTCCCTTTTGTACAGGTCCAGGGTCCAGGTGTGGGGACAGGAGACCAGGCAGGGTGGGGATGGGGGGCAGCAATAAATAACATGGACAGACAGAGCTCCCCTCCAGACAGATGAGGTTAGAGAGGATAGAGGGGAGCTGTAATGTGGGCGCGGGGTGCTGGCAGGGAGGGGGCAGCTGGGAAGGAGAGGGAGGCCAGGCCCCCAGGACCTCAGTGTCACCTGCCCCAGCCCCTTCCTGCCCCAGCCCCCACAGCTCTCAGGAGGAAGGGAGCCCACAGCCAGTGGGGGCCTTGAGGGTCCTGAGGGCGGCTGGCTCACGGGCTGCCCCGGCCCCCTCACTTGACGCGGATTTCCGCATACTCCGCCAGCTCCTCCGTCAGGGTGTAGCTGTCCTTGGTGGGTCGCTTTCCCAGGTCCGAGTGGGAATAGCTCAGGTCCAGCTCTGGGGGCTCCCCCCGGAGGCCCAGCAGCCTCCTCTCAGATCCCAGGCGTCTCTCGCTCTGTGGGAGGTGACAACCCCTTAGCAGTGTCCTCTCCCTCTTTTTCCTTTGCATCAGTAAGTGATGCAAAAATGACAGAGTGTTGGCACCTCCCCGGTCCCCAAGTTCAGCTCCACAGCCCTGCACGAGCCTCCTCTCTCAAGGACCACCAGCCCGCGGAGCCCCACAGCCACCACGTCCCACTCTGGGACCTTTGCAGGTGCCCATGCCCCTAACACCACAACCTTCTCTTTGCAGAGCTTGAACCTGGCCTACAAAGTCTGTTCCTCCAGGAAACTCTCTTCAACAGGGACTCCAGGGCCACATGCTGCCACCGAGAACACCTTTCCTGGTGAAGTCTACTCAGTCAGATCCCACCTTTCCAGAAGTTTCCAAACTCCCCCGTTTGGATTTGGCGTGGTCTCCCTCCTCCATCTGGGAGGACCTGTGGGTGTGACTTCATCTTCCCATGATGCTTTGCACCGGGTACCCCCACCCCCCAGGTATCTGGACACACATGGGACAGCAGCCACAGACAGAGGGAGCAGCAACAGCAAGAGTAGACGAGGCTGCTGGGCAGGGCCAGACTAAGCCAGAGACTGCCTTAGACGCCTGACGAGGACACACAGGCAAGCCGACCCCAGGACCGCGGAGGGCCCAGAGGGAGGCACACTGAGGCCCCGGAACCTACCTCCTGGGGCTCTTAGTGACATTGCAGGGTAGAGACCTCTCTGGACTATTGGAGAAGGAAAGGCAGTCATAGACACAGGCAGGGCAAGGGCTGTCTTGAGCCCTGTCCCTCGTGGTCCCCCCACAGCCTCAGCCTGGCACGCCCTTCCCCACCTCCCAGCCAACCCAGCCCTCCACGACTCCTTCCTCTCCCCCCCTGCCCCTTGGCCTCGCGGGCCCTGCTCAGGCCCTCAGTGTCCCTGACATCCAGGTCCCCTGGCTAGCCTAGAGCCATGGGGCTCTGGCCCTCACCTCGTACTTCTCCGGTGCCCCAGAAATGCGGAAGTCGCTGCTGTACAAGACATGAGGGTTGTCTCCCGCCGAGAAGCTGGGGCTCTCTGTCACGTTCTTTCTGCAGGGCAGGACATGTCAGCCCTCGTGGCACTCCCAGATCGCCCTCTCCCTGAGCTCTCCTCACCCACATCCACCTTAGGACTTTGGCCCAAGGGACCCCACGGTGGCTCCCAGCCCTCTCTTTCTGTTACCAGAGCAAATACTCTTCATTGCATTCACAGCTGCCCACCCTTCCCGGCCTTGGGGGCGCCTTCCCTGGTGGAGGACGGCAGGGGACTGTCCCTATAGGCAGGGAGGCTGAGCACACAGCTGGGCAGACAGGTCCTGTGTCATCCACGTGCTCAGCCAGGCTGGGCCCTGACCCATGAAGGCAGAAGTCCTCCCTCCCCGAGCAGAATCTGCCTCCCCACTCACGCAGGGCTGCCCTCCTGCCCAACCCGGCCTCTGCTGCACCTCCCGCTCCCATCCCCTGGAGCCTCCCCCTCCCCTTATCAGCCCCCCCGCACTCACTTCCTGCGTGTCTGGGTGATGTAGCAGACGATGGCAATTAGAATAGCAAAGGCGACCACAGCTCCCACTGGCCCAATCTTGGCCCACATCAGTCGGTCTGAAGACAGAGAAGACCCAGGTGCCCTCAGGGATGCTGGTGGTAATGAGGACACTTGGGGTCTCCAAAGACAGGTTGGGAGAGTCAAAATATTGACACATCCTTGCAATGCCTGGCTGACGTGAGGCTCCCGGCTCTATGCAGGATCCCTTTAGAAATTGCTAGAGGGCTCAGGAAGGGGCTCATGAAGAGCAGGCAGACTCAGGGCAGCTGCTCCTCAGTAGCTTGTGCTACTTTATTAATCTGCACCACTGATCCGTATCCAAGTGGCCTTGGTGGAGAGGGGGGTGCCTGGATCGAAAAGGGGCCCTCTGCTTCCTGGGGCTCCCACCCCAAGGCCCCAGCACTCACGGGCTCCCTGGAAGGGCAGCTCCAGGCTCTTGGTGCCGTAGAGGTTCCTGGCGGTGCAGATGACCCGGGGCGGGGACTGGGCCTGTCCCCGCAGTGTGAGGATGCTGGTGAGCAGCAGGCCACTGCGCTCTGAGTACACGAATTCCCGCTCCGTCTCGTTCACGGTCACGTTGCGCGATGGCAGCTCAAAGGCCACAGACGGCTCTGGGTTGGACTTTACCACGCACAGGCACTGCACCGTGTCACGGGCCGCGGCACAGTGCGACTCCAGGAGAATCATGGGGGCAACTGCAGGGTCAAGACCAAGACGGAGTGGGCTGGAGCCCGCCCAGGGCTGGGCCTCAAAGGCCTCCTTGGCCGAGGGCAGGGCCAGGGTGGCCACGGGTAGGGGCGGTAGCTGTGTGTGGGATCCCCGGCTCTCCCTGCTCTTTTTCTCTGTCTTGACCAAGAAACACGGAGCGCCTTGACCCCTGTGTGATCCGGCCAGCTGCAGGTTTTCCCTGCAGAGTTGAACCTAGGCCAGGGCCTTGAACATTCCCAGGCACTGATAAAGATGTTTAGGTCGTTCCTCAAAACCCTGAAAAACAATTCAGCCCCGGCCCTGAGCCGAGTTCCTTCAACCCTCTTATAAACACCACATTCCAACACCCTCATGACAGAGATCCCTAGGAAGAATGTCCCTTTCTCTAGCTGTCTTTGGCAAGGACATGCCCCCCCCCCCCATCTGTGTGAGAGTTTCTCTACTAAATGCTTTGGACCGACCACCCTGGCCTTCAGAACTTCTTCCTTTAGAACCGCATTGGCCCCAACTCTGGAGGGTTTAGGATGTCCTCCTGCCACTGCTTTGGGGGCAACTCCAACCTCAAAATGGGCCAGACCAAGATATCATGTCACAGGGATGAACTGCACTTCCCTGCTTGCACCATCTCTAACTTTGTTCACCTTATAAAACATAAACCGAGCACTCCCTGCTCAAAGCCCTCTTCCAGCTGCTACCTGGATCACTTAGAATAAAACCTCAATTCAGGCCGGGTGCACACCTGTAATCCCAGTGGCCTGGGAGGCTGAGGCAGGAGGATTTGGAAGTTCAAAGCCAGCCTCAGCAAAAGCGAGGGGCTAAGCAACTCAGTGAGACCCTGTCTCTAAATAAAATACAAAACAGGGCTGAGGATGTGGCTCAGTAGCTGAGTGCCCCTGAGTTCAATTCCCAGTGCCAAAAAACCCCCACAATAATTTTTTTTTTTTTTTTTAATCTCAATTATTTGGTCTACAAAACCCCAGGGACCTGGCCACTCCCTCTCTCTCCTGCCCTGGCTCCTTCCTTTCTACCTTGGTCCCTTCCCTTGCAAGTCACAGTGGCCTTCTTACTGTTTCTCAGACCCATGGAGCACCTTCCCACCCCCAGGTCTGTGGTTCCTCCTTCCACCTGGAACGCTCCCCTAGGAGACCTGCCCATCTCCTCCCTCCATAGGAAGGAGGCAGCTCCTTCTCTGACCCACCATGGAAACTACACTCATCGCTCACCCCTTGCCTTGCTCAGGTTTTCTTCCAGGCACTCATCCCCACCTGGTTATATACTGATAATGGTTGTTCTCTCATTTCCAAGACTGGGTCTTGCTGTGTCTCCCTCAGACATTTAGAAGGGAAGAGCTATTGGATTCTCCCGGCCCCCAGAATCCTGCACACAGATCCAGTCTCCTGTCTTCTTCCTGGCTTCCAGCCTGCTTTCAGTCCAACCATCACATGACTCCTACCTGTTTCCTCCCCCAGAATCCCCCTGCTCCCCTCTCATTGGGCTCCCCATTGCCACCAGCACCAAATACCAAATCCATCCCAAGTCATTTGGTTGAGCTTTTCTTTGCTACCATTTGATTACAAATATTGTATTGGAATTTTTATTGTTTCATTTTTCAAAATATGAAATTATATGAGAACATTGAATGTTGCTTTTTAAACCATGTTCTTTATCCCCCTTGAAAAATTGGTACTTTCCTCTGCTTACTCTGGACTGAACACTGGTCCTGTTAATTCTGACCCAAATCCATTTACATGCAGGCAAAGACCCTTGGTCCACTGACCCCATGAATTTTCAATTTCCAGCAACAAAAGAGTGGGCCAGGAAGTCACATGAGCAGATAGATTGCACCAGGAACAATTCCAATAAGAATCTCAATATACTTGTCTCAGTCTACCAAGTGAATACAGAAGGCCCAAAATGCCATTTAGACAAATGTGCAGTATGCTCGTTGTACTACTGACCAATCAACTCAGCCCAGAGAAAATTAAAAACAATAAATCTAAAATGATGGAGATTGAACTCTACCAAAACCCTTCCGCTCAAACAGCATAGCTGTCACTCCCATGGTGGGGCATCCACCCTGGACCATGGGGGACACTGGCCAACACCTTAGTCCAGGGCATGTGCTCAGTATCTTGGCAGCTTTGCGGGGAACCTGGAAGACCTATGAAACCCTGACATGATGTATAAATCCCAAGGGGAACAAAGAATGGGGAGTTTGGGGTGGCATGGCTTTGGCTTGAGTCTCAGCTCTGCCATCTACTGGCTAAGTGACATCACCCAGCTTCCCTGGGCCTTCCAGAGGGACTTCTCTGTACAAACAGGGGTTGTGGTCCTTAACCTGCAAAGGGCTTCGGGGCTCTGCAGATTGGTGCATGAGTGCACTGTAAATACTTAGAGTCCTACTCAGATTAGGTAGATAGCAGCATCCTAGCAGAGATAGCACATGAGCCAGGTCTCAGCTGCAGGAACTCGTGACAAATACCCAAGCTGGTGTCCCAGTAAAAGGTGGATGAGAAAAGAGATTGAAAACGAACATATAGAGTGCACAGGATTCATCAGGTGCTGGGAGGCTCAACACGAATCCCTTAGTCCTCTAAGCCTTGCTTGTAGTGCAGTACTGTTACTCTTGATCATACCTTTTTCGGAGGAGGGATCTGAGACTCAGCAAAGCTGAGGTCACTTGCCCGGGATTGTGCATCAAAACAGAAAATCAGAGCTGGGATTTTTGTCCTAGGTCTGCTCAACTTTGTCAGGTCCAGGACTCCAGTAAAACTTTATAGTTTCCTTCTATTAAGCTGCGGTGAAGAACAGTCCCCTCTCCCCACGCGTGTGGTGGTGACAATGAAGTCAGTCAATATGGGCACCTTGCTCAGACCAGTCCCCTGCATATTGTAAGCACTCAGTAAAGGTGACTGCCTCCTACATGCCCTATGGGGACACTGACTGCATGGACAGAAGGGACCTGGGGGCAAGCAGTTTACAGAGTTCTTGGTGAAGAAGGAGGACCTCAGCAGGCAGGGCAGGGGACGGGGCCACTGCTGCCCTGCACCTGCCTCCAGTAGGTTGAAGGCCTCATGCTCCAAATTTGGTCATTTGTTTTCAAAACAAGATTCAGTGAGTCCTCCTGTGTCAAGGGCTAGAGGGAGGAGAAGCAGCCAAAGATCTAAGAGCAGAGGCCAGCTGTCAGGACTCTAAAGACCCAGACATCCACCCGCCTTCCTAGCTTTGTGGCCAAGGCTACATGGTCGCAGGGAATTCTGACCTTTCATTTTCTCCTCAATTAAAGGGGATGATGATGACGTGTATCTGCTTTGCAAGATAATACCTGCGAAGAACTGGGTTCCATGGCCCGGGGCAGGCCCTTAAGGAGAGTGTCCTGCCCCCTCTTCTGACCCAGGAGGGGTGTGTCTGTTCTGAGGCTTCTACCAGATTCTCAGAGGGTTCTCCGGCCCTTAAATATAAGAACTACTGATTTGGGGTAGCATGGGGGAAAGAGTGCTGAAGCAGAGGGGACACTGGGCCCAGGATGGCACATATGAGAAAGAAGAGCACCGTACAGCCACCTGCCGTAGTCATGAGGAAGTTAGAGGGGGCAGTGATGGGGGGGGTGCCCAGGATTATAGGTCAACGGAGGAGCTGCTGACCAAGGCTTAACCACCCGAGATGGCGTTTAATGATCGTTCCTATCCACTATGTCCTAATTACTGCCACAAACAGAATACTGAGCACAGACTGTGGGGCAGACACTACTGAACGCTTTACATGTCCAGTCTCACTGGCAAACTCATATGGAGGGGGCCGTTAGAGATGGAGTCACTGAAGCCTGAGGTGAAGTGCGGAGAGACCTGCGCCAGAGGCCAAGCAAAGCTGAGGAGGAAGCAGGGGAATGGAAACCCAGAAGTGACACACTCCAGAGGGAGTTACTTGCCCAAGGGGAGTGGAAACTGTGACTTGGCTGCTACAACCTGCAGTGATGGCCTGGGGTGGGGAGGCGGGAGCAGAGGGTGCTATCTGCAGAGAGGAGGTCAGGAGAGGCCCTAGTTTGCAACGGAACGATGCATTTCATTGCCAAGACAGTAGCTTTTTTAATGAGCATCCCTCTCACCACTCAAGCTGCACTGTATCTGTTAATAAGCTTGGTGTCTTCTAAACCTGTGACCCACCTCCCACAGAGTCGCTCAGCCCTTAGCACAAAACAACTTCTCAGTCCATGTACGCTGATGTAGTAACACAGGATGAGGTCCATTCTGGATAGTACAGGAGAGTAGAATCAGATCACCTGGATTTGAATCTCAAATCCTGCCATTTGCTGGCTATGTGACCTTGGGCAAGTGGCATAACGTCTCCAGGTCCCAGTTTCCTTCTCTGTAAACTAGGGACAGTAATAGAACCTCCCTGGGAAGATGAAATGAGTGGGTCCTTGGACCGTATTTCCAACAGCACCTTGTACATAGGAATGATCCACAGTCTCTGTTCTAGTTCATGTAGAGGGGCAGTCGCCCCAGGACCCTGCAACCTCCCTTGGTCATAGTTCCACGCTGGCAGGTGGGAACACAGTATTATCTGGTGAGATTTTTATTTTTTATTTTTTTGCTATGGATTCAGCTTCCTTGACACCCCCATTCTCATCTGCTGGTGAGGACCTGCAAAGCTTCCCCTGGCTGAAATGTGTGTGTCCCTTCCAGGTGTCCCCAACTTTTATGGCAGGTGGCTGTACCGCCCATCACAAGTGAAGGGAGTGAGGGCTACCAGTGTGTGGAAGGGGTACTCACACTCCACAGACAGGTTGAAGGCGGTGGCTCTCTGGCCATACTGGTTCTCAGCCACACACCAGTACTCCCCATCGTCCTCGGGCGTGACTGCGGGCAGCTCCAGCTGCAGCTGGCTCTCATAGATGACCGTGGCTAGGATCTGCTTCTCCTTGAAGATGGTGAGAATAGGGTCCGGGTTGCTCTGTGTGGAGCACAGGATGGAGACTGTCTCCCCCTCCACAGCCACCATTGTCCCATTCACGGTCGGCTTCCAGGGTGCATCTAGGGGACAGGACAGAGGACCGATGGTCAAAAACCAGGCAGTGCTGCTGCCCCTACCAGTCAACTTCCACCATGGCACCATAAAGCTAATTCAACCACTCAGGATGGTACAGGTAACCCCAGTCCTGGCTGTCTTATAAATTTATAAGAATGTGGTTCTGCAGCCAGAGTGCTTATCTGTAGCTCCTGGTGCTATCTACCCCTTCCCACCTATGTGCAGCTTTTTTCATGTGGAAAATGGGCTTAATAATAATTCCATCTTCATAGGGTGATTATCCTGCATTCACTGAGAATCTGCTGAGTGACAGGCATTGTTCTAGCTTAAACAATGTCCACATGGGGAAATGCTCTATAAGCAAATATATTTACAAAATAGGGTAAGTGTGGGGGAAAACAAAGGAAAAGTCAGGGTAGTCACAGTTTAAAATAGGATGACTAGAGGAGGCTTGGGGAGACTAGGAGGAGGTGGGCAGGGGATGCCTGGGGGAAGAGCATGCGTGTAGACACTCAGGAAGTGCTGAGTAAACATTGGCTGTGGCTGTCATTATTATCCCCAATCCTGGGCACTTTGCCTCAATAAATATTTGTGAATGAATGAATGAATGAATGGCCTCTGCTTGGTTCACTGCTAACCAGTTCTGACAGCTCCCCTTGTGTACAGTGCACTCAATGGGGCTGGGTTCCCCCTGGAACTGTAACAGATTAAAACACAGATTCCTGGGCTGGGGTGTAGATCAGCGGTAGATCCGTTCCAAGCACGCACACACACACACACACACACACACACACAGAGGCCCAGATCTGCTCTCATCAGCCAAGGGCTGACTCCAGGAAACCATTTAAAGGGCTTTCCTAGGTGGCAGGGACAGAATCGGTGTCCTCCGGTCTTGTCCTTGGAATAAGAGTGGTGCAGAACAGGAGCACACCAGATAGACACTTGTGGGAAAAACAAAGGAACACCTTGATCTGCAGTCCTCCCCTCCACGTTTACGGCAGGCTCATGACTTCGACCACGTTTATGGCAGGTCCCAGGGATCCCCAGTGAACACTTTGGCTCTTATCTGTCCCCTGCTGAGGTGTGTGGGTGCCTGGGGTGCACAGGGCCGGGACTCACACATGACGCTGAGTTCCACGGTGCGGTTGTCCTGGCCATAGGCGTTCTCTGCCAGGCAGGCATAGACGCCGTCCTCCCCGGGGGTCACCTCCTCCAGCTCCAGGTACAAGATCTCTGTCACGGCTTCGCGGAGCACCGTTCCGTCGCGCATCCAGGTCAACAGTGGCGGGGGATTGCTGTCGGCCCCACAGACCAGGCTGACGTGGGAGCCCTCGATGGCCTCCACTGAAGAGTTCATCTCCACAATCACCGGGGGGTCTGAACCGCCACCGCGGGTCAGCAGGTGGGCGGGGGCTGCGGACTCGCCCCGCCGTGGCCCCGCCCTGCCCCGCCCCGGCCCCGCCCCCCCGGCCCGCACCCAGGCTCACACTTGACGTCCAGGCTGGCGTAGCCCTCGAACTGCAGGGTGGTGTTGGGGAAGGCAGCCTGGCAGCCCAGCCTGTGGCCGTTGGCCTCCCTGGTGGGCACGAAGTGTAGCAGCGACACCAGCACCCAGGTGCCCTCGTCCTCGCGCAGCCGACCCAGCACGGTCGGCTCCCCGAGTCCCTCATGGCCCAGCCAGCTTATTTCTGGGCGTAGCTCTGGGCAATTGTCGGGCACCATGCAGCTGACCTCCACTTCCTTGCCTGCCACCACTTCTGGGGGAACCACGATGTTGGGGGTGTCTAGGCCAAGTGAAGAAAAGGAGGGTCCAAGAGACAGCATTGGGCTCCGGGCCTTCCCCACCTTGTCCAGCTCCATTCCTGGTACCTGGGCCCCTGGATACCGAAATCTCCATAACCTTCCCTCCTCCTGGTCACCCCAAAGCCCTCCACAGACCCAATCGGGGTGCAATAATAATGAAGTAACAACAAAGTGCTCTGAATACTCACCGTGGGTGCTTAATTCACCCCATCACCCCAGCAATGCGAAAAGCTCACGGTATTATTTTGCGCATTTTGCAAAGGAGGAAACTGAGGTCATAGCTTGCAAACCCTGCCACCTGCAGTCAGCGTCAGTGCTGTTGACACTAAGTATATTCTCTAAGAAACCTTGCGTTGCCCCCATGCTTGCTTTGATTGACCTGCCCGCCTGTGTGTGTGCGTTGTGTATGTGTGGGGTGTGTGCAGTTTGTGTGTGTGTCATGTGTGTATATAGTATGTGCACTGTGTGGCGTGTGTGATGTGGTCTCTTTCTACACCAGAGCTATAATCCAGCTCCCCATATAGACCTTGTGTTACTGGGGAATCTGAATCTTAGATCTCTAAGTAATAAGTCCGTCCATAAGTTAGGCAGTGGCACTGCCTGAAATTAGGCTCTATTTTGATTGACAAATCTGGAGTTAGCCACATTTTATTTGGCCTACAGGATTTTTTTTTTTTTTTTAATTTTATGGTGCTAGAGATGGGACCCAGGGTCTCACACCAACTAGCTACACCCCAGGTCCAGGATTTTTTTTAAAAGTATATTTAAATCAGCACCAATATTTAGGAATTAGGAGTTTACACTGAAAAATCGACAGTTTGGTTTCCCTTGAAAATTCACAATGCCTGACAGTAGTGGCCCTGCATTCTGTTAGCCTGAGCAGGGTACCAGGTGCCAGGCACCGCCAGGGGCACTTGACAACTATTCACTCATTGGCTGCAAGTGCTGTTCTTATCTCTATTTTACAGAAGAGCAAACCAAGTCCCAGGGAAGTTAAAAAACATGCCCAAGACCACCCAGTTAAAGCAGCGATCCAGAGAAGTTGCCCCTGACCCCTGGGCCCCACTTCCTTTACTTCCAGATGTTTCTAGATGAGTAAGAGCAACCATTTTCCTCCGAGGGCAGCTAGTCTATTTAGGGTCCTGCTTTGCTCATCTGGGTCATGTGGGCAATCCATGTGGTCTGCACCCCCACCCATTCCTCCTGCATCTGCCAAAGACCTCCCAGGAGGATGCTAGGAGGACGGACTGCCACGCTCTTGCCCAGCCCAGCGCTGTCCCCAACCCCCTGGTGCCTGCACGACCCCTGGGAGACTCACTGATGATGTCCAGGACGCTGTGCTCTGAGAAGGTGTACTGGTTGTAGCCCCCCAGGTCCCCGCGGAAGTAGTACTTGCCCCCCAGCTCGGGGCTGAGGGTACTAAGCAGGAGGGTGCAGTTGCGCAAGCCCAGGTCCCCCAGGAGGCGACTGCGGCCCTGGAAGCTCTCGTGGACAACTTGGGTGCGGGACTTGAAGACCACGGGCGGGTAGTTCTTGGGGTAGGGGCTGTTGAAGTACCAGACTCCGTGCACCACGGCTGGCCGGAGCTCATCCGGGAAGTCAAAGCGGCAGGGGATGGAGACGCAGGTGCCCTCGAAGGCGGAGATGGACGAGGGCATCCAGGCACTCCAGTGACCCCCTCGAGAGGCTGCGGGCAGGCAGGACAGCTGAGGCTGAGGGATACTTCCTACCAGATAACCCCCTCCGGCTCCCATCACCTGCCATGGCCTGGGGGTCCTGAGACCAAGGCTCAAGATCCCCAGCACCCTCTCCCCCCCAGACATTACCTGAAATCATAATCCAAAACAGGGGCAGAGCCGTGAGGAATATCATTGTGGGCGGCAAGTGAGCGAGCCACAGCTGGAGAGGGAGAGGGGCAGGTTAGAGGCCAGGGAAGTGACAGGCGGAGCTTCTTGAAAGGCCTCAGGAAGGAGCCGCTGCTGCTGCTGCTGTTATTTTAATTACAAATACTTATATAACAACGGTCATGTTCCAGGCCTGTGCCTCACTCTGCTACATTAACGCCTCTGATCTCTTCAATGTGGGAAGAATTATTATGCTCGTTTTATAACTGAGATCCAGAGGGGTTAAATAACTTGCCTAAGGCCACTCAGCAGATCTGTGATCTCAGCCACCAAGTTCCTTGTCTCTGTGTGGTAGGGATACACTGATAATGATCTTCAGCACTGTTATGTGCTTGGGGGTCTCCAAGGACAGTGCTGAGGCTGGGCCAGCCACGGAGAAGGGAGAAGCAAGGCAAGCCAGGAGGAAAGGGAAGTTGGTACCTGTCCCTTACCTCAGTCTCCCTGAGTTGGGGATATCTTGTAGTTCCACTTTAAGCTGCCAGTCACCAACCTGGAACAAGAGTCACACAGGTGCCAGGGGGTGGGGGCCTAAGCACCCACTGTCCCCTTCTTTCTGCGGGTTGAACCCTGTCATAAGTCTGCCCATGTGTCCTCTTCTGCTATAGATGCTGGGACTCACCCACTCAGTCTCCAAGCCACTCTAAGGCTACACCTCCCCCCAAACGGAGGAGGCGGGAGAACTGTGGGAAGGAATGGGCTGGGGGAACAGGCGGGTATGGTGAGTGGGGTGAAGGAGCAGATGTCCCACCTCCGAGGCCTGGGGGTGGCAGGCAGGGACCCGGCCCCATCAATGACAGGGTTTCACAGCATCAGCATTCCCAACATGCCGCGTGAATTCCTGCCGCCCTCTCCCACCCCGCGGCCGGCCCTGGTGTCCCCACCCTCACCAGAAGCCAGTGCCCAGTACAAAAGAGCCCTGTTCCCTCAGGGTGCGGGTTCCTCGTCCTGGGGGGCTCCTGAGGTAGGTGGGAAGGGGAGAGGAGTCACACTCTCCTGACAGGGCTCTGAGTGGGGCCAGGCAGGTCCAGGGGTTAGCGAGCCCCTGGCACACGGCTGCTCTGTGGGTCGCCTGGGGGCTGGAGCCAGGATTTTCAAGTGGCTGCTTTCCCAGTCTTTGCTGCCCTCTTCCCACGGACACAGACTCATGCACAGACACAGGCAAGCGCTGGTAAGAAATGTGACGGCCAGAAGGAGCAGGCTCACCCAACAGACTCCAGAGGACGTGGGCACCGTGACCCCTGTGTCCACACTGAGGTGCCTCCAATCACACCATACTGTTGCAGCTCTCCAGGCTGCCCTCCCTCCTGTGCCCCCACACCTGGACAGACCTGGGCCTGGACTCCAGGTACACACACACACACACACACACACACACACCCGGCTCTGCTCACAAGACACAAGGACAGGCATGCGCACGCTGAGGTGTAGCCCTGGATGGCTCCACCCAGACTCATAGCCATGGCAGAGTGTCAGGAAGGTACAGGAGACAGGCACAGGTGAGGACCAGCCACATCCTGGGCAGATATGTGAGATGAACATGAAGACCATTTCTCAAGGGATGCGAACACTGGTCTTAGGCGGGGAACCAGACCATCTTGGCTGTGACAATGGCTGATGGATCTCTAAAGACCCACATGCATTCACAGACAGACAGCAAGCACATCTGCAGGTTAAACTTTCAGAGGAGGGATCGACATAGGAAAAAGTCAGGTAAAAAGTTGTTTAGTGAGGTATAATGAAAAAAGTTGGAAACACTGATGTAGACTGATAGGCGAGGTGTAGTCTCTCTGTCTCTCTGTCTCTGTCTCTGTCTCTCTCTCTCTGTCTCTCTCTCTCTCTCTCTCTCTCACACACACACACACACACACACACACACACACACCTGCTGTGCAGCCAGATATTAGAACTTGCTCTTTCACAGCCTGCTGTCCTCCCCCACTACCAGATGACCGCATGCAGGTGTCTGATCACTTGGGCATCCTTCTGTCCTTTGCCCTCCCCAGACCATGGCCACCTAGCTTGGGGACCCCAGGAGAACCACTGTTGCAGAACTTCCAGCCACCAGGGGTGCTGAGGAAGGTCTCTTGCACTTTCTTTTTCGGTCTCAGCCCAAACCTCATCACTGTCCCCACTGTGGGCCCAACACATTCCCACAGCAGTCCCAAGCACTGCCCCCGCCTGAATCAGTGGCCTTCACAGTGACCCTCCATCGCCCATAGCACCTCACCTTGCACATGCTCTGGGTGCTGCCCGTCCTCTCAGCTCCCCAGGGTGCTCTGCCCCGCCCGTGCCCTGGCCCTCACGGTACTCACTTGGAAGCTGCTTCTGCGCCCTCGGCTTCACCGGCCCAGCTCACAGTCCCCTGGCTTCCCAGGGTCTAGGCCCCCACTGGCCAGCCTCTCCCCTCCCCCCTGGGTGCCAGGGGCCGCCTGCCTCCAGGGCCCAGCTCCTCCCTGCCCCCGAGGGAGGGGGGCACAAAGGGGCCCTTGTCACTAGGGCTGGGACTGGGCGGCCTGACGCCTGGGTTCTTCTAGCTCCTTCCTGAAGGGGTGGGGGGCTGCCTCACTGCTGCCCCCTCCTTCATCACCGTGTACCCCAATTCTGAGTCCCTGCTGGGGGACGGTCTCTTCTCTATGGAAGTCCCAAGCTGAGGAACAGAGGCATTGTCCTCAGGGAGCTGTGGCAACGTTAGGTGTGACATCGGTACCAAGAGGCCAGCAGAAGCCAGAGTGGGCAGGAGGAAGAGGAGTCAGGTCCTTCCCACCCTCAGCTTCAGTGTCACCTCTGCCTTGTCTCCGTCACTTCCCCTCCATCCTCCGTCCTCCGGCTCTATTCTCTTTTGGCTCTTGCTGTGCAAATGACCTTAGGTGTGACCCGCCTCTTGGCATGGGGACACGCCCTCTTTACATTATTCTGAGTGTGTCCCTTCTTATTGATGAACGGACAGTGGGTGACCGAACACATTCCTCGAATACCCCGTGACCCCTTCGGACTCAGGGCCATCGCCAGTGTCGCTCCTCCTTCCTGGAAAGAGGTCACCATCTCACCCCGCTGCCCACGCCGCCCCTGGCCACAGCCCACTCATCCTGAGCACGGAGCATGGCATGGACACCACTTCTCCGAGGCCTTCCTTACCTGCCCCTCCGTTTAAATTCGGTCCTTTCCTCCCATGGGACTCAGGCACCTGGAGCTAGAGCTGTGGCTCATCCTCTGCTTACTGGGCCAGCCTCGACCTCCCAGGGCAGGATCTCAGCGGCCTTTTGCACCCTGTGTCCTTAGAACAGTGTGTGGTGCCAGGAGGACTGGGCATGAAGTCCCTCTGTGTGCAGGTTCCACAGTGGTCCTGAAGCCCCCGGGGCCCTGCCCTGGGTGGTGACCTTTACAAGTCTGATTAAGAGCAGCGGAGGTTTGATACAAGTAGGTCAGCTGCACTGTGGTGGCCTGAGCTCTGGGGAGGTGCGGGGAGGGTCCTCTCTCCCACGGGAGAACCCGGGGTGGGGGTGGGGGTGAGGGGCGGGGAAATCCCTCAGACCCAGAGCAGAGAGAGGAGTCAGGGAAGGCTGGGGGAGGGGGAGTCCCACCCCCACCTCAGGCTTCATGATGTCAGACTCTGCCCGTGCCTTTCCCAGTCTGGGACAATAGCCCATTGAAAGTGGGGTGGGGCTTGAACGCCTGGGTCCTGGAGAAGAGAAGGGCCTGGTGCCTGGGCTTTGGGGGAGGACACAGAGATGCTGGGGTACTCATGTGTCACCACCATCCATCTATACCAACCCCTCTAGGGTTGCAGTTGGGGACTCTCTGGGCATGAAATGAAGGCTGCTTCTAGGGAAAGGACGCACAGACATGGGTATCACACAAGGATCCTGCTAATTATTGCCAAGATCTGCCATTGCCCTCAGCAACGCAGGAGTGAGGCCGGTGGTGTGAGAGTGAGTGACAGGCTGGGTGAGGGGGCCATGGAACCAGAGAGCATGTGTCCTCTCCAAAGGGGCCAGCTGCCAGGCAGATCCAACTGCTAAATCAGCTGATGTTTTGAGAGAAAGCAGGTGTATTAGTTTGCTAGGGCTGCTGTAACAAAACACCACAAACTGAGTGGTTAAAAAAAAAAAAAGAGTGTATTGTCTCACAGTTTTGGATACTTGAATTCCAAAATCAAGGCGTTAGCCAGGATGGTTCCTAGATATACGAATATAGTTTTTTGGTTTGGTACTGGGGATTGAACCCAGGGGTGTTTAACCACTGAGACTTTTTTATATTTTATTTAGAGACAGGGTCTCACTGAGTTGTTTAGGGCCTTGATAAGTTGTTGAGGCTGGCTTTGAACTCTCGATCCTCCCCAGCCACCAGGATTACAAGCACGTGCCACCACACCCAGCAGGATAGTTCCTTGTGAGGGTCACAAGGGAACGGTCTGTTCCGGGTCTCTCTCCTTGGTTTGTAGATGGCTGTCTTCATGTTCACATGGTGTTCTACCTATATCTGTCCAAATTTTCCCTTTCGACCAGGATGATTGGGTCAGGACCCACCATAATGATTTCATTTTAACTTAATTACCTCAGTCAAGACTACCTTCCACTGAGGTCACATTCTGAGATGCCCAGGGTTTAAGACTTCAACATATGAATTGGGGGGAGAGGGCACGGTTCAGCATATAAGAGTATAATTTTTTTAAGTGCTCTAATTTGTAGTTATTAGTGCAATTTTATCTAAAATGTCACGCAGAACAAGGAAAACTCATCTCCAGGTAGAGTGTCCCTCTCAGTCACTGTCCTTCCTTAATGTTCTCTGGAGTGGGGGCTGGGACTTCATCCAACCCATAGGCACTTACTTGTCTTTTAGTCAAGCCTGGCAGTTTCACATCAAAGGTCCTCAAGTTGTGGCCTTAGGGCCAGCCGCCCTGACACTTCCTGGGTGACCTTGTGAGAAATACAAATTCTCTGGCTCTAGCTTCACCTGTTGAATGAGGAACTCAGGGGAACCTGCATTTTATTAGGCCCTGGAGATTCCCTTTGAGGCCCCCTGAGGATTGAATACTGCTGTTTCAGATCTTCTAACCTCCGGAAGACCCCCAGGAGAACGGCCTCAGGAAGTGAGAGAAGAGCAGGGAGCTGTATGGGAGGTGGGTGGGTGGGTGGGGTGTCATTCAGTTTAATTAGCAAAGTCAGGTTTCCCATCTACCAGGTATTTATCAGAGAGGTGGGAGAGGGCTTCACTCTCTCAGTACCAATACTAATAAAATAGTACTAATCCTTTACACTTAGGAGGTCTGTGACAGTTTCCAGCCTCTCCATACTCCTCCCCATACGCCATTTGCAGAAGGGCAAAGACCTGGCATCGGGCTTGGCTCTGAACAGACTGAATGGACTGCAGGGTCCTCCCGCTGCCCTTGGGGCTTCCTTCAGGAAGCTGAGTTGAGCAACTCAGGGACCTGGGCAGTATTGCCACCAGTAGGACCCAAGTTCTCCAAGGACAAGTTGTTGGCGGATATGGGATATGGGACTGTCCAGGAAAGGGGGTGTTATTTGCCATTTCCACTCTCCTGGGGTACTCATAGGTTATAGCCTTGACATTAGCAGGAGGGGAAGGGGAGTCTTGAGGGGTGGGATGGGGGTCAGGCCATGGGGAGGAGCTTATTGGATGCTCCCATTTTCTGAGGGGGCGGGGCTTGGGGATTTGGGCATTCTAATTAGGGTGGGTGGGACACCTAATATCACTGTTCAGCAGGCGTGCTGCTTGAGAGTTTTGAACTGAGCACGCAGGCGGAATGTCCACTGTACACGGTACTGCACATGCTCTATTCTGCTTTCAACTGGATCAGGGCTTGTGGTTTTAGTGTCTGTTGGGTTAAGCTTACCTGAGAAGTTAGTGAAGCAGAAATGACAAGGTTACAAGAAATAGGTGTGATGACCTTGGCCTTCTGGGGTCCTCCATCCCTTCATCTTCCCCCTGTCCAGCCTCTGATGGCTTCTAAGGCAGAATGCAAAAAAGTTGGTAGTATACAGGGCTGCCCTCCTCCCGGTTGGGTTTAGTTTGGCTTACAGAGTGTTGATTTTAAAAAAAGGTTCTTTTAATCAGTTGTTGTGAGGATGGCCCTAGGCCTGAGCCTAAGCAACTCCATTTTAAAAACTCCAGTTTGAAACCTGCAGTCTCCCCAGGCACACCCACAGAGCAGAGCCCTCCAGTGTGGCCTCAGACAGGTCACTTCCCCCACCCTGATAAACAGTGAAGCCCCTGGCAGGCTGTCCTCCCCTGATAAGAGGGAAAGGCCAGAAGATCAGGGTGGAGACCACCAGACCAGATGTTTCTGACCCCAGGGTAAATGATGTCATGGAGAAATCTGGTGGTAGCTGATAAGGATTGAAAGAGGGGTCAAAAGCCCCCAAATTTAGTATAAATAATAGAGCTGATGAACAGGGATTCAGCCAGCAGGAACAAGGATGCACTCGAGCTGGAGAGCCTGATGAGGACCTGACATCCCATCACTGGTCATCGTTTGCCTGATCCTCTGTGTGATCCTCACCACCCTCAAACTCTACGGCCTCGTCTGGACCCTGGTGAGAGCCGCACCTTCTCCCTCTCCTCAACCGGCCGTCCACTCCACACCAGGAGGAGCCTGCCTTGGTCCTGACCTGGTCACCACGGTCTGAGTGAGTGTGCAACTGCTGGACGGAAAGCCTGAGGCTTGAGACTTTTGAACTGAGCACGCAGAGGGAAGGTGTGTCACTAGCCTGTCATGATTCAGTGTGTCTGCTGTGCTTAGAATAATCGAGAATTGTGTGCTGTGTATTAATTAATCTAGAATTGTTTGATGTGAACTGATTTCGTCTATTGCAGTGCCCAGCATTAAGGATTGTCATTTTCTTGATTAAGAACCTATAGAGTGAAATTATATTGAGTGATTTGAGTGAATAAAGCATTGAAAAGGGCAGAAATGTGTGGACATTCTTTATTTCTCCCCTCAACTGCATATGTCACAATTTTGCCCCCTTGCAACAATTGTCAATATTTAAAAAATCAGAACATTTCATTAAAAAAAAATAAGAATACCCATCTCCTCTGAATGAAGTCAGAAGTTCTCACGCTTTGGCCTGCTTTTGGGTCTGGTTGCCATCTTTTGAAGGTCCCCTTAAGGGGGCCCCAGGCTGCCTTCCTTCCTGTCAATACCCTTCCTTCCTATCAAAGGGCCAAGGCACTTTATCGTCCTGCAGGCACTGTTGTAATCTTATGAGGGAGGGAGATAATCTCTTTCTACCAAAATTAGGTCAATAAGAATGAGACTGACTCAGGGAAATTCATTACTGTAAAGGTGAACAGTATTCCTATGTGCTTCACGTGAAAAGTGTGTCATATTGAGAGAACACAACCTGAGATGCTCCCGTAAAGCAAATCCAACATTCCTCACTCACTTACTGTACCTTTCTGATCCCCGATGGTCAGTGATTCTTTGAACTCTTCTAAAAAAAGTTTTAAGAATCTCAGAGAGATTTTGTTTTAAGTTTTTGTACGTTAAAGCTGTAGTTGCTTAACGTAATAGAAATTGTAATTGATAGATTTTGGAGCTCGAGATATACAAGCACATATATCAGCTATCAGCAATGATGTCATCGTGTCACAGAGCCTTGCAAACACGACACTGTACACTTTGGAGAGTGAAAAATGGCAAATAACGTCTTAGTAGTTTCCACCTCATGGAGCCCTGGAAGGAGTCCCTGAATCTTACTATGAGAAGTTTTATTAGGCAATAGAGTTTATGACCCCTGTTTTAGGAAGACTCCAAAGACCTGGGTATGGTGGTGCTCATCGATAACCCCAGATACTAACGAGGCTGAGACAGGAAGTTCCCAAATTCAAAGACAGCCTAGGCAACCTACAGAGACCCTGTCTCAAAATAAAAATAAAATAATAAAATAAAAATACATAGGGCTGGAGATGGAGCTTAGTGTAGAGGGCTCCAGAGTTTTCAATTGATACACACCAAGATTCTGAGGAGAGGCAACTTTGTTTAACTTTTCATTTCTTGCTGTTGCAACATAAATTCCAGGTCTTTTGAAGTGGGGAAAGAAGGGAGAGAACAGAAAACAAATTTACTTCACCAACTTTCTGGCAAGCTCCCGTAACACACCAATCTAATATTGGCCCTTGCAATGCACGGGCTGCGAGAAAGGACAGCAGACACTCCAGTTTGAAAAATAAAAGAACCAGGCATTTTATTCCAAGACGATGGTTGGAGGGCAACAGGAATAAATAAGGGAGGGAGGGAGGCCCAGGGGCTCAGGACGGGAAGACTCTACAGGAAGACTCTAGGTCCTGCAGCAAATTCCACACCCAGAATTTGTACAGCAATTGCAGCAGAAAATGCAGATGGGAAAGTGGGTGTCTCGCCTCCTTAGCCTCTGGCTCACCGGCTGTGGGAAGGAAGGGAGAGTGAGTGGCCGGACGCAGCATGGCCTGGGCAGGCGAGGGGACAGGGTAGGGAGTTAAACCACTCTTACCGTCAAGTGGGCTTCAGTCACAGCTGTGTACTGGGGGTGGCGCTCTGCCGGCTGCCTCGTGAGTTGCCCTGTCTGTGAAAGAGAAGGGGGCATTGAGGATGGCAGAGTCCAACAGAGATCTTGAACTTGCTCCCACCAACCTGTTCCTCCCCAGGTACTTGGTGACCTCATCATTCAGCTGGCTCGGAGGAGGGAATCTTGCCTTTCTGCTTTCCTCCCTGTTTTCCTAAAAGCATCCCAGATATGTCACCTTCACTCTCTGCGGTCACTCCTCTTCTTCGGGGTTGTCACCCTCCCTTGGCTGGATGCCAGCATCAGCCAGGTCTTCCTGCACCGGGCCCCTTACGATCCAGTGACTTTCACTCAGACTCTTACCATCAGAACATGGCTTTCCTCATTAAAAAAGCCTACAGCCCTTCCGAAGCACTCAGAGGAAAAGTCAGTGTCCAAGCAGCTGCCCACGAGGCTGGCCCGATCTGTGTCCTGCCCACCCGACCTTGTCTCCTGGCACCATCTCCTCCCATCCTCAGGAGCTCCACGCTCCTGCTCACCTGCTACTGTCCAAAGCACAGGCCAACTGGAATTTTCTCACAGAACACTCTTGCTTGACTATGGGCCCCTGCCTCCACCTCTAGTCCCCCTGCCCTGTGGTCACACTACCACTGTCCTTTACATCATTCGTGAATAGTATTTATTAAACAGAATTATTTATTTGTTTAATTGCTCATTAACTAATGACCTGACCAAGACATAAACTCCATAAGAGCAAAGATGTTGTCTCTGCCTTACGCATTGCTTTATCCCCATTGTATACAATAAGATTTGACAGAGGAGGCCCTCAGTGATACTTGTGTCATTACATCAGGGTCCCCGAACTTGCCACTCCATCCCTGTTCTTTCAGCAGCTGCCAGTGTCCCTGAGTTGTCCTGAGCTTTGCTCAGTGCTAGGGGTCCTCCGGCTGCCTTCAGCAGCCCCTTCCCAGGGGCTGACCCTCCGATCCCCGTCCTGGCCCCAGGGGCTCTTACCTGTTGCTGGAGGCTGGAGGTAGTGGCCAGGCTGGAGAGGAGGAGGAACAGGAGGCAGGCAGCTCGGATCTGGGTGTTCAGTGCCATTGTGCTGTCTGTCTGTCTGACCTGCTCTTGGGTCTAGGACTTGCCGTGGTGACTGGGGTGCAGTTACAGTGGCTTTTATGGGGCCTGCTGGAGGCGGTGGTCCGAGCCCCCACCCCTTTGCCCTAACTCATTTCCAAGAAGGTGGTGGCGCCGAAAAGGCGGGAGAGATAAGCGGGAACAGAGTGACAGGGAACAGGGTTGTGTCACCCTCAGCCAGCAGAGGTGTATTCAGGGGGCGGGGCAGACGGGGCCACAGACACAGGCGTCTAGCCAGTCACCCAGAGTACCTTTTTCCCCAATATAACGTCACCCTGTTGATCTCAGGGAAAGAAAGAAAAATTCCACTTTTTGTCCCGGAAGTTGACCTGGTTTGTGAGTAGAACCCTCGACCTTGTCTCCCAGGACCATCTTCTGGTGTCAGATTCTCAGGTGGTCCTCAGGTGTTCCCCGCTGTGTCTCCAGACTTGTGAATGGAAGGGGTGCCCCTGGCTCCTGTCCTGCCCCTCCCTGGCATTCTCATTCACACCTCTCTATTGCTCATGGGCCCCTCAGATGGGCCCGGCATGGTTTGCGGGGAGAGCGTCCCATTCCTTAGGGTTCTCTTCACACAGGCTCTGGGGGGGCGGACACCAGAGAGCCAGGTGCCTGGGGAACTCGGCCCACAGGAGCCCCCAACACGCTCTGTGCTGCTTCCCAAGTATCAGAACCTTGAGACGTGGGCCTAGTTGCTGGAAAATGACTGAGTGAACTTTTGAGCATGAAAGATGGCAGTCGTGGCAACAGCTGGCATCTGCTGGCTGCATCTTCTATGCCAGCATTTGTATCAACTCACTTGTGTCAGCCAGTGCCACCTAGGTAGCCCCCGACTTCCCCAACCTGGGCTCTGCTCCGTATCTGGGGGCCTTGGTTGCCTTCTCAACACTGACCCCCGGGTCCTGGCATCTCTGACTCCAGGGCCCAAACCTGGCAGGGCACAGTAGCACTAGACCTGGCTCAACAGGGGCAGCCGGCGCCCACCCATCCCAACACTGTATTTCATGGTGTCATACCTGTACCTTGAAATCAGCAAGGTTTTGTTTTGTATTGCTTTTGAGCTTGTTCCCAAGCTGCTCCTAGGAGGGGAATGAACCAGGGCTGTGTGGTGCCTTCATTCCCCTCTAGTAGCTGGGCCACCTCACAATGCATGTGGCTCAGGAGACCCACGGATCTCAACTCTGGAGACAGGCTGTTGGCCATTTTGACTCATGCCATCGCAATCCATTGGAGACTTAGGAGTGACACTTCTGGCCAGTGAACTGCTGTCAGGACCCATTTGAAACCACAAAAATGGACGGGTGCTGGGGGAGTGAGGGCTGCTCCCTACCACAGCCCCCCGTCACTCTGCTAGGGAGCTCCTCCTGCCACCCACTCTCAAAGACGGCTTCAAAGGGGGATGATCAGGAAAAGGGCTCTCAGAGGGGAGAGGCCAGTTGGAGGCACTTGGGGAGCTCAGCATGGTGACCTGCAGCAGGCCTGGATTTGGGGAGGGCATGAACAGGGGCCAGAGGAGGCTGCGAACGATGGGAAGCTCACCCCGAGACAGCAGCGTCCCCAGCCCTAGCAGCATGGCTGCGTCACAGCTCAGGCCAGGTTTCATCACCAGCCAGGGCCAGGGGTCACAGCACAGGCGCCAGAGCCACGGTGCGAGGCGACAGGCTGACGGGCCAAGCCTGGCTTCCTGGCCATCTGCCCTCCCTGGGGGTGGGGGGCTCAAGGCCAGGCCCCATCATTGGCTGGTGCGGAGGGGAGGGCTTCGGCAAGGGCAAGGCTGGGAGCCAGGCCTGTGGTCAGGAATTGCTGACCAAGGGACCCCAGCCTCTTCTCCAGCATGCAGCATGTCCTTGACCCCAGCTCCCCTGACCCCACATCCATCTCCCCTGGGTCTCCAACACACAGACTGGGTACCCACTGGTGTGGGATGGCAAGGACTGGCACACAGCCATGACCACAGCAGCTGAGGCCCTGGCCTCAGGGAGCTCTGTACAGACGCCAGCTCTCCCCACACCTGAAACGCACAGACACAGACAGACAAGGCGGGGGCCACGTGGGCCAGTTTATTGCAGTTAAATACCTCTCTCTCTCTATTTTTTTTGTCCATTTTTCCATAAAGAAAATTACACACACACACACACACACACACAAACACACACACACACATGCGCACACACACGCGCCCGCACACACATACACACACCCAGAGGGAGCAGGGATCCAGAAACAAGAGGTGGGGTGGGACATGGCCTCCCTGCTTAGGTCCAGGTCCCAAGGATGGCCCCCCCCAAAAGCTCCCTCCTTCCCATAAGCACCCTGTCTCAGCACCTCTAGAAACCAAGGAAGCAGCGGGAAGCGGCAGGGCCTCTGTCCTCCCTTTAGCCTCCAGGTGAGACCACTAGAAGTGCCAGGGCATGGTGAGGGCCAGGGGAAGGGAGACCGACAGACAGATGGGGAAGGGTATCGTTCCAAGTTGAGGAGGGCGGTGGGCAATGTATCCACAGAAATGCATTATTTCTCCCCGTTTTTGTTAAAAATCTACTATAAAAAACGCAGCTGGGGGAGGGGCGTCTGTCCCTCTCTGTGCTAAGGGCTGGGGGAGGGGGCAGCAGAGACCAGCGGCTGCACACTGGGGGCGGGCGTCACGTCACTGCCGGGTGCTCTCGCCCACCATCTCCAGGTTGTGCTGCTGCAGCTGGGCTCGAAGCAGGGCGTTCTCATTCTTCAACTCCTCGATCTGCAGACATGACAGGGGTCAAGGGAGTGAGCCGGGGCTGGCTCCTGAGGCCCCAGTCTGGCCCCAGCATGGCTCTCACCTGTTGCCGCAGGAGCTCATTGTCCATCTGCAGCCGCTCGGCCTCCTTGAAGGTCTCCTGCATGCGCTGGTTGGTCTGGCGTAGCTCCCGGATGTAATCGCAGGCCTTCGACAGGATCCCCCCTTTACTCTGGGGCAGCGGGTGGGCAAGAGCATCAGAGGGAGCACTGCCCACCATCCCATCCCAGGACAATTCTGTGCCCACTGCCAGCCAGACTTCCTGGAAGAGGCCTGGGAAACTGGGCCACCGAGGCTGGCGGACACTCACCGCTCCTGTCTTGCTGTTGTCTGCATTACAGTCTGGAATGATTTTTGAAAGTTGGACGATCCAGTTGTTGATCTTGTCCCTCCGCCTCCGCTCCACTGAAGGAAAAACAGCAACAGTGCCGGCTACAAGGACAGCACTTCCGGTGTGCCTGGCAGCACAGGCTGTCGGTGCTGAGCACACCAAGGGACAGCGAGGGCCCTGCCTAAGCCTATAGCCAGGAAGTGCCAAGACGAGAACCCTGACAGGCCTCCCCCAAGCTGGCTTTGCTGCTTCACAAGGAGGAAGGATCAAATCCTGACCCCTCGTGCCTCACACCTCAGGCACACCTCACACCCTGGCAGAAACCAGAAGCCAGGGACGGTGGCCATTTTGTTGGCCTGCCCAGCATACTGGCAGAAATCTGAGTCAACATTTAAAAATTAAGAAATTTCACTCATAATGGGCATCTTGGGCTTCTTTTAAAAGATGGAGTCTGGGCACAGTGGGCTCATGTTCTTGGGAGGCAAAATTGACACAGGATCCTACAACACTCCTGTGCCCACAACCCCTACATTTGATTCTCTACATCGTTTCAGAAACTCTGGGTTCCATGATCTTGTTTTCCCACTTTTTTTTTTCTTGGTACCAAGGATTGAACCCAGGGACACTTCTTAACCACTGAGCTACATCCCCAGCCCCATTTTTATATTTTATTTAGAGACAGGGTCTTGCTGAGTTCCTTAGGGCCTCACTAAGTTGCGGAGGCTGGCTTTGAACTCGCAATCATCCTGCCTCAGCCTTCCAAGCCACTGGAATTACAGGTGTGCGCCACCACCATCTGGCTTTCCTTCTCATCTTTAAAAATCAAAGTCTAATCTCATCTTGCCCCTATTTAAAGTCTTTCTCCAGGGTCCTGGCAACAACTTCCAGCTCCCCAGACTGGCACCCATGGCTCCCAAGGGCTCCCCAAGGTCATTTGCTCTTGGGGAGCATGATGGAACATGAGCAGGAACCCTATACCCTGAAGGCCAAAGATGGTGAACTAATAGAGAACTTCACCTGGAAAGTCCGGGTTTGAGATTTTATTCTATAATCTCTACAGTGTCACTCGGAAGCAGCTGAGCTGGGTGGCAGTCACCCCTGCAGGCAGGCCGTGTGCTCTTCCTTTGGCCAAACTCAGTCCCTAAGCTGCTCTCCCTAGGAGCCGGGTGCACTGGACCCCAGATCCTCTCAGGCTCCCAGAGGCAAGACTGCCTCAAGCCTTCATTAGCAGCTGGTTCAGGGCCACACCCCGTGGGGACACGGAAGCCCCAGGCACTCCCAGCTGCCCTCACCCCAGCCCCACCCTCTGGCCAGGAAGGCTCAAGAATTCTGTGGAGTCTGTGGAGTGCGGAGATTAAAAACCGGGTAAGGGGACATTTTCTAAGGGTTGGAGAATGGTGACGGCAAACCAGCAGGGGGAGAAGGGAGGCGCGAGTGAGGGCGTCCTCTCCACTCCCCCCCGGAGATCAGCACCTCCACCCAGCCCTGCCACCCCCTCGAGGGTTGCTCATGGCAATATGATTTTACCATAGAAGCCACTGTCTTCTCTGGGTTCGTCCACTCCTGCTGACCAGCCTTTCCTGCCTCCAAAAGCCTTCTGTATTGGCCTGGGTGACATCCCCCTCCAAGGACGACTCTTCTCCCCTCCGATCTCTCCTCCCAGCCCTACTTCTCCTCATTGTCCTCTCTTCCTCTGGAAACTGCCCTACACCATGCTGAGAACGATGCCTGGTGCCCGGGGCTGCACTTGCTGCAGGGGCCGAGCTCAGTCTCTCACTCTGCACTGGGCTCTGGTGCAGCTTTGCTTCCCATCACCGTCATGGTGAGTGGGATCTGCCACGGAGGGTAGCCGCACCTATGGGGACTCTGTGGCCAAAAGTAGCAGCAAAGCGGAGTCCACCCCAGGCCTGGCAGCAGCACCACCACATCCCTCCACAGTGCGCTCTTCCCAAAGCTCTCAACAGCAGCTGCCTCTCGGCTTCCTCTCCCTCCACCTCAGCCTTCCGAGCCAGCCGGGGCTGCAGACTCATCTCTTGGCACTGTCATTCCAGGCCGGCAGGGGCAGGGATGGGGGCGGGGGTGGCCTCTGTAGTTTACATTTACTTCTGAAAAAACCTGCTGCCTTCATGGTGGCCTGTGGGACCCTCCAAGAGGCTGGGATCTAGGGTGGAATCAACTCCTGGTCCTGTCTTGCTGACACTCAGCACCGCTGCGGGGCCACAGTGACCCCACAGCTAATGACTACACAGTGCCCGGGAAGGCCGGGTGGGGCAGAATTTTCTGCCTGGGACTGAGGCTGGGATGAATCTTCAGAGGAGACTTGAGAACATCTGAGCTGGCTCCCGTGAGGAGGGGCATCAGGTGATAGGTGGCAAGAGCCCAGAAATGGTGACATGAAAACACAATGTGGGTGGGTAGGGGGAGCGAGAAGAAGTGCCACAGGTGGTCAAGTCTTGCATGCTCTGCTGGTGGCGCTGGACCTCAGCTCTTCCTCCAGAGCTCCAGCCCCTCAGGCCCAGGGCTTGTCACCCCAAGCAGTGGTGACGGGATCAAGCCTGTGGCTTGGGAAGACATCAGAGCACTTTTGAATGGAGGAGGCTAGGGTCACATTCAGTCCATGGGAGAACTTCTGTTACACCCACGCAACACTTAAAACACAGTCGAGCAGCACAACCTACCAGGACTGAAGAGAGAAATGGACAAACTCACAAATCTAGTCTGAGAAGTCAACATTCCTCAACAACCGCAAGAAAAAGCCAACAAAACAAACAAAAAATAACACCAGGAGAGAAAAGTCCCACACTCAGCCAAACTGGCCTCCTTGACACAGAGAACCTTTGCCCACAGCCACAGACACACGGCCAGTCAAGTGCACACGGCACTTTCACCCAGCTACCAATGTTGGGCCCTAAGGTCTCAGAAAGTTCAAAGAATTTGGAACCACATAAAGTATGCTCTCTGACCACAAGAGAACTAAATTAAACATCAATTAACGAAAAAGATATCCAGAAAACCCACAAATATTTGGAAGTTAAGCAACACACTTATAAATGACCCAAGGGTCAAAGAAGTAATCAGAAGGAAAATTGGAAAATATTTTGAACTCCAGGATAATAAAGACACAACCTATCTAACGCAGTGTTAGAGGGCTGGGGCTCAGCAGAGAGCACTTGCTCACATGCGTGAGGCCCTGGGTTCGATCCTCAGCACCACATAAAAATAAATAAATAAAAAGCAGTGTTAGAGGGAAATATACAACATAAGTGCTTGCATTAGGAAAGAAAGACTTAAAATCATATTTTAAAGCGAGGGAGTCAGAAAAGAAACACAAACACAAAAAACAAAACCCTGCATATTGAAGTTGAAAGTAGGTAGATGAAAGGAATTAGGAATATTAATAGTGAAAACTATGAAATACAAAAAGCAATTCAATCTGGTATTTAAGTCAGATTTCATATAAAGATTTGGATTTCTGGCCACAGGCTGACCCATGCACCCCAGTTCATTTGGGGTCCCCTGTCCCCCTCTGTGACACACTAAACATAAGGCACTCCCTCAGGCCCCTGCAGGTGTCCTCCTGGGAGAGGCCCCTGCAGAACAGCCAAGGTGGGGAGGAGGAGAGAAGCTGAGTGAGAGCCATTTACACAGAGCCTTGAAGATGTGGATGCAGGGCAAGAGTGGCAAGCTGCTCTGGCCTCAGGTTTCGGGTTTGGGTGACTGACAGGACTGCCTTCCACTGCTGTGGACAAGGAAGTGCTGCAGGGGAAGCTCTGGGGAGGGGAGACAGAGTTCTCTTTTGGACAAAGTTGATCTTGAGGCATCTCAGACAGGAGCGATGGAGATTTTGAGTGGCACTTCCAAACAGGGGTCTAGAGTCCAAGGGAGAAGAATGGAGTCAGCACAGCTTTGCACAGAACCAGGATCCAGGTAGTGGACAAAACCCAGGGCGGACACAGAGGCAGTGCTCAGCCTGCTGTGAGTCATAGACTCTTGGAGAAGAGAATGGCAGGTACTTATAACTGGGGTCAGAGTGTTAGGGACACTGACCAACCAGAGCTTCTGAGGGGCCATCCCTGGACCTCATGAGTCATACTTCTGAGGCAGATGGAAGAGACCTTAAGAAACACCAGCCACCAAAGCCATTCTCCAAACTTTCCTGATGTGAAGAAATACCTGGAACATGCATCAGAAATAGATTCCCCTCTGATCTAGTCATTTGGAACTTGCAGGGAGGGTCCTGGAGAGTTTGATTGTTAATAAAACTTCCAAGAAAAGTTGGGGGACTTTGCTTTGAGGAACAGATGGAGAAGAAGCAAAGACTGGAATGTTGGGAGCTGTCACATGGGAACCGAGCACCCCTTAGCCCTGGGCAATGAGAATGTGGCGCTGTGGCAAGCCAGCTGCGGGCTGTGTGTGTGTGAACTATGGGCATTGAGCGCACAGGGTGGACTGAACCGACGCTGCCCCTCTTTTTGGGGGGCCTCGCTCTGGTCTTTTCGTTTGCTCTGCCAAGATCTCTACACAGCTCATGAGATGGGCGTGGCCTCCCTAGATGTCAATCTGCTGACAGCAGACATCACCAAGCTAGACTCCACCACTGAAACCTGACCCCTTGCCTCATTTGAATGGCTTCTCCCCATTAAAAGGGTTCAGCTCAGCTCCTCTCTCTCTTTCCACGGACCCCTAAGGTGAGAGGAGCCGTCACAGAACCCAAATAAAAAGGCGTTTCTCTGTCTCTGTGTGATTATTTCGTGCAGCCCACTTCCCCTGGAGTGACCCTGCATGTTTTAGTCGTGGAACTGTAGAAGAATCAGAGAGGGTAGAAGAGAAGGGGACATTCCTGGAAAGGGGGTGGAGGTGGGGGGGGGGGAACATGGTCAGATGCTTGGAGCTCAGATGGGAAAGGAAGCCAGTGGATTTGGCAATGAGGTCATCCTGGGTGACCTTCAATGGAGCCCATCTGTAGGGCCAGACTGCCACCGTAAAAGGAGGATTGGCAGATGGTGGGTTCAGTGTTACGGAGTTTAGGAGCGGGAGGGCAGGACGTGCTGGAGGGTGAGAGCAAGTTTAGGAGGAAAACTGCTTTCTGGAGGATGAAGACTACTGGAAACCACTTGAACTGCGGGGAGAGGTGGAGGAGGTGGGAGAGGTGGAGGAGGTGGGAGAGGTGGAGGAGGTGGGAGAGGTGGAGGAGGGTGGGGGGGGCTGGAGGGCGCGACAGGGATGTATACTTCCAGCTTCCCATGCAACAGCAGTGGGGCCTCCCAACCTCAGCTCGCTGATCTCCACTGGGAGCCCTGGAGTGAGCGTGTTAGTGCCATTATCCAAAGGACAACACAGGCAGAGCCGTTCAACGCTAGTCTGAGGCCAGGAGGCTGGAACCATGGCTGCTCTGGTAGCCCACTGCAGGGCCCTCAAACCTCAGCCCCTCAAATCAACCCAAACCAAGCTCCAACTCACCCCGTCCCTTTAAAGCAACCTGATCTCAGCCAAGGCCCTGACTCTTCAGCAATGGGAGTCTTCTCTCCACACCTGGCCTCTTTCACACCTGGCTGTCTCAGGTGGACACCCGTGGTCACCTCCTATTTTCAAAACTTCTGGTTTCCTGCCACTCTTACCATCAGTCCCCACTCGGGAACTTTCTACTGGCTTCCCGTCACACCAGAACCCCACTCAGAGGCAGGGACAGCTACCCGGGAAGCCTCTCATAAGGCCCAGAGGAATCTGGCGCCAATAGCGCCCCCTTCCTCCTTCCTTCCATGAGTTCTCTTCTTACACACAAGCTGGGCAGCAGTGCAGGGCCTGAGCCTTTTCCATGCTCCCTGCTGTCTGGGACTCCTCCCAGATCCCCAAGTGTCTCATTCCCTAAGGTCCATTCGTGCCTCTGCACAAATGTTACCCCTCGAGAGGCCATCAGAGCACGCAGCCACCATTCCTCTCACCCTCCTCACCCAGCTTTATCTTCTGCAAGTGTCCACCATGCCACCTAAAGCCACATTGCAGCTTCGTGTGACTCGTTTCTGCCGTCAGAGTGCACACTGTGAGTCGAGACCTCGTCTACTCTATCATCCGCTGCACCTGTGGGCCTGAACTCTGGGCTGCCAGAGTACGCACCTGTCGGCCCAGTGCCTGAACTCAGCCAGCGGCTCAGAACAGAAACGCGCAGGGAGCAACCCCA
The DNA here is from genome assembly GCF_001458135.2 of Marmota marmota marmota. Lineage (NCBI taxonomy): Eukaryota > Metazoa > Chordata > Mammalia > Rodentia > Sciuridae > Marmota > Marmota marmota. The sequence goes on from NW_026000205.1 coordinate 11,599,937, forward strand.
CCCCACAGCAAACGGTTCAGGACCCACAGCCTTGCCCAGCACCCAAGGCCTTCCTCAACCCTCGAGGCTCTGCTCCCCAGGCCACCACATGGAACCTCTACTACAACTGAACCAGCACCCCTGAAGCAATATGACCCCCACAGTCTGCTCACAAAGTCTTCCTGGTTTCCTCACATCACTGCACTTCAAAACCTCAGCCATAGGTCCTCCCTCTTCTGAGCCTCCATGTTCAGGCCAGGCTCTAGACCTGGCACAGGGCCTGTGCTGCCACGCCAGGGATGCAGGGTCAGTAAATATTTATCCAGTGATGTCTGTTTGGTATCAGTGCTCCCTTGGCACCTATAGGCTGCCGTATCTGCAGTGACGACGATTAAGGCAGGAAGACCCAAGAACAGCACCAAGGGTCAAGAGTTCAGGATGGGATGTGCTGTTTCTAGGAAGGGCAGGAGGGTCTGGGCTCACCCAGCCAGAGGCACAGCCTCCTACAGCTCAGGTGTAGAGTGTGCGCCCAGGGGACCAGAGCTACTGCTGGAGGGCAGATGGGCATGTAAATGTCGTGCAAGGACACAACAGATGCCAGGTTGGTTCAGGGCAGCCAGATCAACACAATTTCTCAAGAAATCTCTATGTGAATGTAAAATCTGCCATTTTACATGCTGACCACCAATGCAAAACCAGGAGCTGGGTACCACATCAACAGCTGGCCAATACCAATTGCCTCTCTGTTCTTGAGCCCATGCTCTCCTCTCTTGCCCCTCCATTTTGATTGTTCCAGCATTCAACAAGCACCTGTCAAACACTAGGAAGGAGTCTGGCGACGGGCTTCAGCTGCCTCCGTGTCTGTAATGCCAAACCCAGGACTGGCTGTGCCTGGGAGGCTGCAGCCTGGGCCAACCCAGGAGTCTCATCTGTCCTTACCTTCGTTGTGCTGAGCTCTTCTTCTCTCATCCCGTGGTGTTCTGGTTCCGTCAATTTTTCTAGAAGAGAAAAAAAATGGGCACCTATTATCTCAGGCTCATTTACCTAAGCATTTATTTGAAAAGTTAGACTCTGCAATTATCTTTGTATGGTAAACTCATGTGCAGAAAGCAAGAGCATGGTCTTTCTCTACTTGCCCTTCAGACGTAGAAACAGACTAAAAATGCACCTGGTGCCTGCTGTGTGCTGACCTGCCCAGCTCAGAGACCAGAAAACCCTCCCTTCTTCTGGTCTCAATACCAGACCTCCCAGCATCCCTGGGACTGAGACTCCTGCACCTACGGGGAATAGGGGTGTGTCCGGGGTGCGATCGTCCTCTGTGTTCCTGTCTGCAGCACATCCTGGGGTGTCATCATGACATAGAACTGGCCTGCAGGGGAAGCAGGGGTTAGCGCCAAGATGGGGCAGAGTTGGAACTGGTTGGGGACTTCCCTCCCTGATAGGCCTGTTGCTTCCCCTGCCTTCCACCCTCGCCACTTCCTCTCCTTACCTCCGGCCTGCAAGCTCTGGTCGGTGGTTTGCACGGACACAGCAGTGGTATCTCCCACACTGGATGCGGGGAAATAGGCAAACCGGGCCTCTCCACTGACAGCCTCCGCTGCTGGGCTGCCACCATTGCTGAAGGGATTCTGGATTACAGCCTGGGGAGTAGGAGGACACAGAGGCCACCCTTAGCTATCTCTGTCCCCCTTGTTGCTATACTTGATTTTTGGTGCATTTTCTGTGGGGACGAGGAAGCCCTCTGAGCGCACTATTTTGTCCTGTGTCTGTGACAGTGTGACAGCCAAGCAGCTTGACTCAGCCTTCACTTGCTGAACTGTTCATTTTTTACTCCAAGAGGATTTTCACTTACAGACATCATCCCCATTTTACAGGAAAAACAGACAAAACTCCAGGAGATTTAAGGATTCCCTCTGCCCAAAAGGCACCTGACCCCACATCATCCGACACCCTAAAGGTGGCATGTGTGCCACCTCACCTGCCCCACCCCCTGGAGCTTCCAGGATAGTTAGCATCCCTCTCCATATTCCCAGAAGTTGTTGGGCACCTACCAGTGGGAAGGGTGCTGCGGGACCTGGGGGCACAGAGGCAGCGGCGGGG
>NW_026000205.1:11603574-11617452 GCF_001458135.2 Marmota marmota marmota
ACGTCTGGGCGGGGCCGCGGCGCGCACGCAGGGGCCGGGCGGAGGCGGCGTGGGGCACGTACTCCTGGCCAGGGCAGAGGTAGAAGGCAGAAGGCTGACTTGGGTCCCTTCCTTCTGACCCAGGACTCCAGCTCCTGGAGAAATGGGACATGGCATTTTCAGACACAGAGCAGCTGCCCAGGTCCCCCACCTCGTGCAGCAGAACAAATGCTTCTCGAGACATCACTTTTATGATTGTCAATTTTATTAGATTTACAAGATCTTCATCAATACTCCCTCAAATTAAAAAAAAAAAAAGTACAAAAACTACATACAAAACATGAGGTCAGACGACTAAACTTTCCCGACTCAGGGCCAAGTTCTGCAAAGGAGAAAGAAGAGTGTAAACTGGGCAGGGACTGAGAAGAGGGGCCTGGGCAGGGTCTAACCTCGGGGAGGACCATTCGCTCACCTTCTTTAGCCTCCGCTCCCGTGAGGCCTGGGAGTCCGTCTCCGAGTACGGGGGAGGCGGTGGAGGGTAGTAGGCCTCCTCTTCTTCCTCTTCCTCCCTGTAATGTTTCCTCCTCTCCCCTGGCCCCTTTTTCCTTAGGGCTTCTTCTAGTAGACGCTCATCATAATGCGGGTCCCCAGACCTAGAGCCTTCATCCCGGGAGTCTCGGGATCGGTGCTGGCGGGATCTGGGGTCCACCTGAGGGCGGTCCCTAGACCTGAAGTCATCGTAGTGAGGATCCCGCGAATGTGGAAAGTCCCTCGAGTCATCTGGGTCGTAGAGGTCATCACGGCTACGGCTTCGTGGGGGTGCGTAGGCACGTCCTCTCCTCCCACTACTTGGGGGAGACCTCCTCCCAGACTCAGCAGAACCCGGCCGGGTTAGATCATCCAGAGCATCCACAGAGTGGGCCCGGGGCCGCCTGCCCCCCCAGCCACCCCCTGGCCGCTCTGTGGGGGGCTCCTGCTCCCATCTCCTGGGACTCCGGGGGGAGTGGCGACCCCACTCCTCATCCCGGATTGGGGTGAGGGCAGGACCCCGGGAAGGCCGGGATCTCCAGTCGTCTTCATGGAGGGAGGTGACTTCACTCATAGCTGTAGGGAATGGGGAATGTCACTGATGCTGGATGGGGCCAGGGCTAGCAGTTGTCACCCCTTGGCTCAAAAATTCCCTAGGGGACATGATAGGGAAGGAGGAACTATGCTCAAGGTGTTTACAGTCTCCTTGGGGCAGGTATCAAGGAGCCATGCTTCCCCATCCCCCTCAGGGAGCCCTCAGACCCCAGGTCTCCTCACCCCGTTCTAAACGACCATTGGGGGGGCCAGGTCCCGGTCGAGAGGGGTCGAAGTTGGCCAGCTCTTTCTCCATGTAGTACAGGACTCTCATGGAGTCATCCTGCTGGCTGGCCTGGATCCTGTACCCACTGCGGACTTCTAGGGATAGGAGAAGGTGATCGATTTGGGAAGATGGATGCTGACCCACCCAGCTTCCCTCTACAGGCATATCCAACTTGGGAATGACAGGTTCTCACCAGAGGTCATGTTGCTGTCTGTGTCCCGAAGCAGGGGTACCTGGGAGCTGTGGCCAACTGAAGGAGATTGGTGGTCAGTGGCTGCCCCCCACCCCCCCAGCCTTGCATTCCCAGTACCTCCCACCCACTCTTCCTCCCAGCCCCAGCCCCCTTTGTGTCCAGTTCCCAGTCCAGCTCCTCTTAGGTCAGCCCTCACCTGAACTATTCCTGTCAAATTCTCCAGCGTACCCTCCAGGGTATCCATTGTAGACAGGGCCCATGGGAATCATGGCTGGCGGTGGAGGTGGGGTCTTGGTCGGGGAGAGGTGGGCGTAGGTGCTTGGGGCGTAGATGCTTGGGACGCCTGATGTGGCTGCTTTGCCAGCTGCATACACTGGGAGGGCACAGTTGGCATGAGAAGGCGGCCAGGAGCCATGCTGCTGTGTGAGGGGGTTCTAAGGGCTGTGCGCCTGCCTCCCCCACCGCATTATTACAGTACCTCAAAGCCAGGGAACATCAGCTATGCTTAGGTTGTCACCTCCTGTGATTCTTCATGGAGCTTTCAGAATAGGGGGCGTGTGGCACACTGGCAGTCCACGGCCCCCAATCTGGCAGGCCAATACATTTTGTTTGACCTTGTGGTTTGCCAACATTTGTCAAAAAGATTTATGTGAAATTCCAATTCTCCAGCTACCTTCCCTAAAGCTCTGGCTGCACTGTGTGCTTACAGGCGACAGTGAGCAAAGCCACCTCTCGGGCCTACACTATCCCACGGACTGAAACCAAGTTTCCCTTTGGGTGGCAGAGTCCCTGCTCTGGAACAGGGAGTTGCCGGGGGATATCCCATGCCCACTCTGCTGTCATGCCTGCTGGGTCATCTTCCAGAGCCAGATGGCAAGGAAAGGAAGTTGGTCTGAGACAGGCCACAAGGGCCCCAGGAGTTAACTGGGCCACCTCAGCCAGGAGCAAAATAGCTCCTCTAGGGTTTCCAACTCCTGGCCCCGCCCACTCTCACCCAGAGGGCCAGCCAGCCTGGCTCTAGGCTTGACAGCTCAAGGGCAAATCCTTGCTTCCTTCCTCCCACAGCAGGAGGTTGGGTCCCATGGCTGCTCTGTGGCCAAGTCACTGGGCTCTAGGCAAGTCACTTCCTCCTTGGTATCCACAGGCCCAGGGAGACGCCCTACTCTGATTTGGTTCAAAAGCAGAAGAATAAGTGCTGAGCCCCACCTAGGAAAAAACCCTACATCAGCTCAGGTGACTGATTTGCTGTGTTATAATTAGCAGTGGAAGCTGTTTCCTGATGGATCTGCAGGGGGCTGTGGCTGGGGCTAGAGCTGAAGTAACAGGGATAGGCGGTAGGTGGAGGAGGTGTGCCTGGGGACAGGCCTGTGCACCTTGACCTCAGCCTCAGTGGGCTAACTGAAAACTTGGTGGCAGCCCTTTAAAGTTCTTTTCTGAATCTGTAAAATGGACTAACACCCACCACCTGAGCCAGAGCTCTCAATTAAGTGATGGGAGTGAGACTTTGAGGAGCCGGGTTGCCTACCATGGTACCAGCTGGCATGGACGGAGCTGCAGCTTCCTGGGCACTTTCCCAGTCTTCCCTTCAAGCTCAAAGAGAAGGGAATGCTGCAGGTCAGACGTCACAGTGTATGGGGGTCCCTGAGCTGTACCCTAGCCTGAAGGCATTGCTAATGTAGACTAAACCCACGTCCAACAGCTAGTAGGCTCCAAACACTATAGAGGTCCAGCCCCGTGCTGAAAGCTGTGAACTGAGTTCACTACATCCCTGACTCACCCTGCCCAGTGAGCTCTGCCATGAGCCCCATTTTACAGAAGAGAAGGGCAAGGCACTCACTGGGCCAGCCCATTAGGCATTATCAGGCCAACCTCAAACATCCACCTACTCAGGCTCGTAACTGCCTGTTTTCCCGTTAATACTCCTTGGGTTGTGTGCAGAAGTAGTGGTCTATCTACTCGCCCTCCTGAAGGACTAAGGAACTGGTAACAGCTGGTGCCCCGAGGAGGGAAACAGGCAGTGGTGGGAGGGAGACTCACTTTCTTTCTCTTTGCTTGTGTCCTCCGCCCACTTCATCTCCGGTCCTACTTCTATTTCTGAACTTCCACAGGTACCCCACTCTGATACATCAGGAGTGTCCCTAAACGCAGGCTTCATGTAAAATGTATAGTGTTCATGTGAATATGTGTGTTTTTAAAATGTGCTGAAATTACATGGTGCGGTAAACCTTGTTTTCTTAACTTTTACACTTGAGATTTTGTTTTTAAAGCGATCCTTGCTTCCCTGTGAATAATCTTATATGTTGGGCTTTTTTTTTTTTTTACTATGTTCATAAATTATATTAAAAAACCAAAAACCCTCAATAAATGAAAAACATAAGTTGAAATAAGTAAGTGATAATCTAAAACAGCAGGTCCTCCTTGGCGTCCTGTCTCCCTAGTGCTAACCTCCTAACCTCCAGATCAGGGCACTGTCCTGGGTAGGCAGCCACTGCCCAGCAGGGAGGCTGCATGAAGGTGGCATGAGGAGCACTTACGGGCCTCGGGACAGCAGCACTTCTCCGGGCAGCAGGGGCACCTGACGTAACAGCAGCAGGTATGTGGGCAGCACTGACACCAGCAAATGCCCAGGAGGAGAAAGACAAGGAAGGCAGCCAGGCAGACCACGACCACGAAGAGCCAGTCTGCAGGGAGACCAGAGGAGGCCCTGAGCCGGGAGCCGGGAAACACCAACAGGGGCAGAGAGGCTCTTCAGGGGCAGCACAGAGCCAACCTGGGCCCAGGGACCTGCAGCCCTCATTGGATTCTCTGTGCCAGAGTTGGGGGCACAGGACAGAGGGATGCCGAACCCTCTACAACCAGGGCCAATCCCCAAGTTAGGGATCCCTTGGGCTTCAAATGGACAAGGCAGAAAACAAGAGTAACCTGGCCAAAGCAAGATGGAGTGTAGCCTCTAGGAGGGGAGAGAGCCATAGCCCAGACCCAACCCCTGAAGAACACAGCTGGCGCCAGTCACAGGAGCCCCTGCCTACACCCCAGGTCCCTCCTCAGCCAGCCCAGCCCACCTCCAAGCCCAGAGCCAGGCCACTAGATGCCACAAGGTCAAACAGAGTTAGTGGGGTTCACAGCGAGAGTGATTAGGGGGGGAGGAAAATGCCAGAGAGAAGCCCCACTGAGGACTCCACCCCATACCTTCCATGGGCCCCGCCTGAAAATCAGGTAAGAGTTCAGTCACCCCCGAGGTCCTGCCTGGAGGGATAAAAGAGAACAGGAGATTATGCTGGCCAGAGCCAGCCCAGGCAGTCCTGTCCCTAAAAAGTGCCCCATTCCAGGCTGCTCAGTAGAAGGTGTGTCCTGCAGCAAGCAGGCAGGGGCGAGGCTGGTGGCCTAGAAGAGACTTGGCGTGTGGTGCCTGCCCTCCACCCCTGCTCACATGTGGGTGCTGGTGGGTGTGAAGGCCACCATCACATAATCCACTTGCTGTCAGCCCCAGCAGGTTCCAGCACACGCCACGGGGTCCCGAAAGTTTGACCTTAGTCCGGTCATTCTATCTTTCCCATCCAAGGGGCCTATCTTCCCAAAGGTTCCAACAGACAACAGCAAGGATCCCGTGGTGTCAAGCAGAGCAGGCCCAGCACCCTAGGACCCAGCAACATGCTTTTTTTTTTTTTTTAATCTGGAGAAAAAAAAATGTATAATACTAAGTATATAAAAATGGAATGTCTGTGTGTGTTTTGTTTTGTTTAAATGGAGAAAGGGGCCCACAAAGGCAGAAGCTTCTGTGGCCCATAGAAGTCACATGGGATCCTGGTCCTGTGACCCACCAGGGTTCCATCCTCTGTTTGTGCATTCTGTCACGTGTGCATGTTTCCTGACCCAGTTGGTGCCTTCCCTCAGGTGCCATGGGGGCCTGCGTCCTGCGAGCAGCACATGGCGGGAGCCCACACACGCAGTCCCTCACCACGGAGCTCTCGTGGGGCTCTCACGTGGCGTCACACACCCCCGTGAGGCGCAGAAGCATGGAAGTCTGGTTCTAAGCCCAGACCCTTTCAGGACACCAAGGCATTACTTGCCTTCTTTGCCCTCCTTCTCTCATGTGGGGCTTTCCAGAGCCTCTGTGACACAATGACGTCATTGCCTTGAGAGCTATGGCTTGTGCACTTGTGTATCTTATGCTTTAAAAAGTAGCCAGTTTCAGTTTCTAACATACTAAGCAACTATAGACATAGCCTCAAAGACCCTGAACGACTCCTCCGAGGCCTCGGAATGTTCCAGGGTGAACAGGCCCTGGGGTTAAACTCGGAGAATCACTGTTGCCACGGGTGTGTTTCCAGAACTTCCCGGATGGCGGGATTGCAGGTGCAAGAGCATCCTGGCCCATGTTCACCTGGCATGCCTGCTCCGTCACACACGCGAGGGGACGACACCCTTCAGCTCATGGCACCGCTCACACTAGCACACACCACTGTGCTGTGCTTCTAACAGAGCACCCGGCCCATGGTAGCACCTGCTCCACAGGGCCGAGGCCACCCAGCCACGTGGGAGCTGCTGGTGGACACCTCACCATGCCCCTGGCATCTGGTGCCACCCTCATTTTACATACAAACTTGCACACTTCCTAGCAGTCAAAAGACAAAGATGCTGCGTCTGTCAAGGAACTCCAAAGTGCCCTAGGGCCCTATGAGGAGAGAGCAGGTGGTCCAGTGGGTCCAGCCTCTCAATCACACTGTCTATGTCACTGTTGTTGGCCCTCCCTGACCAGGGAGGACTGAAAAAAAAAAAAATCCTTACTGAACATGGACAGGACTTTTTCCCATGTTACCATTGCCTAAGCAATACAGTGTAACAACTCCTGACCGCATGACATTGTATCAAGTATTAAAAGTAACCAAGAGATGACTTAAAGTATACCGGAGAATTAGAGGTAGGTTCTTTGTAAACTAAGCCCTTTCACACAAGGGATGGGAGCATCCTGGGACTGTGGTTCTGGGGCGGGGTCCTGAACCCACCCTGCCCCCCGCCCCCACGACACACACAGTCATCCTCCTCCCTCCTTGTCAACCACATCTGAGCATGTCTGTTTTCAAAAAGGGAGACTGGGAAGAGGTAGAGCCCCCGGTTCTCTCCATTCTTAGTTTGGCTCTGGCTGACTTGGAAGGCTGCAGGGGAAAGGTCCCTTCCTGGGGTGCAGGGCACAGAGAAGCTCAAGTGACTGGCGGTGGCATGAGGGGAGAGCAAAGCAGGTAAAGAGCCCAGTGAGTGGGCTGGAGGGCAGAGTAAGGACACAGAAGGGACAGAAGGACAGAAGGGCCTGCTCCCCCTCCCCCTTCCAAGGACCTCAGAGAGCAGCCCCACTCACCAAGGACGATGAGCTCTGCATAGGCCTCGTTGTTCCCCTGGAGATCCTGGGCCGACACCACGGAGCAATAATACACACCACTGTCCCCCCAAGACGTCTGCTCAAAGGTCAGGTCAGCATCTGAGATGGGAAGAGATGGTGTGAGGGCACCTCATGAGAGGGGGTGTCTAACCCTGACAGGACCAGAGCCCCCCATCCCATGGGCACAGCAGGGAGGGAGCAAGGGGACAGGTCTCGGTGCTCCTCGTGCACTGTTCTGAATACGGAACATGGGTCACTTCAAGAAGCCTGGTGGGGGGCTGGGGTTATAGTGGTGGGGTGCTTTCCTAGCACGTGTGTGAGGCGCTGAGCTTGATGCTCAGCACCACATCATAATAAATAAATAAAATAAAGTATTGTGTCCAACTACAACAAAAAATAATTAAAAAAAAAAAAAGCTGGGGTGGTGTGAGAATGACCTGATCCACCGGAAGTGGCACAGCTCATTGATGGCAGAGCAGGGTCAGGTTCATGGCAGGGTCAGTGCTTTTCAGCTCAGAACCATCCTCCCTAGGACCTCTCCAAATCGAGGTGTGATCTCCTGATGCAGACTGGGGGATGGGTCCAGAGGGAGGAGGCAGAGCTAACTAGGCCAGATTCGAGATAGGAGATGCCCAGGCAGGAGGAAGAGCGGGCGGGCGTGATGTGTGGGAGACAGAGAGGACTCTCCCAGTTCCCTGTCCACCCCCACACCCTCCCCGCCTGTCCCCGCATTCCAGGCCAGGACCAAGGCTTGGGGAAGCTCAGTCTGAAGCAGCCTCAGGCCAGGAGCCTATTAATTATGCCACTAATGAAAGTCTTTCAGCACATCCGGTTTCCTCTGGACTCCTCAGGCTCTCATTAGTTAAATCCCTTCAGCCAACACAAGTGTGGAACAGGGTGGCACCAGCTTGGCAACTCTGCCTCGGGCCCATGGGGGACAGGAACAGGCTAGAGACAGGCAATCCAGCCAGGAGAGCCCCAGTTCAGGGCCACCTTCTTTCCAGCCACTCTGGCTCCCATTGCCTTGCCCATCACCTGGCCCCGTGGACCCAATGTCCTTCTCCACAATAGTGCCAAGAGCAGTAACTGTGGGTGCCCCAATCCTCAGCACCCAGCACCTAGTGAGACAACAGCCACTAAGTGCTGAGGGAAGAACAGAACTGGAGCCTCTTCCTCAGAAGGTAGGCCTCACGTCCTCAGAAAGACCTGCCTTTTAACACTGTCCACATCCATCCAAAAGCCTCCCTGGACCACCACGTGTCCTCAGCATGTTCTGGCCAGTGGCTATCCTGCCAGCCTCATCCATGCCATCTCCTTTGTTCACAGGGCTCTGCACAGACTGGCCTCCATGTTGTCCCCAACATGCTGGGCTCAGAGCTGCCTCAGCTTGCCCTCTACTTGTCCACCTCCCACACCTGTCCCTGCAGACCCTCTCAGGCTGGTTCCTTCCCATTACTCAAGTCTCAACAGGGAGGAGTGTTCTTCCCTGGCCATCCCAACCTCTATGGCTCTCCTGCCCAACTGCTGACCTCCATCACCCAGGTGCTGTCTGCCCACCTCTGCCCCTGCAAGAATGTGCACTGCACACAGAACCAAGTCTGTCTTGGTCACTGCTGGCCAGACACAGGGACTTGCCCAGGTGCAGAAATGTCCCCCTTCTCTCCTCATGCTGACCTTCCTTGGTTTCCGTTGCCTGTTCCAGTATTCTGGGCACATGGCTATAGTCAAATAGAACTTGATTCATCCATTCAACATTTAACAAATAACCACTGAATGCATCTTGTTTTTCAGGCACTATTTGAGGCACCTGGTATACTATCAAACAATGGTTCTCAAAATGATCTGTGTACCATGGTTCCTGGTTCCTCAAGACCTTTTTAGGAGATCAGTGAGGTCAAAGTTATTTTCATAATATTTAGACATTATTTGCTCCCCCCCCCTTTCATTTCTTATGAGTGGGCTGTGGCCTTTTCAGAGTGTAGGTGACATTTGAGCAATATCACAATAGACTGAAGCAGGGTTGAGGATCCAGTTTCTTCTATTCAACGAGACTTTCAAAAATAGAAAACGCCCCTCTTCTCATTAAAAAAGACTTGTTTTTGGAAAATGTAGTTACTTTGTCATAAAGATATGTTATTTGGGGACTGGGGTGGTGGCTCAGTGGTAGAGTGCTTGCCTAGCATGCACAAGACACTGGGTTTGATTCTCAGCACCATATGTAATAAAGGTCCATTGACAAATAAAAATATTAAAAAATATATATGTTATTTTAATAATGAGTTTATCATTGTGATTTGAAATATTTTTCAAGTTCCTCTCTGTTTGCTTGCCATAAAAACAAAAACACTTTGACGTCTGCAAGAATAAGAACCACTACTATGGAGAACTTGCCCTTATGGAGCTTAGATTCTAACTGGGAAAGAGAGACAAATTAAAACAAAACAAAACAAAACTTCACCATATTGCATATTCTGTAGTGACAAAGAGTTTGGAGCAAATGAGCCAGGGAAGGCAGAGAGAAAGTACCAGGCATGCAGGTGGGGTGTGCAGTTTTGAATAAGGAAACCAGGGAAGGCCAGAGGTGACCTCCGGAGCACATGGCCACTCTTTATAGAGCTTTGACTATGTGCTGAGTTTCTTTGTATAGATCCAGCCTTTCATCAAATCCTCAAAAACTCTGATCTAGACTCTCCTAAACACACTAGACTCCTCTGCAGAGACCTCTGGGCCCACTGTTTTCCACCTGTATCTCTGAGGTACATCAGCAGGTGGTAGTAGTGCTGTGGACTGGGGCACCCACAGTTAATGCTCCCAAAGAGCCACCATGAAGGAGAGCATTAGGTCAGGCCAAGGGGAAGTGCTTGGCTGGAAAGAATGTGGCCATGAAGCTATGGGGGCTCTCCTGGCTGGGATCGTCTCTACCCTGTTCCTGTCCCCCATGAGCCTAAGGCAGAGTTGCTAATGAGATCCTGACCACATCCCTCCAACAACAGTGCTCAAGAGCTGGGCCCAGCCCAAAGCCAAAGAGGCAGACAGGAACCCCCCACCATGGCAAACAATTATATAGACCAGAAGTTGAAACCTGGGGTCTCCAGGACCGGACCTGTGGGTCTCAGTGTGTTTTGTTTGGCCTGCATGTTTCAAAACTCAAGCAAATAGGACTTTCCGGCCTCTTTTGGTTGATCCTAAGGCAGGCCTGGGCCCACTTCCTTCCTGCAGGCGCACCCTGTTCCTGGTCAAGGGCTGCCCTAAGATCACAGGGCTGGGCACTGTCTTAACTGTTCTAGGTGCAAAGAAAAGATTCTGGTCTCTAGTGGGGACAGAAGCTGGACCTCCTCTATGACACTGGCCTCAGGTTCCTTAACTACCTACCACAGAGGTGGCCCTCATGATTTCAGAGGTCCAATGTCTCTGCTCTAGTGGGGCTGAGAGGGGACTCACATGGCTCCAAGCAGCTTGAAGAGGGGGAACAGGGCCTCCAACACTAGCACCCCACATTGCCCAGAGCAGGGAAGAATGGAAGAGAAGCAGATCCACTCCAAGTGGAGGGGCACCTTCTGGTTTGCCCAGAAATGCTTTTGCTTTAAAAACCAAGAAGGCTGGTGACTCAAGGAGCACCACAGAAGTCCATTTCTCCCTGTCCTCAAAGCTGAAATGGAGAAAGGTCTCACGGCTACTGGATTTCCTCAAAGGACAGACATATGACATGTCATGGCCCATATCAAACACTGGCTCAGGGTTAGGGAGTCTGAAAGGCCGAGGCCTTTGAGGCCTCTGGAGCCCAAAGGGTCTCCCCTCCCCCTCCCCCTCCCCCTGATAGAGCTGAGGCCATTCTGGAGTTCTGTGCACAGCAGAGGAGATGTGATTCTAGCTGGCCCTCTAGGGCAGGCTCGGTATTTGGTTTGTCCTGATAGGGGCTAGATATGTATGTCTGATCCATGCTGGAGAGGCCCCCGGGTTGGAGAGGGTGTCCATATAGAGTGAACCCCCAAGAAGCCCTCCAACCTCAAAGATGGCAGGATGCTTAGGGCTGACCTGCCATGTAAATTCAGAGCAAGCCTGTCCCTGCCCTGAAACACCGGGCTCAGTCCCTGGAACCCTGCCTATCACCTGTGTCTGACACAGTGGGAGAAGGAGAGTGTTCCACGGCCTGGTCACTTGGGGTCTGCAAAGGGATCCACCCTTCTCTCGTTCCCATTCTGTCCCATGCCCGGGATTGAGGACACACAGTTATGTGCGCGAGTCTTCATCCCTGGCTCACGGCTGCTCGGCCCTTCCTCTCTGCCTTCTGGATTCTTTAGGGCCTGGTCCCAGCACCTCCTCAAATCTCACTGGAACAGGCTGTAAGGCAGGCACCTCCAAGCCGTTCCCTACAGCACGTCCCCCGCTGCTGTGTTCTCGTGGCACTTGGCACAATCTGAAATTCCCTTGCTCTTTCTTAATCTGTTTATTTGTTACCAGTCTCACCCCACTAGAATGTTTTCTCCCAAGGTCACGGGGAAGGGACCTTGGCCATTCTGAACCCCACTCCACCCCCAGTGCGCACAACAGCACCTGGCATGTAGGAGATGCTTGATAAATACTGAATGCACGATCGACCTTCCCCCTCACTAATCCCAACAGGCACTGGCTGTCAGGAGGCAGCATTATGGCTAAGAACAAGGGCCCTCAGGGCTGCCTGATTGGAATTCCAGCACCAGCTCTTTACTACCTGTGCACCTGAACAGGTTCCTTAACCCATCTGCACCTCGGTCATTGAGACCACTCAATGGGAGAATGCATGTGCCGTGCCTGGGAAGGCACAGGCTTTCTCCATTAAGTCGCCTGCCAGTGTCCTTTACTCCCCTCACCTCCTCTGTGAGGCCCTCTGCTGATTCCCTGCCCAGAGCTTAGGGGCTTAGAGACTTGGCCCAAAGTGGCTGAGTGGGAACTCAGCTCTTAGCAGCTCAGTGGTCAGCTGTGGAAGTTACTTTTTCTTTCTGGGCCTCGTAAAATGACAATAATAGACTCAATTCATTCAATTTCTGTGTGGTGTAAATGAGTTAATCCATGGAAACCTGGATTAGAGCCTTGCACACAGAAGGCCCTTTACAACTGTTACTTCTTTAACTTTTACTTCTTATTGCTGGTATTACTGGTCCTATTATAGAACACACCCCTGCCTCTCCACTACCGCATTTTTTTTAACTGCACAAGCATTTGACAGTGTATGTTGTGTTTGTTTCCCTTGATGTAATATGAGCCAATGAGGGAAATGATTGGATGGTTTTGTTTACTGCCGTGTTCCCAGAGCCTAGAACAGCACCTGCTATACAGCAGGTGCTCACTAAATCTGTGTTGTGGAGATAAGGAATAGATGGATGGAAGGATTCCTCCCTTTGTGGGTCCTTTCAGGTTCTATTGCCAGCTTCCAGGTGGGGACTCCAGGCTGGGCACCAGGAACCCTGCCCCACCACCCACCCAAGCCAACCTCCCAGCCCCCTGGCCCCACGTACTTCCTGTGATGGTGATCCTCCGGCCTTGGTAGTAGTCTCCCAGGGTCACAGCATTGCCCTGCTTGGTGGCCACAACCCTGACTGTGCGCACACTGTCCTGGCACTCCACGTAGGGATTGTAGCCGGGATTGCCTGCTGCCAACTGGGCATTGATCTGGTTGTCCACACTGGCTGGGGAGAAGGCATCAGCAACGCGGTCCCGGCAAAAGGACTTGTACTTCCAGATTACGATGGGCTCTGGGAGGGTTGAGCTCATCTGATAGGTGCAGGGCAAGGTCACAGGCTGGAACAGTATCACTACGTGGTAGGGGTCAGACACAGTCACCTGGATGCCACCAGCAGGGGCTGAGGGCAAGAGGAGAGTCAGTAGGGATCATTGTAAGCTCAGGAAAGAACTTCAACAGGAATGAGTCACATCATTGCCACTACATCACTTGCCACACAAGTGTGTGGCTGTCCAGAGCACCTGGCACACATTGTTCTTTAATTCCCAGGCCTGGTGAGGTAGCTCTGACAGTCATGCCCATTTTATAGACCCTTGGGGTTGAAAAGTGGCAGATATGAGGTCAATGGCCATTTTACTGGAATGTTCTGTCCATCCTTCCAGACTGTGGCCTCTGAATCACCCCAGTCTACCCTCTGTTCCCTTGCCCATTCCCTCTGTGGCCTGTAGGGGCAAGACCAAATAGCCACCGCAAGGCGTGCCAGGGCTCAAAACCTCAGCTCAAAAAGAACTTTCCCAAGGATTCCAAGTTCCCGGGGTTTTGTGCATTTTGGAGAAGTTTGACCTGCGTTCTCTGGAGTGGCTAAAGCCCCCTCAACATTTCTGTCAACATCCCACCTGACCCTACCCAAAGTCATCCCAAACACACACGGAAATATGCTTGCTGAAAGACAAAGCCCCCTGTCCCCCACCAGGGTGAACATCCAATCCAGTTCAGGGCTGGCCTGCAGAAGATGGTTTCGGGTCCATAAGTCCATCTTGCCAGTCTCTTACGCACAGATACCAGGGAACCCGCGCGAGGTGGGTGGGGCCGGGGGTGGTGGGAAGTCCCCATCCCACGCCCACTCGAAGCTTGGGCACTACTTCTTGATCCCTTCCTTTAGGAAACGTCTGATTCACCCCTCAATCTAACATTTCCCCGTTACCCCAACCCTTCTCCAGGGAAGCCCAAGATTCCATTTCAGCTTTTCCCGTGATCGAGGGGTCCTTCACTGCTACCCCACAAAGGGTTCCCGTCTCCCAGCCGCTCCAGGGCACACGATCCCGGGAGTTTCACTTCCTGCTGTCTCCGACCAGGGCGCGGGGAGCGCTCGGTGAGAGGGTGGGGAATTCTCTCACTCGGGCACCGCAGAGGTCTCCCCAAACCCGGCGGATCTGGCGGTCCTGAGCTTTTGCGCCTTCGCACCCACCCACCCCCCGGCCTCGCCCTTGTTCTCCCACCTCCCGGGCCGCGGAGAACTGAATCCACCCCCCGCCGTGTGG
>NW_026000205.1:11617743-11630710 GCF_001458135.2 Marmota marmota marmota
TGGACCAACAAAAATAACGTGGATGAAGCGCACGCCTTCAGCTTCCGGGGAGAAACTGGGTAGACCCACGGCGCGTCTCCGAGCCGCTCCACCCCCGGCGCGCCCCTGGGAATGGATCGGCCCAGGTACACAGGGTGGGAGCCCCGGCCGGGTTCGGGGTGGGCGGCGGGGAGGGGCTCCTCGGCCTCCCTCCCCGGAAGTGGGCTGACCCAGGTGCGCTCTGCCCCCAGGGCCGAAACCAAGTGACCGGCCCGCCAGGAGGGCGCCCGCAGACTGCGGGCCTCGTGCAGCCCTGTCCTGCCCCCAACAGGCCGAGCGGACGAGGTCTACGAGAACGGAGACCTGCTCGGAGAGAGCCACCTGTTAGGAGGGGCGGGCCCTGCCGCGCACCTGTTCCCTGCCTGCGCACACCCCTCTCCGGGGCCGGCGATGGACCCGCCTAGGTGCGCCCTGCGGGGAGGGGCGAGCCTCAGCGGGTCCCGCCCGGGAGACGCGCGCCGGCAGCGCCCGGGTTTCCAGCCAGTGGGGTTCGGTCCGCCCCGGTGCGGGGAGGCGCTGCGGGCTTCATACACCTCCCAGTTAGATGACCTCAAGAATCAAATGAAGTCCCTAGAAGAGAAGCTCGGACCCTCTAGGGACGCCCGATGGGACTCAACCCTTGAAAAAGTTAGAATTCTACTTGGGAAGTTCTTCCCGCCTCCCCCTACCCTCCACCGGTGGTTCAGCCCCCGGGCATCCCTCGCCGTAGGTCAGACCTCCGGAAACTCGGGTTCTTAAAGGGGCCGAGCAGAGGCGCGAGGGATCCGTTTCCGCCCAGGAATTCCCTGGGACTGGCCACCTGCGCCCGGGCGGGGTGCTGCTCTGCCAGCCACCGGGGCAGCGCTAGGCGCGACTCTGCTGCCTCCCGGTGGCGTCAAGTGGGGAGCGCATCCTGGGAAACACGACTCAGGCGCTTCCCCCACAACCGCTGGAGATTGCAGACCCGCTGGTGGGTTCGGGACCCAGGCAAGTTCCCGACTGAGTCCTATAAAACTTAAGTTGATCACCTGCCTCCGCTCAAAACCTTCCGGTGGCTCTTTCTCAGAGGACTTGGAGTGGCCTGAGTTTTTCTGATAACAAAGGTTAATAATTATTTTATACATTTTCTTTTATATCATGTAAGCAATAAAAACTGAAATCACAAACCAAAATTAGTTTTTATAACTGCACATGTATTTACTTTCCAAAAGATCTTTACTTCTTCATATGGCCTCGGGTTACTGCTTATTATCTTTGGATGATAAACAGTAACATCCCATTAGCATTTTTAAATAGGACAAGTCTAGTGGTACTAGATTCCTTCAGCTTTTGTGGATGTGAGGATGTCTTAATTTCTCCCTGATTGTTAGAGGATAGTTGTTTGTTTGTTTTTTTTATTATAGAATTCTCTCCTCCCCCCCCCCTCCTCCTCCTCCTCGGATTGAACCCAGGAGTGCTTAACCACTGAGCCACATCGCCAGCCCTTTTAATTTTTAATTTTTTATTTTGAGACAGGGTCTCCTTAAGTTGCTCAAGTTGTTCAGAACCCTGCTGAGTTGCTAAGACTGGCCATAACGATCTTTATCATGTCTGAACACAGACAAAGCAGGTACATTGTCCAAACCACAAGATATCAAAAATCCCCCATCCCAGATGATGCATGGCGACTGCTTCTTCACCCATTTTAAGTTAAGCTGTGCTCCATTTTTCTTATCTCCTAAAGAAGATAGAATTAGTCATACTTCCTGGCAGCTCCCCATCCCAGCAACTCCCCACATCTTCAGACTTTTCTCAAAAGTCACATAACAGAGTTCACATTCCACGGTCTCCTCTAGCTCATCTTTCTGAGACACTGTATCATTCCCCATGGTCTCTTCCCTCCCTGCAGTGAATCAAATAAACCCAACTTTGTTTACACGCATGCTTCTGCTAGTCTTAGGATATTGACCCATGTCAAACCTGTGCCCACCTGAAGGACTTTGCATGTGCTGTGTGATTAATCCAGACTTCGCTTCCCCTGGAATATTCATAGCTCATTTTATGGAGAACTGCTCAAATATCACTTCTTTAGAGAGACCTTCTCTCCCTACCCCCTTTACAATAGTCTCTATACTAGTTTTCGAGGGATGCTATAATAAACACCATAGGCCAGGTGACTTACACAACAGAAATTTATGTCTTCACAGTGCTGGAAGCTAAAAGACCAAGATCAAGATGTTGGAAGGTTTGGTCTCATTCTGAGGATTCTCTCTGGCTTTTCACTCCGTCTTCACATAGTCTCCCTCTATCTGTGTTCTCTGTGTCCTAATTTTTTTCCTCTTATAAGGATGTCAATCGCATTGGACTAGAGCCCACCCTAGCAATCTCATTTTAATTCAGTTGCATTTTTATATTCCCTCTGAAGGATATGACCACCCCCAGGACAGGGAAATGACAACTCCCCCAAACTGTCTGACCCCGAGGAAGAGGGAAGAGGAAGGCAACCATGAATCCTCTCCCAGTAAATCCTTTCCCAGTAACAATGGGCCCCAAGGGAAAGAAAGCAAACTTCCATCGCTCCCCGGGTTGGGTTCGTCTCCACGTCTCCACCAGCAGCAAACATCCACCGCTTCCCAACCACAGTGGCACCTGCAGGGAGGGTGGCACTGAAACACTGGGCCCTGGACTTTCACCCTGTCCCGTTGCCAGTGAGTCCTGGAAGGAGAAGAGCAAGTCGCCAAGCTCTGGGTAACAGTGGGTCCAGAGGAAGAAGAGAAGCAGGGAACACCGAGTTCTGAGCTTTTCCCAGTGACAGTGAGTTTGGGGCTTTTTACAACTTTTTCACTGACCTGCCCAAATCGACATTCTGCCTCAGTTTCCAATAATTCAACCATCCTCATTGTAAACTATAAAATTCAGACTCCTTCTGTAACCGGTGGTTATTTTCCTACACAGAAAATGACACACACACACACCCCCCCCCCGCCCCCAGCATGCCTGATTGATTGACTCTGCTGCAAAATAAAAGGAAGCTTGCTGATCCGCTTGAGGTCTGCTTCCGTCCTGGTTCTTTGTGTTTTCATAATGGTGCTGAAACTGTGTTGGTTATTTTTGCTTATACCCTATTTCCAAATATAGTCACATTCTGTGAGAGTGTGAGTTAGGGCTTCGACATATGCATTTGGGGTGGGGGGGTGCATACATACCTTAACAGGCTCTATCTCTAATTTCTCTGTCCCCACTTTTTGTTTTCCTGAATTTACTATCATCTGATGTTTTGTTAGTCATTCTTTGTCATCTATTTTCTCTCAATGTAAAGACAAGTATCACTCAACAAATATCCCATGTGCATTCCTACATTTCTCAGCCCCTCTGTGGTCAGGTGGGACTAGGTGGTTGATTCTAGTTACTGGCCTGTTGACAAAACTAAGGTGGACGCCTCCCAGGCCAAAGCAGTTAATTGCCAGTATGTGACTCAGTTTGCTCCCTTCTTCTGCCATAGCAACTAGTGGTGTTCCCAGTGGTATCTTTAAGGACCTTGTGGAATAGAGTGCTCCACTCACCAACACTGGGACATGGAGTGTGAAAAAAGAATTGTGTTAAGCCATGAAGATTCCAGAATTCTTTTGTTACATAGGATAATCTAACCTAACCCGACGAATACATCCCCACTAGACTGTAAGCATCAGGAGGTCAGGGACTTAAACTGGATCCTTGGTACCTGGTGCAAGGTGGGTCGTCAGTAATTATTTGGGTAGTAAGTGAATGTGTGTGGCATAGAGAGGTAAAGCTTGGAGCTGGAACCATTGTCAACAGTGGACATGGAGCATAACTGAGAAGCCAACCTTTGCTATTTGAAAGTCACTCAGATTTGGGGGAAGTTTAGTATAGTAGCAAATAGGCTTTCTTGATTGATACCAAAATGAGTGCCAGGAGTAGGGGGCTACTGTACTCAGAACTAAAAATAGATGGCATTGACTTAGACATTTTGGGTTCAAGGAAAATTATTAGAACCCAGAGGCTGTTGCCTGAGATACTTTGTAATACAGGTAATGTATTTAATGAACTTTCAGCTTTAGGGGAAGCAGTTGGAATACAGGATATTAGGAGTGGATATTGGCCAAAAGTGGCTGAAAATTGAGAAATCCTTTGAAAGCCCAATTAGAACTCAGCTTTTGGCAAGTTTAAAACCAAGATTATGGTTGAATCATCACTAACCATTGTTAAAATCTGGGAATATCCAGGTGTGGTGGCACAAGCCTGTATTCCCAGTGGCTTGGGAGGCTGAAGCAGGAGGATCTGAAGTTCAAAGCCAGTCTTAGCAACAGAGAGGCGCTAAGCAACTCAGTGAGACTCTGTCTCTAAATAAAATACAAAACAGGGCTGGGGATGTGGCTCATGTGTGAGGCACTGGGTTTGTTTCTCAGCATCACATATGAATAAAATAAAGGTCTATCGACAACTTAAAATAAATAAATAAATAAATAAGAGCTGCAGATGTGGCTCAGTGGTTAAGTGCCCCTGAGTTCAATCCCCTGTACCTCATCCCTCACCAAATTTGGGAATAAATTAAGATACTATCAGGAAATCCTTCCAGGTGGACAAATACCTCATTGAAATAGAGATGAAGGATATGGCTCTCTGATGAAGTCTGAAACATGTGAAGATACCTAGAAATAAGAGGGAGGGGGAGAGGGAGAAGGAGGAAAGAGAGAGGGGGGAGTTGCTTAGAGGTTTGTAAGAATCCTTAGGTATCAAACTTTGGGGAACAGAAAGTAGACTGAGAAACGGATGATGTCTCAAGGAGGCACGTCTTCCAACGCCACTTCAGACATATCCAAGGAGGATGATGGGGAGGGAGATCTGTCCCTGGAGGTTAGAGGTATGAACCTCAGAGAACATGGTTCAGAAGTGTCTGACTCTATCAAGGAGCTGGTTTGAGGCTAATAAGAAATCCTCTCCATCTATGATCTGGAGGCCCTTAGAATGTCTTCTCCCTGGGTTTAGGAATGGTACAGAACAGTGATTTCTGTGTGTCCCCCTTCTTCTCCATCTTGGTGGACGTGAAGGCCTTTTATCCCATTTTATCATTGTATATTGAATAATTTGCCTTTTTAGTCCACTCATTTCTGACTTAGGCTCACTCATTTCATTTCCTCTACAGCTCCTGGGGACATCTGAGTTTTTGACGCTACATCCTTTAGTCAGCCCCTGGATGACATGAGTGGACATGACATGGCACTCCGGGAGCACCTTGAGCCAAGGTTCATTCCGCTGCCCAAGCATTATTCCTGAGTTCTGTGGGTGACCTCACAATGCCCAGTGTGGCACCCAGACTGTGCCTGTAGTTGGTCCACCATGTTGGCCACCCTGTGTCTGGTTAGTTTTTCTTTCCCCATTCTGTGGGCCCAGACGTTAATCAGCTGTTCCTACAAGAGTCTTTGCCAGAAGGCACTGCTCTCGGGCAATGATATTGTCCTGCATTGTGACCATAAGGCGGCACTCTGGTATTTTTCTTCCATTCTTGGGGAGAATATCTTCTTGCTTAACTCATGGCCTAATATAAAGAAACTGCCTGGGGGCAGCCTGCAATTGACCAAGCCTCAGCCCTCGCAGGCAGGCCTCTTTCGCTGTGAGGACAGTGCCAACGCCCTCATAGTAGAATATGAGATTGATTTCCAGGATGCCACCACCCTGCATATCACACACAAAGACCTGGGCCAAAAGCCCCTGCAGAATGAAACTCTGAACCTAGGTGGCAAGGTATTTATTTTTACCCACTGGGAGCCCTGGCAGGACTGTAACCGCTGTGAGGAGCCAGGCGAACGCAAGCGCCTGGGGTACTGCTATGTTGAGGAGCCCCCGGAAAAACCCATGCCCTGCTGGCTCTACCTGAGGGATGAGAAGGTGCAATACAGCCGCTTGCGGCCCGAGATGCAGGTGGAAAGATGCCTTGTTCCCTGTGACCCCGGCAAGGAAATCAAACAGCCATTCTTCATCTATGACATTTACCAGCTGGGCAAGTTGACCAACCACATGTGGCTCACCTGCCCCTTGGCTTCCATCTACAGGTGACAGGACCAGGACGGCAGCCCTACCTTTGGCCCTCACCCAAGCTTTGTTTCCTGTGCCCACTGGGTTTGCCCTCCTGTGGAAAATCAGGCTTTTTCTTCCAGCCCATAAGCTTTCAGGGTCAGTCTGGGCAGGAAGGAGTCTGCCCAGTGGCTGACTCAGATGTTCACTGGGCAAGAATTCCCAAATGCTGCCTCTGAGCCGGGCCCTGGGTGAGTGACCTTGGCACAGTGTGACAGCTTAAAAATACCTGGTCTTTGCCCACATGGGCACCTGCCATTCAAATATAAAACCTAGAGACCAACACGTTCGGGCCCTTGCTCTTGCCCACATAGACAATTGAATGGCTTCTGTCTCCTGACTTGACCCTGATGAGCATGATTTGTCCATCTTTGTACCAAGGCCATCTGTTCAATTATCTTAATGATTGTGCTTTTTCAATAAGTCATGATATTAGCCAGTGAACATGTTCCAATATTGTTCTGCAAGATTCTCTTGGTTACTCTTGGTCCTTGGTGTAAAAATTTTGGAATCAGTATGTAGTTTTCATCCGCCCCAAATCCTATTTAAAAAAAAAAATGGGACTATTTTGAACCTAAATAAATTTGGGGTAAATCATTGTTTTACAATATTAAATATTGTCTTCCCATCCTTGAATATGGTAAACGATCCCATTTAATATATCTCAAAAATCTGCAATTATTAATGTAGATGACTGACATATATTTTATTATGTTTATTCCTAGTTTTCATACTATTAAATTCTGAAAATTTCATCTTCTAGTTCTATATTACTTGTATTTACATTATAGTTGATATTTGTATATGACCTTGTATTTTGTTAAATTCACTTGCTTTTAGTAAAATATCACACGGAGAAGTCTATGGCGGATATATCTTATTCTTAATATTTTTGTATGGAATACAGTTTTCTCTTGGTTTTCATAGAAACACTTTATTAAATTAAGAAAAAATTGCCTCTATTCCTAGTTTGCCCAGAGTTTTGAGCCATAGATGGCTGTTGAATCTTATCAAATGCATTTTCTGCATCTACTTGAGATAATAATAATGTTTTTCTTTATTATGTCAATGTGGTGAATTACATTGATTGCTGTTCAAGGAATTGTTGTTCACATGTAAACTCAAACTTTCCTTACAGGGATAAACCCAATTTGGTCATGATGTTCTTCTTTCTTTCTTTCTTTTTCTTTTTGCTTTTATGTTTTATCATTGGATAAAATTAATATTTGCTATTTTTTTTTTTAGGATATTGTGTCTGTGTTCACAAAAGAGATTTTCCTAAAGATTTCTTTTCTTGTGATGTCCTTTGGTTTTGGTATCAAGGTGATGTGGGCCTCATAGAAGTTCTAAGTGTTCCATCTTTTTCTATTTTTGGAAATGTTTTATAATATTAATGTCATTTTTTATGGTACTAGGAGTTGAACCCAGGGGTGCTCTCCCACTTGAGGTACAATCCCACTCTTTTTTGTTTTTATTTTGAAACAGGAGCTCACTAAATTGTGGAAGCTGACCTCAAACTTGCAATCTTCCTGCCTTAGCCTCTTGAGTAGCTGGAAATCCAGGTGTGCACCACCACCATGCTCAGGTGATATCATGTCTTAATGTCTCAGAAGTATTCAGATGAACTCACTGGCAAGGCTTCCTGGGCTTAGAGGAGATTCTGTGCACAGGCTTTTAAGTGCAGATTTGGTCTCTTTCATTGTAAATATAGGTCTATTCATTTTTTTTCCTTGTTGATTTTTTTTCATGAATTTACCCATTTAGTCAAAATTTTCATAAGTTTTGGCTAAAAGTTATCATATTTTGTCATTATTTTTTATATCCATAGGGTCTGTAGTACTGTCTCTCTTTTCATCACCGAGATACGCCTTTTCCCTTTTTTCTCCATCAGTCTTGTTCTAGGGCTTTAACAACCTCATCCATCTTTTCAAAGAACCAAATGTGCTTTGTTTGTTTTCCTTTATGGCGCTTTCATTTTCTATTTCTTTGGCTTCTGGTTTATTATTTCCTTTTCTGTGTTTGTTGGGTTAAACATTGTTCTTTACCTAAGGTGCTTCCTGAGATTACTACTTTTCATCCTTTTCCATTAAACTTGTATTTAGGCCGTAAATTTCACTTAGGCACAACTTCCCTGCATCCCAAAAGTTTTGACAGGTTATATTTTTATCAATAGTCAGTTAAAAATTACTTTCTATCTTCAGTTGTGATTTCTCTTGGCCCATTGGTTATTCAGACATTATATTGCATAATTTGTAGATATCTGTACAAAGTTCTTGTTTTCTTTTTTGTTATTTAGGTCCAATTTAATTCCACAGACAAAAAATATGATCCAATTTTAAACATTTATTGAGACTTACTTTATGGCCTAGAATATGGTTTTCTTAGGCACATGTTTCACATGCATATGAAAAGAATGTATGTTGTGCAGTTGCTGAGTGCGGTTTTCCATATGCATGAATTAGGTCATTTGTTTATCATGTGGTTCAAGTCTTCTGCATCTCTACTGAATTTTTGTTAGCATGTTCTGTCAGTTACTGAGAAATGTATGTTAAAATTTCCAACTGTGATTGCGGATTTGTCTAGTTCTACACTTAAACTGTCATGGTTTTGCTTTATATATTTCTAGTTCTTACAAACTTAGGATTGTTAATATCTACCTATTGGATCGACAATTTTATAAAATGTCTCATTGACTATTAATACTCCAGGTTTTCTTGTCTACTTTCTGTTATTGATTTATCTGGGGATTTTTGGGTTAGTTTTCACGTGATATTTCACCATGTTTTCACTTTCAACTCTTCCACATTCCTTTATTTAAAATAAACCCAGGGTTGGGGATGTGGCTCAGTTACCTGTCTTGTGTGAAGCCCTGAGGTCTATCTGCAGCAGCGTCAAGAAAATTTTTAAAAAGAAAAGAAATCCATTTTAAGCAGTGTATATTTAGACTTGTTTTGCTATTAAGTATAGAAATCTTTGCTTTGAGTTGGAATATTTACTCTTTTGCAGTTAATGTAATTACAGACAGGCTTGGGTTTTAATCTACCATCTTGCTATTTGTTTTCTGCTTGTTTTTGTCTGTTCTTTATTTTCCCTTTTCTTTAGCTATGAAAAGTATTTGTTATTATTATCCATTTCCTCCTGTTTTAGCTTATCAGATATGCATTATCTTATTATTTACTCTAGAAATTACAGCACTCATCCCAACTCATTAAAATATAATATAAACTTGCACTTGTACCTTTTCCCAGAAATTTTACAACTCTTTTCCCCTTCTGTGTGGTGCTCTAATTTTATTTTACATGTTTTAAATTCTACAAAATTTTTTTTGTTGTACCAGGGATTGAACTCAGGGGTACTTAACCACAAAGCCACGATCCCAGCCCCTGCCCCCCCCTTTGTGTGTGTGTGTGTGTGTGTGTGTATTTTACTTAGAGACAGGATCTCACTGAGTTGCTTGGGGCCTTGCTAATTTGCTGAGGCTGGCTTTGAACTCAAGATCCTCCTGCCTCAGCCTCCTTAGGTGCTGGGATTACAGGCATGCAACACCACACCTGACAAGAAATTGTTTTTAAAACACTCCATTTTGGGCAGGGGCTGTGGCTTAGTGGTGGAGCGCTTGCCTAGCATGTGTGAGGCCCTGGGTTCGATCCTCAGCACCACATAAAAAATAAAGCTACAAAAAGAAGTCATTAAAAAAAAAATCACTCCCTTTATCTACTTCTTTGCTCTTCTGGTGATTTTCATTCTTGCGTTACTTTGCTTCCATTTGGGATCATTTTTTCTGTTGCCTTGAGAATCCTCTTTAGTATTACCTCGCATGTGCTCTGTCGTGGTGACTTTTCTCAGCTTTCACCTGAAAAACATTTACTCTGCCTCCATCTTTGAAGAATATCATTACTGTGGCATAGAATTCTAGGTTGGCACTTATCTTCTTTTAGTGCCTCGATGACATCATTCCATCGTTTTTAGCTTTGGTTATTCTATTTAAAACTCAATCAAAATCTTATATTTGTTGCTTTGAAAATAATCATCTTTTTCTCCTCTGGTATTTAAAAGATTTTTCTCTTTGTTTTTCAGCAGTGCTTTTACTACCGTGTACCTAGGTAGGTTTCATTTATGTTCATCCTGTGTGAGAGTCAAAGATCTTGGATTTGTGGTTTAATGTCTTTCATCAATTTTTGGAATGTTTTTAGTTCACATCTCTTCAACTACTGCTTATAGTCTTGGCCCTGCAGGGGGCAGGGGTGTGACTGGAAACCATAAGGAGACAAGTAGAGACCTTAGCAAAGACCTAGATGAACCCCTGACCTCACCACCTCTCCCTTGTCCACTCCTCCCTTGTCCGCTCTGGTTTCCGTGCCCTTTGGATACACTCACCAGGAAGCCATGAGGCTCCTTGTCTTATTCTATCCAGTTGTTTGGGAAACCTCACATCCTCAGAAAGTGCCTGCTATTCTGCCTAAAACAGCTCTCACCCGCACACTATTCTTTCAATTCCTATTCCTTTCCCTGCCAGCTTTCTTTTGAGCAGTCATGGTTATAGTCAGTTCTTGTTATTTGCAGATTGTGTATTTGCAAATTTGCTTCGTATTCACTGGATTTTATTTGTAACTTTGAAATCCATGCGCATAGTGTGTTCATGGTCATCTGCCATCATGTGCAGGGTGGTGAGAACTCTGAGTCACCCAAAGTGTTTAATATTCCCAGCCCAAGGTCAAACAAGGTGACACTCGGCCTTCTCATTCCAGCTTGCGTGCTGTTCAGAAGCAACTTTTTGGTGATCTATTTAGTCCATGATTTTCACCATTTTGTGCTTTTCTGGTAATTTTGCTGTTCAAAGTGGCTCCCCAACAGAGTGCCAGAGTGTAGTCTAGTATTCCTAAGTGCAAGAAGGCTGTGATACGCGTGTTTAAGAAAACATGTGTCCCAGGCACGGTGGTGCACACCTATAATCCCAGCAACTCTGAAGCTGAGACAGGAGGCTCATGTGGTTGGGGCCAGCCTGGGCAACTTAACAAGACCTTGTCTCAAAATTAAAAAAAAAAATAAAAATGGGTGGGGATCTAAGGCAATGGTAGAACAACTCTGAGTTCAATTCTCAGTAACAAAAAAAGGGAAAAAGAAAAAAACACACATGTTTTATAAACTTTGCTCAGGAGTCTTAGTGCTACCAGAGTTCAATGTCAACAAATCAACAATATGTATTAAGTGATTATTGCCTTTAAACAAAAATGCACACAAAAACAGGGTCACTCATATTGATTGGTTGTCAAAAATGTTATGACCAGGGGCTCAGAGGAACTTAACCCATATTTCTCTTTGGGGCGATTATTCAATATTCACGTGTTTTTAGTGTTCCTGGCAACTACATTTCATAACTGCCGTGAGTAGTGGAATTAATTATATGTGTCATTGTGTTTATTGCCTATCTTTTTTCCACTAGAATACGAGCTTAAGAAAGGGAGAGGCTCTGTATAACCTGCTCACTGCTATGGTTAGAGTGAGTAATGGCTGGCACACCATAGACATTTAGTGAACATCTGTAAGATGGGTGAATGGCAGAAAATCAAGCCCACACAATAATTTTTATTTTCAGGTCTGAAAATGAGTTGAGGAAAAGATTTGAAAAGGGAACAACTTATAAAAATGTTTGTTTAATATGAATTGAATTATGCAGCTATCTAGGGAAAGAGGCAGGAGCTAGTATGTGCAAAGGTCCTGAGGCAGGAGTCCCTCAGCTTAAATAATATGTTTAGAAACTGAAGGGGGCCAGCATGTCTAGAGAGATAGGGTTTGTGGGAGAAGTGTTGGAATTCAGAACACTAATCAGGTAGGATCTGTTCACTGCTGTGTCCCAAGTGCTAAGAAGCATAATTGGAACTTAGTACCTATTCAGGAAAAATGTGTTGAGTGTTCGCGTGTGACACTCTAAAATTCTTTTTTTTTTATATTTCCTGCCATATTTCTTTTTTTTTATTGGTTGTTCAAAACATTACAAAGCTCATGATATATCATCTTTCATACATTTGACTCAATTGGGTTATGAACTCCCATTTTTACCCCAAATACAAATTGCAGAATCACATCGGTTACACACTCACATTTTTACATAATGGCATATTAGTGACTGTTGTATTCTGCTACTTTTCCTATCCCCTGCTATCCACCCTCCCCTCCCCTCCCATCTTCCCTCTCTACCTCATCTGCTGTTGTTCAATTCTCCCCTTTCCCCTCACAACCTCTTATATGTAATTTTGTGTAACATTGAGGGTCTCCTACCATTTCCATATGCTTTCCCTTCTCTCTCCCTTTCTCTCCCCCCACTCGTCTTTGTTTAATGTTAATCTTTTCCTCATGCTCTTCCTCCCTGTTCTGTTCTTAGTTGCTCTCTTTATATCAAAGAAGACATTTGTCATTTGTTTTTTAGGGATTGGCTATCTTCACTTAGCATAATCTGCTCTAATGCCATCCATTTCCCTGCAAATTCTATGATTTTGTAATTTTTTAGTGCTGCGTAATACTCCATTGTGTATAGACGCCACATTTTTTTATCCATTCATCTATTGAAGGGCATCTAGGTTGGTTCCACAGTCTAGCTATTGTGAATTGTGCCGCTATGATCATTGATGTGGCAGTATCCCTATAGTGAGCTCTTTTAAGATCCTCAGGGAATAGTCCGAGAAGGGCAATAGCTGGGTCAAATGGGGGATCCATTCCCAGATTTCCCAGGAATCTCCATACTACTTTCCAAATTGGCCTCACCAATTTGCAGTCCCACCAGCAATGTACAAGTGTACCCTTTTCCCCACATCCTCGCCAACACTTATTGTTGTTTGACTTCATAATGGCTGCCAATCTTACTGGAATGAGATGGTAT
>NW_026000205.1:11633269-11686742 GCF_001458135.2 Marmota marmota marmota
GCGGGCAGCCGGCGGGCGATAGGTTGCCGGCGTGCAGGCGGTCTCCAGCCGCCCAGTCACGCGGGCAGCGGGTGGACTGTCGCCGGCGGGCGGGCGGTCTCCAGCCGCCCAGTCGTGAAGGCCTGGCCTCTAGTCCCCTGGTTTCTCCTGCTAGTCCTGGTTTCTCCTGCTAGACCTGATTTCCCCTGAGTGATGCCTCTCGGCAGTTCAAACTGTACTCTGGGCCTGCCGTTTGTTGGGTGTGGAGGGTGTCTATTGGGAACCCCAGCACTCTATTGTTTTGTTTTTTTTCCGCTTGCCCTTCCCCCAGCTCTGGCTAGACAGGTTTCGTTTTCGCCGCTAATGGGAGGGGGAGTTGAAGGTCAGGTGTCTCTAGTTTTCCCCGCGTCTTTATGCAGGCTCGCTCTGATAATCCCACCCCCGGAAAGCCTAGGAAAGATTTTATGCGAATTCCCCGCTGTATGGGAGCTGAGCTGAGTAACACACACCTGTTTTATTGTGGCAATCTGTCAGAGAGTGGTGGTGGTTACTTCAGCTCTCCAAGATGGTGGCCGCTGGTTTCCTTGGTGGAGTTTCCGTTGTGGGGGATAGAACTGTACCGCTTCCTTCCCCGTTTGAAATCCCGAACTCAGCCCGGGGCTCAGTGGGTGCTCAGCCGGCAGGATTCCACAGAATCTGCAGCAATGTTTCTTCCTGCTTGCTGGTTGCTTCTCGGTGGTGCCCTGCCGTCTGTAGCCGCGGGGCGGGCCGCGCGGATCAATCAGCCCGGGTCCTCTAAAATTCTTGACCATCCCTGGCAATGTAAATTCACCTCTTGGGAGAGCCAAGTTGAGGTAGGTGGTAGGGAAAACCCTGAAGAGATCAATTAAGTTTCTTCCTGTCTCAGCAAAACAGAAGATTGAGAACAGAAATTAAATGGGGTTGTCAACTGGACACAAATCAAAAGGGGATGGTGACCTCACAGCCCCCTGCGGTAGATTGCCATTCATCTTGCTGCTCAGGGCTGAGGTCTGAGTTTGTGAGTGACCTCACAATGACCAGAGTGGGGCTCAGCCCGCTGCCACAGCCTCAGTCCACCATGCTGAGTACCCTGTGGCTGCTGCTCAGCTTTGCTGTCCCAGTGCGGGGGATCTACAAATTTATCAGCTGTCCCCATGGCAAGCAATGCCAGAAGGCCCTGCTGTCCAGCAACGACGTACTCCTGCAATGCAGCTCTGCTGGGGCACACTGGTACTACTTCTTCCTGCAGACCAGGAGTGGCTGGACCACCACCAACACCAGTGTTTCCAATATGGTCACGACGCCCGTAGGTCACCTTCTCATTAGAGACCCTCTGCCCTCCCAGACCGGCCTCTACAGCTGCTGGAACGAGAATGGCACCCAAGAGACACAGTACGAGATTGATTTTCAGGATGTCAGCTCCCTGCATATCACACACAAAAGCCTGGACCAAGATCCCCTGCACAACGAGTCCCTGGAACTGGGTCGTCAGGAGACGGTCTTCACACACTGGGAGCCCTGGCAGGACTGTAACCGCTGCGACGTGCCCGGGGAGCGCAAGCGCTTGGGCTACTGCTACATCCAGGAGCCCCAGGAGGAGCCCGTCCCCTGTGGGATCTTTCTGGGACAGGCCAAGTTGAAGTCCAACCGCTTGCGGCCCGAGATGCAGGTGGAAGCCTGTTTGGTGCCCTGCGACCCTCAACACTCCTACCACCACGAGTACACCGTCTTTGACAGTTTCAGTTTCAGCAAGGAGTCGGAAGCTCTGTGGCTCACCTGCTCCTTAGGATCCATCTACAGGTGATAGGACCTGGTCGCTAGCACTGTCCTGGCCCCCGGCCGGGCAGTCTTTGTGGTTCCTCTGTGCAGGGAGGGAAGGGGTTCTGTGCAGGCCGGCCCGGCCAGCTCAGGGGTCCTCAGGCTTGAGCCCAGGGGACACAGCCCAGGTGGCCAGAGTGGGCTGGGAGGAGCCCTGGCAGAGCAATGGGCTGCCCATGAATCTGGGCGGGGGGTGGGTTGTTTCTGAGAGGCCCCTGAGTCATCTAGAAGGGCCAGCAAGGCCCTAGAGGACAGGACAGTGGCCCCGTTTCCCAGAGCTCACTCTCATGTCCTGGCCTTCCTGCCCCGAGCCCCTGGGAAATCTGCCCAGCACCTCCTCTTCCCATCCCCGCTTCCCACCCCTCTCCCAGTAGATGCCCAGCAGCATCGGCGGCCACCCCAGGACAATGTCCTCTCCCAGTCCACCCTCCTGGCTCAGGAGGTGGGGACACCAAGGAGGCCATTTTTTAAGATGGGGAAACTGAGGCTTGGAAGTGTGATCCTTGCCCAGAGCGTGGTGGCCGTGCAGACCCTAAGCCCTGTGGACTGGCCGTGGGGTGTCCTACCCTCTGCAGAGGCCCGGGGCTGGCAGCTCCTGATTGCCTGGGGCCGTGGTCAGGTGGAGGCTGATCTGTATCGCGGGCCTCGGCAGACACGAGCTCTGTGGGATCTGGGCTCAGCACCTGCACTGGGTCCTCTTGTATGGTCCACTTGTGACTTCCCCTTGCTCTGGGACCCTGTTGTCCCCCTCCCTCCTCCTCTAAGTATAAAAGCCACGGCCTCTTTCCTGAGACCAGCCAGTTCAGGAAGGCAGGAACGGAGTGCAGACCCCTCTCCCGTGTCACATGAGGAGTTCCCAGGTCCCAGGCCCAGGGAATGAGATAAGAAGGGAGGGACGGCACAGGGAGACCACCACATGCCCTTGTTTCTAAGGCACGGAGGGGACGGAGGGGACGGCCTTTCTGGTGAGATTTTGATCTTGGGCTCTGGATTCCGCCAACCTGGGGTTCGCAGTTCCGATTCTGCCATTTTCCAGTTAGGTGGCTTTGGGCCCAGGGCTTCCCCTCGGAGCCTCGGATTCCTCATCCATAGACTGGGGTCACATTCGTGATGCACAGAGTACCCTGGACTGGGTGGCTTACAACAGTGGACATTTATTCTCTCGCCTTCCCAGAGGCTGGGAGCCTGAACCCAGGTGTCCGTGGGGCCGGGCACCACCTCAGTCCTTCCCTGCCTCTTCCCGGCGGCTGGTGGCAGCCAGAGATCCTGACGCTTGTCCCCGTGTTGCTCCAGTCTTTGCATCTGGCCGTCGCCTCTCGGCCTTCTTCCTGTAGGTCTGACCTCCCTGTCCAGTTCCAGGAGGACTCCACCCTACCCCAGCATGACCTCGTTTTTACCTAGTCACCTCAGAAATAGCCCAGCTTCCAAGTACAGTCGCACCGAGTCCTGGGGAGGGTATCAATCTGGTGGGGGAAGGAGTGGTCAGCGCCTGAGGCCTGGCTGACCCCAGCCCCAGGGTGCCATTGTGATGTTTAAAAGGGCCAGTGACAGTCCAGGGCTCACCGCTGGGTCTTGGCCTCATGAGGAGACTGGGATATTGTCCCCTGGGATACTCTGTCCTTCCGCCACAGCTGCACCAGGCTTGCTGGGGGCCTGTTCCTTGATGTGCCAAGCACGGTCCTCGGGGCCTGGGACCCGGTACTGAGCAGACATACCCACCGCCCTCGCCCTCTTGCAGCAACCACTGTATTTTTATTTCAGAACAAATAAAACACAATATTTTAGATGATGTTAAGAGTCAAAGGGAGAGGAGGACATGGAAATTGGAAATGGGTCAGGGAAGGCTTCTCAGAGACAATGCCATTGCATCCAAGACCAAAAGGAGGCAAAGGAACCATGTGGATGGAGCGAGGAACAGAGTTCCAGGCAGAGGGAACAGCCAGGCCAGAGGTCCTGAGGCAGAGGGCACCCAGCATGTCTGAGGGACATCTGGGACACCGTCTGTTCTTTGGACGCCCTGGGCATGTTGTGGGATGGGCAGATGACTCGGGGGAGGGGAGGAGGTGAATTCAGGTAGGTGAGGGGACACAGGGGACCAGTTAGGGAGTGGTCTTGCTGATGTCTCCAAATAACTCAATGAAAGGTGCGATGCTTGATTATGTTTCCATGGTTAGAGGTGGGAAGGGACAGAGGCCTTGGCTCAGGTCACCCAGCCAGGAAGGGGTGGCACTCTGGGGCTCCCAAGGCACGGCCCGCCCTCCCCTGTTCACCGCCCAGCCACCTCCCTGTAGAGGCAGCACCTTTCCTCTCGGGGCGTGGCCCTGACCTTGTCCTCCCCGCAGGCCCATCATGTGGGAAGTCAACGGCATCCCCTTAACTTGGCGGGGCCAGCTGATCGGCCAGGGCATGAACACCGTCCTGGACACCTCCACCGGCGGCAGGCAGCTACAGATCTTCCAGCCGGCCACGTACAAGTGCTACGTCCACCAGGAGTTCATGGCCCAGTTCAGCCCCGTGGTGGGTCCCGAGGCCTTGGAAGAGCAGAACAAGAAGGAGGAGCAGCAGTGGCAGGTGGGCAAGGTCCTGGTCCCGCCCAAGGAGGCCGACTCGGTTCTCAAGGGGCTGAAGCTGATGCTGCTCATGGTCTTCGTCCTGGCCCTGGCCGGGCTTCTCTTCAGGGTCTTCCATCCTGCCTGGGACAAGAGGAAGAACTCCGTCCTGCTGGTGAAATAAAGCGAGCCTGCTTGCCCAAGGGGACCCGGCTTCCTGTTCCTTTATGGCCTCCGCTGTCCCACAGATAGCTCCTGCCCACCCCGTGCCCACCCACGCCCCCCTCTGAGATGCCCTGTGGGCCACAACGGGCCCGGGGCAACAGCAGGCCCTGCCCTGCTGCAGCGTGAGGGATGGCACCCCGCTGGTCTCGGGGGAGTATCAGGTGTGGTCAGTCGCAACCTCCTCTCAATCCACTCTCCAAGGACAACACGGTGCGTGCAAATGGGCCGTCTCCAGGTCCTCCCGGCCTGCCCGGCCCCTCCTGCTTGTTCATTGTCCCAGGCTTCAAGCCACCGTGCCCCCAGTCTGGGCCCAGGGTGGCTTGAACACCCTTCATGTTGCCGGGCTTTTGCAGTGGAGGAAGCCCCCTCAGAACCACCAAAGGGACAAGGTGCCAGGCCTGGCTCTGCATGGGAGTCACCAGGCCTGGCTGATCCCAGAAATGCTCACACTGTCGAGCAGGGTGCTGGGCGAGAGAGGAAAGAGGAACGCCTTTTAAAGTTCATGGCTCTAAACCTCACTGTGGAGCAGAGACAGGACAGACCTGAGACTCTCCCAGGGCAGCCCTGGGGTCCTGAAGGACAGGGCAGAGCACCCCCCAGGCACCAGAACGCTTGGCCTGGTACCCAGAGACTCTCAGTTTCCTGCAGGACGAGGGGAAGGCCCCTGAGAATTCACGGGGACTCCCTGGGAGGCAGGGGCCAAGGATACAATGATGATGATGATAAACCCTTTTGGCCCTCAGGAGGCGTGGTTAAAACTTGCACCCTTCAATCAACATCATGTCCCCACAGCCACCCACGAGGCTTCTGCCACTAGAGCCCTGTTCTGCAGCTGAGAACATCCAGGTGCGGGAGGCACAGCCACCTGCTGAGGTCACACAGTGAGTTTGGGAAGGGGACAGTGAAAGGAAATATCGGCTCCTTGCTGGCTCCTAGGAAACCCCCAGCCTGGTGTCCTGTACCTACAGTAGCCCCCCCCTGGGCAGCAGCCGGCAGGGGAAGAGCAGGCGCCAACCAGCAGCCTGTGCCCACACTGGTCTACACAGCATTGAACGTCTCGTGACCCACAGCCAAGGCCATCAGCGCTGTACTGTGGCAGGCAGTCCCTGAGGTGACCGTGGCTTTCCACCTCCTGGTATCCACATCTTTGTGAAATCCTCTGCCCCTTGTGTGGACCAGATCTGTGACCCTGCTTCTGACCACAGCATGTGCTGACGGTGTTAGACGGCCATTCCTGAGGAGGTTGGGTCCTATAAGACCTGCCTCAGTAGCCAGGAGCACAGACTGTTGTTGCTTTGATGACACAAACAGCTGCTGTGGTTTGGATAAGTGTCCCCCAAAGGCCCATGTGTTAAAGACTTTGTCCCCAGCCCGTGGCTCTATTGGGGGTGGTAGAACCTTTGGAAGGTGGAGCCTAATGGGAGAAAGTTAGGTCTTTGGGGCATGGCCTTGAATGGGATATTGGGACCCTCCCTGTCTCTCTCTTCTGCTCTCCTGACACCATGAAATGGGCAGCTTTCTTCACCACGTGTTCCCACCGTGAGGTGCTGCCTCCCCACAGGCCCCAAAGCAACTGGATTAACCGATCATGGGATGAAGCCTCTGAAACTGAGAGTAAACCTTTTCTCCCTAAAAGATGATTATCTCAGGTATTTTGTAATAGTAATGAAAAACTAACATAGCAGTTATGTTGAGGAAGTCCATGTAGCACAAAGCTGCAGCCTGGGAACTCTGTAGAGATAGTAAATATCAGGTTGGGGGTGGGGGATATGTTTGCTGCTCCGATGAAGCTGACTAGGATATGAAGGCAGCCATGATGGAGAAGGATATCCAGGAAATATCCAGGGGCCAGATCCTGTAGGGCCTTGTGGACCAGAGTCAGGATTTTTGGGGTACCAGGGATTGAACCCAGGAGTAGTTAATTACTCAGTCATATCACATCCCCAGCCCTTTATAATTTTCATTTTGTAACAGGATCTAGCTAAGTTGCTTAGGGCCTTGCTAAATTTATGTGGCTGTCCTCAAACTTGCAATCCTCCTGCCTCAGCCTACTGAGCCATGGGGATTGTAGGTGTGTGCCATCATGCCCAGCTTTTGAGAGCAGGTCTTTATTAGGAATGAGATGGGAGCCCCGGGAGAGTTTTGAGCAGTGGAGGGACATGATTGAATGTCCATTTAAAGTGGTGATTCTGACAGGGTGGGAAGAGAAGTAGCAGCCACTTTGCAGGTGACCATAGGACAATGAGAAACGGTCACCACCAAGTGGTCAGGCCTGCCTTGGCCACCCTCTGCCTCACCTCAGTGCACAGCATAAGACACAGTATGCCCACACTCCATTCTTTGTTTTCTGAGCTGGGTCTTACATTGTTGCTAGTCTGGTCTCAAAATGCTGGGCTCAAACAGTTCTCCCACCTCAAACCCTGAGTAGCTGGGACTCGAGATGCACACCACTGAGCCCAGCTACTTCATTTTAACCATCCATTCTGCCCTTTCCCTTCTGTATCGTCATTTTTTAAAAAAAATTTCTCAGGCTTACTTTTTTGAAAAAAAAATTGCTAATAAATGTCATTCCAGGAAAGTAGTCCTCCTTCTGCTGTGTTACTTTCTATGTTATCAGTCACTCATGTTCTTGGTTACCTGTGGTCAATTGTGACCTGTGAATATTAAATAGAAAATTCCAGAAGTGATTAATAAATGTATTATCAATAAATAAATTTTATTACAGTATAATAATAAAGGTTCTATTTTATTATGAGTTATTGTTAATCTTTTATTATGCATAATTTATAAATTAATCATAGGTACTGATGTATAGGGGAAAAAAGGTATCTATAGGGTTCAGTGTTATCCATGATCCAGGCACCAGTGGGGCTGTGGAATACATCTCCCATGGATAAGGTGGGGCTACTGTACTTGGCCTTGCAATCTAGCTCCTCTGACCTGCTGAGGAGGGGATGAGAAGGGGAAAATGTTCCCTTTTTTCTTTTGAACTCACAGAAATGCAGGCAAGGCTGCCAACAGCCTATGTATCATCTCAGTGTAAATTTTATAAAGGCTCTTTCCACATGGACACAGCCCTATATGAGGGTACTTATTGGCTTGGTGAATAGAGCATGGACTGGATTCCTACTTGTCCCTTGGCTGGATACTTTGCACAGTGCTTGACTTGCACAACTCCACAAGGCAACCTGAATACAGACACTTTTCACATCATGAAATTGTCCTGGCAGATGTTACTGTATTAAAGAAGTTCTTCATGATTCTGGGTTAGTCAGTCTAGAATAAGTTCTGCCGCAGTAATAAGTAGGCTCCAGAATCAACACAAAGGTCTGTTTCCTGCTCACATTATAATCAGATGCAGCTTCAGTGACCTTCTTCCAGTTGAGTCAGGTGACTCAGGGATGCAGGCTTTCATCTAAAGTGTTGGTTTCCCATATCACTACAGATTGAGCAGACAGTACATAAAATCAGGTATCAAGGATACCACCAGGCCTAGAAGGGTCAAGTGTTTCCTCTATATTGAAAGGAAAGTGACCACAACACTCGGAGTGACCAAGAGATCTTTATTGCAGCAGTGCAACAGAGGAGAAGAGAGAGAAAGAGAAGGAGAGAGAGAGAGAGAGGAGAGAGCACGCGCGCAAAGGAGACAGAGCAAGAGAGAAGAGAGAGCAAGAGAGAGAGGCCCAGCAGGAGAGAGTTTTTATAGCCCAAATCTAACAGGGTCTCTGGGTTTGCAAGCTGCCTTGTTGGCACAAGGGGGGTTAAGTGTTCGACCTTGAGCGGCAGGCTGAGTGTTCAGCCTTGAGCAGGCGGGCGAAGCGCCCAGCCTTGAGCGGGGGCTTGGGCGTTTGGGCTTGAAGCAAACAGGTGATAAAGAACCAGACAGAGGGTTTGAGAGGCCAGGTCATCCTGCAGCTAACTTTGTTTGGCATGCCCTTCAGACAGTTTATTCAGCCTGTCCTGCACCTAACATTCCTCCCTTTTTGTTTTTCTAAGTGACATGGGGAATAATGTAAAGTCCTCTGGCTACTTCCTGCTTAATGGTGGGCAGTGTTGGGCCTAGAAGGGGGAAGTGGAGGAATGTTCAGGGGACAGGTCTGAGAACACCAGGGCAGCCAAAAATAACACTCAGTGGCTACAGACAACTACTTTGGTAGGGGTAAAGTCCATAAAAGTTCCTTGAAGCCACAAGTCATCGATGGCATCAAACCAGTCCTGGATGGAGGAGATTTTTGGTATCAGCCACTGGTCCTGTAGCAGGGACTCTAGGAAGTATTGGAGATGGCTTGGTTGAATCCAGTAATGTTAAGGGTGACAGCCCAATTGCAGCCAGTGGAAGGGCAATTGCCTTGACCCATAAATTGAGAGTGGGTGGTGTCATCCTGGTGCCATGTCACTTGGATGTAGAAGCGCCATCTGTGGTTGGGATAGAAACTTGAGAGAGATTAATGATTAGTAAAAGAAGAAGAGGGTTGGTGAGAAATTTTGAGTTTGGTGGGCGTGGTGGAAGTCCAGGACTGGACATTTGGAACAGGTGCCTTTTTAAGGCAGGAGACATGGTACCAGGGGGAGTGGCCCAAAAGCTTGGTCACCATTGGGGTAGTAAGCATGACTATATGGGGTCCCATCCAGCAAGGTTCCAACGATTGAGAATGCAGTTCCTGAAGTAAGACTGAGTCACCCAGTTGAAGAGTTTCCAATTCGGTTTGTGGTTGTGCTGGGATTGAGGCAATGAATGGCGCAGGAAGGCACCAGTCTGCATGTTCCCTTAGGAGTTTGTGTGGAAGTGTGAGATAAGACAGGTAGGACACAAGGAGAGGAGGAGTGATTGGAAAGCTTTGGATGGTTAAGAAAGGGCATCCATAGAGTTGCTCTAAGGGGCTAAGGCCTTAGGGGGCCCTTGGGGCTGCCTGATTCAGGTGAGGGCCAACGGCAGGAGATTGGGCCAGAAGAGCCTGAGTTCAATAGCAAGTTTAGTGAGATGATCCTTGAGAATGCCGTTAGGCCTCTCAACCTGACCCAAGGATTGGGGTTGGTGGGGGATGTGGAGCCTCCAAGTGATGTTGAGGCCTTTGGAGACTAGTTGAAAAACCTGAGAAGTGAAGGCTGGACCTTTGTCTAACTGGATGGAGGCGGGAAGTCTGAACCTGGGAATGATCTGCTCAATGAGGATGGAGGCGATGGTGTCAGCAATTTCCCTGGATGCAGGGAAGGCTTCTATCCAACCTGAAAAAAGTATCAACCAAAGTAAGTAGGTAGTGAAGCTTTATGTGCCTAGGCATAAGAGTGAAGTTGATCTACCAGTCTTCGCCTGGCTGGTGGCTCCTCATCTGAGGTGTGGGGAGTGTAGGTTTGATGCTTCCTTGTGGGGATGCTGTAGAGCAGACAATAGAACAAGCAGAGTGGACCTGCTGGAGAGTAGTTCTCATTCCTAGGAAGTGAAGAGGGGTTGTAAAAACTGGAAAAGGGGTTAGGGAGGGTTTTAGGTGGGGGCAGAGTCTCTGGAGCCAGAGGAGTTGGTCATGAGTCATAGGTCTCCATCTTGGGCACCAGGGCTGGTAGTCTTAAAGAAGTAGTTGATGATTGACCAGCTAGTTGGTGAATTTGTGTATATGATCTTGCAGGAACTTCTGTAGGCCATTTAATAGCCATGGTCCTATTAGGAGAAAGATAAAGAGGACTAATAGGGGTCCTGTGAGGGGGAGGAGCCAAGGCCATTACTTGACTGAACATTTCCCATGGAGACTGTTGGCCTGATTGCTGTCTCCTCTTTTCTAGCTGTTCTTGTCCTTCATTACCCCCAGGAATGACTGTGTTTTGGTTTAACTGTTTTTGGTAGGTGTTTAAGATTAAGCTGGTCAAAATTGACTTTGTTTCTATCTATTGTTAAGAGTCAGCCGAGTTCCCATAGGAGCCACTCGTGGGGGGACTTGAGAGCAGCTTCTCAGTTCTGCTAGTGCTATTTGCGCTAGGATAGGTCCAGGTCTTACTTGACCATGTGGCTTCCCTTGGAAGCATCAGAGATGTCTCCCTTCTCCGATGACCCTCCTATTCACAGCAAGTGCACTGATTGGCTTTTCATTCTCCAGTGGTCTCCATAATCTCCCTGATCAGGAGGTTATGTGGCCCAGAGTTGCAAAGCTCTTTAGAGAAGTTCCCTGTTCCCTGGATTCAGTCTGACTCAGAGGGCCAGAGCCAGATATTGGTTTTCTTGGCAATTTTAATTTAACTTTAAGTCTTGATCTTAAACATCCAGCAAAGTCAGTTTAAATTAAGAGTATTGGGATTTAGCTGAAGTTTGGCCTACTTTGGAGTCATTCTGACATGCAGTAAGATGGGAGGCACAGCCTTATCTCAGGTAAGCCAGGGCTCTTTATAAATCTTAGGTAAAGTGTTCTAGTATTGAAGCTGATCTTTGTTTTTAAATATCATTTTATAAAGTTTACATATATTGTTGTTCGAGGTCACATGAATACTAGCTAACACAATACGATATTAAATTTAAATTGTACCCAGTGTATAGAACTTTATATTATTCTTATTGATAACAGGTCCAGTTATAGAACATTAAATGATATAAATAAATTTCCAATATGTTATTCTTATAAGCCTAAAATTACCATGCAACCTTTTGGAGAACACCAGCTTGATATAATTTTTTTTAAAGCTTCTATCTTAATGACTTATATACCTGGAAAATATGAACACATTCAATATACAAAGAAGAGTAATAGTACCACAATTACTATTGATGCTTTATATTAATCAAGTTTAGCTCTTAAAGAAATAACATATTACAATATTGCAAAATAACAGTTGTTGTTTAACCATAGTTGTATAATGTTTAATTCCTTCAAGATTACTTGCTCAAAAAACTTACATATATAACCGACATACACAGACCTTCTTTATCACTTGCTTAAACCTATATAGCCAATGTACGCAGACCTTCTTTATCACTTGTTTAAACCCTCTTATTTACTTAATAGACTCTCTTATCCAGAAACACCTTTTCCTTCTATTAAATCCATACTTAGAACCTACTTCTATTTTTTCTTTCCCATCTGTTAACTCTTTCTTTATTCACATTTTGAAACAATCCTTGTAAATTTCTGAATTTAGGCAAATCATTCCATTTTAATAAGAGATATTTTGTTATTTGCAGCACACAATTAATCACATCTGTTGACCATTTCATGAAAACATTAACAGTGTTTAAGTGTATAGGATATACTGTTGTAGGGACGGACAAGGCAGGCACCTAAGATAGCACTGAAGGTAGGGAAACAGTTTTATTTGGTTACAGCCAGATTCAGAGGACACAGCTTCTGCTGTAATCAATTAATCCCCTGAACCCCAAGTTTAGTAGTTTCAGAATTTTGCACCCAGCATGTAAAGGGTGGGGCTCAGAACTTCACAGTCTGCAGAAGTTCATAAAAAACAGGGTTTTTTGTTGTTGTTGTTTGTTTATTTGTTTGTTTCTGTTCTGGGCAAGTTAACCCTTCAAGGACACCTGGGAGGGGGAGAGCTTCTTCTCCCCTTTCTTTCCTCCCTCTGCCAGCTGTTACCATGGAGCCCAGTGGGTAACTCCCTTATCTTAGAAATGTAGCCATCACTGTGAAGCCCAGCTCAATGCCAGAGGCCTTGTTTACATATCTTGTGAAAAACTAGTAAGGGGGTGTCCAGCACCTGGAGTGCTGATTTTTGCTTGAAGCAAACAGGTGATAAAGAACCAGACAGAGGGTTTGAGTGGCCAGGTCACCCTGCAGCTAACTTTGTTTGGCAAGCCCTGCAGACAACTTACTCAGCCTGTCCTGCACCTAACATGTATCACATTGGCTAGAACTCAGTCATGATTCCCCATTTATTTGCAAAGAAAGCTGGGAAATGTAATCCTTTTAGGATCCCTTTAGATCCCTTTAGGAAGAGAAGGCAAGTTGTTGGGCATGTGACCAGTTAATGCCACAGGTCAGGTTTCAGATTGAGGCCGTGTCCTCTGAAAGAAAATTTGAACTGCCAAAAAGCATCTGTAATTCTTCTTCTTCTTTTTTTTAATCTTAGTTGTAGATGCACACAATAACTTTTTATATATATTTTTTTACGTGGTGCTGAGGATCAAACCCAGTGCCCCACACATACGAGGCAAGCACTCCACCACTGAGCCACAGACCTAGCCCCCAAAAGCATCTGTAATTCTGACTCCTTGTACACACTAATAATCTATTTACCTGAAGTTAATATTTAAATTTACTTCTCTTAAAAATTTCCTGTCCAAAAGAAAAAATCTACTTACTGTCCAAAATAGTTTTTCCTGGCCAAAATAATAATAATAAATGGGCTTCTCTGGATTCCTTTCTTTTTTTCTTTTCTTTTTTTTTCTTTTTCTTCTTCTTTTTTTTTTGTTTTTGTTTTTGTTTTTGTTTTTGGTTGGGATTTGAACCCAGAGG
The DNA here is from genome assembly GCF_001458135.2 of Marmota marmota marmota. NCBI lineage: Eukaryota > Metazoa > Chordata > Mammalia > Rodentia > Sciuridae > Marmota > Marmota marmota. Next base: position 11,646,309 of record NW_026000205.1, read on the forward strand.
TACTTTATCATTGAGCCACATCCCAATCCTTTTTATTTTGAGGTAAGTCCCCAGTAAGTTGTTGAGCATCTCTCTGAATCGCTGAGGCTGGCCTCCAACTTGCAATCCTCTTGCCTCAGCCTTCCAAGTTGCTGGGATTTAGGCATGTACCACCACACCTGACAACTTCTCTGAATTTCTAACCTCATATATCCTCACTGCTTCTTTGCTCAAATAAGAGGATCACTGGGATCTACCTCTTCACTTACATTTAGGTAAAAATACAGCTTTGACTCTGCAGTCCTATTAGAGAATTTCAGAGGTTCCATATCCCTCCCCAGTAGCTCCAGACATACACTCTTGGCCTTTATTTGGGTGTCTGGCCATGTTCTCCCTGAATTCTTAAGCAAATCTAAGAAGACCCTACATTTGCCTAAAACCCTGGTAATGGCCATTCATTGCTCCTTGAGTCAGAACCACCTCTCCTTGTGGTCTATAGGACGTGTACAGACGGACAGTTAGCTGCTCACTCTTCCCTTTTCCCTACCACCTCTCTGCCACCATTACCTCCTCATTGTTCTGTGCCCTCCATCGAGAAAACCCTCCCTTTCCCTCCTCTCAGTTAGCTCTCATCCTCCGGGCTCAGCTCCAGCACCATCATGGAAACCTTTCCACCATACACACTTTCTGAACCATCAGTGCAGCTCTGGGAATCTCCTGGATCTCCACCTCCAAAGCTTTGGAGAGAAGGATTCTTTCTGGACTTACTGTGCAGAGGGCCATGCAACTAGTTCCAGCCAATGACTGATGGACAGACGCTATTACCACATTTAATAGCCAGAGTAAAATCCTCCAGGGTTCTCTTTCTCTCTGTGAAGAACCCAGAAAGCTTGAGATGGAGGTATTTCTGCCAGCCTGGACTGAGGAACTGAAGAGACAGGGAGCAGAGCTCCAACTAAGCTACAATAGACACAGCACATAAGTGAGAAAAAAACTTTTGTTATTGCAAACCACTAAGACATTGGGAGATATTTGTTATCACGGCACAACTGAGCACATTCTGACTGAAACGATCTACTTTAAAAAAAAAAAAAAACTTGTCATTTTTGTTTTTTTTCACTTGTTTCTATCACTAAGAATTAATATTTTCTTTAGCCTGCTAAACTCACAGCACCATGAAGTCAGGAATTGTTGTTTCCCTATTATGTCCCCAGCTCCTGAAAGAGCTGGAACATGGTAAGTACTCAATAAATTTATGTCAACAGATTGGAGGAAGAAATGAATGAATAATAATCTTAGGAAGTAGGTTTGATTATCTTTATTTTACAGGGATGGCATGGAAGATCAGAATGGTCCCATTGGATGCTCAGTGTCACATGACAGATAAGTGGCAGAGACTGGCTCAGAATCCAGGTCTGAGTCCAGAACTTGTTATTACATGTGCTGCCACCTGACCTGAATAGGAGGATCTCAGGGTCCCAGCTCCTGGCACTTCTTTCTAAGGGCCTTTGACTCTCCCACCAAGGAATGTCTCTGTGTTGATGGTGTTAAGGACTAAGGGACTTGGAAGTCTATGAGCAATCTACCTTGGAGTAATCCACAGCTAACTGCACAAGGCAAGGAGATTCTAGGTGAAAGGAGTGTTTCTCAGCTGACTCTGCCTTTCCTTATGCCTCTGTTTAAAAATAATTGCCATTGAACTGCTCCAGTCTCCGCCAGCGGCTAAGGACTTCATATTTGTGTCCCTCCAAACTCCATTCACTGAAACTCTAACCTCCAAAGGGATAGTGTCAGCAGGTGGGTCTTTCGGGAGGTCATTAAAACCTCCATAGGGATCATGTCTTTGCAAGAAACACAAAAGAGCTCACTTTACCTCTCTCTGCTCTCTGCTCTTTGCCATTTGCAAACCCGGAAGCAGCCCTCACCAGACATCAAACCTGGCTTCTTCTTCGTTTTAGACTTCCTGGTCTCCAGAACCGTAAGAACTAAACGTTTGTTTAAGTCACAGTCTATGGCAATCTATCCCAGTAGCCTAAGGGACTAAGACAGGATCTGAGCTTTAGGACCATGGGTTCTGGGCATCTTCATAACCATTCCAAGAGGTTCCTATTTTTCACAGGAGGAAACTGAACCCCAGAGAGGTGAAGTCACTTTCCCATGGATGCAAAGTTCAGCTATCACTTTGGGGCTGCAAAACAAAATATCCCCCTGATTGGATTTCAGAAAGCATTTATAATTATTTATAAGTCTCCAAACTAGCCGGGCTGTGCTGGTCTTAGCTGAAGTTGTTGGTGTTTCTCTGATCAGCAGTGGGTTGGGCTTGGCTCTGCTGATCTTGGCTGAGATCTCTTATCTGAGAGTCTGTTTTCCCGAGCTAGATGTCAACCTAGCTGGGACAACTGGGCTCTTCTTCACGGGATTTGTCTTCCAAAGGGCCAGCCCAGCCTTGTCCACAAGGTGGTGGCAAAGATCCAAGAAAGCTCATGAAGTTATAAGGCCACTTGGGCCCAGACAAAGCATGAGCACCCAGTCACCAAGGACTGGGCTGAGGAGGCCTCAGTTTGCATGTGACCTAAACGTCAGGATGTGGGAAGATTCCCAGGCAAAACTGGGTTGAACCAGATGAAACAATTATCTACGGTTGCATGAGAAGCCACACAAAACCCAGGACTTCAAACATGGCTGTGCTTTACTCCTTGCTCCACAGGCGGGTGGTAGAGTCTGGGCTCAGCAGGGCCGTTCTTCTAGCCATGGCGTGGCTGTCCCGTACCTCTGTGGTCAGCTCTGGGTAGCTAAGTGGCTCTGCTTCAAGAGGCTGGCTGGCAGCATCCGGCCTCCCATCCTTCCTCAGGTTGGCCCAGTTAGGTCCACGAGATCATGGCAAATGTCCAAGACACTGAACGGAAGCTGAAAGGTTTCCAAAGCCTGGGCTTGGGACTAGCAGAGTGTCACGTTCGCCTTGTTCTAGGGGCCAAACAAGCTGCAAGCTTGGCCCGGATTCAAGGGGTGGGAGACAGACTCCATCTCTTGATGAGAAGAAAGGCAAAGTCACGGTGTAAGAGCACTCCTGGGGAGGAGGGGGAGTCAGCCACTCTGCCGTACAGTCAGTAACACCCTTGGGCCTCCAACCCAGGAGGCCCACTGACCTCCCACAGCCTGCTCCTCCCAAGCAGTATTACTTGTCTTCCTCAGCATCTCCCACCCTCTCACGTATGTTCCCTAGCTACAAATTGAGCCCTCCAACAGCCTTGTTAGGATGTATTTGGCTAAAAGTAATAGAATTTCAAGCAAAGTGGTTTAAGCTAGGAAGAAATTTATGGGCTCTTGGGATTGAGAAGCCCAGGGTAAGGTTCTGCTTCAGGCACAGTTAGACAGAGGTACTCACAGAATGTCCTTCAGAGTTCTCTTCCTCCGTATCTCCAGTCCACTCTTTTCTGCGTTGTCTTGATCCTCAGCAGGTGTTTTCCAAGGGAAGATGAGACATCCTTCAGTAGCTCCAGCGTTTACATCACTGCAGCCTGGCCACCTCGGCAGAAGGAGCACACACTTCTTAAAACATCAGTGTTATTAATAGTTGTAATAATAACGGAATATTTTACAGTCACTGGTCACTATTCTCAGGATCTGGCCAGGGTTCACTTATTTTATCCTCCTAATCACCCCTCCTATTTACTGATGAGGAAACTGAGGCCCAGAGAGATTAACTCCATGTCTATGGTTACGTTGACTCTAAGTGGAGAGGGGCTAAAGTTACACCCAGCCTGGCTCCAGAGTCCTTGCTCTGACTATCACAGAGTCTGGCAGAAAAATACTAATAGTAGCAAATTGTTATTCACAGCAGCTACTATGTGCCTACTTTATCCCTTGTTAGAAGGTCATTATCGTTATCATCGTCACCACCACTGTCACCACCATCACCACCATCACCACCATCACCTCATCACCACCATCACCTCATCACCACCATCATCATGATCACTTCCACCATCATCACCATCACCATCACCACCATCACCATCACCACCACAACCATCGCCATTGCCACCATCACCATCACCATGATCACCATCACCACCATATTCATCACCATCACCATCATCACCATCACCATCATCACCATCACCATCCATCACATCACTATCACCATCACCATCACCATCCATCACATCACTATCACCATCACCACCATCACCACCATCACCACCACCACCACCATCACCATCACCACCACCACCATCATCATCACCACTATCACCATCTCCACCATCACCATTACCTCCATCATCATCCATCACCATCACCACCATCACCATCACCACTACCACCACCACCATCACCACTATCACCATCACATCCATAATCATCACCACCATCACCATCACCACTATAGCCATCACCATCACCATCACCACCATCACCACCACCATCATCATCATCACCATCACCATCACATCACTATCATCACCATCACCTCCATTACCATCACCACTATCACCATCATCATCATCACCATCACCTGCATTACCATCACCACCATCACCATCCCCATCATCATTATCACCATCATCATCACCATCATCATCATCACCATCATCATCATCACCATCACCATAACCGTCACCATCATCATTATCATCCATTCAATTCCTCCAGCAAGCCAGGTGTGGGGGGTGCACGACTGTAATCCCAGCTACCTGGGAGCCTAAGGCAGGAGGCTCACAAGTTCAAGGGCAGCCTCAGCAACTTAGTAAGACCCTGTTTCAAAATAAAAAGGACTGGGGGTGTGGCTCAGTGGTTAAGCACCCCTGGGTTCAATCCTCCAGCAACCCTGCTGGGTGGTCACTGTTTTTATCTCCATTTCATTGATGGGGAAGTGGAAGCGCTGAGTGGGTAGATAGAGCCCGCAGTGACCTGGGGCAGCCAGGACTTGAACCCAGGCGGCAGAGTCTGGAATCTGCCTCTGCGGCCTCTGAGAACTTTGTGAAGCCAGGTGGAAGGGGACCCAGGGCTGCCCAGGGCTCTCACTGGCCCTGCACCTACCTCCCCCCGCGGCCTGGCACAGCCTTCCCAGAACTCATCTGCAGACGGATTGACCTAATGCAGGCTGGCGGGAGGGGTGGGTCCAGGCAACCGGGCAGCGGCTGGGCCTGAGTCACTGGGCAGGGCTCCCGAGGCCCAGAGTGGCCCTGAGCCCACTCCAAGGAGGGCCTGGGGGTGGGAGGGGCGACATCTGGTGCCCGGGCCGCTGAGGCTCTTTCTGGTCCTGCCTCAACACCTGCACGTGACCATGACCTTGACACCGGCAGACCCTGCAAAGCAGTCCTCGCCTCGCGCCCTGACAGGAAGCCTGGGCAGGACGCCAAGGAACTTTTAACGCATTTATGAGAAACCGAGATGCGCCTATTTATAGCTTTTTGATTTGTCTGCCAAGTGCGAACCCGGGAACGCAGCGCCGCCTTCCGAGTGGAGAGACGCTGCCCGCAGAGGGCCCCTGCTGCGGGGCTCCCGGTCTCCGGCCTCGGGAGGGCGGGAAACGGAGGCTCGGAGGCTCGGAGGCAGAGGTCACTGGCTCCCAGCCCGGCGGCGGGTGTCAGACTGTTACCAGCCCCTGGGTGGCCGTCGGTGGGGATCCTGGAAACCTGAACCTGCTGCCGGCCTTCTCCTTCCACGCCCGTCTCCACCCTCCTCTTGGCTCTTAAAATGTTTTCTTCTCCTCTCTCTTTTCTTCTTTCGTTTTTTGGGGGGAGGGACCTAGGATTGAGCTCAGGGGCACTCAACCACTGAGCCACACCCCCAGCCCTATTTTGTGTTTTATTTAGAGACAGAGTCTCACTGAGTTGCTTAAGGCCTCGCTATTGCTGAGGCTGCTTTGAACTCGAGATCCTCCTGCCTCAGCCTTCCAAGCCGCTGGGATGACCGGCGTGCGCCACTGTGCGCGGCTTATTGCTTTTTCTTGATCTGTGTGCTTTTTGCTTTTGGAGATGGGACCTCACTGTGTTGCCCAGGCTGGTCTCAAACTCCTGGGCTCAGGTGATCCTTCTGCCTGAGCCTCCGGGGTAGCTGGGACTACAGGCTTACCCCATAGTATCCAGCTTTGGATTTTTAAAATATGTATATGCTGAGAGCCACGGCCGACAAAATGCCAGGGGCCATACAGACTCGGCCGTGGCTCTCAGTATATATATATATATTGGGGCTGGGGATGTGGCTCAAGCACTAGCGTGCTCGCCTGGCATGCGTGCGGCCCGGGTTCGATCCTCAGCACCACATACAAGCAAAGATGTTGTGTCCACCGAGAACTAAAAAATAAATATTAAAATTCTCTAAAAAAATATTTAGATGTTGATGGACCTTTATTTTATTCATTTATTTATACACAGTGCTGAGGATTGCACCCAGGGCCTCACACATGCTAGGCAAGTGCTCCACCACTAAGCCACAGCCCCAGCCCCCCATCCCTTTTTTGTCTTTTTTAATCAAGGCCATATTCTATTTTTCACAAGAGCTGACGTTAGAACGGGCTCATATGTGTCCTAACCCCTCTGTGGGTTCTCCACTAAATGCCACCGCTATCCCCATGTTGCAGATTTAGGCATTTAACACGCCTGCGCGGCAGGCGGGGCTTCCCATGGGTGGGGGTGTGGGTCCTGCCGTCCTCTCCAACTGGGGTTGGGGTCAGTGCAGCTGCGATCCAAGTGAGGGTCCCATGTTTGGTTTGTACCTCCTCTGCAGTGATCGCTCATGGGAAGAGGTCCCAGAGGTCCCCGAGGTCCCCAGGGCAGTGGTCTGTCACGGGGTCACCTGATCTGCCTGCATCCCCCTGGGTGTGGAGCGAGGTCACACCCAGACCCGCCTCAGTCCGGTTTCCTGGTGCAGGTGGTTGTGTCTCAGTCAACCCTGGGGAGGACACCGGCAAAGCACCCCTAAAGGAACATTCCACGCGTCCATACGGAATATTCCAGGCCTTCCAAGCTGGAGTCCTCCTGCAGGCAGGAGGTCTATGCCCCAAGGCTAGTCCCCAAACCTCAGTCCCCTGCTCTGATTTTATTGTCCCTCTGCTGGGACACCGTGGGGAGGATGGGACACTCACGGGTATGGCTGTGGTGATGCTTGGGGTCGTGAGGGGAATGCTCTGGAGTCCGAGCCTGTGACTGTGGCCTTCCAGCCTGAATGGCCGGCCAGCCGCTTGGTGCTGCCACCCGTCCTCCCTGTCCCTCCTCCTTCCTCCCCAGGCCCACAGCAGCCGGCTCCTGCCGTTAGGCTTTTCTAACCAGATGTCTCTGTGGCTCTTCTGTGACTCATCCTTGTCACCCACAAAGCCTTCTCTGTTGACTTCCTGACTGGAAGGGGCGACTCTGATTCATACCTGCCGCTCCCTGCAGACACTGTGCACCCTCTCCAGGGGCTGGGATTCCACATCTGCAAACAAGAAAGCACCCACCTCAGGGTGGCCGTGAGGGGCACCTGGAGGAGCCTTGCAAACCACCCAGAGCAAGGCGGGGCAGCAGCAGGGCAGGGTGTTGGCGTCTCTGATTTCTCATTGTAACCTTCCACTTTAGACAATCTCCATGTCTTCTGGCCTTCCCTTTCCAGGGCCTGCAGTGTAGGCTGGTGGTCTCGGGCCACTGAGGCCTCTGGGTGCCACATCGCTGGAAGAGAAGGGCCTGGCTGGGATGTCACTGAGAGAGACACAGACTGCAGCCGGCTTCAGCCCGAAGGATGCCCATGGGGCCTGCACCTGCAGAGTCCGAGATGGGAAATTATCTGGAAAAACCATTGCATCTGGTCTGAAGATGTTCAGCCCTTTTTGCTCCCCACTGTCATTGTCCCCTAATTAAAGCAGTAGAAGAGTGACTGATAGACCGTTCACATTGTCCGAGGCATTAGGAGTGAGCTAGACATGGTTGAAGCTTATGGAACGGGGCTGGGGAGGGAGCTCAGAGGCCAGGTGCGGGCCTGGCATGTGTGAAGCCCTGGGTTTGATCCCCAGCCCCGCAAATAAGTAAATAAAGTGTATGAAAGAACAATGCAAGGTTTATATGCAATTTTAACACCTTTTATTTTTATTTATTTCCTTCGGGGGCGGTACCAGGGATTGAATTCAGGGACTCTCCAACTCTGAGCCACACCCCCCCAGCCCTATTTTGCATTTTATTTAGAGACAGGGTCTTGCTGAGTTTCTTAGCACCTCACTAAGTTGCTGAGGCTGGGCTTTGAACTCTCGATCCTCCTGCCTCACCCTCCCAAGCTGCTGGGATTACAGGTGTGCATCACTGTGCCCAGCTAAATGCATACTGGCTGACTTTTGACCAAGGTACACCTTTATGTATTACACACTTCTGTTAAGATAAAGAACATTTCCATCAGCCCTTAAAGTCTCCTTCTGCCCCTTCCCAGTTAATCTCCACTCCCTAATGCACCCCCAAAGGCAATTGCTGTTCTGATATTTTTATCTCTTTGTAGCTGAATTATCAGGGTTGATGAGTAGCATGTTCTGGGAATGACCTTAATTAAATTTAGTGGTTGGTGGTTAGAACTGAAGAAAAAATATTCACGACTCCCTTCTACGTGATGGTCCTCATAGTCATGTACGGCCATGATTGGGCCTGGAAGAGATCAGGAGTCTGTCTCAACACAGACAGCTGTGATAATGCCCAGTAAGGGCCACTGACTGGGCCATCCTCTCAGTTTCCTGCGCCACACTGGCTTACCCATCTTGTGTGCATTACTCACCCCAGGTGTATCATATAAGACACAGTTGGCTGCAAGTAATGAAGAATACATTCCAAACATTGTAAAAACTAAAGGCCTTTATTATTTTACAAAAATAACTAGTTCCACAAAGGTAAGGAGATGCTCTATATCTATCAATTAAATGGTGTCTTCCTGGACTCAGGGTTTTGGGCATGTTGGCCTGATCATCCCTCAGGGTGGCACTATGGCTGCCATAGTTCCAGCCATCATTTTCTACAGATGCAAAACTTTAAAACCTGACACTTCCTTTGGCTAAAAATGGACTCTGCCCATTTCCTGTCCTTCATCTAAGTGTGTAGCCTCTCTGATTTTGCTCTTGGTACTAACTAAAGGAATTCTAGCTCTCAAAGATCATAGGTTCTTCTGAGTGCTAGTGAGAGCAATGTCAAAGAGATGCGGTGGGGAGGATGGACTCTTTCCTTGCAGCTGCCGAAAATCATCCGCATCATAAAACTCCTCTGGCAAATGCTCTTTGCGGACCGCAGGGACTTCAGAGATCATCGGGACATCTCGCAAAAGGAAATTTTAACCTTCCCAAGTGTGCAATTCTGATGTGTTGTCTTAATAGTTCTTCATCCCGGGAATAATGCTTCAATTGGCACACAGACTCCAAAAAGGATAAATATTTGTGAGTTTTTCCTTTGTTAAGCCAGAAAAATGTCACACCCACCCCCTCTTCTCCCACACGGATGCAGGGAAAGAGAAAGCCCTGGAGTGCTGTAGGTCTGCTTTGGATGGAGAGTGTGAGAGAGTCTGATTCCATGCCAATCAAGGCCTCTCCACGTGGCCACACTGTCTCTGGCAAGGGGGAAATGAAGTTTCTTTCTCCTGTGCTGTTGTTTTTGTTTTTTTTTTTTAGTGGGGAGACTGGGGATTGAACCCAGGGATGCTTTACCCCTGAGCCCCACCCCCAGCCCTTTTTGATTTTTTTTTTTTTTAAATTTTGAGACAGGGTCTCACTGAGTTGCTCAGGGCCTTGCTGCGTCCTGCGTTGCTTTTCTAAAGGCAAAACCATTTTCCTCCCCAAAGCCTCCTGCCGACCGGTCCTCAAGGGGTTTCCTCTCACCTGTCCTGGGTCCCAGGTGGCACAGCCCTTCCCAGCACCAATTCCTAACAAGAGACTGGAGAAGGCTGTCGGGCGTGGGCCACACAGAGGCTGAGGTTGCTTTTCCTGAACACGTGGCCAGAGTTAATAAACTCAGGCTGATAAAATTAAGGCTCTGCCCCCCAAGGAGAAGAGTAAAGGGAAATGGATCTCTTATTAATAATGCAGATTCCCAGTTCCTGCTGCCAGGGGCGGGGCTGCTCCTGCAGCTGCTCTACCTCTGACCTCCTGCTTTGATTCTGCTTTTCTGCCTCGGGTTGCACAAACCTCAAACACTCAGGTCTCTTACAACTGGAGTCTGTAGAGGGGGAGTGGTTTCTGGGAAAGGAAGCACCTGCCCACATCCCTGGAGGGGAAAGTACCTAAACTTGACTCCTTGCCGCCCATCTTATTATCAATTAGGCCTTCCCCCCGCAAGTGACTGGAACCCAAACCAGGAATTTGTTTGTTTTTATAATAGAAACTCTGGAGGAGCGGGGGAGTTTGGATTTCAGGTATGGCTGGATCCTGGTGCTAAACTAATTCACAGACGACCGTGCCTCTTTTCTTCTCTTGCTTTCTTCAATACTGGCTTCGTTTTCATGCGATTTCTCTCCTCGTAAGGCAGGGATGGTCCCCAGCAGCCTAACAGACAAGTAACTAAGGCAGAATGAAGATCTGCTTTCCCAACTGTTCCAGAGATGTCCCACAGCTGTTTCTCATTGGCGTTACTTGGATGATGTGCTCATCGCTGGATCTGGGGAAGGGGTGGACCCCGACCAATCGGTCCACGTAAGAGAAGGGAAGGTGGCTTCCAAAAGAAAACTGAGAAGGGAAATGAATGTCCCTCGGGTGTTCTATGGACACAGAGCCCCAGTGAGGAGCCGTCCTGCTGCCACCAGGGCCATGGGGCCCAGCTGGGGTGGCCAGGGGAGCACCTCGGAGGGCCCTGTTGGAAGCAGATCCCTGGGGGACGGTAGTGAAGTCGAGGCACCTCGGGGACAGAGCCGAGGCAGATCCATGGTGACACACAGGTGGCCCTGCAGAGACAGTGCCAGAGAGCCAGGACATGGCCGGGGGGGGGGGGGGGGCCAGGAACTGCGGCTGGGCAAGGACCTTCAGGGGACATGGCAGGGGAAGGTGGCCTGTGAGGGGCGGTGAGCAGCCTCCCAGCGCAGGAGGAGAGGCTGGCCGGGCTCTGCGGGGACCCGCCCCTGTCCCCCCACCCCATTCTCACTTCCTCTTTTCTGTTAGCTCTTTCCCACCTGGGGCCACCGGGGCCACCGTGCTGACTGTCCCCTCTGCCCAGGCACCTGTTCCTGAGAACTCAGGGAGTCTGGCTCCTCCGGGCCTCAGGTCCCCTCCTCAGGCAGAGCCCCCGCCACCCTGCTGCATGTCGCCCCTTCCCTCCCTGCACCACTTCCTCTCTCGGCAGCTGTCTTGTCACGGCCCAGTTGTGGCCATAGCTGTCACTCTGGTGCCCACAAACGGTGGCACAGAGGAGGTCCGCAGAGCTCTGGAGACCCGGGAGCCCGGGGACCCTTGCCAGGCACCGAATGGCAGCCTTGCTCCTTTGTCCCCCAGTACATGGCGCCCTCGGTCTCCTCCCCCCATCAGTGTGACAATAGCCCAAGCCACCAAAGATCCCCCCCATGAGGGACTCGGGACCTGGCGCTCGGCTGATAGTGGGTGTCCTCCAGGAGTCCCCGTGTCATCAGCACCAGGACGGCTGAGATCTTGTCACCACCTCAGGGATGCCGGGGACTCTCAGGGGTCATCTGCTTGGGCCGCAGTGTCCAGATTCCAGCCACGGTTGTGTGACAGTCCCCGCTCTGGGCTCTTTCTGTCTCTGTAAAATGGAGCTCTCCTTCCCTCCCTCTCTTTCTCTCTCTCTCTCTCTCACACACACACACACACACACACACACACACACACACACACACGCCGTCTAGTGCGGGTTCTGGGCTGATTTACGATGTCATTACTCAGCCAGAGAGAGCCCGGGAGCTTTCCCGCAGGACACGTGACCTCCCTGATGGCCTGAGTCCGACCTCAGCTCCAGCCCTCCCCAGCCCCCCGCTCAGCTCCAGGGTCCTGCAGGGAGGATGGGGACAGCAAGCCCAGCTCAGTGCTCCCCCTCCCACCTGCGCTGTCACCAGGTGGGGCCCCTGGATGGCAAGGACGCCACCACTTTGGGCTGAGAGCTGGGGTGGGGGCGGGGCAGACAGGAAGAGGAAGTCCCCGGCCTCCAAGTCAGGCCTCCCTCATAGTGGCCTCTCCTCAATCTGGGAGCTCGGTGGGTCACCTTCAGGTCCCTGCGGGCAAGAGACAGGGACCTGGGAAAGTCCAAGTAAGGACACAGAAAACAAAACAAAGCCACTAAACTACAAAAGATCGCCGTCTACCATGGTGGCTTTCAAATTGATTGGACGTAAAAGAGTTGTTTTATATCACAACCCAGGACACACACACACACACACACACACACACACATTTCCCAAAATCACACTTAGTGTTGGTGACTGGAGACAAACGCTAATGCTCTGAAATATCTCCTCTTGTACTTATTTTCATTTTTTAAAAACTGCTCTCATGAACCACTGATGAGTCACTACTCAAGAGTCTGCCCAGCCCTCACCGCCCACTAGAGACATGTTGAACACCAGGGAACATGGGAAAGTTGTCCCCTGGCATATTCCTGTCTTGGTCTGCTTTCTGTGACTATAACTAAATACCACGGACAGGTAACTTAAGAAGAGAAGAGGTCTATTTAGCTCACAGTTCTTAAGTCCAAGAGTATGGTGTGGGCATCTGCTCGGGCTCTGGGTGAAGGCCCTCCAGGGGGTCATGACATGGCAGAGGCCATCACATGGTGTGACAGAGCAAGCCAGCAGAGAGGACTTGCTTTCCTAGCAAATCCACTCCTTCAATCACCGTTAATGTGCTCATTGAAGTCAGAGTCCCCAGGACCCAATCAGCTCCTAACAGCCCCCCGGCCCCACAGTGGGGTACCCTCCAACACGAACATCGGGGAGACCTCTAACCGCTGCACAGGGTTTAGCTTCCGAAACGTGCGTCTTTCTCACATATAAAATGTCTCCTCCCACCCCCACGCCCCAGAGTCCCAAGTCATCTCAGCATTAAAGGCCACAGGCCCTCCTGAGACCCACGCCCTCCCCTGTGTCAACCTAAAACGAGTTATCTGCTTCCAAGGCCCACGGTGGACAGGCCAAGGGTCACCCCCATCCTGCTGTGACCTGGATGTGGCTTGAGCTTCACCTCCAAGGCTCAGGCCTCCGTGGGTTGCGCTGTGGTGGTGGGAGCCTGAAAGGAGGAGCAGAGTGGGTCGTGGGAGGGATGGAGCAGATCTGGGGGATCTCAGTTAGCTCTGTGACAGTGATTTGCCAGCCCCTCCCCTCACTCTGGCTTCCCATCTCACCATGTGATCTCTCTCACTGTCTCTCTTGCACACACTCCCGCCATGAGGCCTCCACCAGGACTGAACAAAGCTGGCACCACGCTGTGGAGCCTCCTGGACTGTGAGCTGACTAAACCTCTTTTCTTCATAAGGCACTCAGTCTCAGGCATTTGATTATAGTAACAAAAACAGACTATCACACATTCCAAAGGTGAGATGGAGGCAGTAGGAAAGGTGTCCCAGGCTCCAGGCAAGTCTGAGACCCAGCAGGGCAGATGTTAAACCTTAAAACTCTAGGTCTGGCAGCTGGAACACAGTAGGGGTGGGGAAGGAGGGGTCACCAAGGCCTTGGGGAGCCCCCTCCATTGGCTCTGCTGGGTGTGGCGCGTGCTTCAGCTCGCATGGGTGGCGCACTGGTACCCGGGGAGGAGTGGCATGCTGCCCTCCCGTGGCCGCAGTGAGCATCGTCTCGGTGGGCACTGTCATGGGTCCATCTCGGTGGCCAGTTTTTGCCTGGGTGGGAAAGCTGTTTGATGCGTCCTTTGAAACCTAGGTGGCAATTTCTGTTCTCCGTGCGCCTGCATAATGAGCACCATGTGGTCACCAACACTCATGGCTTGTGCCGTCCAGGGTGGAGGTGGCACGAGTCACACCCGGTCCCCCTGACCCACAGCACATCTGCCAAGCTTTATAGCTTGCACTCTCCAGAGTGTCCGCACAACCTGAGCTGGGCCACGTCGGGGTGACCACGGGCTGTGCCCACTGGGGTGAAGGAGCAGTGTCAAGGCCACCTGGGCAGAGCCCCTGGAGAGCGCCCAGGCCCCCTGCTGCCTTCCTGGGCCCCAGGGCCTGTGATGGGCAGCGCAGCCTCAGAAGTCCCCGAAGCCCTCAGAGGCCTTGGCCCAGGTGCTGATGCCGGCACCCGGCTGCCTTTCGGCCCCACGAGTCCCCTTCACAAGTGGCAGCGCTGGCCACACTCCTGGTATCTTCTCCTAAAACTTGCTGCTTTACTTTGTGCCACGCGGCCAGACTGGGTCTCCCAGCCGCTCTGCTGGGCCGCCCTCTGCCTACACGTCCCACCTTTAAGTCTGTTTTCTCCTCTCACAATCCAGGTAACAGGGAGTCTCCAGGGACCTGACGCCTGCTGGGTACATGTTTCCTCTACCAGACACCCCCTCCCCGTCCTTAGGTCCTCCTTTCCTCCAGTGTGGACACAACGCAGCCAGGGCCTTTGCCACAGTGGGACAAAAGCGCCCTTTGCTTCAGTTCCCAGTAAGATTCCCAATTTCCCTCGGAGACCTCATGGCCGTGGCCTTTCCTGCCCACAGCTGCCGTCGTCTCCTCCTCCTCCTCCTCCTCCTTCTTCTTCTTCTTCTTCTTTTTATTTATTCATTTATTTTTAACCAGGGACTGAACCTAGTGGTGCTTAACCACTGAGCTCCCCCACCCCAGCCCCTTTTATTTCTTTGTTTTGAGGCTGGGTTTTGCTAAGCTGCCCCGGGAGGCGGGCCCTGAATCTGTGATCCTCCTGCCTTAGCCTCCCGAGTTGCTAGAAATACAGGCACGGAATTCCTGGATGATCCCCGACTCTATAACCCAGGAAGGATCAACCCACTTGTGAGCCAGTCGCCTCTTAACTGTCTTACCTGGTCTCACGTCTTAATCCTTCACAGCGAGGATTAAATTCCATCCCGGTGTCACTGGAAGACACTCAAACTGAATAGATTTTACTTGATGTAAAATGCTGTGCTTTTTTTTTTTTTTCTTTTTCAGATCCAGCTGCAGTCGGGTGGACAGTGCGCTGAGCCCAGGCGCTGGCCAAGGGGCCTCTTCTGCTGGACTAACGGCACTCACTCACTCACCCACTCACCCACTAACTTTTCCAGGAATGTTGCTTGAAATCGCATTCACAGCTTGACGTCAGCCATGGCCAGACATTACATCACAGAAAAGAGCAAATGCTATTTCGTGAGCCAGTTACCGGTCAGCAGTGACCAAGACCCAGTGCCTGCCCTGGCAGAGCTCTGTCCTAAGGAGCGGGGCACAAACACACGGGAATATGATAAATGCTACGATGGAAAAGCATGGAACCCACGAGAGCATATCATATAAACGATCCCAAGAAGGCTTCCCTAGGGACGTGAAATTTGAAACTTGAAGGACGAGGAGATTTAAGTAGACAAAGGATGCAGAGAACTGTGTTTCAGAGAGAAGGAACAGCATGTGCAAAGCCCTGTGCCAAGAGAGAGAAGGTAAATCTGAGCGATGTTGCTGGAGAAGGTGGCAACAGAGTAGGAATGACGGGACCAGTTTGGTGTGGTGAGCATCAAGGCCAAGTGTGGCTTCAGGCAAAACTAGGACTTTGATTTTTATGCTGAGAACAATTTGAGCAAGGCTCTCCTCGGATTGCACTGGGGATGATCTTGTCCGTTCCTTCTTTTGTACTGCATCACACCAGAAGATTCTATGAACTCATTTTATGGTACAGATCTTTCTATCTCCTTTACAGCTGAGGAGGCAGGAGACTGCTCCATCCCTTCCTGGCATGGCTTTTGCTAATGAAGAAGACTTGCATTTCAAGCTGGGCGCTGTGGCACACGCCTGTAATCCCAACAGCTTGGGAGGCTGAGGCAGGAGGATCAGGAGTTCAAAGCCAGCCTCAGCAAAGGTGAGGCCCTAAGCAACTCAGTGAGACTCTGTCTCTAAATAAAATATAAACTAGGGCTGGGGAAGTGGCTCAGTGGTCAAGTGCCCCTGGGTTCAATCCCCGGTACCTGTCCACCCACCCCCAAATAAAAACACTTTCATTTCAAAAATCAGCCTCTGGAAGTTCTGATGAGACCAGAATAAGTCAAAAGGCAGAGCTGGAGACAGCAGCACTGCACTGGCAATGAAATCTGTTTCATGGCTTCCCTTTAGCCCAAGATGATCTCTGAAGTGAGGTCAGGGGTCAGTGTGGGGGCCATCAGCTCACGACAGAACAGCCTGAGCGACATGGTCAGAGAGAAGACTCGGGGCCCAGACAGCCGCTTCCAGCATCTCTGGTCTTGGTGTGGGGGACAGAGCCAACCTACCCGTGACCACAGAGGACAGGATGAGGACCAGGAGGGGGCACTTAGAAGTGGGCCACCTATAGTCCACAATGAAGAAGGCCTTCCCTGACTGGCCGAGGCGGGCCATGAGGTGGTTCTTGGTAACTGGTCTTGCAGAAAAATCGGGGAGCAGACCTCTCTTTCTCCCCGACACTTGGAGAGTGCTCAGAGCCTCTGAGGTCAGGGGGTGGTCAACGCTGCTCTCCTGCTGGTGCTTCCTGCTCCTGTGTGGCCTTGAGGCAGCTGCCCAAGCTCTCTGGACTGCATCGAGAACTGCGGTCAGTTTTAGTAGCCGCCTCGCAGAGCTGTTGTGAGGATTGTAAGAGATCACACAGGTGGTGTTTAAACAGCAGCTGCTGCTGCAGTGGGGGTGGGGAGGCAGCTCAGTGGTAGAGCTTGCCTGGCCCCGGCTTCCTTCCTCCAAGCTGCAAAAAATAAAGAGCAATTGGCACGTAATAGGTGTTCAATAAAGTCAGCTATTATTATGAATGGGGTCTCTAACCTCCCCTAACAAACTCGCTTCAGATGTAAACAGATTATTTTACGGAAGGGTCAGTTTATTTGTTTTGACTCTATTGCAGCAGCCAGAATTCCCAATTTTAAATAGACTTAAATGACAAAGATGGAACTTGTTGGTACGTGTCATTTAAAAGTCCAGATATATGTAGCTTCAGGTGTGGCTGGATCTAAGGTGCTCAGAGGGTGGCAGAAAGAATGTGTCTCTGCCTATCCTGTCAGCTCCCCGTGGCTCTATTTTGTCCTCATTCTCAGGCTCACCTCTCCCTGCTGGGGGACACAATGGCTTCCAGCAACTCACGAGGCTGCCTTTGCTAAAAGCAGGATAAACTGGGCATTTGTGCATTCACTTGGTGTCTGTCTCCTTGATGACCTTAAACTTTGCTCAGCTCTGCATGCAGCATGTAAAGATCAAACTAGGGAAGCACAAGAAATCAAATCAAGAATCAATAAGTGGGATGGTGTCAAACAAAAAGCTTCACAGCAAAGGAAACAATCTCGTGAAGACAGAGCCCACAGACCGGGAGAACATCTTGGCCACGCACCTCAGACAGAACATCAATCTCTAGGCTACACGAAGAACTCAAAAACCTTAGCCCCAAAATAATAATAATAACCCAGTCAATAAATGGACAAAAGAACTGGAAAGGCACTTCACAGAAGAAAAAATACAAATGGTCAACAAATATATGAAAAAATTTCATCATCTCTAGCAATTAGAAAAATGAAAATTAAAACCATACTGAGATTCCATCTCACTCCAGTCAGAATGGCAACTATTAACAACAAATGTTGGCGAGGATGTGGGGAAAGGGATACACTCATACACTGCTGGTGGGACTGCAAATGGGTGCAACCACTCTGGAAAACAGTATAGACATTCCTTAGAACACTTGGAATGGAACCACCATTTAACCCGGTTATCCCCCTCCTTGGTATATACCCAAACAAGTTAAAATCAGCATACTATAGTGACAGAGCCACATCAATGTTTATAGCAGCTCAATTCACAATATCTAAGCTATGGAACCAAACTAATTGCCCTTCAACAGATGAATGTATAAAGAAAATGTGGTACATATACACAATAGAATGTCACTCAGCCATAAAGAAGAATGAAATTATGGCACTTGTTGGTAAATGGATAGAACTGGACACTATCATGTTAAGTGAAATAAACCAATCCCCAAAACCAAAGGCTGAATGTTCTGTCTGATATGTGGAAACTCAGACACAATAAAAGGAGGGGGAGAGTAGAAGCTCATTGGATTAGACAAAGAATAAAGGGAGGGAGGGGGAAGGGAATAGGAAAGAGTAGAATGAATCCAACATGACTTTCCCATGTTCATATATGAACACACGACCAGTACGTTCCACATCATGTACAACCACAAGAATGGGAAGTCATACTCCATGTATGTATGATCTGTCAAAATACATCTGTCATGTATAACTAAAAAGAAGAGAGAGAGAAAGAGAGAGAGAGAGAGAGAGAGAGAGAGAGAGAGAGAAACTAGTAACACAAGGTTTATAGGCCCCCAATTTACCTAATCTGTCTCACCCCCTTCAAGCAGACTTGCAGGGATATATGACCGTCAGCTTTTACAACATCCAGCTTCTGACCCCTGGAGTGACACCTAACGCCTGGGTCACTGTCCTCTACCTTTCAGGAACAGCAGGAGACTTGCCGGTCAATCACCCCAACATGTGACGGCCCCTTTAAACAGGAGCAACGGTCTCATGGGAACTGTTATGGTTTGGGGGTGAGGTGTTCCCCCAAAAGCTCATGTGTGAGACGACCCAAGAAGGCTCAGAGGGGAAATGGTTGGGTTAGGAGAGCCTTAACCAATAAGTGAATCAGTCTCCTGATGGGATTAACTGAGTGGTGACTGAGAGCAGGATGGGGGTGGGGGGTGGCTGGAGGAGGAGGGTCCCTGGGGACGTGGCTGTGGGTCTAAATTTTTAATCTGGTGAGCGGAGTCTCTGCTTCCTGATCACCATGAGAGCTGCTTCCCCCAACCATACACTTCTGCCTTGATGCTCAGCCTCCACCTGGGCCCGAGGACATGCTTCCTCTCGCCCCTGTCCCGGTTCTTCCTCTATTTAAACCCAAAGCTCTGGGAGCCTCTGGAAGATGAGGCTAAGTACAGAGGCCCTGAAAGAATTCCCCACGCCGGGAGAATTCCAATTTTATTGCAAAAAGCAGTGTGCTTATACAGAACTAAGGGGAGATGGTAGGGCTTAGATAAATGGCAGGCCACCCGTTTATTGGCAAGTTCTTCCAGATATCAGCTCCAGAGCCCAGGAATTAGTTCTCATTGGGGCTAAGGTTCCCCTCCAGCGAGATTTGAAATTGGCGCCGGCGGGAGAGTTCACACGGGCGGGAACTTTTCGCGCCACTGCAGAAAAGAAGAAGGTAGGAAGAAGAGGTGCTTAGGCGCCATGTTGGGGTTTTTTCTCTGGGGTATGGCTGCCGTTTATACTTTTCCCAACAGGCCCCTTTGCCTTCCTGATGTGGGTACACTGATCACGATTTCCTTTCACCCTGATCTTCTCTCTTTGGTTTTTGGAGTAACCACGCCTGGTTCCTTGGGACCCCGGGAGCCGGGCCCCCAGCCTAGAACTCCAGGAACATGCCTACTACATACCTAGTAGTACACATTGCTGGCCTGCGAAAAGATCAAAATTCAAAGTATGGTTTCTACTGAGTCCATATTGCTTTTGCACCATCAAAAACTCAAAAACTGCAAGGCACGGTGGCACACGCCTGTCATCTCAGCGGCTTGGGAGGCTGAGGCAGGAGGATCACGAGTTCAAAGCCAGCCTCAGCAAAAGGGAGGCACTAAGTATCTCAGTGAGATCCTGTCTCCAAGTAAAATACAAAATAGGGCTGGGGATGTGGCTCAGTGGTCGAGTGCCCCTGAGTTCAATCCCTTATACCCCTCCTCCTCCCAAAAAAACCTCAAAAATTTCTGTAAGTCAAGCTATCATCGTCAGGGACCTATCTGTATATGTAAATTACTCTTGAAATAACGGCTGAAAACATCTCGAGTCCAGAAAAGACACTGCGACGTGGTAAGAGACACACCTTTGAAGCACGCCCTCCTCCCGGCTCCCCAACAGCTCCTAACTCTGTATGCTAATGAGATGAAGGATGGGGGAGCCATCAGGATGAGGGGTGGTTGCCAGGGGAACCAACCACAGGATTAGTCAGTTGGAATGTTTTCTTCCCCATCCCACTTCCATCTCTGGGAGGGGCTGAAGGTGTAACCCCTGGGGCAGTTGATGATGTGATCATTCATGACCCTTAACCAAGCTGCCAAGGAAACCCCAAAGGGCGGGGTTCGCAGGGCTTCTGGGTTACTGAACACGCGCAGGGGGTGGGAGGGTGATCGCTGAGAGGGCAAGAGGCTCTGAACCCCTTCCCAGACCTTCTTGCCCTGTGCCCCCTCCCGCTGGCTGATTCTGAGCTGTATCCTTTGTAAGAACCAGGACAACACTAGTCAAGGGTCCCCCCAGGTCTGCGAGCCCAAGGAGAGGGTCAAGGAAAACGGATTTGTGGCCAAGACAAGAGCCGTGGGTAACCTGCAAACATACCACTTGTGGTTGGCATCTGAAATGGGGGGGCATTTGTGGGACAGAGCCCTCACCTGTGGGAACTGACACTCTCGCTGGGTAGACAGTGTCCAAAGGGAACCAAATTGTGCCCCCCCCCAGCTGAAGTGGGATTGCTTACAGGGGAAAAACTCAGACGTCTAGTGTCAGAAGTGAAACACTGAGTATTGTGTGTGAGTGTTGGAGAGGAGAAACAGTCTGCTCTCCCCACACAGACACCTCCAGCCTCCAGGAACAGAGTGAACGCCAAGTCAGAGAAGCCCCCGGAAATCCACGCACAGACAAATAAAAATCAAACTGCTAAAAACGAAATACTAACAAAAGGTCTTGAAAGAAGCCCAAGGAAAACAGACATGGGAACAATTCAGACGGTGAGAGATGGTGACAGATTTCTCATCAGAGACCATGGAGGTCACAAGGAAGTAGCCTGGTATTTTAAAGGTTCTGACAAAAGGGGATTGTCAACCTGGAATTCTGAATGCAGAATAAATATCTTTCAGGAATGAAAATGAAATAAAAACATTCTCAGATGTAGCCAAACTAAGAAAGTTCATGCCGGTTACCTAAAAACCAGGGCTAACTCAAGTGCCTGAGACAGAGAAATGATACCATGAAACTTAGACCGTCAGGAACAAAGAGAAACAACAGAAAGGTTAACTATCTAGGTACATAAAATCAACTATTCTTTTCTCTAAAATTTATTTAGAGAAGAAGAAAAATAATATTTTTTGAAAGAAGAAAAATAATATTGTTTAAAGGATTTTCAATGAATGTGTATGTAACATGTGGCATCTATAACACAGTGTGGGGGAGAATAAAGGAACCTATTAGTGGTAAGGTTTCCAGGGGTAAAATATCATTTCCAGGGCTGGGGCTGGGGCTCAGTGGTAGAGCACTGGCCCAGCATGTGTGAGGCCCTGGGTTGGATCCTCAGCACCACATAAAGATAAATAAATAAAGATATTGTGTCTATCTACAACTAAAAAATATTTTCTTGAATATTGTTTCCATGTACACTGTGAAAAGTACATTATGCATTTTGTAATCCTTAAAGTTACCATTAAAAAACTATGCAAAGAGATGTAGTAGAAAATCAATAGATAACTCAAAGTGGAATGCTAAACATGTTTAAAGAAGTCAAAAGAAGTCAGGAAAGTAAAAAAAAAGAAACAAAATAAAAAGAAAACAAACAATAAGATGGTATGCCAAACCCAAACACATCATTAATTTCATTACATCAAATTATTAATTAAATTATATTTAAATTATCTAAGTACACCAATTAAAAGACAGAGATTATCAAGCTAGGTTTAAAAAAATACCCAACTGTGCACTCTCTACAAGAAACTCTCTTTAAATATAAAGAAATTCATATGTTATAAGTAAAAGAATGAAAAAGATATACTATGTAAACATTAATAAAAAGAACCCTGGAACGACTTCATTAGCATCAGATAAAACAAACTTCAGAATTCATATTGATGAAAGGGTTGATGACAAAGAAGACATCACAGTTCTAAGTGTGTATTCACAACAGAATGGTAAACACGTGACCCGAACTGACAGAACAGAAAGGAGAAGAAATAATTCCACAACTGCAGGTAGAGACCAGCTCTTCCCTCTCAGTAACAAATAGAACTAGGAAGAGAAAATCAAGGATGTAGAAGATCTATACCATGGATATAGAAGAGCTTAAGGAGATCACCAGCTGAATGGATCTAATCAACACTTCTGTAACATTTCACCCAACTGTGAAAAAACAATCCTTTTTACATCCCCATGGACTAGTCACCAGGATACACTGTCTCATGAGTCATAAAACAAGAAATTGAAAAAGTGGGAAATCATACAAAATGACATTCTTTGACCACATAGAACTACACCAGAAGTTAATAACCGAAAGTTAGCAGGAAAATAAATCTTTGGTCACCTGAAAAACAGACAGGACGTTCCAGAAGCATCCATAGGTCAAAGAAGATGTCTCAAGAGAAATTGGGAAATATTTTAACAGAAGGAAAGTGAAAATCAATACCAAAATTTGTGGAATGCAGTTAAAGAAGTTTTGGGATGGAAATTTATAGCATTAAATTCTTATATTAGAAAAGAATAAAGATCTCAGGTCAATAATCTAAGTGTCTATCTTAAGAAACTAGAACATAAAGAAGAAAATAAACCAGAATCAAACACAAGGAAAAATTATGATGAATCAAAAATCACAGAAAACAGAAAAGAAATAGACAACAATCTATGAAAACAAAAGCTGGTTCTTTGAAATGATGAGTAACATTTAGAAATCTCTATTACGGCCAAGAAGAAAGATAAAAATTCTTAATATAAGGTGGGAAAGAAGATCTCAGTACAGACCTTACAATTATTAAAAGGGTAATAGGGAAATGTTAGGAATGACTCTATACACATAAATTTTAAAATTCGGATAAAATGAATCAATTTCTTAAAAAACCACTAGTTACCAAAACTTCCCATTGATGCCTTAGGCAATGTGAATAATTATTAAATAAACTTCATATGTAGTTAATAATACAAATTTTAAAATCTCCAGACCCACATGGTTTCACCAAAGAACTCCACAAACAATTTAAAGATGAAAAATCACCCACTTTTTAACTTCTTTCAGAAAATACAAGAAGAAGGAATATTTCCCAACTTGTTTTATGAAGCCAGAATTATCCTGAGGGGGAAAAAGAAGTACAAATAATAAGAAAACTAAAAGATTCCTCATGAATGTACATGCAAAAATATTCAACACAAGGGCTGGGGATGTGGCTCAAGTGGTAGCGCGCTCGCCTGGCATGCGCGAGGCACTGGGTTCAATCCTCAGATCGAACCACATTAAGACAAATACACAGTGGTTAAAGTTGAGGTATTCAAGTAATGTGTTAGGAGTAAACTTGAAGGAGTTTGGTGATTGCTGGGATATAGAGGTGGGCCANTATATATATATATATATATATATATATATATAAAACACAACACAATATTAACAAAGAATTAACCTTCACATATAAAGAATAATAAATTATGGCTAAGTGGGATTCATACTAAGTAGTTTCAGTTTTTAAAACTCAATCAATGAAGCTGGATATGGTGGCAGAGACCTATAATCTCAGCAGCTTAGAAGACTGAGGCAGGAGGATGGTGAGTTCAAAGTCAACCCCCAACAACTTAATGAGGTCCTAAGGAACTGAATGAGACTCTGTCTCAAAATAAAAAATAAAAATGTCTGGGGATGTGGCCCAGTGGTTAAGTGCCCCTGGGTTTAATCCCAGGTGCAAAGAAAAAGAAAGAAAGAAAAGAAAACCAATGTTATCCACTATATTAATAGTCTAAAGATAAAAAAAAACAACATATGATCATATCAATAGAAAAAGAAAAACTAATAACAAGATAAAACATTAATATGTGTTGCTTTAAAAACAGTAGCAAACTATGCATAGGAATGAACTTCACCAAACCGGTAAAGAGCATCTCCAAAAAGCTTGTAGTTAACATCTTACTTAATAGTGAAAAATAAATGCTTTCCCCTTTAAGAATGGAAAAAGTGAAAAATGGTCCACATTTCTTTCAATTTCTTATTGGAAATCTTAGCCAGTGTAACAAGGTAAAAAGTAAAAGGCACACATATTAGAAAGGGGAAAACTGTCCTTATTCCCAGGTGGTATGTAGAAAACAGGTGGAAATTAAACAACACACTTTTAATAATCGATGAGTCAAAGGAGAAAGCCAAGGGAAATACAAAATACACTGAGAGAAACAGGAGTCAATATGCAGCATGTTAACACTTATAGGATGCAGCTACACAGGGTTTAGAGGGATATTTATACTTGCAAATACATAGAGACCTCAAATCAATACTCTAACCTCCCATCTAGTGGGGATGGAGGGCTATAACAA
This sequence comes from Marmota marmota marmota, assembly GCF_001458135.2. Classification (NCBI taxonomy): domain Eukaryota; kingdom Metazoa; phylum Chordata; class Mammalia; order Rodentia; family Sciuridae; genus Marmota; species Marmota marmota. Next base: position 11,670,679 of record NW_026000205.1, read on the forward strand.
AATGCCTGAGGCTCAGTGTCTTTAACAACAGGAATTTGTTTTCTCGCTTTTTGGAGGCGGGTAAGTCCAAAAGATCCAGGAGCTGGGTGACAGTTCCTGGCTTAGAGAGGGCCTGCTTCTTTCTGTTTTTTCGTGGGCTGCGGGGGGTGCAGCAAGCTCGTCCCTCCTCCTAGTCTCAGACAGACACTGACTCCACGAAGCCCCCACCCTCAGGAACTTGTCTAATGGACCTCCTTCCTTACCTCCCAAGGCCCCACCTCCAACTGGTGTCCCATGTCACACGAGGGGTTAGAGCTTCAGCGTATGAACGGAGGTGGGGACACAGACATTCAGTCCACAAAACACCTTAAGACATTGGAAAAATAAGAGCAAAACCAAAACTGTGAAGAAGGAAGGAAATAATAAGCATCACAGTGGAAACGAATGAAATGGAGACTTAAAAACATACCAGAGAGACATCAAGGAAATGGAGCACGGATTATTATTATTATTATTATTATTATTATTAATATCTTTATTTTGTTTATTTTTATGTGGTGCTGAGGATCGAACCCAGGGTCTCACACATGAGAGGTGAGCGCTCTACTGCTGAGCCACCACCTCAGCCCCAGGATTATTTTTTAAAATCAACAAAATTGACAAAATTTTAGCGGAATTGACAAAGAAAAAAAAAAAAAGACTCAACTTACTAGAATCAGAAATGGAAGTGGGGACTTTACTACTGATCTCACAAAAATGAAAATCATTATAAAGGAATACTAGAAATAATTGTAAACTGATGAATTATGGGATTTGGATGGTGTCTTGGTCTGTTTGGTGTTGCCACAACAGCATACTCGACACTGGGTAAGTTATAAAGAAAAGAAATTTATTTTTCACAGTTCTGGAGGCTGGGACGGCCAAGATCAAGGGGCTGCACCTGGTGAGGGCCTCCTGACTGTGGTATCCCCTGGTGGAAAAGTGAAGGGCAGCTGAGCTCAGGTGACAGGACCCAGGAGGGGCAGACCCAGTTAGAGGACCTGCTCTCGCGATAACTAACCACTCCTAGGGAGCGACCTGAAACAGTCCTCAGGGCCTCTCGTTAGACCCCACCCACCAACCCTGCTGCCCTGTGGGTTAAGGATCCAACACGTGAATTTTGGGAACACATTCAAATCATAGCACATGTATAAATTCTTTGAAAGACATAAATGAATGATTGAAATTGACTTTAAGAAAAAAAAATAGATAATCTGAACAGACTGCCCATAAGTGTAGAGGTTGAAGAGATAATCAGAAACGCATCCCTCCCCACAGTGACATCCAGAGGCAGAAGGTTTTGAGGGAGGACAGAAGAGGCTGGGCGCCGAGCAATCAGACAGAGGAGGCAGGTTTATTGACTGTAGGGTTCAGAGGTGGCTCTCACCTTAGAATTCTTCCTTGGAACAAAGATTTGGGAAATTCTTTGAACTTTATACCCAGTGCCAGGAGGGGTTTGGAGATGCACATAAAAATATTTTTCCCTTTTTTTCAATTCTCAGAAAGTGCTTTTCTTAAGGCCAGACAGGGAGCTTATAAGTCTTTATGAAGAAAACAGAGATAACATCTTTTTGTACAACAGCCTTGCAGACTAATTCACATCTTTCGTGTGCAAACCTGGCATTTACAAGAAAAGGGAAACTACCAACCACAGTAACCTCTGCAGACATCCTGCGGATCTGACAAGAGGAGAAGCTTAATCATGGCAAGGGTCTTTTGGGTGGGTGGGTGGGGGGTGGTCTCTGGCCTGCTTCAGTTTCACTGGAAAATTCTTCCAATATTTGAAGAATTAATATCCATTCTTCTCAAACTCTTGCAGAGATTAGAAAAGGAGGCAACACTTCCAGTTCATTTTACAGGGCCAAGGTTACCTTTTTACCAAAATCAGACAAAAGAGATCACAAGAAAACTACAGACCCATAGCTCTTAAGAACAGAGATGCCAAAATCCTCTACATAACAGCAAACCAAATCTAGCAAAATAAAGAGTTATATACCATGGCCAAATGGAAGTTATTCCAGGAACATAAGAGGAATTTGAAAATCAGTTAGTATAATTGTTAGACCAGGACGCAAAGAAAAGACCACCGACTCCAATGGAAATCAAATTAAAGCAAGCTTGTAATTTCGACTGGCTGGGCTGCCTCTCCCAAAAACCGTGGGAACAGAAGACTTCAGAGAGGGTCCTTATCTGGCCAGGGAAAGCCAGAATTTATGAGGCACCACTAAAGTTTCAGAGAGGGCTGCTATCTGGTCAGGGAAAGCCAGGCATGGGTGAGTTCAAGGCACGGGCAGGCATTCCAAGCAAGTTCAGAAATCACAGAAATTTATAGTAAAACCAAAATTAACTTTTCATGACTTTGTGGCAAGATGGCTCCCAATCTTAAGAGGGAATTAGGCTGGGTTTATCAATAATATATCATATTAATAGAATTAAAAAAAACAAAAGCCACATGATCATTTTGATAGATACAGAGAAGGCATGTGATAAAAAGAAAGCATTCAGTAAACTAGGAACAGAGGAGAATTTCCTCAATATGGTCAAGGGCACCTCTCAAAAACCCAGCTTGGGACTGGGGTGTAGCCCAATGGTACGTGCTTGCCTGGCATGAGCAAGGCTCTATCCCCAGGAATATAAGAGGGGACACAGACAAAACCTGCAAACCACCCACATTTCACATTGTATTTAATAGTGAAAGACAGAATTCACTATGTCCACTCACACCACTTCTACTCAACATGATAATAAGGGGTCCAGCCAGGGCAGTTAAGTAAGTAAAAGAAGTAAAAGGTACCCAGGATGGAAAAGATGTAAAACTGCCTGTATGCACAGAGGATTTTATCTTGTATATAGAAAATCCTAAAGATTCTATTTTAAAAAAGTACTGAATATAATAACAAGATCAGCAAGATTTCATGATGCAAGATTAAATATGAAAATCAATTGTATTTTTATATACTTGCAAAGAACAATCCAAGAATAAAATTAAGAAAACAAAAGAATAAAACACTTAGAAATATATGTAACAGAAATAGAAAGAAATGAAAGCAGATACAAATAAACGGGAAAACATCCCATGTTCATGGATTGGAAGACTTACTAGTGTTAATATGATAAAACTCCCCAAGTGGATCTACTGATTTAATGCAAAACCTATCTTTATAGAAATTTATCAGCTGATTCTAAAATTCATATGCAATTCTAAAGGACCCAAAATAATCTTGAAAAAAAACAAAAAACAAACCTGGAAGACTCAAAGTTCAGGATTTCAAAACTTAGTCCAAAACAATAGTAACAAAGAACAAGGCTAGTCATTAGAGATTGACAGAATAGAATTGAGAATCCAAAGTCAGTCCCAGTATCTGTAGCCTGACTTTCAACAAGGATTTGAGGCCTATTAAATGCAGGGAAAAAATAGCATTTTCAACAAATGGTGGTTAAACAACCAGATAGTCACATGCAAAAGAATGAAGTTGGATGCTCACCTCACAACATAAGCAAAAATTGATCCAAAATGGAGCAAGACATATACATAAGGGCTAAAACTATAAAACTCCAAAGAGAAAACACAAGGGTAAATCTTCATGACCTCGTTTATGGCAACAGATTCCTTTCCCCCTGAATGCTGTAGATCAAACCCAGGGCCTTGTGCACACTAGACAATGCTCTATCACTGAGCTACAACCCCAGCCCCAAACGGACATTTAGATAGAACACCAATACAAAAGCAACAACAATAAAAATAAATCTAGCTTCACCAAAATTAAAAAGAAAAACATTTTGTGCTTCAAAGATACCATCAAGAAAGCAAAAAAAAAAAAAAAATCAACTCACAAATGGAGAAATATTTATAGATCATATAATCTAGATAAGGGTCATTGTGTCCTGAATATATAAAGAAATTCTTACAACTCAATAATAAAAAGTCAATGTGATTTTTAAAAAATGGGGANAAAAAAAAAAAAAAAAAAAAAAAAAAAAAACAACTCACCAATTGGGAGAAAATATTTATAGATCATATATCTGATAAGGGTCTTGTGTCCTGAATATATAAAGAATTCTTACAACTCAATAATAAAAAGACAATGTGATTTTTAAAAAATGGGGAAAGATTCTGAGTAGACATTTTTCCAAAGAAAATATACCTATGGTGAATCAACATATGAAAAGATGCTCAACAGTGTTTGTCTTTAGAGAAATGCAATCCCAAACCACAATGAGAGACCTCTTCTCACCTACAAGGAGGACTGGAATAAAAAGTCAGATAATGACAAGCCTTGGTGAGGGTGTGGAGAAATTGGAGCCCTCGTGCACATCCATCGCTGGTGTATAAAATGGTGCAGCCAATTTGGAAATCAGTCTAGCAGTTTCTCACATTGCTAAAAATAGAGTTGACCTAATAATTCTATTTCCTAAGAGAAATGAAAAAAACATGTTCATACAAAAACTTGTGCATGAATGTGTATTGCATTATTGTTCGTAATAACCAAGAGGCAAAATATCCATCCCCAAATATCCATCAACTGATGAATGCATAAATGAAATACACTAAAACCTTACAGTGGAATATTATTAAACTATAAAAAGGAATGTGGGGCTGGGGATATAGCTCAGTTGGTAGAGTGCTTGCCTGGCCTGCACAGGGACCTGGGTTCAATCCCCAGTACCACACACACACACACAAAAAGGAATATACTACCAATACATTCAACCTCACAGAGGGACCTTGAAAACATTATGCCCAGTGAAAGGAGCCAATCACAAAAGGTCAAAGATTATATGAAATGTCCAGAATAGGCAAATCTAGACACAGGGAGGAGATTAATGACTGCTTATGCTTAGAGGGAAATGAGGGAACAGGGAGATGGGTAATTATAGGGCATGGGGATGATGGAAATGTTTTAAAATTGATTATGATGATCATTGCACACATCGTTAAAGGCATTGACTTTAAATGTGAATTGTATGGCGTGTGAATTACATTACAATAAAGCTGATAAAAATAAGATAAAATAAAGGTTTTGTCCTTTCCATGATAGAAGCTGTTCAATGCAACTGACCTGCCATCAGGACACTTGGGGATGGTCCTGAGCAATGAGCCGTATCAGGACTCAGTGCTGGTCACTTCTGTTGGAAATCTGGGCATGCAGCAGTCAGGGCAGTCAGATCAGCTTCGGTCCTTACTGTGACCCACACAGGATCCTCTTCATGGTCACCACGCTATGACGCTCGTGATCCCACTGGGTGAGGACCATGGCTGGGGAAAGAGGCTGAAGGAGACCCAGGGGATGGGTCATCCCGTCCACCTGACCATGAAGATCTTATTTCCTGAAGTGGCTCTCTGGTGTGCATTCACAGGACGCAAATATCCTCTTCCCGTGGGGCAGGCCGTCTGCATTCCCCTGTCCCAGGCTCACTAGTGACCAGTTGTCAGTCAGTTCCTTCGGGCACCTGAACACCCGGCCAGCGCATGACAGATGCAGACCCACACTTGTGGACATCTTTCCTCCAAGTCATAGTGCCACCAGATGCACGGCTGATCAGGAAACACTCCTTCCTTCGGGGGTGTCCTGGGACAAAGCCATCGGGCTGCAGCTGCCCACCCGTGTGTGATGCCTGCGGATCACACAGGACTCTGTGGGAACCATCCTAAGGTTTTCTTCCTGTGACAGCTGGTCCTAGGGAACTGCTGAGAGCGTGTCATTTTAGAGAGTGTCATTTGAGACAGAGGCCGTGGAAAGGAATGAGCATGAACCACTTCTCCTGCAACTTACCTTCAGGCTCCCAGTCTAGGCGACACCGGCTCCATTTGACCCTGGAGTGCTGGCGTACTTGCTGCTCACCCAGTTCGTGGCTGTTGGGTGAGACAACACCAGGGCATGATGGGTAGCTCAGGCCACATGGTATCTTGGTTGCCCAGAGTCCAGCTTCGGTCTCTGCTAAGGCCCAGGAGAAAGCCAAATGCTCTTTCTCAACAGCAGAGTATTTTCAAAGAAGGGTACGGGGCCCCCCATGTTCTCGAGGTCCACAGTGGGGTTGACCTGCAAGGCCTTCCAGGGTATGCAAACAGCCTCCCCATCCGCCACAGTACAAGCTCTATTGTCTCGGTCCCCAGCTGACATGGGGCTTTCTCTTGTTCCAGGTCCCATCCCAAACTGACTGCCTTTGGGGTCACTTGGTAAATGAGTCCCAGCAGGGCTCCCAGAGTAGCTGTATGTTGCCTGCAGAATCCAAAGGGCCCCACAGACACTGGGCCTCTCTCTTAGCATCAGCAACATTTCCTTCACTTAGGGAGGGCTCTCCACCTGCCTCAGATCACTGGACCCCAAGAACTTTTGCTGAAGTTACAGGCCCCTAAAATTCTGTGCGATTTATTTCTCCCCTCCAGTGTGGAAGGATCTTACCATCGTGGCTGCTGTAGTTCCTATGTCTTGTTCATCAGCTCCAATCATGACAGTATCATCAATCTAACAGACCAGCGTGACGTCCCATGGGAAAGAAGGTCAATCCAGATGCTGCTATGACATAGGGCTAGAGCACTGATGCCACCCTGAGGTGGGACCGCGAAGGCGTGTTGCTGGTTTTGCTGGCTGAAAACAAGTGACTTCGAATGGTCTAATAAGTATAAGTAGAAAAGAATTTTCCAGATCAATAACTTGATGCAGGTGCCAGGAGATGCGTTGATTACTGCAGCGCTCACAACCCACTCGGAATAGCAGGAGAAAGTGGAGTCACCCTCCAATTAAGTTTACAATGAATGGTCCAACATCACTCTTCAAGATTCATCAGATTTCTTTATGTGCCCAAAAGGTGAGTTGAATGGGGAAGTAAGGGGACTTGCCACACCCCTGCACCTGCCAAGTCTGTCATGGTGGCCCCAATCTCTGCCCTCCTGTTGGGAATGTGGCATTGCTTTTTGTGATTATTTTCAGGGGTAGAGAGAGTTCTGGTGGCTTCCACTTGGCTTTTCCTACCATACTCTTCCTCAGTCTCTGAGTCGGGGAACCAAGTTGGAATTCCTCCAGTTGCTCAAGATGTCTATTCCAAGGATTCATCGCAGAGTTGAGGAAATAGCTGTCGGATGCATTCAGGGAGCTGTCAGTCCCTCGGTGAGACAAAACTTCCTACAACTCCATCGTCCACTGACCGCCAAAGTCCCTGCCGGAGAACGGCAGTGACATTTTGGGTCTCTAGGAAAGAAGGTCAGTTTAAACCCAGTGTCCAGTAATCTCCAGAAAGTGACTATTTCCCTTTCCCCCAAAGCATAGTCACTTTGCAAACGGTCACTTGTATCTGGAGAAGTTTAAGAGGAAGATTAACAGCATAAAGTTTGGCGGTAAAACATCCTTCCTCATGGAGACTCTGCCTCTCCTTCCTTCAAGGACTCAAGTATGGGAAGTGACAGAGGGGCTAGGACACCCTGCCTCAGTCGTTCAGGTCACACCTCTGTCCTCTGGATCCAGAACTCACCCGTCGGATCAAGCAGGACTTGAGCAGGCTCACACCTCTTTCATTTCTATGGATACCGTGAGAAAGTAGCAAATGCCCAGACCTCTGAGAGTCAGACTCTCACCACGGCTGACTGGGCCTCCCCACGGTAACCATGCTCACCTCATCTCCTGCATACCAATGCTACTTGGATCCCCGCCACTCGGGCTCCCATCAGGCCCACTGCATTTAGAAATTCCAGCTCAATGGTGTCCGTTGCCACTAGACTCTCTGACCTGTGAAGAAGGATTACCAAGAGAGCGCTTGAAGAATGCTGGGGCCTGCCTTCACAGATTTACTTCTGATAGCTGCGATGAAAGTTGTGTCCCCCTGACCTTCCCGTGTGTGAGGATGAGCGAGTCTTTTATGACAAAGGCACTTTAGCATGCCACGCTTCCTCAACCCTTGGACACCATCTGCTACAGCAGAGATCATTCAGCTATGGCCTGTGGGCCACATCTAGCCCCCGGGCTGCTTTTTGATGACCCACAAGATAAAAGTGGGTTTTACATTATAGTTGAAATAAAGTCAAAAGGAGAATCATATTTTGACATAGGAAAACGATCTGGAATTCGGATGTCAGTGCTTGTAAGTAAGTTTTTTGGGGGACACGGCCATGCTTGTGTGTTTTCAAGTTGACTTGGTGGTGTTTCCACCAGGAGGGGAGAGTTGTGCACCAGCGAACAGAGACTAACCCACAACACCTAAGTCGTTCACCATCTGGCCTTTAACAGAAAAAGGGTGCTGACCCATGCTCTGTAGTATACCAAGGGACTTCTGCCATGACAGTCAGTGGAGTGGGCTCTCCGTGTCTGCAGGCTCCACATTTGTGAATTCAGTGAGCTGTGGATTGGGGGTAAAAAGTGTGTGTGTGTGTGTGTGTCTTGCATCTGTACTGACACAATGCATTTTTCCTGCCATTCTCTAAAAACAATATAATAAGCCGGGAGCAGTGGCACACACCTGTAATCCCAGTGGCTCGGGAGGCTGAGACAGGAGGATTGGGAATTCAAAGTCAGCCTCAGCAATGACAAGGCACTTAGCAACTCAGTGAGACCCTGTCTCTAAATAAAATGCAAAATGGGGCTAGGGATGTGGCTCAGAGGTTGAGTGCCCCTGAGCTCAATCCCTGGTACCAATAAATAAATAAATAAATAAATAAATAAACAAACAAACAAAACAACTATTTTCATAGCATCTACTGCATATTTAGTATTATAAATTATCCAAGGATGATTTAAAACACATGGGAGAACATGGGTAGTTTCTATGCAAATACTATGTCATTTCATAGAAGGAACTAGAGTATCCTTGTATTTTGGTATCCATAGGGGTCCCAGAGCTAGTTCCCCATGGATACCAAGGGATGGATGTATAGGCCAACTTGGGGTCCCTATTATCAGCCAACCAACCAAGAAAATGTGAGAACCATTCTTAGGCTTTCAGTCTCAAACACTGAATCTCTGCTCGGTGGGTCAATAGCCATAAATTTAGCCTGACCCAACTTTATATTCTTCTACCTTGATTCAACCATCTTGATACCCATTTCTACACATTTTCTCCAGTTTTCTGCTGATATAAACTGGAAGCAGAAACTGGCAATTAATTGGGTGTGTATTTCACCTTCTCATGTGTGTCTCTGTACCTGACCTTTTGGGTTCTCTTGAGCCTTGAATCTAATTAGGTCTTAGGAACAAGAAGAGGTGGTAGGAATAGGTCACCCAGGAGCATCAACAGAGCCTTGTGAGGCAGTTTCCTTGGGAAGACCATTAGAGTTTCTTCAGGCAAAGGAAGACTCACTTTTCAGGCAGAGGTAGAAGGGCTGCTTCGATCTGCAAAGAGATGGCAGAAGTTGAGCGATAGCAGAATTTGAGGTCGGAAGTTCAGTGTTTGTTGTAATTGCACCCACAGAATTAGACTTGGGGTTTGATTTTCAGAAAGCTTAGCCCTGTGACTATGGGAAATGAGAGTTTCTTTCAAGGCAGACACAGAAGCTTTCAAGTTTCTTATCCAGAACTTGAGCTGGGAATTTGAAACTCTGAGCTCATTACTTTCTTTTCTCACATTTTCCAGCATGGTTAGAAACAAAGAGCCAATCCCACTATCCATCTGATTTTCACAAAAATGTGCTATGGAAGCAGATGCTCAGTCATTCCAACACAGGAAGCTCCAGGTGATGATCTGAGCAACTCTTTTGCCACTTCATGCCATGGGCTCTCAGTGTCCCCTTTATCACTAGAAAGGTCATTAATGACTTCAAATCTAATTAGGTCTGAAAACCAATTCCAGAAAACCCAGAATTCATGATAGGATTCTATTCTTCTGGAACACCACCCTGCGTATTAAATTCGGTATCAGCAAAGATGAACTTTTTTTTTTTTTTTGGTGCTGGGGATTGAACCCAGGTGCACTTTACCACTGAGCCACGTCCCCAGCCTCTTTCAGTTTTATTTTGAGACAGGGTCTTGCTAAGTTGCTTAAGGTCTTGCTAAATTGCTGAGGCTGGTCTTGAACTTGCAATTCTCCTGCCTCAGCCTCTCAAGTTGCTGGGATTATAGACATGCATCACCACACCCAGCAAAGCTGAACTTCTAACTTACACACACACACACACACACACACACGCGCGCGCGCGCACAATCCAACAATCCAAGCTTTAGCAGCTGTGGGAATCTGTCCCTATAAAGCTGCTGTTGCTATGCTTGATGCTAAAGCCCACAGGGAAGGAAATCAAGAACAGAAAATGAAGATAAGTTCTGGGAGAGGAAGGAGCCAGCTGGAGCCCACCAAGATAAACAATCCCATGTTGGTTTTTGTGGCCTCTGTCCTTGGTGGTACAGTGTCCTACCAGAAACAGGGCCCTTTTTCACAGGGCTAATCATACCCACATGGCCCAGGAGTTGGATAAGCTGAAGAAGGAATGAAAAAGGTGGAACAATTGAGTCTTGGTTGCTGCCTTCTATCTACAAGATGAGCTGGCAGAAAATTGGCAAGTGGTGTCATCTACAAAATGGCTGCCACTTCACCTCTACCCCACAAGGATGTCTCCTGTGGCCCACCATAACCAGAGACGGGTAGGCATATAGGGAAGTGAATTCTAGGAAATGTAGTTTAACAAAGCTAAGTGAACACAATACAGAGCCATCTCAGACCGTGTTTAATCAATCGCCCACCATCAGGAGCTGGAGTCAGCAATTCCCCAACCCCCTTAAAAGCAAATATACCTCGCAGCTTTGGAGGTCCCTCCCAACACCCTGCACAATCGAGTTTCATATGAAAAATCGGGTTCCTTCCAGCTAATGTGATTTGGCCTCAATTCATCCAAAACAAGACAGAATTATACTCAGGAGCCTGGCTGAATTATAAGAGCCTCTCCATTAGCTCTTGGCAAGAAATTTCTCCCCTGATGTCAGAGTGGAGGAGGAGAAGGCTTCATTGCAGAACATGATGCAACAGAAAGTGTCCTGGGCCAGGAAGGGTTTGGGCAGCCGAGAAGCAGGCCTTGGGAAGCACAGGAAGTCCTGCTGGAGAGATTTCTCCCAAGGGGAGATTCAGGGTGCTGTGCCCTGCAAGTCTGAATACCCCCCAGTCTTAAGTCTTTTCCTTTCAGATTGGGGTAACAATGGCTTGAGCCCCCATCTCCTAACTTGGGGGAAGCTCAGTGCCCTCCTCAACACATTCCTAGAGCCTGTGGTTTTCTCTGATGTCAGCCAGGTTGTCCTGGACTCAGCCAAAGGACATTTCTTAGTTTCCTTTGCAGATAAAGGTGACCAATCAGAAGTAAGTGGAAGTTTGGGGGGAGGAGATCTTTTTAAGAGGAGCAGAACCACCTCGTGTTACCTTTGCTGCCCCACAATGTTTTCCCCTGGAGTTGGCATGATGGCTGAGACCCCTGCAGCTGTTTTGTGGCAATGAACAGGTGAGCCAAAGTGATGTGTTTTCCTTCCTACAGAGGCTACAAGGGCCAGTGTGTGCCTCTTTTTGTTCTCTTACGTTTCTGTTAGTGGCTTCTGCATCATCTTGAGTTCCCCCGCAACTCCCAGTGGTACAATGGAAGCCACTGAGATTTGGTGACTGTCAGATTTAAGCAAAAAAAACATTTGGTAGGATCTGGGGATTAGAGTCCATGACATCCCTGGAAAGGCTAATGGAGTGGGCACGAGACTGAGATCCTGGAAATGATCCCCAAGATATGACCCAACTGACTCACCAGGGGCGTTTCTCCCTGAATCCTAATCAGGAGCCGCCACTGGACACGTCACCTTCAGGATCCTGTTGCTCTGCCTGAGATCAGGGGTCAGGAAGTCACCACCACCCAGAACAGAACTGCCTTTTGGGTTTTGATTTCTTTGTGTCTAACTTCCACGTGGTGCAGATCTCAATTGGACAGTTGGATCCACTCTGACGGGTGGATAAGGAGGGGTAACCCGCACCACTGTGAGAGTACAGGACATCTTAATCCTTCAAGAGGTTGCCCTCATGCCTCTTGGCAGTCACCCCGTTCCGTTGCTGTGGACATAAGAGAGCCAACATCATAATAGTAGAGGCAACCACTACTCTGGCTTTTGTCACCATTGATTTGTTTTGACTTTTTTCTTTTTTTTTTAAATGGTCTTGCTTTTTTTCCAGGCTGCCCTTAAATTCCTGGGCAATCCTGAGTGGTTGCCACAGTGCCCAGCTTCTGTCTATCCATTAGTTCTGCTGATTCCAGAACTTCAGGTCCATGGATTGATGCGGCCTGTGCTCTTTTCTATGGGGCTTCCTTCCTTCAGATGAATGCTTTTGAGATGCATCCGTGTGATCGTGTGGATCCGTGTTTCTTCCTTTCAGACTTGGTACCCAGAGATATGAAAAATTGTGCTCTGTATGTGTAATAAGAACTATAATTCCACTGTCATATATAGATAAATAAATAAATAAATAAATAAATAAATAAATAAAAGAAATACCAGTTTTCTGAAATTATTATAATCAATTTATTCTCCTGGGAAAAATCCAGTGCAAAAATTCCTGTTGCTCCATATCCTCTTCAGCACTTAGAATCGTCAGTCTCTTTAATTGTAGGGGTATGTGGTGCTGGTTCATTGTGATTGTCATTTGTCTTTTACCGATGGTTAACGAAATTGAATATCTTTCACATATATATTGTCCATTTAGATATTTTGTGGGCATAATTGCCGTTTTTCATTTGATCTTTTTAGATGTTCGTGACAGGAGAGTGTCTTTTGACATATTATACATATGCAGAGTGTAACTTCCTTTTTTTTTTTTTTTGGTACTGGGGATTGAACTCAGGAACACTGAGCCACATCCCCAGCCCTTTTTTGTATTTCATTTAGAGACAAGTTCTCACCAAGTTGCTTAGGGCCTTGATAAGTTGCTGAGGCTGGCTTTGAACTTGCAATCCTCCTGCCTCAGCCTCCTGAGCCCCTGGAATTACAGGCGTGCACCACTGCAGCTGGCTAACTTCCCATTCTGGGGGTTGCACATGATGTCGAGTCACACTGGTCGTGGTATTCACATATGAACACAGGAAACAATTGCCTTTTTATGACCACAAGGCAAATGACTGGATGCTGGAGTGGTGTAGTCAAAAACAAAACAACAACAACAACAAAAAAAAAACCCCAAACCAAAAACTCAGTCCCTTTCCAATCATGCTAGACTGCAGAAAACAGCCAATTATGGAGAAAGGTTCTCTCTTGGTCTTTCAAATCTCCCAGGAGGGACTCTATTTAGAAGAACTGGATCCACGTTCTGAACTCCAACTCAGGATGCCTCTGGGAAACAGCTTTGTCATCTCCATCCCATGGGGAGCAGGGATGAGGGAGATCTGGTCCCTGAGACCCACTTCCAGTTGTCCACAGGTGAGCTGGCGTCTCCCACACTGCCGGCCATTCTCCTGAGCTGAGGTGGTAGCAATGAGCTGGTTTCAGGTCCCAGACGATATTAAATCACATTGCATTGTGTCACCAGAGAATCAGCCACATTGCATCACCAGAAACTAGTTTGTATGCAGTTCATGGTCCACTTTACTGATTTAATCCACCAAATGTGTCTATAGAGAGAAGAGCCCACTGTACCCTGACTTTGAATTAACCACACCCTGGCTTTGCCCTTGGCTGCTGGAAGGTGATTGCTAGGCCCTGGAAAACCTTTGTCTGGTGTGTGGCCTTCTTTATATGGGGGCCTTGGTTCATATCAGCTGGTTTCTAACAATGCAATTTATGGTGGGGGCTTTGGGTCACAAGGATCAGCAACACCTCTGAAAGGGCTGGACGCTAAGGTCAGCCAGATGGGAAGTCAATCATGTCTATGTGACCAAGCCCAGGTACAAACTCTGGACCCAAGGCTTGAGTGAGTGGGCAATATCCCTGGGGAAGTTAGCATCGTCCACAACGTTCCCCTCTGGGCGGGGACAGGGAAGATTTGTGCTGGGCACACTCCCAGTTCCTTCCCCATGTGTCTCTCTCCCTGGTTGATTTGAATGCACGTCTTTTCACCATTGTCAACCGTGACCATGAACCTAAAGGCAATCATTGCACTCTGAGCCTTTCTGGCAAATCATCCAACCCAAGGATGATCTTGGGGGTCCTCAGACCCACAATGGGTACCAGAGGTGAGGGCAGTCTCAGGCCTCCCAACCTTTGCAGTGTCTGGGTGGTGGGTACTGACCACACCAGAGACGCGACGGTCTCCCTGGCCCAGCCAGACGGGCCTCTGGCCCGGAACCCTCGGTCAGCATCTTCGTGTCCAGTTAGGACACAGTGAGACTCTGACTTCATTGGTTTTCATGAGATTCATCTTTATGGGTGTCTTCTATTTATATCAAGCTATATTGATTTTCTATATATGATTGTGCCTTTTAAAATAAATTTATTTAAGTTAAAAAGGGAATTGGTCTTTTTTTAAAAAGTGATGAATAATACAGGGGGTGTGTGAAAATTGGCAAAAGAACATGCAACAACTGAAATTTGGGAACTAATACCCCACAAACATCCCGCATGCTGGTGTGGCTGCCCAGCTGGGGGCACGTGTGCTGCCAGCAATTCCTAGGGTCAGAAGCGGTTTTCCTTCCCCACCACAACCTGCAGCAAGCCCTTCTCTGGTGATTTTCATTTATTTTTTGTACCATGGATTGAACCCAGGGGTGCTTTCCCCCTGAGCCACATCCCCAGCCCTTTTTATATTTTATTTTGAGACAAGGTCTCTCTGAGTTGCTTAGGGCCTCACTAAGTTGCTGAGGCTGGCTTTGGATTCCTGATCCTCCTGCCTCAGCCTCCAAAGCTGCTGGGATTACAGGTGTGAGCCACTGTACCTGGTGTTGCTTTTCAATGTTTTTAAAAAGCAACCTGTGATTAGAAATACACTTTATATCATCACCATGATGTATATCGTTAGGTTAAGTCATATGAAATCACTCTTTCTGCATATCAAAAATATTTGAATGGTGACATTTTCAAATGGTTCAGTTTAATATGGATATATGACTATAAATAGATCCAGATAGATAGATAGATAGATAGACAGATGACATTCCATACTGACTGGGGTAGGCAACTATTCTGATTAGTAGGTGGTGGATGTCAATTATAAAATATTTTTAGTATCTCTCATACTACCTGTGTAGTCTTCCCTTGGTATTCAAAGGGGGTAGTTCCAGGACCCTCTGAGGATATTGAAATCTGCGGATGCTCAGATTCCTTACATAAAATGGTCTGCAAATATATATTTTATATATATATTATTTGCATATAATATATTTTGCAAACATATTATTTGCATATAATCTATGGAATACTCCCACCCTAAATCATCTCTGCACTACTCATAATACCTAATGCAATAGAAATGCTAGGGAAATAGTAGCTACACTATATTTTTGAGGAAGATCATGAAAAGAAAAAGTCGGATATTTTATTTTCTGTGCCTTCTTTCTCTCCCGTCTGCAGCTCGTGGCTCAGTAAACTGACTTGGTGGCTGAGCCGTCTGGGACCTGGACCTCTCTCCTCTCTTGACTTTGGCGGGGGCCGGATCCGGAGCCCGGGTGGAGGCGCCTGCCTGCCGGCCGCACCTCGGAGGCCCGCCCTGGCCTGAGGGCTGAGCCCCTCCCCAGGCTTTGGAGGCCGCGAGCCTTCAGGAAATCCTGCTGCAGATTGTGTGCCTGGTCCACCGGCTCCGGGTCCCCAGGGGAGCCCCTTCCAGGGCCTGCAGCCCTGCGTGCAGAGGTCATTGCGCCTGGGGGAGAGTGGACAGAGCGCAGGGGCAGGCGGAGGTGTCCCCACTCGCGTGTGAGCCTCCTCGAGGTGCAGAAGGGAGGCACAGGGGGTCGCCAGGCGTTAGAGTCTGCATTTGTGTTGGGGGGAGCTGGCCCTGGACACCGAGCTCCGTACCTGGACCAGGACAGGGGTGTCACATGGATCGCAGACACTGCCGCGGTCACCCACCACCTACCATCCCCTCCCTTCCTTCCCAGCCTCCACTCTGGAGCCCGGAGCCCCCGCCCGCCCCTTACTTTCCCTCCAGGGTCCCCAAGGCCAGCCCCGCTTCTCACTCCC
>NW_026000205.1:11686769-11698135 GCF_001458135.2 Marmota marmota marmota
AAAAAAAAAAAAAAAAAAAAAAAAAAAAAGGACTCAGTGAGGCCCAGGAGTTGGGTACATCCACATGGACCTCCCTGAAGATGGCATGGCCACCGAGGAGTTGACATCTGGGCAAAGACTTGAAGGAGGTGGGGGGGAGCCAGTTGGATATGTGGACAGTATTCCAGACAGAGAGAACTGTCAGCGCAAAGGCCCTGTGGTAGGACAGCTTGGATAGGCTCAAGGAACAGGAAGGAGGCCAGAGTGAGTAAGGGGGGATCTTAGCAGCCAAGGATGACTTGAAAAAAGCAAACCTGCTCCCAGCTGCCACTTTGCCTCCCCCAATCCTCCCTTGCCTCCTTTCCTCTCCCTGGCTCACTCTGCGCCAGTGCCACTGACCTCCTCCTGCTATTACTGCAACAGGCTCCCTCAGTCCTGCCCCCGGGACTTCACACCTGATGCTCCCTCTACCTGGGTGTTTTTTTTGTTTTTTTTTTTTAATCATCTTCTCATCATTAGGACTCAGTTCCAGTTCCTCCTCCTCAGAGGTGCTCCTCCCTGGCCCTCCGTCTTGGCACTTGATAGACATCTTTTTCTCTTTGCTCTCTGCTCATTCCGGCATCTACTTGCTTATCGTCTCCCCATCAGCAGTGAGCTCCCAAGGACAGGGGTCAGGGCTGCTTGTCACCACTCTGCCCCCAACATCATCCAGCACAGGTCGGGCATAGAGAAGATACCCCAAAATATCTGTCAGTGGAAAAATGTGTGGCCCCAAATCCAACACCCAGTCTCTGCCCTCGAAGACCTGGGTCCGGGTCTTCCCTGATTCCCATGTGCTGTGCGGCCCAGACAGAGGCCAATCTTGCCTTTTCTTTTTCTTTTTGGTACCTGGGATGGAAGCCGGGGCACTGAACCACTGAGCACATCCCCGGCCCATTTTTGGATTTTATTTAGAGACAGGGTCTCACTGGGTTGCCTAGGGCCTTGCTAAGTCGCTGAGGCTGGATCTGAACTCTCGGGATCCTCCTGCCTCAGCCTCCTGAGCCGCTGGGATTACAGGACTGTGCCACGGCACCCGGCTCTGCTTATTCTTATTAGTGTCCTGCCGCCCATCTTCAGGGTGTCTGTGCCCATCTTCCTGATGAGCAAGGACGATGCGAGAGGCCTTTGGCATGGGTCCTAGAGCTCAGCTGAGAGACTATAAAAGGAGCAGCCCTTGGTTTTATTGCACACACAGAATTGAAAAAAAAATTTTAAGTCAGCCTCTCTCCTTATTAGCCCCCCTTTTCCCCCCTTCCTCACCCATCCCGGGGCCCCAGGAGGCGCATCTGACAGGCCACCTCCCCGGGGCTCGGCACCCTCGACCTCAGCACTAGCAGAGGATGGGGGTGGGGGTTGCCGCATCCCTCCACCTGTTACAGGGAGGCTGTGGCTGGGCCCTCTCTCTGGGGCCACTGCTCCTGCCAGAGTCCCTTGCTGGGCTTTGGACATGTCCTGAGAGTGTCCCTGGAAAAGTTCATTGTCAGAAGCGCAGTCCTTGGTGAGCCAGTATTGAGAGGCTGTGGGACCTTTAAGAAGTAGGTCCCAAGGTATCACCTTCAGAAGGGGTGAAGTGACGCTGATCTCTCGGGGTCAGCAGTTCTCCAGAGAGTGGGTTGTAATAAAGAGACGGGACGGCCCCTCCCACCCTCACTTCCTGTTCTATCATGTGATCTCTCCTCTCGCCCACATCATGATACTGTCCACCATGATGGGATGCAGCCAAGTGGCCCTCACCAGAGGCCAAACCTATGGGGCTGCCTGATCTGGGGCTCTGCCTCTAAAACTGTGATATAAATAAACCCCTTTTCTTTGTAAGTACCCCCACTCAGGTATTTTGTTATAGCAAAGGAAAATAAATGAATATCTCTTCTTTTAAAGCTTCAGTTAACCTTGTGAGGGCCCATCTGTCACCTGTCATGACCCTGACTGTCACAGCTGCCAACGGGTAAGGATGGGAAGATTTTACAGAAACAATAAGCTCTTGAAAGGGTCACTAGTCTGTATCTCCACTGGGTTCCACTGGGTGGCTATGGTGGCTTTGTCTATAGGGGCCATCTGGTCCTCCTCCACCTTCTCCCTACCCCGTCTTGTTCACCCCTTGTTCTCTACCAGGTCTGTGCACGGATACGTTGACTGCTAAATGGCCCCAGTTTCTTAACCCTCCCTCTCCACCTCCCTATTCCCTGCAATCTGACTCTATCTCTCCCTCCCATCAAGAAGGGAAGTCTATTTTCTGACTTCTCAATGAAGCCAGCCCTTGTGACATGCTTTGATCCACAGAATGTGGCAGAAGTGACAGTGGCCAGTTCTGAGCCTGAAAGCCATCACCTCATGGAGGCTAAGAACACGAGGTGAAGGATCAAGGGGCCCCTAGAAACACTGCTCCCAGCTCGCAGTAAACGGGCACCACATGCACGGGTCAATCCAGCCACAGCCAGAAGAACCGCCCAGCTGAGCCCAGCCCACATCGCCCAGTGGCAGCCATGGGAGCCAAACAGATGCTCATCTCTACGCCTTGCTCTCAGGGAGGCTCAGAGCTGCCTGGTCCGGAGCAGCCTTTTCCAGGGACCTTCAGGAACCTGAACTTCAGGTGCAGTGCGGGTCAAAGCCTCCCCCAGCCCGTCTTGGTGCCCCTCCTGCCATGCCCCGTGCTCACTGGTGAGGATGATAATGCCCGTGATGAACAGCACAGCTGCCACCAGGAGTCCCCGCCTCCGGAGAGTGGCCTCATCTACAGAGAGAGAAGTGGAGGTGGACGATCAGAGGGGCCTCTGGCTTTCCTTCTCCCACATCTTCCCAGGGTCGACTTACCGTAGTAGAAGGGGTTGTCCTCATCCGAACCTGGAAGAGACGGACAAGGCACACGTCAGGGTCTGGCGGAGGCTTGTGGAGTGAAGATGAATGGCAAAGTCGGGGAGCAGATCCACCTGGGTCTCTCACTCAGATCCACTCAGCCCTTCTGTCCTCACAGTGAATCCCACAGTCCTCACCAGGCACACGATCTGGCTCCCACCACCTCTCCGAGTGCCCTCAGTTTTCCCTAAACCTGCTTTATTTTTCTGGATAGCAAAGTAAAACCACCTGCTGTGTGTTATTACGATTATTATTTGCTGTCTTCCCCTGCCCCAAGAATGTCAGCCCCCTGAGGCGGAGATTCTGTCTTGTTCGCTGCTGTACCCCCGGCAACCAGAACAGTGCCCGCCACACACAAGTTTCTCAATGAACCTCTGCTGAATTAACAGAGGAATGGGCTGTGTGGGCCCAGCCTTTCCACGTGGGTTGAGTGGGCAGGAAGTGGAGGACAAGATTGCCAAGAACCAGAGCTTCCTGCGACCCGCAACTGATCTCAGTCACGTGAGCAAGCTCAGCAGAGACCAGAAGAACCACCCGGCTGAGCCCAGCCTGTCTCCCAAATTGCACCACTGGGAGCTAAATAAGCGATTGCCTTTTCAGCCACTGCGTTTTGGCGTAGTTTGGATGCACACACCTTCATCCGTTGGTTCAGACATGACCGTGTCCCCCCCCCCCCGGCCCCGCCCAGGCTGGGAGTCAGTCACTACCCGCACAGGTGTGTACTGAGGACGCCTCTGTCCTGAGCTCGTGTTTTAGAGACAGGAAATGCATAGTAACTGGGAAACGACCCATCTCTGGTCTGGGAAGGGAGTTACTGACCTGATGAGCTGGGGGTCAGGGGGTCCATCATGACGTCTTTGCTTGGGGATGGCCTCCCAGTGAGCTCTGTGGTGCCTTTGGTGGGAGACAGACAGATGGACATCACTGCAGGCCCCAAGTGGGGAGAAAGCTCTCCCCCAGTCTCTGCACCTGGTGTAGGGGCACGGGTGTCCCACCCTCCACCCGCAGGGACCATAGCAGTGGTCTGCACCTGCTGGTCAAAAACAGCTGCCCCAACCCCCTGCAAGACACCATGAAGCAAGACCCACCCTGAAGCCTTGGCCCTGCCTTTGATGTTCCCTTTAAATGAATGAACAGAGACACTTTCCAACTGTGTGGCTCCGGCTTCTGAGGGGCAGGACCTGTCAGGTGCTCTGCTTCAAAACTACTTTTCTGACTCTGCATCTTATTTCTTCACTGATCATTTCTGACTTATCTTCTCAGGTGGGTTACACCCTCCTGAGCAGGATAAAGGACCCCCCACGAGGCACTGGCTCAGCCACCCTGCACGCACAACATCTCCACCATCCCCCAAAGTCCAGTGGGTTCTTAGACACAAAAAGTCAATCCCCCAAAGAAAAGGTCTGCATCCCCACCCTGGTTAAAAATGGACCCATCACCTTTATTTTGTGTATTATTTTTACGTGGTGCTGAGACTTGAACCCGGGGCCTCACACGTGCAAGGCAAGTGCTCTACCGCTGAGCCACGACCCCAGCCCCCCACCCTGGCCCTAGGAAGCACCCACCACCCCACGGTTCCCCCAGCTTTTCAGCACCTCTCCCCTTAAACATGGTCGACAGATGATGAGGGGATCCTGGGGAAAGCCTGGTCCAGAGGAAGATATGAGCGATAGAGAGCCCCCTCCCCGTCCATCTAGTCCCACGGTCATGACCCGTGCCCCCTTGTGACCTGGGTTATGACTAGGGGACCCCCATCTGGTTCCTCCCTGAGAGTGATGACTCTGAGGGACAGCAAGCCCCTGACCCCCAAGGTGGTGGCAGTGCGGCCTCCGGGAGGTAATCAGGGTTTGATGAGGTCCCAAGGGTGGGACCAGAGGCCGCTGGCTTCCACCTGCACAGACCTGAGAAAGACACGGCAAGAAGGTGGCCATCTGTGACCCACAGGGACCCTGCTGCCACCTCAATCTGGGACTCCCGCCTCCAGGACCATGAGAGAGAAATTCCTGCGGCTCAGGCCCCCCAGCCTGTCATCCTTTGTCACGGCCACCAAAGCAGACTACGTCACAAGGGGAGCTAGGAAGCTGGGGGCTGGACGCGGGCAGAAGCCATGTCCCCACAAGGTGCCCAGCAAGAGAGAGGCCAGGACGGAGGAGGGAGAGGCCCTGGGAAACCCTGAGGCTCAGCAGCACCCTTTACCCCTGGACTTGATGACCCCGTCGTTGCTGCTGATTTCTGTCCCATGTCCCAGGGTGGAGGACTAATACCCGGAGCAACCCAGGCCAGCAAAGACTCCAGAGTAAATTAAATGATCAGCTGGGAAATGCAGGCGCAGCTGCGGTCTCCCAGAGGGGCCCTTTGGTGCAAAATGGAAAAGCTTAATTTCCCAAGAGACTTTATTTTCATCTGTTGTGAAAGTGTTTCCATAGATTCTGTAGGAATGAGATGTTCTACTGTCACCACTAGAAAATCAGAATATTTATGAAGATGGACAAGGGAAATGAGGTGGCCCGGGAGGTGGTGCTCTTGTGCAGTGCTCAATCTGTACAACTGTGCATGCTTCTCAGCCCGAGTGGCCTAAGCTAACCGAACCCTAACCCTAACCCTAATGAGGGTCGATTCTCGGCCTTGGGCTGGAGTTAAGGAGAAAGAAATTCTCTGTAGATACCGAATTATGAGACCAAAAGGAAAAAAAGAAGGAAGACAACACAGTCAAGAGCAGGAGCAATTCAGTCTTAATGACCGTGCTTAAGCCCCTTGATCCAGCTATGCCTGAAACTGTTGACCTCCAGATTTCATAGAACTTACATAGCTAATAAACCTCTTTGTTTTAATTGGGTGTTCTATATTTTGCAACCAAAAAGTTCCTTCCCTCACAGGGGGAGAGTGCACACAAAGGGAGCATCGACAGACAGTCATTTCCCAGCACCAGCCTGTGAGGGGGTGCACAAAGGAGGGTCACCAGCTCCACTGCTTTGGGGAAATGCTGCCTTCCAGAGGCTGCCTATTGGGACGTTTGGTGCAAATGAGCTTTTATGGAGGTGCTGAGAAGTCTTGCCATCAAGATCCGTGTTTAAATTTAACTCAGAGTTCCCTAAATATCTTTGACTACACACACACAAAAAAAATTTTTTTTCCTTAAAATGAATTAGCAATTCCCCAAACAGGTGCTTGAGACTCGTACCAGGGGAGACGCTGACCTAGATAGGGAATTAAGCAAGAGCTGGAAGTTGCTGCTCCCCGTCCCGGGCTCTACCTTCCTTGCTGCTCGTGAGCGTCCCTGGGTCTGTCACGTCCATTCCTGTCCCTGGGTCTGTCACGTCCATTCCTGTCGGCTTCTGGGTCTCGGTCCTGTTCTGGGTTTGTGTTGTTTCTACTCAGGTCAGAAGAACAAAGAGGGGAGGATAAGAACTGAGTGAGCCGGGTGTGGTGGCCCACGCCTCTAATCCCAGCAGCTCAGGAGGCCGAGGCAGGAGGATCACAAGTTTGAGGCCAGCCTCAGCAACTTAGCAATGCCTATGTGGCTCAGTGGTTAAGCACCCCTGGGTTCAATCCCCAGTACGAAAGAAAGGAAGGAAGGAGGGAGGGAGGGAGGGAGGGAGGGAGGTAGAGAAAGGGAGGAAGACCTCAGTGAGTCCGAGACTTGCAGGTCTATAGAACGGTATCTCCTTCCCTCCATCAATTTGGCACAAATCAAAGGTGTCAATATATGGGCGTCACTGTAGGGCCAGGTAAGGGGGACTGTCTCTGCATGCAGCCAATGGTGTGGCCATTTGAGGATGCAACTTTTAAAACAAATTTGAATGTTCATGACCTTCACTCCATAGCATCCTGGATCAAAGCCCTAGCTCTGGAGCCAGATTTCTGGACTCCAATCTCAGCTGTGGGTCTGTCTTGCTGTGAGACCTTGAGCAAGTTGCTCTGAGCCTCTGTTTCATTATCAGTAAGGTGGAGATAATGGCAGTTTCTATCTCAGGGTTCAGTGAGGTTGGTGCATGTAAGTGCTGTGTTTGCTCAAAGGTAAGAGACAAGGCTGCTCACTGTGGCACCGTGTGTAGCAGAAAAAACAGGAGCAAGCAATGAGCATCGGGAGGTGTGTGCCTATATTCACCGCAGCCCCGGCACACTGGAATACTAGACAGCAGAGAAGAACAGCAGCATGAGTTTTTATGATGTGAGAACAACTTCCAAACATACTATTGCTTAAAAAAGACAAAGCAAGGCTGGGTATGGTGGTGCATGCCTGTAATCCCAGCAGCTCAGAAGGCTGAAGCAGGAGGATTGAGTTCAAAGCCAGCCTCAGCAATGGTGAGGTGCTAAGCAACTCAGTGAGACCCTGTCTCTAAATAAAATACAAAATAGGGCTGGGGATGTGGCTCAGTGACCCTGAGTTCAATCCCTGATACTCCCCCCACCCCACAAAAAAGACAAAGCAAGTTGCAGGACATTCTTGCGATATCCTTTAACCCATAGAAATACACCAACAGTATATTTTCTGCAGTAATATCCATGTGATACCATAGGATCAGGGAATCACCCCTAATGTTAGCTGTGGGGCCTCCCAGAGATGGAAAAAGAACAAGGACGGGTTGGGACAGGTTGGGGCAAGTTGGCAAAGGGATTCAGTCTCGCGTCCTCTATTTTTATTCTTTCCAAGGATAATGTGTTTAGGTACTTCGTGTCAATAATCATTCACTGAGAAAATTCAGGGGGCACTCTTTGAATTATGTTATACTCCAAGAAAAAGTTCAAATAGTATTTGAAAATTTAAAAAAAAAATAGATAAAGAGAGGAATAGAAGAAATGAGTCGGTTGGCGCACAGGGAGCATCTGTGGGGCCCTGGTGGGGCTCTGTTCTTTGGTCTGCCTGGGAAGCCATGCAGGGGTTCAGCTGGGGTAAGTGGCCATGGCGGACCTCTCTGGGTGGGTGCTTTGCTTGGTACACGTAAGACTTCACAATGTCCAAAGTTCCCTTTGTTTTGTCTTTAAAAAGTGGATGGATGGGAGGCTGAGGCAGGAGGATGGCAAGTTCAAAGCCAACCTCAGCCACAGAGGGAGACCGGCTCAGGGAAAATACAAAGGGGGGTGCTGGGGAGGTGGCTGCGAGGTTAAGGGCCCCTGTCTCCCGTCACTCACCTTCAGTAGGCTGGGTCCAGGTCTGAGGGGTGGACTGGACTTCCGGGTGGACTGAACCTGGAGTTAGGAAAGCAGGAGTCAGAGCAGAAGAGGAGGAGATTGGAGGAGGCCAGGAGCCAGATCCGGGTTCCCGCAGCAACTGCGTGTCGATGTCAGGGAGCTTTGGAGGTGCCCAGGTCTCCCCAGGCCCCAGCACCCCTCCTCCTGCACCAGCCACCCGAGTGGTTCTTCAGGGGACGAATGCTGCTAGTTGGCTTTATTGGGACTCGAGGTCCTGTCTAAAGAAATTTCCCAGATACCTCTGACCGCCAACCAGCACCCAGCTGCCTCCATCAAAGCCCCCTGGAACTTTCTTAGCGACCATCCTTCCCGGACTTCTGGATCACTTTTTTCAGAGGTGTTGGCACCAGTCATGGTGGCCGTTGACCAGGGGACCCAGGCCCACCAGTCAGCTTCCTGTGCCTGCAGCCATAATGATCAGCTCATAGTTGGGCACATGACTTGAGTCTGACCAATGACAGTTCTGGGACATCTGGTAGATTGGGGAGGTGGAAATTCTGTCTTTGGATTCTTAGCAGTCCTCTCAGGGCCATGTTGGCCCGTAAGAAGATAAGCTGACGGGGAATGGAGCCAACACAGAGAAAACAGAGCCAAGAGGTAAGTTCTCGATGGCAACATTTGAGCACCTAGACCCAGCCATGCCTGAAGGTCTATCCTTAGTCTTTTTAGTCACATGAATCCATAAATTCCTATTTGGTCTAAGTTTGAGATTTGTGTTGCTGGGGTTATTGGCACTGATGGGGTGTTGACCGATCTGTCCCTCTTTCCTCACCTGGGACTTGCGTCGGGCCATGGGTGCCCAAAATAGTTGGGTCCACTGTAGAAATGGAGGTGGTCTCTTCCAACGTCTGTCCTGGGGAGCCAAGGAGAGGTCAGAAGGGCACCTCGGGTCCCCCTTCTCTCGTCTTCGCTCCCACCCTGCCCGACCTTCCCAGACCTTGGGGCCGACTCCAGAGGTCCTGGGTGCTGGAAGAGCCATCCAGCTGTGGCTCCTGGACGTTTTCAAGCTGTGCGGATGTCCCAGGACCCTCCCTCCACCCCGACTCCCCACCCAGGCTTCTGGGACCCTCTAGTGAGCCAGGGGCTAGAGGCACAGGCCCTGGATTCAGGACTCCCAACGCCTCGTCGCTGTGTGACTTAGAACCAGCGAACCCTCAGGGGTCTAGTCTGCAGGGCGGGGATAATGGCGAGACCTGCCTCATGGTACCCCCCACCGCCTGCATGTAGTTGGCACTACACGTGTCCGCTGCCCTTGCCTGGCTCCAGCCTCTGCCCCTCCCTGGGTGACCTCTATTATCCAACATCCCCTCCTCCTGTGACCTAGATGTCACAGGAGACTTCTCCCTGGCTCCTGCTCCTATGGTCTGTTCCCACCCACAGTCAGGGGGAGCCGGGGACCTCCTGAGTCAGATCACCAGGCTCCCGGGCCGAGCCCTGCACCTCACTCTGGGTAAGAGCCAAAGCCCACACCTGGCCCGTCATTCTCCACTCCCTCCGGCCCCCCAGCACCCCCTGAGGTCTTCTTCTAGCAACTCCGCCTCTGCTCACCCCAACCCGGCCACTGGCTCTTCCTGCTTCTCCTCAAAGTCCCCAGAGAACGTTCATCCCCTGAAACCTACAGGGCTCCCCCTGCTCTTCCAGCACCCGACCTCCCCTCTCCATGACCTCCCCTCTCCCCTCTCCAACCTCAACCTGAGGCTGAGGTTGGCTTTGAACTTGCCATCCTCCTGCCTCAGCCTCCTGTCCATCCACTTTTTAACGCCTTAGCACCCTCCTCTCTTTTCCCCAGGGCACTGTCACCTCCCAACACATCATACAATTTACTGATTGGCCGGTTATTGTTTGTCTTTGCCCCCAGAATCCTAGTGATTCCTGTTGCACTCACGGCCGTTCCCTCCACGCATAGAAGACCTGGCACACAGTAAGTGCTCAACAAATGGCTGTGGTGTGGTTGGAAGAATACATGAACATCCAAGAGAAGCGGGGCTCCTTTGGTGAAGCAAATGATCTAGATTCTGGCAGAGGCGGGGCTGTGGTAACCCCAGGTCGTCTACCCACTAGACTCTGGCACAAGGCATTTCTGCCCACTGTGCCTCAGTTTCCCCATCCATAAAAGGGGCACAGCAACATGTATAAGTAGAGTAGAAGTAAGGCCTCCATCAGCCCAGGTGCAAGCACCTGCCACACAGGAAGCATCGGCCATGGCTACTGCCCTGGAGACCCTTCTCAGGCAAGGCTGAGTGTTCTCCTGGCCCCAGCATGCCTCCTTTGCCTGACAGCTCATTGTTAGGGGACCCAGGGATCTGCTTTACTGGGAGCCCAGGTTTTCTGGCTGCCAAATAGAAAACGGACACCAATCTCCAGGCCAAATCAAACTCAGCGAGTTCTTGGAGGTGAGGTGGAGGATGCTCAGCAGGACCGGCTCTGGCCAGACTCTCTGGAAGCAACCACCCAGGTCTGAGGTGCCCAAAGAAGGTGTAACCCCAGAGTGCCCAGGGATCTCTACTTCCTGATGCCAACTCAGGGGAGGGGGCACCATGAGGTGACAGGAGAGAGCAGCCACACTCTCGGGCCACCCACCCACACACCCACCCAGCAGCACACTGGGGGCTCCAGGGCAGGGTCTTACCTCTGGTGGGGAGAAAGAGGCTGAGGACCGTGAGGAGACACAGGCGGCCAGAGGGCGACATCTATGGGGTGAGTGGGAACAGGGGTGAGAGAAGCCTGTCCTGCGGGGCAGCCGGGTTCTCTCCCTGCATCAGGACCCCTGCCAGGGCTGACAGCAGCCACTGGGAGAAGTGGGAGGATCTGGAACGTGGAAGTCCCAAGCGACACCCTCCAAAGAAAACAAGAAGCACCGGGCCAACCTGGTGTCCCAGCAGCACACAGGGCACAGGGACACCCCCAGAGCAGAGAAGCCCCTCCGTGCGCCTCCAGGCCGGCAGCGATCCTCACTGGAATGGACGGCAAAGGCGCAGGGCGGGCTGGGGTCTGGGGCAGGGTGATGGGGCCACTCTCTGAGGCCCAGGAGCCCGCAAGTAGTGGAAAGAGGAAGAGTGAGTAATGCCTCCTGATCGCAGGGGAAAAAGTGAGTTGGTGTTGGGCTGCGCTGCGGCCCGGGCGACCGAGTGCTGGGGGGATCTGAGAGGGACCGGTCTGCGAGCGATGGAGGCGAGCTGGGGAGACTGAGGCCGGAGGAGAGGAGGGAGCGGGCGCCTCGCTGGGAGAGGAGGTGAGAGGCGAGGGCGTGAATGGGACGCGGGGAGGCACCGTCAGGCCGGTCTGCTACCCACCTGAGC
>NW_026000205.1:11699232-11704154 GCF_001458135.2 Marmota marmota marmota
CTCAGTGAGGGCAGACCCCCCGGCCCTCGGCCACGCCCTCTCCCGCCCCGCCCACCAGCCTGCCACGCCACGCCCGCCAGTCACGCCCCGCCTGCCACGCCCACCAGCCTGCCACGCCCCCGCACGCCACGCCCACCAGCCCGCACGCCACGCCCACCCGCCGGGGGCCAGACCTCTCCGACCTGGAGTCCGCCTTCCTGCACTTCACCTTCTTGCCTGTTAGGAGAGGGAGCGACACAGGACACAGGACATAAGGATGGGGACAAAGGCCAACCCGGGGCAGCAGGCAGCCCACGGAGGACAGACTTACTGAGGATGATGATGATGCCCAGCACGAACATGATGGTGGCCAGAGTCATGCCCACGGTCTGCACGGTGGCGTAGTCTAGGGGAGACGCGGGCTGTCAGGGCAGGCAGGGCCGCACCCCAGCCCCGGGGCCTCGGGCCTGGGTTTAGGCCTCCCAGCCAGGGGCCTGGAACCTGGGGGTGCTGGATGCTCCTCCAGGAGGTTGGGGGGACACAGAGCATGGGCTTGGGGAGCTCCCCTGGGCCTCCCTCCCCTCCTCTCCTCTCCTGCCCTCACCCTCTGTGTCGCCTTCTCTCTGCCCCCACCCCACCCACAGGCACAGAGTCAGATCCCAGCTCTCCTCAGCCTTCCCCTGGCCCCCAGGGCTCTCCAGGTAAAAGCCAAGGCTCTCACCACAGCCCTGGAGACCTGCATAATCCCATCCTTGCCCCCCCTCAGGGCTCACCTCCCCCAACTCTCCCCAGCAGTTCTTCACCCCGCCATGCTGGCTTCCCTGTAGCTCCTGGAGTAGATCCAGTTGTCCTGCCTCAGGGCCTTTACACTTGCTGTTCCTACTGAAAAACCCTCCCTCTGAATATCCACAGGGCTTCCTCCTTCTGAGCTTCAGGACCGTCAGTGAAACCTCTGGTTGTCCTGTTTAGAATTTTCCCAGCCTCTCCTCTACCCTTTCTAGTAAATGACAGAACTCTTGTTTCCCTCTGTAAGAAACACTCTGGCTTTACATTCTTGTCTGAAAAATAATTTTGATTTTTGAGTATCCGTCTCCCTCCCATGGAGGGCAGGGTCAAGGAGGGCAGGAAACCTTGGCTGTATTGCTCACTGCAGTCCTCCAAGGGCTTGGAACATTGCCCACACAGAGCCAGTAACCAGCAAATATTGCCTAAAGTGTGAATTTGTGGGGCCCCTGGTCCATCCCTGCAGCGGCCAGGCCTCTGCCCTCCAGCAGGGGACGCTCATGCTGTGATTAAGCACTCATCAATGAACCAACCAAACAAAACCATCCAGTAAGAATCCAAGTCATGGCCAGGGGTGGTGTGGCTCCTTCTGCCAGGGAGTCAGAGGAGGCCTGTCCTATGGAGCAGTCTTTATTTGATCTAAGGCCAGAAAAAGGGAAGGGGACTTGGCCAGCTATGTGGACAGCTAGGGGAGGAGTACTCCTGGCAGAAGGACCAGTACATGCAAAGGCCCTGTGGTGAGAAGGAAATTGACATATTGGAGGAACAGCAAAAATGGCAGGGGGAGGGGATCAGGAGGGTATACAGAAAGGAAACTGGAGCCAGGCCTGCCAGACCTGGGGGTGACTTCTTTGTGCCCCAGTGCCATCAGGATGATTGTCCAGGTGAATCCTTCCCATAGCCCACGCAGGTGGGAGTTATTACTATCTCCTGTTTACAGAAGGGCTCAGGGAGGCAAAGCCACACAGTAGGGAGAGGGGAGTCTGATCCAGGTGACCTGGACTGAGTCGTTACTGTGAAGACTTCCCGTGTCTGCTGCTCTGATAACTTCGAGGTACCAGCCCAGAGTCCTGCCGAAGCCTGAAGGAGACTCAGAACCACCCTAATCTGGTTCTGCTCTCCACAAACCCAGCTGATGTGAACTGTACCCGCGTGGTCACATGGGTTGGTAGCCCATGAACCACAGAGCCATGGATGAAGCCAGCTGGCTATGGGAACACGCAGCCACCCCTCCATCCAGCCCTGGGGTACCACTATTAAAAAATCCGGCACTCACCATAATAAAATGGGTCGGGTTCCTCGGGAACTGTGGGAAGGAAGAGGGGGAAAGTATTTCAACGCTTGTTCCTCAACATTTTCCAGGACCTCGTTTGGGCCATTGGTCTAATGGTTTCTGAGTGGAAATTAGATGAAAAGGTCCCTTGTTCTGGATTATGTAGCTCCAGGGCAGGACACAGGCCTGAAGAATGGGGCATAGGATAGATTCCAACCCCCACTCATTCCATCGTTTGGTACCATCCCCTGTGCAGTGTACCATCCACCCAACTGTACATGGCTGTCACAGTCCTAGATCCCTATGGAGGTCTGGGGCAAGCTATGGACTCACTCCCCGAAAAATACACACACTCCCATTTAAATATGACGCCAAGGGTTGAGCATGCCACTGGCGGACCACTGAGCTATCAGCTTCCCCTGCACACTGCCTACAACTTCCCAGTCATCTGAGCGCTCCCAAGGGCAGGTGCTACAGCTATGGTCCTCATCTCCTGGCTCCTGACACCAAATCCATTACAGGGAGCTATGTCGTTGTTATTCTATATCACTTAAGACACCAGCCAGTTTACAATTCAAAGTCGATTTTGTGATAGTGTCCCAGGACGCGTATGCCTATGGATCTCTACCACAGGAAGCGTGCGCCTTGGTTAGAAGACTTGCCCTGACTTCAGAGATGTTACCGTGGGGATGGGAATCTGCCTTTCCCTCTCCATCTCCCTGTCCCAGACCATATTCCCCTGGGGGGGGGGGGAGCTCAGAACATCTTTCCATTTCCATCCTGATGGCCCCTCCTGGAGCAGAATTCTGCAGTGTGTGTGCCACTAGGGAAGGGGGCCAGGGGTACGTCAGGCAATGTCAGGAGTGTTCTTTTCCCCCTTTGAAGGGACAGGGAAGGATGTCTCCCTTGAGGTTGGCTGGAGCCGTGGGATGAATTCTGGCCCATGAACTGTGAGCAGAAGTGTCACTTGTAGGCTGGAACATTTCAATGACCTCTGGTTTGCCTGTGGCCTGGGGACCTGAATGTTCAAGATAGTAGTGGCTGCTCTAGTTTTCTTAGGTGAGTACAAAATGCCCCCCACCCCGGTCAACCTGTGATGGACATGGAGCACAAGTGAGAAATAAAAATCTCAGCAGATGATCATCACCGTCACCATCTGCTGACACTTTGGTACTGCTTTTTATCAAAGCAAGCTGTTGCCTAAAGTGACGGGTACAGGAAACGGAGGCAAGACCCTGACACAGTGTGTAAGTTTGCTCCTTCCAGGTCTCTTCTAGTCTCCAAGGAGGGAATCTTCGTTGGTGCTGATGTGGCTTTAATTGCCTATCAAACCTTGTTAATCCCCCTCTTACCCAAGAGAAAACAAAACTGTGCTCAGAGTCTTTGTCAGGTAATAATAATATCTAGTAGAATTTTGTGACATTATCAAGTTTTCTCCTTTTATTTATCGATCTAGTCAGAAGTGGATAGCACTAACTCCAAGCCAGAGCCACTTCTAAGCCCTTTACAGATGTTGACACATTTAATCTTGGCAGGAACTCGCCCATACAGGTGCTATCTTCGTCTCCATTTCACAAAAAGGAGACACTGGACCCAGAAAAGCGATGTCACTTGCTTTAGATTGTTTGTAGGTTTACCCTCCATTTAGAGAAAAAAAATTCATTTTCCATTTGTGGTGATGATATAAAATGATGCTAATTAATTTTTTTAAAAAGTGAATCCTTCCAAGGGAAAAAAATATTAAATAAATAGCACTGTGGGGAACATTTGAATAAGTCAAAAATCTGGAAGGTGGTACTTCAAAGTGTCCCCATCAAGACACAGTGTTTTAGTCACCTTTAGTCACTTTAGCTCCTGGACCAGAGAGAGTCGATTTGTTTAGCTCATCTCTGCTGTTAATCCTGGCACTTACGAAAGGCTCTCAAAGAAGTTTTCTGAAACAAATGAAGGAATGTCAGGCCCTCCTAGGCTGCAGGAGTCTGCATCAAGGTGGAACAGTTGGATTATCTTCTTTTGTCTCCCAGTTTTCCAAGCATCCTCCTCCAAAGTGCTCAGGGACCCTTTGGGTGAGCATCTGTCCCCAAATCCTCTTTGCTTTGCACCTGAGTGCACAGTGCTTCATGCAGAAGATCCTTGGCTGGATCCTGCTGGCCCAGCAATCTGGTTCCCCAGGGTGTGGCTGGGCTCAGGGTGGAGCCAGGAGGCGGAGAAGGAATGTGCACTACTCCTGGCCAGTTGCCAAGGAGAGATCAGGAAGGAGGTGGTTGCTATGGCAACAGGGGCATCTTGAGAGGTGATGGGTCCGGGTCCTCCAGGCTGGCTGAGGTCCTGTGTGAGGCCTGGAGGATGGGCCAAATTTTAACTCCCTCTCCTCCTTTGCATCTCCCTTTAATGCCCCTGCAGGGCTGGCTGCTGGCCAAGTTGAGGGTCCCTCTCAGTTGTGCTCACACATCTCCCTTTTCTGTTGC
This sequence comes from Marmota marmota marmota, assembly GCF_001458135.2. Lineage (NCBI taxonomy): Eukaryota > Metazoa > Chordata > Mammalia > Rodentia > Sciuridae > Marmota > Marmota marmota. The sequence continues at coordinate 11,703,736 of NW_026000205.1, forward strand.
CCCTAATTCTCCTTCCTTTTCTCTGACAGAGTAGGAAGAGACTCCTCTCCCTCCCCCTGCTCTCCCCAGCAATTCATTAATTCATTTCCTCAAGCAGTTTGCAATACACAGCGGGGGGGTTTTCCTCCCCAGGGAATTCCGGAGACCTGTGGTCCCCTCTCTTGCTGTGACCGGCGGGCGGGGGAGGGGGGTAAGGGGGAGGGTGTTGAGGCGTCTGCCCTCCCACCTCTGCCCGTCTGCTGCCATCGATCCTGCTAACCGCCACCTCTGCAAAAAGAAACCCTGGGCTCCCGCCAGACTTGCTGGCTCAGCCCCGCCCCCTCTCCCTAGGGTGGCTCCAGCCTCTGCAGCCCCCCCCCCCCAGCCCTGCCTTCAGTATTCTGCCAGATCAGTGGCCCTGCCAGTCCAGCCAGGCCAGC
>NW_026000205.1:11705781-11711007 GCF_001458135.2 Marmota marmota marmota
AGAGAACCGGGTGGAATTGGGGTTCCCTTCACCGCCAGGGGCTCCTCCGCCTCCGCCCTGCCTTCGGTACTGGAAACACTTCCCCGTCCCCTCCCCCACTAAAGCACCCCCCGCCTTGCTCTTCTGTAGACCGTGGCTCAGCAGGGGGTTTGCTGGGGGCTGGAGTGAGGACGCGTTTAAGTGGGAGCATATCTGGGTTAACGGGTGTGAAATGTAACTGTGCGCGGCTGCACGGTGTGGGGGGACATGGGTGTGGGGGGACAACGATGTGCACCTCCGAGGATGGAAACCACAAGTAGGTGCGCGCTGGGAAGGAGGGTCCCCTCACCCTAGTCCCACCCTTGGGGTTCACTGCAGTGGCTGCAGCCCCACCCTATGCTGCCCCCCTTTCTATTCCTCTGCCTGTGGCTCGGTGTCTCGAGTCCCTGTGCATGGCTGTCTCCATCCGTCTATCTCTGTGTCTCTCTGACTTCCTCTCCCTCTCTTTTTCCTGCATTCTCCCTGAGTCTCTCGGAGCCTCGCACCTATCTGCCGGTCCCCCCATGTCTCTGACTCTGTGTCTCTTCTATCTGTTTTAGGTTCAATCTCAGATCAATTTCCCCCTTTCCTTCTCTCTTTTTCAGCTGACCCTCCTTCCCTCTGAACCTGCCTGTCAGGAATTTCAGGAAACACCAATGGCAGGAGACGGTGCTGGAAAGAAAAGGGACATGGACCCTTTCTCCCTGCCAACCCAGGGTCCTGAAATCTTCCAGAACCTCCCTGGCCACAGACCTGCTGCTTCCCACCCTCAAAGCCCATCTCTTCCCGTCTGCTTCCACCACTGTGCTGGACCAGTCACTCAGTTGCCATAGCAACCGGTCCGAGCATCCTTTCTCCGGGGATTGGCACTCTCTAATCGTAGGTCCCACACAAGGACGATATCGCAGGGGAGCAGGTGTCCGAGACACCACAAGGAGGGCCAAGGGGTGCGCGACAGGGGCCTCCGCCCATCCCCTCTTCGCTCCTTTCCCTTTCAGCGCCGGAATCTTCCCACATCCTCTCTCCTAAGCTCTCAGATCCCGGAGCCTCCCGGCGCCCACTCCCTGGGGCGACGCTCACCGTTTGTGGGGGTCTGGGTTGGGGTCGCCATGCTGAGCCAGAGCAGGGGGCTGCTGGATGCTGAGGCAGCGAGGACACGGCTGCAGCAGCTGGAAGCAGGACAGGCTGATGTGGGGGGGAGATGGGGGGAGCCCTGGTGTTGGGGGGGGCCTGTAGCCAATGGGGGCCCGGGGAGCCCGCCCCCGTCCAGGCCACCCCGCCCCCGCCCCGCCCACTGCTGTCGTCCCCGCCCCTTCCCCAAGGGTGGGGGCGCCCCCTGCCGGGGCCAAGGGGGCTCCCAGGCTTCGGCGCAGAGGGACTGACAGATCAACAAAGCGCCGTCAAGAGAGAAAAGCACGTTTTATTGGAAATCTGAGAGGCTCGGGGACTCAGTGGGGCAGGGCTGGGAAAGGGGGCAGTCTAGGTGGCCGGTGAGCAGGAGGTGAGTGGGACGCATCAGGTGCCAGGGGAATCCTGTGGGGTGAAAAGGGTGAGAGGCGAGGAAGGACCTCAAGCCCTCTCCTCCTCCCTCTCTTAGCCACCTGCCCAGGCTGGTACATCACCCCCTCTTCCTCCCTCCCGTGCCCCTCCCCGAGCCCAGGCGGCGCTGCAGGACCTGGCCGAGTTCCATGGCACCAGGTGTTTCTACCGCCTGCGGGTGGAGAGACCTGACGGGGACAGAGAAAGTTGGGGTGTCAGGAGGGGCGTCCCTGCGGAGGAAGGGCAACTCCCTGCCCACTGGCTTCAGCTCAAGTTCTCCCTTCACGCTGCCAGGGAGGGCCAGGAAAACGGCTCTTGGAACCAGCTCTCACCCCCAAACACCCGCAGTCTCCCCAAACTCACGGCGGATGGAGCTGCGGAAAGTTCCCTCCTCTTCATCGGGTTCCCCAGTTCTGGGAAGGGAGAGCAGGGGGTGGGGGGGGGGACACGGGATGGAAAAGGGGAGGCAGTGGCTTCCAGAAAACCCTCAATGAAGGCCTCATCTCCCAGACTGGTGCACGGGAGTCCCACGTACCCCAACGAGCGCGCTCGGGGTACGCCGCCGAAAAGGAGGAGCACCCGGGAGCAGTTTGTGTGGCAGAAGGCCGTCCAAACAGGTAACAGTGAGTACCACCGGGGATGCGGGGGAGGGGTGGTCAGAGGAACTTGGTAGACGGCCAGGAGGTGATCTGAGTTGGAAAACCCAGAATCCTCATCTCCCAGTGAGTGATCCTGAATAAGTGACTTTATCTCACCATACCTCGGTTTAATCATCTGTACAATGGGGGCTGGTAACAGCGCCTACCTGAAGAGGTGGTATGAGGGCCAAATAAAATAATATGCAAGGAAAGAGCGTCTGGCACGTGGTGTAACAGTCAACGCGTATTCGTTATTACTTATAGTGACATGGATCATTGTGTTAACACGAAGGTGTTCGCTCCGTGGTATTCCTATGTTGGTTGTGCTTTAAACTTTTTATTTAAAGATGAATCAAAGAGCAAGGAATAAGACTCTGAGCTAAACTGGGCCGCCGTGTGAGATGATCTCATTTCACCGCGGCTCGCTCTCTGTCAGCACTTTTGATATCGTGCTTGTGATTTTAATCGGTGGGGCTCTGGGAACCACCGCCACCGCCTTCACTGCTGGGCCGGGAGCTTGACCAAGCAAGTCAGGACGTTTACTCATCGCCTGGTCCCAGGTTTGGGGCTTGGCACATGGGAGGTGCTTCACACATATTCTTTGAGGGGTTCCTGGCTTCGGGTTGGCAGGACTTGCTGTCTCACCCCCAGCGCCCCTCTAAGAGCAGGCGAGGGGCGAGTGGGGGCTGGGAGGGCCTTCTTACCTCTGTTGCTGGTTGAACTTGCATCGGCATCTCTTGCCTGTGGGGGTGGGGACAGGGTCGCAGAGACTGAGATTGCGTCTCCCCACGCGGGGCGCCCAGCGTTCTGACTGCGTTCTGACTGCAGCTCGCCCGGGTGAGGGGCGGGGCCGCGCAGGCAGGGGCGGGGTCGGGGCGGGCGTGGGCGGGGCGTGGGCGGGGCGAGGCGCAGCACTCACTGAGAATGATGAGGATGCCCAGGATGAAGAGGATTCCCGCGATGGTGAGGCCTCCGATCCGCAGGGATTGGTAGTCTGAGGGCGGCAGGGTGCAGGGTGAGGGCCGGGGGAGAAGAGCGGGGAGAGAGAAGGAGAGCAGGGGGCAGGACAGGGAGGAGGAAGGAGAAGAGGAGTGGGACAGGGAGGGGAGAAAGGGCAGGAGGCAGCAGCGGAGGGGCCTGAGACCCGGAGAGGGATCCCACAGAGCCAGGGAGAGGAGCAGGGAGGACAGGCACGCCCCGGCAGCCCTCTGACTCCCGGAATAGATGCCGCCCCTCACCATAGGTGAATGGGTCGTGTTCCTGTGGCGCTTCTGGAAAGAGAGAGAGAGATCCGGGTTTGGATGCTTCCCAGGACTCTGAACCGGGAGAGGCGTCAAAAGACCCTGTGGGGGCTCCACCTTCCTGGGCTGAGAGTTGGGGGGCTGTTGGACCCGGGCAGACTGCCCACCCACTCTGGACCCTAGACACCCACCCCCTCTGTACTGTACTGGGCAGGGGGTTTCAGTCGCTGCCCCAACACCCCCTGTACTACAGCCTGTCAATCTGGGGGGGAGCCAACCCCCATCCCTCCCCACCTTTGCCTGACCTGGGGTATCCATCCTCTCCCTTCCTCCAATGTCAGCCTGTGACTGGACCCCATGCGGGAGATCCCCAGTTTCCTGGAACTCCAGCTGAGTCCATTTAGGTAGGGGTCTCCCACTTGTTTTTCTCTAGGTTTCTGCCACCCGTGTCATTCGAGAGACTGGGGTGAGCAGTGGGCTGCCCCTGTGACTCACCTGCATTGGCTCTGGCAAGAAGACCCACGCAGAGAACCAAGATGTGGCCGACGGATGCCATTGTCCTGGGGGCACAAAAGGGCCAGGAAATGTGTACCCTCGTCCTCCCCATACGGGGGCCTGAACCCACAGGGTTAAGTCAGAGACCGTCAGGGACTTCATCACAAAAGTGTCAGTCGGCTGGCTTAGTGGCACCCCCTGCTTCACCGGGCCAGGCCGTGCCACCAAAGCGGCTCACACAAACAGAGCCCAACCCAGCAAGGGCAGAGCCACAGGTCTCCCACGGGCCTCTGCCTCCCCGCAGCTGGCCCCAGATTCCTCAAATCTACCCTCACAGGGGAGGCAGGATGCGGCCTCACCCAGGTGGAGAGACAGACACTCTGCAAGACAGCGGGACACACCCCAGTCCCACCTGCCTGCGCACCACGGCCTCCAGAACGAGCCCAGCCAGCGTCCCTGCCCCCTGCGCCTGCCCGCCCGCCGGCTCTGTCCGCTCTCAGCCTGACCCTGGGTATAAATATCTCCCACTTCACCATGGAAGAATCCGCCTCACAAGGCCACCATGGAAACCGCCTTCCACCCCCCCACTTGGGGGTCATGCATAGTCCTGGTGGGGCGAGGCCTGGCGGCCACATCGCCACAGAGTAAGGCCACCCCTTGTCCTCTCCTGGAAACCAGCAGAAGAGGGAGAAACACCAGTTCCACCCGCCCCTGGGTGACATCTTTCATAACCAGACAACACCAGACAAGTGACATGAGGCCCAAGCTAGTGGGCCTGAGAGAAGACAGCGACCAGGGGCAAGGACACACACACACACAGGCGCACATACAAGCACACACGGTGGGTGGTGCTGCCCTGGAGATGGACAACACCCTCCCAGCTGCTGGTGGGAAGAATGTGGGGTGTAGACAACCTCAGCACCCCCCACTCCTCCTCCAGGCCCCCAGGGCCCCCGACAGTGTTCCAAGCAGAAGCCACACCCAGCCAGGGGGCTCATGCAGCAGGGGGAGGAGTCGCACCCTGACTCCCAGCCTGCGGAACCCCACTGTCCCCACACTCTCCTCCCTCTGGGGTCAGGCCTGCCTGGGAAGCCACCCGGCTGGCCACTCCTGCTCCCAAAATAGGCCGCCCGGCGGGAGTGTGAAGACGTCTGGAGGGGAGGGCTGGGGGGCGCTCACCCCAATCAGGCTGTCCCTTGCTGAAAGAAGGCCCCCAAATGTCCGGCTGTGCCCTGGGGGCTGAGCACTTTGGACCCCCCGGGCCCAGAGCTGGACGCTCCGCCCCCCGCAGGCTC
>NW_026000205.1:11711500-11714400 GCF_001458135.2 Marmota marmota marmota
CCCCGCCCTCCCCTCCCCAGCCAGCGGCTGTAACTGGAGCCGGGGCTGGAGGGGGGCCAGGGGGCGGCCCCCAGCCCAGACCGCGCTGGCCGCTAGGTTAACTCTCTCAACTCAGAGGAGGGAGCAGCAGGCGGCCAGCGTGGGGACTGCACGGGCTCACAGACACAGACACACGTGCACACACACATGCGTACACACATTCACATGTGGCATGGAGCTCTGGCACAGAGCTGGGGCGGGAGAGGGATCTCTGTGCTGCTTCCTGGGAATCGGGCCCAGCGGGGACTAGGGTCACTCAGTCCCAGTGCTTAGGAGCCTGTGCCCCCTGACCCAGCGCCTGTACTGTCCCTGACAGTGCCACAGGACGGTGGAGGCGGGGCTTTGCTTGCATGTTTGTGAGTGCGTGTGTGGGTGACTGTGAGCTGCTCCGGGATGCACACCCCACACGACACACAGCCACGGAGAAACCCACAGACACACACCCCAGCCAGCACCTCCTACAGCCACCCCTGAACACCCCAACAAACATGGGCGCAGATGTACACCATCCACGTGACACCCGCAAAGAGACAGAGTCAAGACACAGTCACACCTCTGTTCGCTGGCACAAAGGGAAACAGAGATCCGCACCTTGTAAGGACACTCTCCCAAATGGCCTTACAGTGACACACCAGCACACACACACAGCACTCATAACCTCATTCAAAGGGACACACACACACCCGGCACTCCCACGCCGTCTCCAAGACCTGAAGGCCCATAGACTTGGGTCCACACACACCTCATTTTCATGGGCACACAGGGAAGCAGATGGCCAAGGACCCGCCGTACGGCCAGCCACTCCTCCACGTGGCCAGCACAGATGCACACAGTGTGCACAGCCCACGCAGGGGCTATAGGGTGGACTGCTGGCTCTGCGTGTTTGCAGACACGCTGTGCTCACATACTCCAAAACCACAGTCATGTGCTTCATCCTGAACTGTCCTTTCCCTGAGAGCATGTCCGCTGGTGTCCTCATGGGTAGGCCAGGTTCACAGACCCTGAGGACAGAGAAACCTGGAGTCAGGTCTAGGCTGCACTCCTAGCTGTGTGACTTTGGGCCTCCCTCATGACCTCTCTTTGCCTCAATTTCCCACATACAAAATGGTGAAATCACTAAGGTCGTCCACGTAACCTTCTCTGCAGGCTCAGAGGTTTCTGGACCTGACATGTCTCATCTTCAACTCCACTTCACAGATTAAGAAAACCAAGGCGGTGGAGCTAATTCTCCTGAGGACCCCTGGCGGCTGAGGACAGAAATGCCCCTACCCTCAAGCAGTCAGACACCAGCGGGGACCCCACCAGGCTCGGCAGGACAGGAGCATGTGCTCGCACCCAGCACAGGTGTAGCCCTGACACACGCACGTGAGTGTTCACACACACATACACACACCCCTGGCTTCAGAGGACCCAGGAGACTTCAAAAGGCTCCCTCAGCCCTGTTAGCCCTCTTAGCCTCTGCCCCCGTGGCCCTGCATCCCAGGCCCTGGTTAATGATAACCCTGGTGTTTATGCAGCACCGAGGAGGAGGGACAGGCGAGCAAGGGGCAATAGGGACGGGTACCTGGCCCACTCCTGGCCAGTCCAGCTTCCCTCTCTCCTTCCTTCCCTTGACACTTTCTAGCTGTGTGATATTGGGCAAATGACTTAACCTCTCTGTGGCTATAATAATATTCATGTCAGAGGGAAGTTGGGATAACCATGTAGAACAATGAGAAAAAGCCGGGCACATAGGAAGTGATTAACAAAAACATAGTTAGCTGTTGTTATTGTTGCCAATGTCACTTCTTCTCGTCTTAAAGTGAAGTGAGAGCCCAGCTGGGCTGGCACACTGTGTGTGGGTGCAGGCCTGCCTTTGTCCCCTGTGTGTCCCTGGCACCAAGCTCATTATCTGCACTTTCCAAGTCCCGGTCGAGAGGGTTAGCATATTTGCAGGACCAAGACGGAGCCAGAGTTCCTCCCCAAGCCTGCACCACTGTGGGGCGCCCACCTTGAGCTGAGCCCTGGAGGGTGAGTGGCCTCCGTCTTCTCACTGAGTCCTCTCCTCATGTTGGAAGTGGGTGTCCTGAATGTTCCCACTTGACAGATGGGAGAAATGAGGAGCCGGGAGGTGAACTGACTGGCCCCGAGGCCACAGGGGACTGTGTGACCTTAGGCGGGTGCTGTCGAGGCCCCTGTCCTTCAACAAGACTGCTGGGTGCGTCCCCCAGGGGCAAGAGAGGAAGTCTGTTCCTCCGTCAGGAGCGTGAGTCTCCTGGTCTAGGCAAGGCGGTGGTACAGACTGGTGGTCAGGCTTAGAGCCGACTGGCACCATGAAACTAATCTCTCACCCTCTCTGTTGGTCAGTCTTCCTGTCTGTAAAGTGGGGATAGCAAAGCTGCCCACCTCACAGGGTTACGGGGAGAGCTGAGTCAAACCATGGAAGGAATGGCACGTAGCAAGTGCTCAGTAAACACCGTTGCTGTGTCCCCTTAGGTATCGTTTATGAATCTTTATCAGTGGACAGACTCTATCCACATCACTAAAAGCTTAGTCCAAATTAAAACAGTCCATTATCCACATGCCCATGAATTTGGATCTCTGAAGACAGAAGCCAACATGGAGCCAGCTACCAGCTGGGCTGGACTCCTGGCCCGGCCTCTGACTCGGACACCCAGAGCTCAGGTGCTTGAGCGCTGTCCTCAGTTCCTCTAGCTGTGCACTAACCCCAGAGGGCTGGGGCGAGATGAAAGTAGTAGATGAACTCTTAGGTTGAGGTTAGTTGCAGAGTAAGTGTTAAAAGGAGGTGGCATTGTCCTCGTTATGTCCATGGGTCAAGTCTCTGTCTGGAATGGTGGTGGGTATCTAAAGGGTTAATTTCC
>NW_026000205.1:11714425-11723471 GCF_001458135.2 Marmota marmota marmota
GGGGGGGGGGGGGGAAGGCAGGGAGGTCTTGGGTTTGGGATAAGGCAACTGTCCTACCAAGTGTGGCCACCAGAGGGCGCAGCTGGACCTGAGCTGCCCCTGGGCCTCAGTGACAGGGACCACCACGCCCTCCTGGGGCCAGAAGGGGGCTGGCTGGGAGTGGCCAGGACCTCCCCCAGCTCTCAGGAGTGGCCTGTCCTCCACTCCCCCTCCAGTCTGCCGGGTCATTCAGTCCCCACCCGGGTGACATCCTCCTCACAGTCCCTGGGTGAGGCTGAGTAGGGGATTCTGGGGAGGGGGCTGGCTGGGAGTGGCCAGGGCAGCTCCATCCTTGGTGGCCCCACCCCCTCCCAAAGGCCTTTCAGTCCCTTCCCCAGGCCGCTCTTCCTATGGCCTCTGACCCCCTCCTTCTCCCTACCCTGCTCGGCACGTCCCTTCCCCAAACCTTCAGGGAGAAGCAGGGAGCAGGCAGAGGGACAATAGGCCACCCGAAAGACAGGGCCCTGCAGAGACAGACAGACAGACACACAAAGACATAAGGAGGGACGGAAGTGGGCAGTGGACTGATACAGACAAAGACAGGGAGAGGCAGAGAGAGTCACAGAAAGTCAGAGACCACAGGACACAGGGACAAGGGCCGGCCGAGGGACCGAGGACGAGGGTGCAGAGCGAGGTCAGGGTGCGGACCCCAGCAGGCAGCTGCAGGGGCCTCTGGCAGAGGAGATGTAGTGGCCTGGGCCAGGCTGGCTGCGAGACAAGTGGTGCCTCGGCTGGGGGCAGGGGGCATGGGACGCTCGGGCATCCTGCTGCTGCTGCTGCTGCTGCTGGCTGGGCCGGGGGTCGGGGTGGCCTGGAGGCCCCCAAAGGGCAAGTGTCCTCCACGCTGCTCCTGCTCCAAAGACAGTGCCCTGTGTGAGGGCTCCCAGGACCTGCCAGAGAGCTTCTCCCCGACGCTGCTGTCACTGTGAGTGTCGGGCCCTCTGTGGGCCTGAAGGTGGGTGCCGGATCCTGGGCCTCCAGGGGCGGGCGGGGTAGGCGGGGGCCCACCTGATCCTGGGCAGCAGAGGCTGTCGGGATGCCTGCCCAGGGGCTGCTGGGACCTGGGATGGGGCAGGAGGTGTATGGGGACCTGGAAGGGGGGGTGGCCAGGGACTGGGCTGCTTGCCAGGACCCTCGCCACCCAAAGGGGAAGCGCACCCGGGGTCAGGTGCAGGCCAGGGCGTGGGGCAGCAGTGGGATCTGGGTTGGGGACCAGAGCGCCGGAGTGGTTTTCTCCTCACTGCCACTGCCACGTCCCCAGCTCACTCGTGAGGACTGGAGTCACCCAGCTGAAGGCCGGCAGCTTCCTGAGGGTGCCGTCCCTGCACCTGCTGTGAGTGGGCCTGGCCGAGCGGCAGGGAGGGAGTGGGCGTCTTGCACATGCGTGTGGGTGTGGGCACATGTGGCCATGAGGGTGTCCACGCACAGGAGAGAGTGTGTGCGCACCCGTGTGTCCCTGTCAGAATCCCTCTGTCCCTGCACGTAGTCCCCCACGTGCATGTGAGTGTTCCTGTGCCTGATGGGGCTAATGGAGGGGGATAAGGCCAAAATGTCAGAGAGCGGTCCTCATCAGCGAGGGGTCCTGAACCCCAGCAACCGCCTTCTCGCCCCCTGCAGCCTCTTCACGTCCAACTCCTTCTCTGTGATCGAGGACGACGCATTTGCCGGGTTGTCCCACCTGCAGTACCTGTGAGTGAGGCCGGGCTGGGGGCAGGTGGCCTGGGAGGAGGAGAAGGGGCTTCTGGTGGTGCCCAGAGTCAGAGGCGGTAGGGACTGTGGGTCTGCAGTGGAGGTGTCTGGACAAGGGCCCTCAGACCTGCTCCTGAGGCCGTGTGAGGGCTCCAGATCAGCTGTGTCGTCTAGGGCTGCTCACCTCGCCTCTCTGTGCTTCAGATCCGCAAAGCGCCTAGATAGCCAGGCTCGGTTTCTGGCCCCCTCCTGACTCTCGGGCACCTGGGGAGGATACCAGCGGGAGGAAATGTTTAAAATGAGCTGGAAACAGCTCCCAGTAAGGAGTTGGCGACAGCGTGATGGCCATACTAAAGGGAGGGATGCCGTTGCTGACGCCAGTGGAAGTGGTGGCCTTGTCACTGACGACGGAGTGTCAGTGCTGTTGACAAAACATGGCAAACCTCGCAGTGATGGTTCTGTTAGTGGAACTGATGATCAAAGCCTGCGGGGCGGTGCTAGAGACGGTCACCAGGCCCATGGGCACTGGTCAGTATGCACTGACGTTGGTGTCAGTGGTGGCTTGGAGCAGGACGCTGGTGTCAGTGTTCATGACAGTGTTGTTGGTACTGGGGTTTTCACCGATGACAGAGGTGTCGTTATGTATACAAGCTGTGACAGCGATGACACTGGCGGTGGGTGACCGGAGTGTTGGGGATAATGGCGACGCTGGTATTGATGCTGGATCACGGAGGCGGCGTTGGTGAGGGTGGTGGCAGGATGTGGGGTGTTGGTCGTGAAGCCTGGTTGCTGGTGAGGTTCATCGGTGTCATCCGCCTGGAGTTCCCTGATGGACGTTGACGATGGACGGGTGTGGCGATATTGGTGGCCTGTGTGGTGCTGGGGACGATGGCAGTTATTGGTGGTAGGGTAGGTGATGGTGATGGTGGCATGGGTGTTGAGATGCAGGCACTGGTACTGGTCATAAGGGATGATAGTGGGACCAGTGCTGTTGTCGGTGACAATGGCGACAGCGTCCCTGGTGAGGCTGGCTCCAGTGACCGTGGATCAGGCCTTCAGGGGGGACAGGTTTCTGGGGAGGCTTTCCCTGGGACTGCCCGAGGTGCTGCGGAGAATGCAGCACCCGTGTGGCCTCTGAGTCCCCTGCCCCGTGGGCCTCCCCTCATCCCCCTCCCTCCACAGCTTCATTGAGGACAATGAGATCGGCTCCATCTCCAAGAACGCGCTCCGGGGACTCCGCTCGCTCACACACCTGTGCGTGCCCGTCCCGCCTCCTCCACGGCACCCCCTCCACGGCACCCCCCTCCTCCACGGCACCCCACCCTCCTCCACGACACCCCCACCCTCCTCCACGACACCCCCCTCCATGGCACCCCTCCTCCTCCATGGCACCCCGCTCCTCCACGGCTCCCCTCCTCCACGCACCCCCGTCCTCCTCCACGGCACCCCCACCCCGGCACCCCCACCCCGGACACAGCGCCTCCTGGCAGCTGCGGATGGCTCCTTCTTTGTCCCCTCCAGAAGCCTGGCCCACAATCACCTCGAGGTCCTGCCCAGATTCCTGTTCCGGGGCCTGGAAACCCTGACTCACGTGTGAGGCTCCGGGGGTGTGGGGTGCGGGGGTGGGGGGTCTGGGGGCGGGGCCTGGCGCTGTGGAGGCGGGGCTGGGTTGGCAAGGGTTGCAATGGTTCTGACGTATTTTCCATGCCATCTGGGGACCCCAGGGGAGGGGGCAGGGTACGTGGCCTCCGAGGGTCGCAGCCCCTTCCTGGCCTCTTGCACCAGGGACCTCCGTGGGAACCCGTTCCAGTGCGACTGTCGCATCCTTTGGCTGCTTCAGTGGATGCCGACCGTGAACGCCAGCGTGGGGACGGGGACCTGTGCAGGCCCCGCTGCCCTGACTCACATGCAGCTCCGCCACCTCGACCCAAAGACCTTCAAGTGCAGAGCCATAGGTGGGGACTTTCCCAGTGGGGAGGGAGGGACTGCAGGGTCCCCAGGAGAAGGCAGGAGATGGGGGGAATGGCTGCCAGGCCTGAGGAGCTGACTTCACTCCCTGCCCTGCCATTTCCTGGCTTCGAGACCCCGAGCACATGGCATCACCACCCTGAGCCTCAGTCTCCTCATCTGTAGAATGGGGATAATAAACAGTGACATAGGATTGCTGCGAGGATTCCATGCTATGTCTCCGCCTGCTCAGCACTGGACCCAAGGCCTGGGGCAGGAGGCTCTTACAAATGTTCACTCTCATCGTCCTTAATATAAAGTCACTTACTTGTAAAACACTTTCTTTCTTTCTTTTTTTTTTGGTGGTGGTGCTGGGGCTTGAACCCAGGGCCTGTCATGCGAGGCAAGCGCTCTACCACCTGAGCCACACCCCAGCCCAACACTTTCTTTCTGTTGCGCTGAAAACTGCATATGCCAATCCCTCACTTCCATTTCCTTTCCTTTTGCTTTTCCATAAACACATTTTGGTGACTCAAAGCACAGCAGGGACAAGACAGCCCGGGTCTTGGCTTCCCAGAGCCCATGCCCAGCCCCACACAGTGACCGCCCAGAATGATCAGGGCCAGGACGGGCAGTCGGAGGCAGAGGGGCCTGGGGTGGGATGGGGGAGCACAGTCAGAGAAATAAGGCCAGGACCGAGGCCGTGGGAACTGAGGAGTCCAGAGCCAGGGCCGGGGTCACACAGAGTTGAGCGGGAGTCAGGAAGGGCTTCCTCAAGGAGTGGACATTTGAAGTGTCCTTACACAGATGCTATTAATATAACAACAGTGATCGTAACATGATCCACTGTGAGACATGTTTGTGGTGTGTGGGACTCACAGAGCAAGGGGACTGAGCTCAGCGATTATTATTATCACTATTTTTTTCTTGAAGGGGAAGGGAGTGCCTCGGATGCAACCCAGGGCTTCCCACCTGTTAGGCAAGCGCTGTACCACTGAGCCCCATCGTTCACCCTTGATTCAGTTATTCAACTTAGTGAGATCCACTAACGTGTGGCGCAAACAAACTGATGACACATTCTGATCACACAGGGAGTCGTGAGGGAGGCATTGGATCTGAATTTACCTACTGGAAAAGGAGAGGGAAGGGCACTGCGTGGAGAGGGAACAGCATAAATGGTGGCCCCGAGGCAGCCTAGAGCTGTTTGAGGATCAAAAGACCAGTGTGGCTCGGGTGGTGCCTGAAGGGAGAGAGTAGAGATGAGGTCAAAGCTGGCAGGGGCCCCACCATGGAGGACTTTGAAAGGCACAAAGAGTAGGGTCAAGGGGGAGCCATGGAGGATGCGGCCCAGGCATGGACATGATTTGATGGGCATTTTTATAGGAACTCTCTTTGGCTGGGCATCACTGCTTCCACCTTGGCACCTGGGATCTGGACGTGTAGGGTGACGTAGTATATGCTAGAGTCACAGCATGGCACCCACTAACGACCAGTACCTTGCTAGGCCAGATACCATTAAAGCTAAGTGGTTGTAACAAAAAGCCCGAAATACCACGAATTGAAGAGGTGAGCGGAGGTGAGCTGCCCAGGTGGGTGCGGCAGCTCCTGGGTACTGTCCGGGTTTCCATGGTTGAACTCAGGTTTGACGCTTCCATGTGCTAGCTCACGAGAAGGAGGGGAATGAAGTGTGCATCACGCTTCTGCTCCTGACATGACCACACCTAACCTCCAGGGAGAGTGCTCCTGGGGGTGCCAGGAAAATGTGGCTTCCAGCTGACCAGCCCACCGGCTGCCTGGACCACTGAACCTCCGTCGCTTCATCTTTAGAGATCATGACAGAGTGTACCTCACTGGAATGTCGTGAAGGCCAGTGAATGACTAAGTGGCCGTTTCGGAGGGATCATTTGATGGGGCCACTCATCTTAGAAAATCAGGACGCAGCCCGAGTTAACCCTGCCATAGACAAGAGGACTCCACTCTCCATGTCCCTGTGGGGTGAACGCCATGAACAGGACCCTCCTTTCAGAGCTGTGCAAATCAAGGCTCAGCAATGAGGACCCTGGGGTCCCCGGGGCCTACCTGACTCTCTCCTGCCGCCCCCAGAGCTGTCCTGGTTCCAGATGGTTGGGGAGTCGGCGCTGGGCGTGGAGTCCTTCTCCTACCAGGGGGAGCCCCACATCATCCTGGCCCAGCCCTTCGCTGGCCGCTGCCTGATCCTCTCCTGGGACTACGGCCTGCAGCGCTTCCGGACGGAGGATGAGCTGCCGGGTGAGTGCTCGCCCTGTCCCTGTCCCCTGTCTGCCCGGCCCTCTGCCCCTGGACCTGACAGCCTGCTTGCTCCCCCTCAGCACCCTCCGTGGTGTCCTGCAAGCCCCTGGTGCTGGGCCCGCGCCTCTTCGTGCTGGCTGCCCGACTGTGGGGAGGATCCCAGCTGTGGGCACGGCCGGGCCCCGACCTGCGCCTGGCCCCGATGCAGGCACTGGCCCCCCGACGGCTGCTGAGGCCCAACGACGCGGAGCTCCTCTGGCTGGACGGGCAGCCCTGCTTCGTGGTGGCCGATGCCTCCAAAGCTGGCAGCACCACACTGCTGTGTCGGGACGGGCCCGGCTTCTACCCACGCCAGAGCCTGCACGCCTGGCACCGGGACACGGACGCCGAGGCCCTGGAGCTGGACGGCCGGCCCCACCTGCTGCTGGCCTCGGCCTCACAGAGGCCCGTGCTCTTCCACTGGTTCGGTGGCCGCTTTGAGAGGCGCACGGACATCCCAGAGGCTGAGGATGTCTATGCCACACGTCACTTCCAGGCTGGGGGGGATGTGTTCCTATGCCTGACGCGGTACATCGGGGACTCTATGGTGAGGCTGGGCCCAGTGTGTGTGTGTGTGTATGGGGGGGCGCTATAAACTGATCTGGCCTCACATGCTGACCTTTGAATTCTGATCCCATCCCAACGATGACTGCAAGACTGTGGCCCCTCAAGGCTATCTTTGTCTAAATCACTCCCCAAGATTCTGATTCTACACCCTAAATTTGGCTCTGCATCTTGGACACCCTCCAGGACTGACTTTAGCCCCAGCCCCTGTCCCCCGCATCCTGACAAGGCTCCTCTGAGCCTGATGCAGATGTTGGGTCCTGCCCTTCCTCTCTAGCACTGTCTTTCCAGAGCAAGGTGGAGCCAGGGGAGGGGGCTCCCCTCTAACTAGGGTATTCACAGGGTCTCTGGTGGGGAACAGACTGGGACAAGGACAGGAACTAGGACCCAGGAAGGAGGCTGGAGAGGATGGAGGCTGGGCCAAGGTGCGTTAACAGGAGTGGACAGCATATACAGCTATTGTAGGTAAAACTCACAGGTAGCCTTTGCTGATCCGTGCAGTGTGGGGCCGAGGGAAAGCGCAGGGTCAGCTCACAGCTCACAACTCTGACTTAGCAGCCTGAGCAGCTGGGCGCACACTGATAGGATTAAGCAGCTGTGGGAATTTGAGGACGAATGGGCCCTGTTTCCAAGCGTTCCAAGTTCTCTAGACCCTCAGGATGACAGGAAGACCTGCCCCTCCCAAGGCCTCAGGCCCTAACTGGCCACCTTCTCCCCAGGTCATGCGCTGGGACGGCTCCATGTTTCGCCTGCTGCACCAGCTCCCTTCCCGGGGTGCCCACGTCTTCCAGCCTCTGCTCATCGCCAGGGACCAGCTGGCCATCCTAGGCAGCGACTTTGCCTTCAGCCAGGTGCTCCGCTTTGATCCCGACAAGGGGCTCCTGGAGCCACTGCAGGAGCTGGGGCCTCCTGCTTTGGTGGCCCCCCGCGCCTTTGCCCACGTCACCTTAGCGGGCAGACGCTTCCTATTCGCGGCTTGCTTCAAGGGCCCCACGCAGATCTACCAGCATCATGAGCTGGACCTGAGTGCCTGAGACTCGGCAGGACTCTAGACATGGCCGAGCGCTGGCGTGGGGAGCCTTGGGCATCTGGATGACCTGTTGGCTGGCCTTCTGGCCCCACTTGGGGTAATGACCAGACCTGTGAGATGCTGACCACAGGCCAAGTTCATCAGCTCCAGGTCCAAACCCTAGCCCACCTCTTGGAGGAACTGCCACTGGGAGACATGGAAGTCCCAGCCTGAACTGCCCTCCCAGTTGGAAGCAATATCTGGCGGGAGAGAGATGCCGGCTCTTGGTGACTTGGAAGCTCAGGCTGGGGCACTGCTTGGAGCCCAAACACCGCATCCCCCCTTGATGCGCAGAGTCCCGAGAGGTCTGGAAGTTCTCCCTCAACGACTCCCACCCAATCTGCTCCCTGCGAAAGCTCCAAAGACAGAATTCCTTTCCCTTCCAAATTCAATCCTGCCAATCGCTTTCATGGAGTCCTGCCCGGCCCCATGACGTCACAGTTGCTGGGCAGTTTTTCCTGCCAGACCTGTTCCTTCTCTCAGCTGCTTAGGCGCACGTCTGCTGCCAGAGGCGGTGACCTCGCGTTTCGTTCCTCTTGCGCGTGCGCGCGCAGGCGGTGGGGGGGCGGTGTGGGGAGGGGGAGAAGTTGGGATTGGAGAGGTGCAGGTGAAGCGCGGGTACCCCTCCCCGAAGGGCGACAGGGGAAAGGACAGAAGGTACGAGTTCAATAAATGCGCTGGGCACTAACTACCCTGCCCGTTGTTGTGGGGTCATTGGGAGAGGGGGTCTTGTGAATGGCATGGGGGCTGGGGGTGACCCTAGAGTCCTGTTATGGCCAGGGGGAAGGCATTTTGGCTCTTCACGGGGTCTCTAAGGAGAATGGGCTCATGGGATGTTCAAGAGATAGAAGGGTGTGATCAGAGGGCAGGGGTTTACTGGGGTCTGTATTTAGAGGTCATGTCCCAGGGCATTGTAGGAGATATTTTTGGATGTTTTGAAGGGTTTGGGGCATTTTGTGGGAACATTTAGGTTGGATACTGGGGAGACTCCTGGGAGTTTAAGGCTCAGAGAAGATTCTCACATCGTGTGGCCATTAGATACTATTAAGGGTGTTATAGGGAATCATTTAAAGGTCTCATTGGGACATTTGGAAAGTTCTCCAGTGAGGAGACCCTAGGGGTCTTACTGTTACAATCATAAAATTGAGCACTCCCTGGTGGTGGGATAATTCCTTATCCTTGTTTTCCTGGGATGGTCCCAGTGTTCACCTGAGCGCCCAGCATCCAGGGGTTAGGGCTCTCTTGCATCACAAAGTGTCCCCCATTAACACTGGAACATCTTAAAGTGCACACAAGCCTCCCACGGCCTGGAGGCAGAGAGCAGGCCCCGTGCCCTCTAGCAGGCTACGAGAAAGAGCAGAGGACAGGCTTTTCCCAGCTAAGATCCACCCGCTAGCTGCCTGCCAACCCGCAGCCACCTCCCCCAGGCCC
>NW_026000205.1:11723496-11729861 GCF_001458135.2 Marmota marmota marmota
GCCCAGTCCAGGCCCCGCCCTCGCCCAGGCACACTCGGTGAGTCTGCAGGCTGCCCGGGCTGCAGGCCGGATGGTTTTGTATTAAAACATTGAACAAAGAGCTCCCTCCCGTGAGCCGTGAGGCGAGGCCCCAGCAAGGCAGCCTGGGGAGGGGCGGGAGGATGTTACCCTGGAGTTCAGGCTCCTGTGGACAGCCAGGACTTGGGGACAAAGACAGGCCCTTCCTTCAGCTGGTCCAACCTCAGCAGTTGTGGGCAGAGCCTAGGAGAGGGGATGGGATTAGCTTGGAGGGGTGGATGGAGTTCTTTGTCCCCAGGGTACGTGTATGTGCACAGCCCCTCCTTGACCCCTGTCCCCCTCAGTCCACGCTGATCCTGTCTTACCTGGAGTGATGAGAGGTGGGGCATCCCCTGGCCGGTGACTAGGGGAGAAAAAAGGTGGTGAGATTCACCTCCACCCGTTTGTCCTCTCCCTCAGGTGAGAGGGGTCTCTGCTCACCCAGACCTGGCTTCCTGGCTATTTTCCAGGAACTAAAGCATTTCAGAATTTGGGGCCTTTGGGGAATTATTAGCTATGAACCATAAACCTTAGAAATAGGCGTGGCAGAACCCTGAGTCTTATCCCCTTGGGGGAGACTTGAAAGGCTCTTTCCCCCTGAAGAGTGTTCATTCTGCAAGAGGAGAGCAGGCAGGAACCGCCTTACCTGGGCTTTGGGCCGAATCTGCATTTGCATTTTCCACCTGTTGGGAGAGTGAGCAGTCAAGGGAGGGGACTCCAGGCTTCGCCCCGCCCACTGCCCCATCAGCCCCTGCGCTCACTCATGAGGACAATGATGCCGATGGCGCACAGGACCCCTGCACAGATGAGTCCTCCGACCCGAAGGCTGTACCAATCTGGGAGAAAATCAGAGGGGACCTCAAGGCCAACCCGGGTCCTTTCTATCCATCGCCCCATCCACTTGACAAATAGGTACTGATCACCCACCATGTGCAGGGCACTGGGGATAGAGAACAGGACAGAACCCAAGCCTGACGGTGCACACCTTCTAGTTTACACCCAGGCAAACAAGATATTTCTTGTCAGGTCAGGTGGAGATAAAGCGATCTGAAGGAAAATAGCCAGAGCTGGGAACTGTGAGTCAGAGGGCAGCTGTTTTAGAGAGAGTGGTTAGGGAAGGGCTCTCTGAGGAGGCCACAACTGAGCAGCCATGTGCAGGAGGTGAGGAAAAGAGCGTGTGGACATATGATAGGAAGTCTCCAGGCAGGGGGATCCACAGGTGCAAAGGTCCTGTGGCTGGCAGTTCTGTGTCTGAGGACCAGCAGAAGGCCAGTGTGGCTGAAGCAGAAATGAGGGACAGTGGAGGAAGTGAGGGCAGAAGGACAAGGGGGAGCAGAACAGTGGAACGTGGTGGGAGAATGCTGATGTAGGTAGAGTCCCTCACCTCTTCCAGGAAGTCTTTCATATAAGCCCTTCTTCTAACAGTTGGTTTGAACCTAATGGCTTCTTGTGGTCTGCCCTCGATTTCTGAGTGTATCTAACTATCTTGCTAGATGAGAATCTTCCCCCAGGCCATGCTGCCGCCTCTTGTTCCTGTGACCCACATCTGACCCTCCACCCATCCTGTGTGGGGACTTGGACACAAGATGGCATGGGGGGTTGGGAGGAGACCAAGAAGCCGGGCACCAGCTCTCACCGTAGAAGAAAGGACTGTTTTCATCTGCAAGGAAAGAAAAAAAAGAACATGAATCAAGGACAGCAGCAGTTCGCAGGGGTCCCAGGGGTGGGTGGGGGACCTCTGACTCACCTTCTGGGTCGTTGGCGTCCAGTGCAGGCAGACCTGGTGGGGACCAGAGGGAAGGAGGGAGATGGTGATGTGTGGAAGGTCCAGGGGGCCTTGGGAGAGGGTCCCTGGGGCACAGGGAGTCCCAACCCAGTCTCGCTGCCTTGGCGTCCCATCATGGAGACATGGACTTGCCCACTCACCCCCACACCTTTGAGTCACACCAGCCACTTGTCACCTGAAATAGGTTCTACTCTGGGTGGCTTTGGGCCACCGTTCAGTTGCCTGTTTCCAGACACATGGCTAATCCACACCTCCTGCAGAGGTGGGGGGACTTTTCTTATCAAGACGACGTGTGGATTTGGCTCCCAAGGCTCGGTTTCCCCCAAGCCAGCCAGATCCATCACCTCCCTTCCTGATTCTGCCACATCCCCCCCACACCTGGGCTGGCATCTGCTCACCATCCCCTGCAAAGTGACTCCCTATTACCGACTTAAATACACTCGAATGTGACTTTCCATGCCTACCCTGAACGGAATGCCAGCCCTGCCCAAAGCAACAGAGAAAGTAAAATGCAGAAGAAAGAAAAAGGCTAGGATTAAATTCTGGTTCCAAGCAGCCGACTGCCCCAGCTCTGGGCCTCAAACTCGCTGCTGAAGGGAGATGAATTATTTTTAATCATATTTGAAGCCCACGCCCCGTGCGGGCTGTACCGAGCATGGTTCTAAGTGCTTTTCAAATATTAACTCGCTTAATCCTTGAAATGACTCCGCCAACGGGTGCTCTTACTCTCCTCACTTTGACAGATGGGGAGACTGAGGCGCGGAGTGTTCTGGTCATTTCTCCTGCTCGGCTCGGCTCCCAGCAGCCTCTTGGAATAGTTTAGGGGTGCCTTAGCGACACAGCCCTAGGCCCTGTCTCCTCAGAAGGTTGACAGTTGACAGGGGAATGGGGAAGACGGTGGCTTTCTAGCTGTGTGGGCTGCTGCTACGAGAGGCCTTGACTTTCCTTGTGTGTCCCTTGAAATCATGAATATGACCCTACGCCCCTAACAGTGACCAGCTTCCCGGGGCAGATAGAAAAGTGCAGACCCACGCATACCCACAGGCTGGGCACCACCTGGCTGGGGTCCCGGGGAAAAGACAACTCAGGGCCTGGGGCTCACCTGACAGGAGGACGAGCAGCCTGAGAGCCACCTCTCGCATGTCAAGGACGGACCTACAGGAGGCCAGGAAGCAGGCGCAGCATTAGCAGGGCCACGGGGGGGTGCCCGTCCAGTGCCTCTGGCTCCTAGTGCCCTCCTCCCAGCCTTCTGCCCAGAGAAGCCTGGCCCTGAGACTGGCCGGGCTGAGACAGGAAGGAGGCCCAAAGTCAAGTGGGGGTGGGGAAGGTCTCAGGCCCGATGAGGAAACAGCTTCCTCAACCCACCGGGGAAGGGACTGTAGGCCCTCAGTGAGTCACTCTGGCAACCGAGCAAGGGAGCCCGGCCTGCTGCTCTCTCCGCCTTCCAGGTGGGGAAACTGAGGCTCTGAGAGGTGACTGCTGGTGCCCCAGGTCACTTGGCCAGGAAGCAGGATTGCAACCAGGCCTGGCTCCCTGGTGGCTGTTCCTAACTCCGGGCTGTCAGGGCCTCGGGGTGTTTGGGAAAGCGGGTGTCAGGAGCCAGGTGGCAGCAGGCCCGGGTGCTGGGGAGTGTCTCCCATAGACAGCGCAGAGCCTGCCCAGCTCTGCCCAGACTTTGCAGGCCTCAGACAGGGGCTGAGCTTCCCCTCGGCTGCAGGGCAGGGTGGAGGGAGGAGAGAAGCCAGGCTGGGGCAGGGGGCTGGGGAGGACAGACTGGGCTGGTACTGGGGGCAGCCCAGCTCCACCTTTTGTCCCACGGTACCCTGCCCGCCTCGGCCCCCACTTAGTCCTGTCCTTGACTCCCGTCCTCCCCAGCCTTGGCCTCCTGGCCCTTCCCAGCCCTGCTCCCTGGCCCATACCTTCCTCCCCGTCCCTGGCAACAGGCCCCTCTTCCCCAGGTAGGCCTGCCCAGCACCTAGGACACTTTCCCCTCCCTCCCTGGCCCAGTGTCAATCTTGTGCCCACCATGCGTACCTGCAGTAAGCCCTGCCCGCTCTACCACCCCCGCACGTGTCATGGGAATCCTGACGGCAGGAGCAGAACCCTCGACCACCTGCGCTGGACACTGCCCAGAGACCTCGCTGTGCTCTCAACCCCCAGCAACCCCTGAGGCCAACCGTCATCTCACTGATGACAGCATACATGCTCGGCGGCTGGGGGTGCATGTCTGTCCTGCATGTTCACAGACTCTTCCATCTCCCTCTCCACCTCCCTGGCCTGGGAATGTCACAGCTCCCCTGTGACACCGGCTCACAGTCATTTTAGCAGGAGCATTCATTGCCAGCCATCTGAAGTGGCCTGTGTGTTGTCTAACGCTACCTCATAAGGTTCTTGATGACACAAACACTGGCAATAATAGCTGGTGCTTGCTGAGCGCCCGCCCCACGTGGCGCTGTCCTCAGCTCTTGATATTGTTCATTTAGATCACCTTCACAGCTTGATGGAGCTGGCACTATCATGATCCCACGCTGCTGTCACAAACCCTGTCACCCCTGAGAATTCCACTTGATACCATATGCTTCGCATCCTGGGACTGCTGGGTCTCTCCTCTTCCTCTCACCACGGACCTCTCTCCAAGCACCCCCTGGCCTGCCAGGCTCCATGGTCCCCCAAAACCAAGAAATCACCCTGCACCCAAGACTGGGGAGGGGGGAGCTGACGGATCCCTCAGCTGTACCCTCCCGGCCAAGGGGGTCCCACACCAGCCGGAGGGCTGCATTTGCCACCTGCCCGCTGCTGTCCCCTCTGTTCTTTGGAGCTGGTGGCCAATGACCATGACTTCACGGGTGTGCAGAAAGACCCCTCCTCTCCGTGTCCCTGAAGTCTAACTCACTCCCTGTTTTCTGGCTTCCCCGGTGGCATCCTCTCCTTTTCCTGGAGGTCTGTAGATCCACACGCCTCCCGCCACGCCCTGAAATACCCTCGATCTACTTAAATACCCCGGCCACCCTGACACCCCAATCCTGACACTTCTGTTCCGCTCAGACGTCCCCAGGTCCCACAGACCCCGCCAGTCTTTCCAGACCCCACCTACAGGTCTCATCCTGCCCTAGCTGCCTGGCTCAGTCCCTGCGAGGAGAATGAAGGGGGGCGGTCACAGGAAGGGAGGGGGCTTCCTCCAATCTCTGGCCATCAGAAAAGGACCTTGGAGGGGGATGGTTCTCAGGGGTCTTGCGGGAGAGGGCCCTGGTGCTCACCTGGTGCTGGCTCCTCTGGTAGAGCTGAGGTTCTGGGAGAAAGCCAGTTGCCAGTGGAGTCCTAGTTCTGACTCTATCTGCAGCTGCCACGCCCTGAGCAAACCTGGGCAGGTAGAGAACCAGCCGGTCTCCCTAAGGCTGGGGGCTCCCCCACCCCATTCCTGCTCTTAAAGAGACAGCTCCACCCCCTCCCCAGTCACGGCCACAGGTCACCAAGGGTTCAGCAGCCTCAGGTGAGGTGCAGGAAGAGCAGGATGGGCTGGGACTTGGTCCCTTGAATTAGGGGTGGGACTTTCTCTAATCTCCTGAAACCAGGAAGAGATCTCGGAGGGGGAAGGTTCTGGGGTCTCTGATGGCAGAGCCTCTGTCTGGCAAGATTGGGGAGAGAGGTGACCCATCCACCTAGCAACCGTCCTTCTTTGGCTTGGGTGGTGTGTTTTGCTTGGGGGAGGGATTACTGGCCACTCTGGGGGTTTAAAGTCCCTTTCAGGCCACATGTCTTTGTTGACACCATTTGAGGGTCAGTAGAAGATGCTGATATGATCAAGGTCCTGATGTGAAGGAGACATGGGAACACCAAATAAGGGTGCCCGGACCAGGCCACCACCCCCAGCCTGCCCTGGGAGACTAGGCTCCCTGGCCCTTGCTCCTCCCAAGGTACTGGGAGCAAGGTTCCTGGGTCCACAGCGCGGTGCTAGGTGGGGGGCTGCCTCCCACTCCAGAAGGTCGCCTGTCCTGTGCAAGGCCCTGTCCTTCTCTCTCCGGTCACCCCCGCCTCACAGCATTCCTTCCGGCTGGGGTCTGTAGAGGCCCCCACATGGTCCCTGTTGGGGGTGCCCCCTCCCCCTAATTCCGCCTTCTTAGACAGAGGGACTTTTGTCTGGGGGCTGGAGAGAGAACAAGGCACCATTGAGCGGCTGGCAGAGGATTGGGGTCACGGGGAGGGGCAGGGCCAGGAAAGGGTGGCTCTGCACTGGCCACCAGCTGGACTCCAGGCGACCCCTAACACCCCCGTGGGGGAGGGGAGGAGGCGGCAGGCCCCAGGCCAGGGAGCGGGTGTTCTTGGGAGTGTGCAAAGCAGGGCAGGAAAAGGGTATTTGGGGTCGACTCAGGGAAGTGGGGGCAGGGAGAGGAACCCCGCTTCTCATCAGGGAGGGGCAAGCCTTGCTGTTCCAGATACAAGCCTTCTGTTAGGATTTTCCCTCCAGCAGTTTCTCAATTCCGGGCCCCAGACTAAACCAAGCTCCTGTCTATTATACACATAT
>NW_026000205.1:11730247-11763698 GCF_001458135.2 Marmota marmota marmota
TGAGTTGCGCCCTGACTGTCCCTCCCCCCGTGAAGGAGGGGCCCCTCCGCACAGGAGGGAGGGACAGTCAGGGCGCAACTCAAAACAGAGGAGTGCGGGGAGATAGAAGCAGAGGAACAACGACAGGGGTGGTGGCGGGAGGATCTGAGTCCAGCTAAGGGAGGCTTTGTGTCCAGTGAGAGAGCATCTCTTCCCTGGCCGTCGAGTCTGGACCTCCTGGAGTCTGGACCTCCCTGAAAAAACCCCTTGGTGGGCTTGGGAGCAAGGTGGTGACGCCCTCTGCTGGAAAGTGTAGGAACTGCAGGCATCAGAGAGTGGCGGCAAGTGGGTGGGGACAGGAAGGGCGCTCTGCTTCGTCCGTCCTTCATCTCTACCCGTCTCTGGGCTCAGATGCCAGAGACCAGGCAAGAATCCCGAAGGAGTGAAGCCGAACAGGTGTGAAACCGTAAAGCACCACGGCCACTGGGCAAACTGGAGACCACTGTCATATCCAAAAAGGTCAGAGCAAGTCCCAGTGGATGGAGGAATATCTCTCAGGGACCTTGCTAAGGGAACAAAGCTAGTACAGGGAAACTGCAGAGTGTGCCATCACTGTAAGGAGAAAACCGTTTTCATGCATACACTTGTAAGGCATCTTTGGAAATCTGACCCCTTGGCTATTTCGGGAGAGGGGACATGGGAGGCAGGAGGACATTGTGGAAGAGACTCCTCATCATATGCTCCTTTTACCTTTAGAATTTTATGTTTGGAAATGTGCATCTCAAAAAAAAAAAAAGGTTAATTAAAACCATTAGAAGATTGCATCTACAGTTCCAGCCAACGACCCAATGACCACCGTATTTTCCATAGATGTCAGAAATTTGGCCAGGCTCCGGGTTGTGCATCTGTAATCCCAGTGACTCAGGAAGCTGAGGCAGAAGGATCACAAGTTGGAGACCAGTCTCAGCAACTTAGCAAGGCCCTAAGCAACTGGGTCTCTAAATAAGATAAAATTTTTAAAAAAGAAGGGCTGAGGATATGGTTTGGTGGTTAAGCTCCCCCTGGTTCAATCCCTGGTACAAAAGAGGGAGGGAGGGAGGGAGGGAGGGAAGGAGGAGGGAATCAATTTGAATCTTGTGGGTGAATACTCAATATTAAAAGCGAGCTAAGATTTATGTTAAATTATGAAGGTCAAACAAGACACCGTTAAGAGCAGGTTTCAGTCTGGGGGATCCTACCCACCAGCGACTTCTGTCAAGCTCATATTCTGAATCTTTCGTTGCCGTGGTCTTAGGTTCTGTTGTGCCTGTGTTTATAGGGCTTTTTGCTCAACTTAGGCCAATCATAAAACTCTTCCCAGGCTGGGCCTGAACATGCCACAGCCACGTGGGCATTGGGCCAGAGCTGGGATTGTGGCCAGGAGGATGCTGAGACCCTGTGTATACAGACATCCGGGTCCCTGGCAAAGCCCATGGGGAGTGGAGTTAGGTGTGGTCATTTCCCTCCTGTGGGGGTTGGGTCTCTTTGGGAGAGGGTCTTCCTGGCTGATTTGACTTCAGACATATTTAATGAGCACACAGGCATCCCTGAGCATCTGTGCCTAACAAGCCAGAAGCCCCTTGGGTACCAGAATGCACAGATGCTCAAGTTCCTAAATACAAAATCCAGTAGTATTTGCATAGAACCCATGAGATTCTTCCCACATGCTTTAAATCATCTCTAGATTCCTTACAATATCTAATACAATGTAAATGCTATGTAAATGGTTGTTGTACTGTTTTGTTTAGGGAATAAATGACCAGAAAAAAGTCTGTACCTGTTCAATACAAATGCAATTTTTTTCCTGAACACTTTCACTCTGTGGATGGTTGAATCAGTGGATGTAGCATGGCAGACACGAAGGGCTGACTGTACATATAACATATTTTATATATGGATATATATTATGTAGATGATAAAATGACTTCAAGTGTTTCCCTCCATTTTGCTTTTGAAATCATTTGGTTCCGGAAGGACCTATGGAGACTCTGCTAGCTTATAATTACTCAGAATCCTGGAAATTCAATAATTTGGTGGGTACTTGTTTAAG
This sequence comes from Marmota marmota marmota, assembly GCF_001458135.2. Lineage (NCBI taxonomy): Eukaryota > Metazoa > Chordata > Mammalia > Rodentia > Sciuridae > Marmota > Marmota marmota. Next base: position 11,732,316 of record NW_026000205.1, read on the forward strand.
GCCGATTGCTTATGTGGGCTCTTGGTCCTGGACGGGCCAGCCTCAGGTGTGGAGCCAGAGATGCCCCCACTCAGGACAGGCAGAGGCTGAGAGGCCCAGTCCCACTTCCTGGGCCGGAAGGGGACACAGAGACGTCTGGACAGGTGAATGTGGCTAGTCAGGCTCTACGCAGCTGTCCCCTGTGGTCTCAGGCATCAGCACCTCTGGGAGAAGCACCTAAGGAGCCGCAGGTGGCCCTGTCCTGCTACCTGGGGCTGGCGTGGTGATGGCTACTCTAGCCTGGCTTCCGGAGCCATGCATGAGGTGCCCCATGGGGTGACCCAGCATCTATGGACCTCTTTGAGACCCCTCCCCATGTTGCACGGAGATCAGAACCTGACAAAACAAGCTAGAAATGTAGATTTTTATGATGAAAATCTCTGGATTTTTAAATATTGGTAGCTGACTTTGAATTTTCTTGACACTTTGTAGGACAAATGAAATGTGTCCTCTGGTCGGAAAAGGCCCTGGGGCCACTGCTTTGAGCTCCCCAGCTGAAGGGGTAGGCCAACTGGGGAGAGGCTCAGCGTCCCCCACCCCCATTGTCATTAATCCTGCTCCAGACACCTCGGCCTCCCTGCGAGTTCTAGAACATTCCACAGAATGTCTGTGGTGTTTCCGCCCCAGAGATTGGCAGCTTTAGCTCCCTCTGCCTGGGATTCCCCCTGGGGTCTGCTTGGTTCATTGCTTCACTTCTTCAATTCCAGGCACGATGCCACCTTCTCAAGCGGCCTGCTCTGACCACTCTACGTACAGCCCCCACCTCCACCGGGCCCCTTAACTGAATCCAATTATTAAGCTTCTTTTAATTCACAAGTTGGTTCTGTGTACCCCGAAGTTCATAGAGGTGGGATTTATTCCCAAAGGCAGCCGTGCTGAGGGACAGCTTAAGAGCTGATGAGGTCATGAGAGACAGATGCATTTCGCCATTATGGGAGTGGGTTAGTTATTGTGAGAACGGGTTATTCTAGAAGCAAGGTTGTACCCCTGTTCACTTTTTCTCACCCTCTCCTGCCCTTCCACCTTCTGCCATGGGATGATGCAACAAGAAGCCCTCACCAGATGCCGGTACCATGCTCTTGGACTTCCCAGCCTCCAGAACTGTAGGCTGAATCCATTTCTGTTCATTATAAATTATAAACATTCCCACTTGGCAGCAGTAGTTGAAGGGTCAGGTCTCTCTCCCTGAGGTGACCCTGGCCCCATCTTTCCTTGGTTTGAGGCTTCACAAGAAAGAGTAAGGAAGACGGAGACTCAAGGGTTGTTCTGGCCCCAGGACTGCGCCTGTCGTCTCCAATCTTAATCCCATCTGCACCTGGATGGCCGCCATGACAGATCCAGCCTCGGGGAGGCATCTGGGGGTGGTTTGCACAGCAAAGACCCCAGGGCTGGCATCCTGTGTCCAGGAAGAGAGGATCTATCTGCCCACTTGAGGTGAGATGGTACCACTGAGGACATGCCTGCTCATGTTTTATGATTCCCTTCTGAAAAAAGCTCTGTTTGTCAACTGACTATAAGAAAAAACTGAATCTTTTTTTTTTTTTTTGTACCAGGGATTGAACTCGTGTACTCGACCACTGAGCCACATCCCCAGCCCTATTTTGTATTTTGTTTAGAGACTCAAGGTCTCACTGAGTGGCTTAGCACCTTGCCATTGCTGAGGCTGGCTTTGAACACTTGATCCTCCTGTCTCAGCCTCTCAAGCTGCCTGGATTACAGGCATGCACCCCAGAATTGTGCCTGGCTGAATCTCTTGTAAATGGCCAGGTAAGTGGGCAGGAAAAGATTTCTGAGATAGAAGAATTTAGAAACAAACAAGCAAACAAAACAAAACACCTTATATATAAATAGAAATAAAGCCAAGGAGGCAAGATATTAAGAATTGGTGAATCTATGAAGGCTCGTTATATGGCTTATGTAACTTTTCTGTAGTCAAAAATATTCAAACTCAGCGTTGAGAAAAAAAATCAATAAAAATGTAAAGTAATAAAACCACAAGATAAAAATAATTTCGAGAGGATGGAGGGAAAAGTAAATTTAGTTAGAATCTGGTAACCTAAAAGTTAAACAGAATTTAATTGAATGTAAGAAATTACGCATTTATGCATGTTATACACCTACCAAATATTACTCAGGGGTTGTTTTCCTTGTGGATAAAAGTCTGTTCTGTTGGGTCCCCGCCTCCCCAACATAATGTCTTATTTCCTCCTGGATCAATTCACAGGCCGTGACCCCTCAGTGCCCGGGTCCACCCCTTCCTCGCTGGGGGTGACAACCCCGCTCTGGGCTGCCCAGCATTGTTCTCCCAGGGTCCCTGAGGCTCTGAGGCCTGAGCAAATCAGAAGGGCAGGAAAAGGTTTCTGCGCGCTCAGGCTGAGGCTGGCAGGCTCCGCTGGCTGCAGAGGCAGGGCCGTGAGTCTGCAGTTCCGGAAGCTGCCTGGCACCCCCTGCCAGGGGAGGCGCTGGCTCCTCGGCCGCTGGCATCCTGGGAGCATCCAGCTCAGCGCCCCCTGTCCCCTGGTGCTGCCTTGGCATGCAGGTGCTGCACCCAGAGAGCCAGGAGCCCTACAGCGCACTTAGAGACCCTTCCTAGATTCGCCCACTCTTAACATTTTGGGGGTGCCAACTGGGACACCAGATCCTGGCACATGCGCTATTCTCCCTGCAGAGGAGACTGTGACCCTTAAGGCTCTGTCACTTAGGGACAAATCACACCCTTCAGGAAAGGTCAGAGTGAGGATTCCCACCCAGGATCCCTGTGCGGTGGGGGAGGGTGATAAAGGGACAACGAGGGTCCCTGGAACTGTCAGGGTCCCCAGAACAGACAGCAGGGTTCAAAGAGCAGATAAGACCTCCGAGAGGATTTCCAGAACAGCCACTGCCTCCACCCCGACCAGCCGCCATCCCCTCCTCCCTGCCCCCTGCTCCTGTCCCTGCCCCCAGCCTGTTCCCAGGGAGCCTGCGACCTCCCGAGTTGGATCAGGGCCCTCCCAGGTCAGAGCCCGGCCCTGGCTGCACCTCACTCCCAGTGAAGGCAAAAGCCCTGGGCACAGCAGTGACTTCCCAGCCGCTCTCCGACCTGGTCACCTGCTGCCCTCCTCCCCTCACTCACCGGCTCGCTGGCGGGCGGGGGGAGGCGCTGCACGGCCGCCCTTCACGCCGCCCACCCAGCCTCCTGGCCCTCGTGGTCCACACCACGGGGTTCACGGCTCCCGGATGTGCACGGGGGTCCCTCATCTCTTCCTGGTTTTGCTCAATCGTCCCCTTCTCAGTGAGGCACCCCTCGGCCACGAAACTTAGGACCATTTTTCTCTCTGGAACCCCAGCACCTGCTCTCATTCTTGCCTTTTTAAATTTATTTTTTAAATAAAATTTTAAATTTATTTTTAAAATTATACATGGGTTTTCAATTTATTTTTTTCTGTAGCACTAATAAACTGACTAATATGTTTTTGTCTCTCCCTCCTCTAGAGTGTAGCTCCTTGCAGAAGGGACCTGGGCCATCCCACTCCCTGCTGTTTCCCCAGCACCAGAGCATAGGGCTTGGCGCATAGTAGGTGCTCAGAAAATGTCTACTGAGCATCAGTGAAAACCATACTTGAAAGTTACTGTATCCCAGGTCCCATAATACACGACTCAGACTCCCCATCCTCCTTAAGTCTAGCACAGGTTTAGGAGCACACAGTAGGCCCACAGGTGGAGAGGAAAGGAACTCAGAGCCAGACAACCTGAGTACACATGCTCGCTTTGGTATTTTCTCACTGTGTGATCTCAAAAAGAAAAAAAAAAAATGCCGGGCTCCCTTCCTGGGCCTCGGTTTCCCCGTCTGCACAATTGAGATAATAATAGCAGTCCCCCTGCAGAGCTGCCCTTTGGATTCAATGGGATTGTTGTGTGGGAGGCTGACAGCGTGACTAATTCCGAAAGCTGGTGCCCTTCCTGGAAGCGGGTGGAGTGGGAGGGGTGCGGCTGTGTGTTTTCCAACAGCCAACAAAGGGACGCTTGTAGGCAGGGGCCCTCGGGCGTGGAAAACACAGCCACCCCGTGGGTCCAGACAAAAGTGTCAGGTCTCAGAGGGAAGGTTTACCAGGGCCTTTATGTTCTGTGACGATTGTTACAACAAGCAGGACTGGTTTGGGGACAGAGGACACCATAGAGGGCCCCATTTTGCCCACTGGCACGGGGCATCTGAGTGTTGGTGGGGGATCTCTACCACCTGCAGCTCCTGAGAATACACTGGGACAGGCTTAAGGTGACCTCTGAGCCACAGAGGTTGGTTCAGGGGAGTCCCATGAAAGTGAAATATAAGAATCTTGTTCAACACTTGGTTTCAGAAAAGATTTGGATTTTGGACAGTGAAGATTGTACCTTTGAGGCCTGGTAATTCTACAGTTGTTTTTCCACCATATGAAAAGCCATCCTACAGCCAAAGCTACTACTATAAAAGACCACCAACCAGTAAAAAAGAGTCTGAGAAATCAAATTTATACCTTGGTCAAACCATACCTGATCTCATAATCCTTCTGGAATTTTTAGTTATGTAATCTAAAAGTTTAACTTAGTTTAAATGAGATTTTCTGTTACTTGCAACCCAAACAATTAAGATTATATTTAGAGGAAGTTTGTGAACACAGAATCACTGCGTTTTCACTAGGATAGGTCATGATTTTTACTTAGTTTGAGCAGATGCTTTGTTGTTGTTGTTGTTGTTGGTACCAGGGATTGAACTCAGGGGCCCTCAACCACTGAGCCCCATCCCCAGCCTATTCTGTATTTTATTTAGACACAGGGTCTCACTGAGTTGCTTAGGGCCTCACTTTTGCTGAGGCTGGCTTTGAATTTATGATCCTCCTGCCTCAGCTTCCCAAGCAGCTGGGATTGCAGGTGTGTGCCACCAGACCAGGCCAGATGCTTTTTCTTTCTTTCTTTTTTTTTTTTTTTTTAAGCTTGATGATGTTGGTGGGTGCTCAGCTCAGCCAGGCCAGGCTCTCTCGGCACCGACAACCTGGGTCCTGTGGACGTGGATAGATGTCCTTGAGATGGGTGCAGTGGGGCTGCTGGACCTGTTCCCCTTCCCAAGTTCCAGCCTGGGGAAGGGCAGTGAGCTGGGGAGCCCAGGGCTTGGCCCAAACAGGGGAGAGGTGCCTGGGAACTTAACTGTCCTCTTGTTGAATGTGGCAATAAGCAAGTGCTCCTTTGTCTGGCAGGTGCCAGGGGAGAGCAGTGGCCCTGAGCATGCCCTGGGGGTCCCGCAGCTCTGCCCAGGGCTCAGGGAGAAGGGCAGCGTGCGCAGCGTGGTGGAGCCTGCCCAGCAGACTTTCTCACTGCGCCCCCCTCCGACCCAGGCCTCCCCAGCCGGGGGCACCTGCTGCCCATGGAGCAGCCACACGGGACGAGAGGACAGGCAGCCGGTCCCGCCAGGTACCAAGCCCTCCCATGGGCAGCCCTGTAGGCACAGTGTCGGGCAGCAGGCTGGGCGCAGGAGCTGGGGCAGGAGGAGCCGCCAAGCCCAGGTGACTGTGGGGAATGCGGGCAGCTCTGGAGGGAGGAGGATGGGGCACGTAAGTGGGCAGCGCTACTATTCCAGGACGTTTCCCCCCAGAGGGAGGACGAGGAAGGGGGGGGGGTTGAGAGGGCCAGGGCAGGCCTTGGGGCCAGGGGAAGGGCCATCAGGGAGGTAGCGTGGTGATGTGGCGGTGGCAGCCGTGGTGCTGGTGATGATATTGGTGATGATGGTAACGGTGGTGTGGTGGTGATGTTCATGGGGGTGGTGGTGGTGACATTGGTGGTGGTGATGGTGATGGTAGAGATGATGCTATTGATGGAGGTGGTGATGGTGATGGTGGTGATGACATTGGCAGTAGTGTTGATAGTGGTGACGATGTTGATGGTGTTGGTGGTGATGATGTTGATGACATTGTTGGTGGTAGTGATGACATTGGTGGTGTTGTGATGATGTTGGTAGCAATGGTGATGATGTTGGTGGTGGTGATGTTGGTGGTGGTGATGGTGGTGATGGTGATGGTAGTGGTGACGATGTTTATGGTGATGATGTTGGTGGTGGTGATGGTGATCATGATATTTGTTGGTGGTGGTCGTTATACTAGTGGTGGTGGTGGTGATGGTGGTGGTGATGGTGGTGACGATGTTGATGGTGTTGGTGGTGATGATGGTGATGACATTGGTGGTGTTGTGATGATGTTGGTGGCAATGGTGATGTTGGTGGTGCTGATGTTGGTGGTGGTGGTGATGGTGGTGGGGATAGAGATGGTGAGGTGGTGACAGTAATGACAGTGGCAGTGTGGTGATGCTGCTGCTGCTGGTGGCAATGGAGTTAATAATGGGTGTGAGATAACACTGCTTGAGCACCACCTGCATGCCAGGCCCTGCTCCGTACCCTGCTAGGTATTCTCTCTTTAATTCTCAGTACTTTCTTCCTGGATTCCCTGAGTCAGCTAGAAACCGCAAACGATCGTTATCATCTCATCCATGGAAAGAACTACCTGCACCTGAGCAGTCACCGGGCGCCTGCTCTTCACACGCCACTTTAACAAGCCTTTCGCTCCCTTTCCTTTACAGATGAGGAAACGAAGACCCAGAGAGGTCAAGTGACTTGCCCAAGGTCACAGAGCCAAGAAGTGATGGGCTGGGCTTAAGAACAAGCCTGTGGGCTCCCTGAGGCTGCATTCCCCCTGGCACAGTGCCAACCCCATGAGCAGGACACAGTCCCACGTTGCTGCCCACCCCCAGCCCACTCTACCCCTCTGCCTACCTGGTCCCCCTGCCATGTGGGCTCCTGAGCCCTTACAGAGCAGTGAGAAAGTGCCCGGCGGGTGTGGGACTTGCACCCCTCGAGCTCCTGAAGTATAAGAAGGCATCGGTGGGAAGCGTGACTCTGCTGCTCAGCTAGAAAACTCAGGTGCATCCCAAAGACAGCGGGAGGCACAGCGGCGTGTTTTCCACTGACCCTGGGCGGCCTTGCACAAGCTACTGAGCCTGCCTGTGCCTCAGTTTCCTCATCTGTGAAACAAGAATACTATGGGCAGGAGGATATGGGGACTGAATGACGCCCCTGGCATGGTCACTTAGCACCCACACAGTGCCCGTGAGCCTCCTCACTTCCCGATCCCTAACCCACCCTGGCTGGGATGATGGCTATGAGCAGAAGTGACATGGGGGACTTTGAAGGTGAGGAATTGGAGAGCTGAGGCGCCCATGTTCCTAGGGTGGCATCACAGGGTGGAAGTGAACTTGACGGGTGCCCAGGAGAATACTGTGAGATCTGCGGATGAGAAAAACACCCCTGGTCACGCACAGCCGAGTTGTTACTGCAGCACAACCCAGCCTATCCTGACTGCTTCAACAGTGCTCAGTCGTTATTATCGAAAGGTCTGAAGCAGGTGGGATTTTCTGAGAGACAGTTAGCCAGACAGTTAGTGAAGTGTACAGTGACTTCACTTGGGTGTCTTTGACCTAGGAGGAGGTGGCTTTGGGCCAGTTGGTGAGATCATTCTAGGAAAGATCCTCCCGTGGGGACACCCGCTCACCACAGGCCACAAGATGTTGCCAGGGCTATACGGGGAGGCCACAGGGTGCACAAAGTGTTCCTCTGTCCCCTGGTGGCACAGAGGTAGTGGATGCAGTTCTCCATGGGCACCGAGGCTCCAGATCTCTACTGCAGGCCCTGTGGGGCCCTTCATGGGCACCCAGCCATGCACAGAAGGCTGGTACAGGGCTGCCTTGTCCAGTGGGCACAGAGGGGCTAGGCCATGGGCATCAGAGCACCACGTGCGTCAGAGACACCCAAGTCATCCTGAGGATCCATGCTAAAGTCCCCACCCAGGCCACAGAGGGCGTTCATGTAGCTGTCAGGCACAGTCACCCTAGGGCCTGGGGTTCGTGGACAGCCAGCGAGAGGCCAGAGGCAGCTGGGACCACCCAGACGTGGAGAAGGCCCTGAGTGTTCCTCCAGCCAGGGGCAGGGGCAGGGGCAGCTGACCTGGGACCTGTTCACCTGGAACACAGACACCCAGGCAGTGTCAGGGGCCCCGCCCAGTCACCAGCTCCCCCTGGACCCTGTCCTCCACTCTCCACGGAGCACCCAGTGGGTCTTTCTTTCTTTCTTTCTTTCTTTTCCTGGTACAGAGGAATGAACCCAGGGGCACTTGAGCACTAAGCCCCATCCCCAGCCCTTTTTGAATATTTTGAGCCAGGGTCTCACTAAGTTGCTGAGGCTGGCTTTGAACTTGCGATCCTGCTGCCTCAGCCTCCGGAGTCACTGGGATTAGGCCTGCGTCACAGCACCCGTCTCCAGTGGGTCTTTTAAAGTCACACATCGGACCCCATTGCCCCCTTGCTTTAACCTTCTATGGCTCCCTACTTCCCCCGTGGATAATCTAAACTCCTCACCATGACCATGTGGTCCCATGAAACTGGGCTCCAGTGCCACTCTGCACTCATGTCCTCTCAGGGCCCCTCGCCCTGTCACTCCCTACTATTTCTCAAATGCCCAGGGACCATCATCACCTCTGGACCTGTCCCTGGCTGTGTCCTTTGCCTGGACCCTCCCCTACTCTTCTCCAGACCTCTCAGCCAGGTCCCCATCCCAGGGCTGCCCTGCCGGCCCCGCCTCAGGGTGCAGCCCCCATCCTCCCCTGCTTTGTTTTTCTCCAGAACAATATCTCACGACGTTGCCAGAAGTTCACTTAATGTATCGGTTGGTTGTCTTGCTCCCAGGGAATTCTCGTCTATTTTATTTTTCAACAAAATCAGGAAACACCCAGCATCTCAGGAGGCTGAGGCAGGAGGATCGAGAGTTCAAAGCCAGCCTCAGCAACTCAGTGAGACCCTGTCCCTAAATAAAATACAAAACAGGGCTGGGGACGTGGCTCAGTGGTCAAGGGCCCCTGAGTTCAATCCCTGGTACCAAAAAGAAGGAGAAGGAGAAGGAGGAGGAGGAGGAGGAGAAAGGAGGAAAGAAAGAAAGAGAGAGAGAGAGAGAAATGACCATAGAAAGATGACTTAAGACATTGATGAATATGACTACTTGGAAGGAAAGAAAGTGCGGGGGTATGAGAAGGACTGGGAAGGATGACTCCTTTCATAGGAGTGGTCAGGGAGGACTTCTTGGGGGAGGTGACATTTGAGCAGAGATTTGAAGGATGAGAACAATCTGTTAGGTGAGGACCTCAAGGCAGAGGGACTAGCCAGTGCAAAGGTCCTGAGGTCCAAGCCTGCCTGGGGTGCTGGAGGACCCTCAGGGAGGTCATGTGATTAAAGCAGTGTGGGGACTAGAGAGAGGACAGGAGAGCAGCAAGATGAGAGATCAGTTCTGCTGGGTCACATCGACTCACTCTGAGTAAGATGAAGCCATGGGGGTACTCTGGGGTAGGAGAAAATGTGACCTGAGTTGATGTCACTAAAGATCGCATCTTTACCTGCTGGGGTGGGAGTGACTTGGCTTTGCCATTAATGCTGTGTTTACTGATCAAACACCTTCATTCCCTTACTAAATGTCTTGTCCTGGGCGATTTCACCCCTCAATGCTCACACACTGGGAGGTACCATCAGCCCCATCGTATAGAGGGAAACTGAGGCACCGAGGTAGAAAGCCTCCGGACCAAGGTCAGTAGCTAGTAAATGGCACTCTGGGATTTGAACCCAGGACCCAGGGGCCCAGCCCCACTTTGCCTGCTAGAGCATCCAGGTGGACCCAATGTCCATCAGCCCCCCAACACAAGGCCCTGAACAAGAGGACGAGTGGCGGCCCACATCTCCTGGTCTTCCTGTTCATGAGCCCAGGCCAAGCTGCTGAGAAATACACTGCATCCTGCTGCCGGGATCCTAGGCCTTCCTAATGTCCCTGAGGCCAGATGTGGGTTTGGAACGCGGCACCCAAGGAGAGGTCACCCGCGTCCTCCCCTTGTCTCTTCCCAGCCGCCCGCTGCCCTCTCACAGCTGCACAATACTCACCACCGGCCTGTGCTCGCTCCACCCAGGGTGGACCCCGCCCTTGTCCTGCCATAGGGCCTGGATGGTCACATGGGCCGGATGGGCCGGGCATGAGGCCAGGGTGGGACTGGACGTGGCTCTGAGCCCTTTAGACAGAGCATTCCCTGTCCTGGCGCCATGTCCACAGGACCCGGGCAGAGGGACCGCCAGGTCTGCAGGGCTGCCCAGAGGCCCCTGGGGCTGCAGCTCATGGAGTGAACCGGGGTCCCAGGAGGCTGCAGGGCGGGCGGGGCCCTCAGTCCACTTCTAAGTGCAGCAGAGCCCCCACTTCTTCCCTCTGCACGGGAGACGCTCTGGGGGGACCATCTCTTCAGCCCGCTGCCTTTTGTGGTGCTGGGGATTGAACCGAGGGCCCCACACGCATGCTCCGCCTCTGAGCCACATCACCAGGGTTCTCGGGGACAGAGGACTAGAGCCGGGACCATCCCAAACTGTCCTGCCAGCAATGACAGCTGCCCTCCTGCCACATCCATGTCTACCTGCTGGGTCCTGGGGGCACCTCAGGGCTCAGGCCCCTGACCTGCGCTCAGATGGCCAAGGGGGTGTGTGCCCGGCGTGCTTTGGGCCATCGTTCTCACCAGGCTCTTGAAGCTGGTGGCAGGTCCCATTGCAGGTGTGCAGGTGGGGTCTCCACAGAGCCAGAGAGTCCCATCATGATGGGCAGCCCCCAACCCCCGTGCTGGCAGCACTCATGGTCCCTACAGCATGAGGGTGGCACCCGGCCAGTGTCCAGCCACTCGGCGCACGCACTTCTGGTCATAGGTGGCTGCATCCAGAGGGACATAGCAGCCCTGTAGGTGGCAGCCACAGCAAGCACAGGGCTCACAGCCATTGCCTCCAGGGCGACACCCTCGTGGCAGAAACAGCCAGCTGCCCACTCACAGGTACAGGGTGCAGAGGAGTTGGGCCTGGGACAGGTGACGGGCAAGCTGGCCCACAGAAGTCAGAGTAGCTGAGCCACATCACCAGGGTTCTCTGGGACAGAGAGAGGACTAGAGCCAGTGCTACTCTCCTGGACCATCCCAAACTGTCCTGCCAGCAATGACAGCCACCCTTCTGCCACGTCCACGTCCATCTGCTGGGCCCAGGGGGCCACACACCTGTAATCCCAGTGGTTCCAGAGACTGAGGCAGGAGGATCCTGAGGTCAAAGCAGCCTCAGCAAAAGCAAGGCACTAAGCAGCTCAGTGAGACCCTGCCTCTAATAAAATAGAGAATAGGGCTGGGGATGGGGCTCAGTGGTCGAGTGTCCCTGAGTTTGTTATAGTAGCTGTCTGCCAGACACGCCACACCTGGGGGAGGGAGAGGAGGCCTGAGGGTTAAACCAGAGGGAGGCAAAGCCAGGGTGGTGAAGGGCGGGCGGGGGCAGCGGTGGTCCCCAGGATGACCTCCAGACCTCCACTAATGCTTCCTCGCCATGCACTTGGCTGTTCGAGTCACGACTGCAGGACTCTGAAATGGGTGCACGTGGTGAATAACTCTGGACAACTGAGTTGTGGGGAGGTGGGAGGCGAGGTGGGGACAGGGGTTAAGAGGGGCCTTCATTCTGTTCTGAGGCTTGGGTCACCATCCCAAGCAGGACTCCGGGTGTCCCTGGGGGTGAGGGGTTTCAACCAGCCAGAGAAGGTGGCATCCTAGCTGGCTCAGGGGCGAGCTGGGGCCGGCAAAAGCACAGGGGGACATGCCAAGTTTTTGTTCACGACTAAAAGGCTCAGGGGTCTCTCCAGGGAAACTGGGCTGACTGGGCTGCACAAAATAACCACACAAGAGACACAAAGACCTTTTTCTTTGGGGTCGCTGTGATGGCTCCTCTGACCTTAAAGGTCCGCAGGAAGAGAGAGAGAGAGAGCACGGCTGACCCCTTTTATTGAGGAGAAGCTATTCACATGAGGCAAGGGGTCAGGTTTCAGGGGGCTGAGTCTGTCTTCATGATGTCCACTGTCAGCAGGTTGACTGACACCTGGGTAGGCCACACCCAAGGGCACAGTAAGAGGAGGGGACACACACAAGGCACTTCCATGGAAGATTCTATCCCAAACAGGGCAAGGGGTTAGATTACAAAGGAACAGGTGAGCGTAGCTCCACCCATGGGGCTGTAGGAAGCCACTCCCAGGCACGAAGACACAGTTACTTGAATCCTAGAAGAGCTGGGCAGTCTAGCAGCATGGGTGCCTGGTGCCACATCGCTCAGCAGGGGAGTTAACTCGGTCACGTGCGAGGTTGGTCTCCCACAGGCACATGCTGGCTCACCACCCAGGCAGACAGATACCAGGCAGCGTGCAGAGCTGGGTGCAGGGCACAGGGTCCTCATGCCAGGGGCACTTGGCAAACGACCCAGAGCCGTTCATGAGAAGTCCGCAGAGGTGTGCCACCCAGGCATGTCCTGGCAGGGTTTGATACGTCCAGTGTCCTGCCAGCAGCTGGGGGATCACGGAGAGTCACCACCTCCAGGCCTCACCCCCTGCCTCTCGCCTGCCAGCCCCCTCCCGCCCCAGCCCCTCCAGCCCCCCAGCCCCTCCCTGCCAGCCTCAACAGCCCCTGGGGCAGAGTTACAAATATTTCAGAACCTCAAGCCTGACTCAGTGGCTCAAGCCTCTAATCCCAGCGGCTCGGCAGGCTGAGGCAGGAGGATCAGGAACTCAAAGCCAAACTCAGCAAAAGCGAGGCACTAAGCAAACTCAGTGAGACCCCGTCTCTAAATAAAATACAAAATAGGGCTGGGGATGTGCTCAGTGGTCAGGTGCCCCCGAGTTCAATCCCGGGTACACCCATCGGCCCCATAACGAAAACCTCGAGCCAGAGTCCCGGATGATTCCCGTCTTGCCCCTCAGCACAGGGTAGGTACTAAGTTGATCATGGATTCTGGAATCAACATGATTGACTTAAAACCCCAGCTCCACTGCTTGACCAAGTCTCCAAATGTGTGTTGTCCCATACCGTGGTCACTGCCACAGGTGGCCATGGAGTCCTTCAAATGTGGCTAAGCGGGACTGAGAAACCAGGTGTGTAATGGACACTATTTTCATTTCATTTTAAATAGGACCTGGTTAGCACTGGACGTTGGAGGGCTGAGGTCCTGGTGTGAGGCGTCCTGTGCCCCTTCTGACTGGTGGTGGAGGGGAATACTCAGGGGGGCTGCTGGTCTCCCAGCACCAGCCCACCATTCCTTGTGTAGGAACAAACTCTTATCCTTCCTGTGCCTTGGTCTCTGTGTCTGTCAGTGGGTATGGAAATTGCTACTGGTTCTGAAGAGAGCCACGTGTGGAGTTGGTGGCCTCCGCTTCAGCCTGTCTGACCCTGATTCATTGCCTGTCTGTCCCCAACCAGCATGCCTTGACTCAGGCCCTCCGTGGCCCTGGGTGACCACTCACCCAGGCCGGCTGTCCCAGGTCTGCCAGGAGTTGTCAAAGTCAGTGTCACTGAGGGAGGGAACCCCTCTGAGGAACACCTTGTCATGGCTGGAGTCACCCCTGAAGTTGCCACAGAGGTCACAGAGGTGGCCCCTGTGTTCAGGTCCCATCCACACAAAGAGAGTGTCATGGCTCTTGAACCTGCAACCAGGGACCCACCTGCAGCAGCACCAGGCCCCACTCCCGCCACATGGAACCTTGGGGCCCAGCTACAGCGAGAGTTTCCCCCCTGGCTGCCCACCTGGGGGCAGGGGGAGGTCAGGGTCTGTCCCCTCCCACCACCTCCCCTGCAGGCTCCCACATGCCGCCGCTGTGCCCCGGCTCCTGGGGAAGGGACAGGAGGACAAAGAGGCCTCTCAAACTCCACCGTCCCTATCTGAGCACTGGGTCTTACCCCAAGCCCTCTCCCCCCTCCCCACCCCCAGTGGGGGCAGCTCGTACCTTCAGCTGGCTGAGGCCACACAGCGAGCCACACCCAACCTGCCTCTCACCCCACACCTGGGCCCTTGAGAACGTTCCCCAGTCTGACCGTTTCTCCCCTCCTCTATTTCCTCCCTGATTCTGACCACTGCCACTTCCTGCCCCAACCACCCCATCAGCCTCCTCTCCAGCCTTCCTGCTCCCCAGTCACCAAGAGGGTCCCCTTCAGGAAGCCAGAGGGCTCCTGGTACCACCCAAGTCAGACCGCACGCCCCCTCAGCCCAGAGTCTCTCCAAATCTCACCTCTTTCTGGGCAAAAGCTCTGATCTTTTGTATATATATATATATATATATGTTGGGGATTGAACTCAGGGGCACTCGACCCCTGAGCCACATCCCCAGCCCTTTTTTATATTTTATTTAGAGACAGGGTCTCACTGAGTTGCTTAGCGCCTTGCTAAGTTGCTGAGGCTGGCTTTGAACACCATCCTCCTGCCTCAGCCTCCCAAACCGCTGGGATTACAGGTGTGCACTGCCCTTCCCCACAAAACCCGGACCTTTACAGAGACTCAGAAAGCCTTTAAGACCTGTCCCCATCCCCTGTCGACTCCCTGAGCGTACCTGTCACTCCTCCTGCCCACTCCACTACAGCCACGCGGCCCCTGGCCTGATCCTTCTCATGGAGATAGAGGGCATTTCCACACCTGGGCTTTGCACCCACGGCCCCCTCTGCCTGGGCGGCTCTTCCCTCAGGCACCGGCAGGCTCCTCTGCCCTCTAGCACCCTCTACCCAGTGTTGCTTCTCCAGCTCCCTCTGTTCAAGGGATGACCCCACCCTCTACACCAGGCTCCCCCCATCATTCTCCTCTCCAGCTTACTTTTCTGGCCCTGTAATGGCCATCTTACTATCTGAGATGTCAGACACTGTTTTGGCTGTCTGTCTCCCAGTTATGCTGCGGGCTCCAGGAGGGAAGGGGCCTCTGCTTGGATCTTTGCTGTGAGGCCCAGAACAGGGCAGGACAGAAGACGGACGTTTGGCCAAGTTTTGTTGGTTGCATGGATGACGGACGTTGGACCAATTTGAAGATGGATGTGTGGAGGGGCAGGTGGATGACCGTAAAGAAGGGTGGACGGGTGGGTGAGCTGATAGGGGATAGAGGGATGGGGGAAGGGAGGGAAGGAGGAACGGATACTAGATGGAGGGAGGGGTGGCTGGGGGCACTGACAGCTATACCAGGCGTTGTGTCGGGGAGATCATTTGATGTGGGGGAGGCTCCAGGAAGGGATGGGTCATCAGGGAAGTAGGCCATCTGAGGAATGGGGGACAGGAGGGGAGGGACGGCTGGGTCAGTGTGCGATGGGAGTTGGTGAATGAGGGGAGGGTGGAAGGATGGGGGAGGCAGGGATGAGGGATGGGGCAGTGGGCGGCTGACGCCTGGGCAATAATGGGTACGTCTAAGATGAGGCTTTGGCTGGACAGGTCTGCAGCTGGACCATCGCCCTTCTGCCCCTCACCTGCACCTGCTGCCCTTGATCCTGAAGGATCACATGTGTCTTCAGTCCCCAGCTGCTGAGCTCCACCTCCACGTGGTACAAGGACACACACTGACCGCACAAGCTCCTGTTGGCAGCCTCCACACTGGAGGAGAAGCCCCCAGCAGTGCGTGTGGCCCTCAAGAATGGACCAGATCATAGGTGCAGGTACCTGGGACGTGGGCTATGGCCCCATTGAAGGTGAGGTAGCCAGGGTCTCCGATGGTCACGCAGGTACCCCAGGGGCTCTGGCAGCCCACTCACCCACCCCACAGACCACAGATCTCCCCAACAGGACCGTGGGCTGGGCTGCAGGGGCAGGGGCCACGTCTGTCACAGCTGCAGCTACAGGTGCACTGGTGCAGCCAGGTCGCTCTCCCAACTCAGACTGGCATCTTCTGCCTGTGCACAGACTTGAACTGGCAGACCAGGGGGTGGATCCAAAACAGCAGAGGCGGAGGGCTGCTTAGCTTGGGGTTGGGCAAGAACGCAGGGATGCTCAATCAACAACGGCGGGCTGGACCCTGTGGTCACCTCCTTGCCGAGAAGGCAGCAAACTTGTGAAGACCATTTTCCTTCCGCAGAAAGCACAGCCCCGTGGTGAAGGGTCCAGACCTGGCTCTGTCCCTGGAGTTTCCTCTCTCTCTCCAATCGGGCAATAAGCACTGTGTTGAGGGCCAGTGTGATCATGTGTGGGAGGCGCTCAGCAGCCGCCAGCCCACAGCAAGCACGCCCTTGACTTACGTCAGCTGATACTGTGGCAAATGTGCTGGCCCAGTGCCTGGCTCAGGATGAGCTCTCCGAAAATATGACTTGTTACTATGGTGACAGAATCATACACGTAGTAAGTGACCAAAAATGTTTGCTGCTATTATCATTATATAATATATGTGTGTGTGTATAATGATTATTACAGAAACATAATATATGCCCAGGACATACTGAGCATTATTATTCTTATCATTATCATTTAATATGCTTACACACAGCAAATGCCCACCATGCATTATTATTATTTTTATTATTATTATTACTTTAACTACTATTAAAATACTTAGCCTGGACATGGATACCAACTAAATGCCCAATACATTTTAATTAGTAGTAGCAGTATAGGAAATGACATAGGGTCAGGGCTCAAATTCCGTGATTAAAATAACACAAACAGCCAGGCATGGTGGCGTACGCTGTAATCCCAGCAATTCAGGAGGCTAAGGAAGGAGGATGGCAAGTTTGAAGCCAGCCTCAGCAACTTAGCAAGGCCCTGTCTCAAAATAAAAAATAAAAAGGGCTGGGGATGTGGCGCAGGGGTTGAGCACCGCTGAGTTCGATCCCTGGTACCAAAAAACAATAATAAAATAAAATGAAATAATGACAACAATAACAGCAACATAGTAACTCACTTACATCAACATAGTAACTCACTATTATTAAAACTGTATTATTAATACAGTTTTGTATGTATTAATGCTAAATAATATTAACTGTTGTGCTTTTTGGTTTTTTTATTGATATTGTTATACCATCACATGGTTGAGTTGGGGGCCAACCATTTAGTAGGAGCCCATTAAATACTAGTTAATTTTTAAAAACCAATGATGCTAACAATAGTAATAATATTAAGCACTCAGCATCTCAGGCTGTGCACGGAGAATGAGTTTAATAAACATCAATAGCAGTAGATCAATAATTCCAGCAACCACAGAGACAACAGTCAATTCCCAGCGTGCCGTCCTGGATCGGGCAACCTAGCATGTCCTGGGGTTCTGTGATCCCCCAGGATGGCCAGTCCCACTCACAGGAGCAAGGCCCAGCCCTTGGCTCACTTGGCAGGTGCGGCCACCGTGTGCGCAGGCGCACTGTCCATGGTGCACACATCACAAGAACAGCCCTCCATGCAGGCAGGGCCGCAGTGGGGTTGGCACAGCTGGGCAGGCGGAGCCCCTGGTGCGCAGAGCTGGTAGCTGCTGTGCTCTGGGAGCTTCGCGGCTGGGCAGGCAGGGGAAACGCAGGCGAGGAGGACAGGGCTCTGGGCTCTGCAGCTCTCAGCTCCCTGCCCCGGGGCTTCTAATCCCTGACCTGTCTGCCACCAGCTCCTGTTGTTGGGGTTTAGTCCCCTCCTCTGGCAAATCGGCTCTTGAATACCGGCCTCATACTTGTGTTGAGGGTTAAGTTAAATTAGGAGACTGGGGCAGAGCCGCACGCTAAGTGCCCGGGTGAACTTGACTTCTTACTTCACAGAGAGCCCCCGTCTACCTTTGCCACTGCATGAACCCCATTCCACCCCAACTCCAGCATCTCTGAGGGGCAAAGGCTGAGTGTCAGACACTCACATTGATCACGGACAGGGCCTGGCTTTAGGGGTGTCCTGACCCCCCAGGATGGCTCTGTGGAGGCTTTTGGTGCCCTGGTTGAGCGAAGGAGCTGCTGTCCCCAGAGAACCTGCCCTGCCCCTATTGCCCCAATAATGTTAGAACCTGGGCGGGGGGGAACACCTGCACCGGGGAGCCAGCAACAACTCTGGCACAAGGAAGGAAAGAAAGACTTTTGAAGGAGGATCAGAAGGACTAGGTTTTTCATGCTACCAAGAAATTATTACTCCTTCTGTTAGGTGTGAGTAAATCATGGTAATTTTTATTCTTTCTGAAATCCAATCTATTAGAGAATCATGTTGGAATATTTACAGATTGACCCAACATCTGAGGCTTGTTTTATAAAAAGTAAATAACTAAAGCCGGGTGCGGTGGCGCACGCCTGTAATCCAGGCAGTTTAGGAGGCTGAGACAGGAGGATTGTGAGTTCAAAGCCGGCCTCAGCAACGGTGAGGCGCTATGCAACTCAGTGAGACCCTGTCTCTAAATAAAATACAAAATAGGGCTGGGGATGTGGCTCAGTGGTTGAGTGCCCCTGAGTTCAATCCTCAGTACCAGAAAAAAAAAAAAGTAAATAAGTTGGGATGGAGCCAAAGTTGACCCCGACTTGACCATTGTTGAAGATGCTTGATGGGTCCAGGGCATTCATTACACTCCTCTCTCTCCTTTCACTTATGATGAAAACATCTATAATATGGAACTCAAGTAAACAAGAAGGAAAGAATTGAAAGATAGGACCATAATAAAACTTCTTCCATCACTAGAGAAAATAGGGCTCAAATGTCAATTAGCTATGGACAACTGGCTGAGCTCTGTGAGCCTCAGCTTTCTCAGCTGTAAAATGGGGATGATAGCAGTCATCCGCTCTGACTTGCAAGGTGTTCTGGAGAAGCTGACAGCAATAAGTACACAGAACCCTTAGCCCTGTGCCTGGGACACTGCAGGTGTGCAGTAGGTATTAGTGGTTGTTGGCATTATTATTATTTTGTCATCTTTGGGAGGTGAAAGGTAGGCATCTCAGGTCAGGTTTTCTGAGGGTAGAAAGGACATCCAGTTTCCTTGACAGGCACAAATTGTCAGGTCTGACCAGGGTGGTATTAAAAACATGTAGCAGCCAGGCCTGGTGGCACACACCTATAATCCCAGTGGACCAGGAGGCTGAGCCAGGAGGATCACAAGTTCAAAGCCAGCTTCAGCAACTTAGTGAGGCCCTGAGCAATTCAGTGAGACCCTGTCTCTAAATAAAATATTAAAAATGGCTGGGGATGTGGCTCAGTGGTAAAAGGACCCCTGGGTTCAATCCCTGGTGCCCCCACCAAAAAAAAAAATGTAGCAATCAGTAGAATATAGGCTCCACCCCTTAGAAGATCTCAAGCTTACCCAGAAGATCTGGGAGCCCCTGTCTTGCCAGGCTTTGGAATGCAGGAAGTGGCTGGTAGCACTTGGGCAACTCAGGGGTCTAGAAGTATTTCAGTCTGTGATCCACTGGCATGACCATATGGAATATGCAGAATGTGTCCGGCTCAACCATGACTTACCACAGAAGGAAGAATTTCTCCAGTGCCCAAGGGTGACATTTGTACCCTGGCAGACTGCAGCCTATGTCTGCAGGGCCAAGCAGAGGATGCGGTCATAGCAAGACACACATCACCGACACAGCTGGATCTACATGGATCCAGGTTGATCTCCTGTGGCAGGGACCAAGGGGCCCCTGGGGTTCCTGCAGGAGCCCACACTGCCTCCTCACAGACACAATCTGCTCCTGGTCATTGCAGACTGGAAGGCAGCTCCACAGTCGTCCCCACAAGCCTTGCTCTGCTTCCCCAAGGTGACAAGGGATTCAGCATCGTTGCTAGGTTGCCACGGAAGAGCCCACAGGTGTGACCCTTCTGGGGCTGGGGCAGGTGAGGCTGTACGAGGTTTGTGGTGAGCCACTGGCGGAAGTCCAACCACAGCATGAAGAAGAGGCCATTCCAGGACATGACAAGGCTGTCCCTGCTAGAGCTTACAGGTGGGCTACTGTCTCACCACTCACCTAAGGAACAGACCGAGTCAAAGACTGTGGTTCAGGAGACTCAAGTGCTCAAATGCATGTAAAATATGTTTAAATGAAGAGACGAAGATAGAACTACAATAGTAATCACTTCTTGTTCTTTCTGCTCAGCATTCTTTTTGTCTTGCTCTGGATTTCCTTTAGAAATTGTCCCTGCAATATCTATGGTTCACAGGAAGGAAGTCAACCCCAGCCTAACTCCCAGTACATAACCCAGGCCCAGCCAGTCAGTCCACAGAGACTTAGTCATGTGAGATGGTCACATGACCTAAGCTGAGCCAATGAGGGCCAGCCCTGGGACTTTACAGGAAAAGATGCTCTTTCTCCAGAGGCATTTGCTAAGCTGGCCGCCATCTTTGTCCTCACAAGGTGGACTGGCCATGGCTGAAACTGAATGAAAATAGAGCCTAGAAACAGACACAGCTTCCAGATGCACTGGTTGAGCCCTTGGACCCAACCCTGCCTGAACCCCGGGATGTCCTGATTGTTTTTCAATTATGTCAACCAATAAATTCCTTGTTTTTTCCTTAAGCTGATCCAAAGACTATTTCTATCATTTTAAATTAGATGCATCTGATGGATACAGACAGAAAAGTGTGTGTAATTGAGGATGGAGGGTAATGGGGAAATACTGGAGAGAACAGAAGTTTTTCCTTTGGGGCCGTGGGTTTGGTGAGGGGCTTGGATTCCTAAGAACCCAATGTCCCCCGCCCCCAGAACCATCACTTAGCTGAGCCATGTCCTTCTGCAGGTGGACCTGGGTCGTGCTTCTGAGATGAGTGTGACAGGGAGGTTGGGCCTGTCCTTGCCCAGTTCTACTCTGAAGAAGGGCGTTGAGCCAGAGAGCCACAGACTTGGTCAGGACAGGCACGCAGCTGCCTGGGAGCTTCAAGATCCTCCCATCAAAGGTGATAATGTGCAAGGGCCCATTTGCCTGGCAGGTGCCAGGGGACAGTGGGCAGCACCCAAACGTGCCCTTGAGGGTCCCTCAGCTCCACCCAGGCCCATGGAGGAGGACAGCAGTTCACAGTGTGGGCAGAGCCTCACCCTGTAGAATTTCTCACATGCTGCCTGCTCAGGCCTCCCCAGCCAGGTGGTAAGTGCCCTCCATGGAGCAGGCTCACTGGATGGGGGACAAGCAGTCAGTGCCACTAGCACAAAGCCAAGTCACACTGATGCCCTGCTGGCACAGCATGGGGCAGCTGTCGGGCAGCAGGCTCCGCACAGGGGCTGGGACAGGAGGAGCCACCAAGCTCACAGTGACTGTGAGGAACACAGGGTAGTTCTGGAGGGACAGAATTAGATGCACCAAAGGGACATTAACTCGCTCCCCCAGGACCCAGTTCTGGTCCCTTCTGTCTCCCCAGGGCCCAGCTCCATGGCACCCTCGATGAATATTTGTTGAAAGAATTAATACATGTACCGAAGCCCTTCTCTGTAGCGTTGGTTTGTTCAGTTGATTGGGGATCCCCTCCATGCCAGGGGCACTCGAGAGACTGGGGATGCCGTAGTGACCCAGACAGTTAGAAATCTGTGACCTCATGGGGCAGCTGTTTTGGAGCAAAAGGCTGACCAGCTACTCCCCTGGGGCCCCCTCTGGCCCACCACCTGTGATTCACAGTCCACAACCTAAGAATAGTTTTTCTAATGTTTGAATGGTCGGGGACCAAAGGAAAACAAGGATGATATTTTGTGAAGTGTAAAAATCATGTAAAATTTAAGTGTTGGTGCCTATAGATGACATTTTGACTTAATCCAGGGTGTTTGCTCTTGCGTGGTCGATGGCTGCTTCAGGAAAAGATGCTCTTTCTCCAGAGGCATTTGCTAAGCTGACAGCCATCTTTGTCCTCCCGAGGTGGACTGGCCATGGTGAAACTGAATGAAAATGGAGCCCAGGTACAGACACAGCTTGCAGATGCTCTGCCTGAGCCCAGGGATGTCTCGATGAGTTGAGTAGTTACAGCCCAGCGAGGCCCAGAGCAGCTGAAATATTCATCGCCTGGCCCTTCAGAATAAAAGCAAGCTGGCCTTGACCTAGAGGGGGGTAGTGTGTAAGGAATGAATAATAAAGAAAAGATCGTTTCAGATGGAGAAACTGCGTCCTGTAATCAAGAAGGACTGAGCTCAGGGGGCTTCTTTGGGAACCATGAACAGGGAGGCCACCTCACAGAAGTGGCAGGTCCTGAATGAGGCGTGGAGCCAGCCCTGTGGTTGATCTCTGGACAAGGGCACTCCAGGCAGCTGGAAGAGCAAATGCAGAGGTGGGGGGTGGAGTTCTAGAATGTTCCAGGAGCCGTGGAGAGGCTGGTGTGGCTGGCTGGAGGGAGGGAGCCAGAGGGTGGGCGTCCCATGGGGGTCTCTAGGAGGAGGCACGAAGGTCAAGTTTCACTCCAGCAGCACCCACAGATGGGCACCCACAGATGGCTTTGGACAGGAGTCTAGTGCAGTCTCATCAATTTGAAGGCCATGTGCCAGGTGCCACTGACCCCGTGGAGACCAGGACAAACCCACCACCAGCTCTGGGGTTTTCGCAGATCAGGGAAAAGACCTGGTGGGGGAGAGATGGCTGCGGAGGGAGTGTGAGTCTGTGTGTGTTGTGTGGCGGGGATGAACAAGGGACATCAGGGAGGAGAAATGACCTGGGGAGGGACCCGGGAGTTTTTCATCTCCAAGTTCATTTCAGTCTGGGCTCCGGGAGTCCCGGGCAGGGAAGTGCCCCCTGCCACCTGTGACCTGGCCAGGGCCCTCCCTCCTGACCCTGCCTCACCCTGCAGACATGTTGACTAGTCTCTGTGTTTCCCTGGGAGCCTTCTGTCTTCTCCCCTGGGTCACCGGCTCCGTCGGGGCAGGGATTTTGTCTGTGTTGGTCACTGCTGTGTCCCTAGTGTCCACACCAAAGGCTGGCACTGAGCCGGTGATCAGTTCATGATCATCCTGTTACCAGGAAGCGTGGACCCAGCCCAGGGCTTGTCCCCCAGCCCGCCCGCCGCCAGTCCCTTCCCCTGGCCTTGGGAGCCTGCGGTGGCCACTCCCTCCTGACAGGAGGCTTTGTTTGTGGCCCCCTGAGCTCACTTCCTGTTCCGGGAGGCATGGGGGACTGGAGGCAGTGGCCTGGAGTCCTGGGGGTCAGGGGCCACAAGCCTCAAGACGGTCCTCACTCCTGGCCTGCCGTTCAAGGCCCCAGGCCAGCCCCGGCCAGGTCCAGGCCTCGCCTCTCCCCAGCCGCCCCCCACCCCCTGACTTGACTGCACTCGGCTCCCGGCTTCTGAGGACGCGTCCCTTCTTCCCGGAACAGTTGCCTCTCACTTACCATCTGACTTTGACTTGTCCCTCGGGCCTCGTCTCAGATGTCCCTCCTCTGGATGCCTCCTGACTCCCCAGGCAGGGCCAACTCCTTTTCTGGGCTCCAACGTACCCCCAAGTTTTCCTACCTGACTCCCTGACTTCCCCACCACAGCCCCCACATCCTGGGCCGTCCCTGTCTGGGGACAGCGTGTGGGCCCCGGGAAGACAGGCTGGGCCTTTCTCTGTCACTGCCACGTCCACAGCATCCCCCAGTGGGAGGTCAGACCCTAAGCGACCCCTCCCTGCCTCATGCTGGCTGTGTGGCCTTCTGCTTCCTGGACCTGGGAGCAGCTGGGCTGTCCTCAGGCCTTTCCACGACAGCGACTCAGGGCAGCACTGTGGTCCTCATCTGGTGGCTGAGTGACGTTAACGCAGGGTCTTTTCTTTAATGGGACGTTTAAAAATCAACTTAGTAATGACGACATATACTTACATAGCTTTCACTGTATTGCTAGGAGCTGTTAATCAGATCCTCACAAGCCCCTAACTGGGTAGGTACTACTAACCTCACTCCTGTTATGTTGTTAAAAGGAAAACTGAGCACAGAGAGGTTAAGAGACTCGCCCAAGACTACACAGTTAGAAAGTGCTGAGGCTAAGAGGCTCACCAAGGCAGTCTATGTTCCTGTTCTTGATGCTGAACATAAGTGGGGCATCCCTGGCTTTAACCGAGAAACAGAGTAAGAAAGAATGCAATGGAAAGTGTTCGAGCCCTCCTTCCTATCTGGGAACACTTTATATATCGGTGTGGTCTGTGGAATAATGACCTCTCAGAGATGTCCCTGGCCTGATTGCTAGGTCCTGCGAATATGTTGTCCTACACGGGCAAAAAGAACTTTGTAAACATGATTGAGGTTATAGACTTTGAAAGGGGAGAGATTATTCTGGATTGTCCAGATGGGCCCAGTTACAGTCCCAGGGGCTCTTAAAAGTGGAAGGGGAGGCAGAAGAGTATCACAAAAAGGAAGAAGACACTGGACACCCACAGCAGCTTTGAAAAAGCAGGCGGGGGCCTCCTGCCCAGAACAGCCCCCAGTTTACAGTCCACAAACAAACGGGGGCCCGGGTTCTGTAACGGCCAGGAGATGAATTCCGCTGAGCTGCGGAGCGAGGCAGTGATCTCCCCAGAACCTCCAGAGAGGGACACAGCCGTGTGACAATTGATGAGAACCGATTGGATTTCTGACCTACAGATTGCAAGATGGTACATTTGGGTTGCTCTAAGCTGCCAAGTTTGTGGCAATTTGTTACAGAAGAAATAGAAAATTCACCCCTGACTGTGTTTGGTACTGTGGGTTTCCACCCCAAAACGTTTGGAAAACTGCCTCATGATCTTAACAAAGATCACTTGGCAGCGGGGTAAGGATGGGGGTGGGGAGTGGACATTTGTCCTTTGGGCACCAGCCAGTACCCATGGCCTCTGCTAATCTCATCCCAGCCTCTGCCAGGTGATCTCCCCAGGGGCAGAGGCTGGGGGCCATCAGAAGCTGATTGGAGTAATCGTTCCCTGGCCTCCTTCCCCTGGCCTCCTGACCGGTTGCAAAGGAGCCCATCCAATCCGTCCAGATGCGGTGAACTTACACTGCAGCTTCCGGGACCCACAGACTGTCCTTCCTCTTGGGCAGAAACCTGAGTGGCCGCCAGATGTACTCAGGGAGAGAGAGCCCTCCTGGATGTGGCGCCAACATGGTGTCACCAAGAGACCGGGAGAGGGTAAAGCCGAGAGTGCCTGGTGGAGCCAGGCCTGCTGCCCACTCCGCCGCCATGAATTATGCAAGCCACCCGCTTATGTGCCCACGTGGCTTCCTATAGCCAGCAAGCCGAAGGGCGCTGGCTGGCAGGGCGGGGAAGGCCAAGGGCATGATGGGACCTGGAGCAGGTGCCCCTGGCTGCAGTCTGCCGGGCGCTCCAGGGCTGCAGGGGAGGCCGGGCCTGGCACTGCTGGGCAGAGCTCCCAGCACTTCACACAAGGTCTGCCGCCAACCTCCTGTGGCACAGAGGTGGCAGACACGGCTCTCCATGCTTCCACGGGCTCGTCACAGACTTGTCGTGGTTCATTCCGGGCCACCAGCAGCCCACTGAAGGCCAGTGACCAATACCAGCCCTTTCTGTCATGTGGACACAGAGGGGCAGGGCCCATGAGTGAGCAGCTGGCTGGAGAGGGCCGGTCCTTCCTGCTGAGCATGAAGGCCACTGTGTGGGACAGCGAGGAGCCATTGGGATCCCACGCAGGCCACAGAGGGCACCCGTGCAAGTCTCAGGTACCTTGATGGACATGTGGTGGCGCCTGTCTTGGGAGACCAGGAGGCCCGTGACCGTCTGCAGCAGTGCCCCAGAACCATGGAAGTGGATGTGCCCGAGGCCACCAGCCAGGTATAAGGGCCAGATGGGCACAGATGGGACCGTGACCTCAATGGACTCTGCGACTCCCTCAGAACCTTCGGGGTGGGACCCTGTCCCCCTTAGACCGAGCCTGTCCTTCTGGGAGTGGGTCTCAGTGCCCCCACAGGCTCACCTGAACCCCCCCAAGGGCGTCCATCATCACCGTCACTCATGACATGCTCCTCTGTCGCTGTGCCCCGCTGGTCATGGGGCTCAGCACTCCTTGTCCCCCACACCGTAAAGCCCATGTCCCTGGCCAGCGTGACAGGCGTGGCGCAGGTGCAGCAGGCTCCCTGGGCTGTGAGGGCTGCCCCATCACCAGGGTGGTCACGGGGGTCACCTGACACCCAGCTGCTACCTCTCAGGACTCCACAATGCCAGGTCCAGTGCGCAGGGGGCATGCTGTCCCCTCTGCACAAGCCTGGGGACAGCAGTGGTGGCTGCCCGGCTTCTTTGCACTCACACAGCTGTGGCACCCCAGAGGCAGGACGCAGCCAGGGGCAGCCCCAGAGGACCAGGTGGACACACACTCCACCACTGAGCAGTAGCCCTCATTCAGGGTAGTGGCAGGCCAGAGGTGCCTCCTCACGTGGACAGCTGGCCCTGCAGAGGTCAGCACTGTCTCCCGGTGGCTGTTTTAGGGCAGAATGGATTTGGAGCAAGGAGCCGGGGGTGGGGAGGCGGGGTGGGGGGAAAGAGATAATCAGCATCCAGACCACTGTCCCCACCCCCAGGGTCAGAACCATGACTCCAGGCCCCCAGGGCAGGATAATGACCTATCAGTCCCCAGGAGCTGTTTTCTTCCAAAACCCACCTTCCCCAGGGCTGTCAGACCCCAAGGTATGGCTAGATATTTTTGTGCAGTTCACAGCCTGAACAACTGGATGTAGTAGTCTTGGGCCCAGGTCTCACTAGTCTTTTTGCTATGTCCATTCCTCCAGCTGGCCGCAGAAGCCAGGACACACCAGGTACCCACAGGAATGTCAGCAGCTTGACAAGCCCAGGCAAAGTGCATGTCAGAGGACACACAGGCTCCCGTTGGCCACCCACAGCTCCTCGGCACCGCTGTCCACCAACAGGCCCACAGCGAGGGTCCAGTGTAGACTGCAGAGGGGCCGGTCTGTCTGAGAGCTGCCCGTGGGCTTTGGGGCCTGCACGCCTGGCCTCTCAGGGAGGGCAGTGCAGCCGGGCTGAGCCTCAGGACCCTGCGGCCTCCAGCTGGCGGAACAGCCAGGTTCCATCCGTGTCCTCAGAGGGTCAGAGCCGCAGGCCACACAGGCCCCTGGTAACAGTGAGCTCAGCTTCCGGCACCGTGAGTTCCAGATGCCAGATCCACCGTTCGAGGCTTGTGTCCACGGCCAGGCAAGTGGCTGTGTCCCCTGAGTGGACATCAAGTCCAGCCCTGGTGATGGAGATGGGCAGAGGACAAAAATTCCCATCCACCTGCAGGGACAGGAGACCGTGCTGGGGTCAGCAGGAAGAGCCTCCTGTCATCCTGTCCCTCTGCCTGGTGGCCTTCCATCCTGTCCATCCCCTTGCCTGTTCTACTTTCTGTCTGCCCACCTGTCACTGGACCCTCTGTGCGTTCATTGTAGGAGTTGGGATAACAAGGCACGCGTTAGGAAGACGGGGAAGACCAGGGCCCCGTGTGGGTGACACTCCTGAGGGGTGCAGGAAGCTAATGGGCCAAGTGCAGCAGAAAACCCATGTGAGATGCCCCAGGGCATGAGGGAGGGGGAGGGGCGGGCAAGCCCAGGCACCCCTGCTTTGAAAGAGTAAGGCCCAAAGGGTGTGCCGCTGCGGAGATGGGAGGAAAGCAGAGAGTGGCATCCTGGGAGTTGAGGAAGGAACAGACCTGTGTCAGCACCCACAGTTGATCAGGCAGGATGTAGGCTGAGCAGGAACCTCTGGATGGGGGACCTCATTAAGAAAGGTTTTGCTGGGCTGGGTGTGGGGGCACATGCCTGTAATCCCAGCAACTAGGGAGGCTGAAGAAGGAGGATCTCAAGTTTGAGGCCAGCCACAGCAACTTAAGGAGGCCCTAAGCAACTTTAGCAAGACCCTGTCTCAGAAATAAAAAGAACTGGGGATGTGGCTCAGCCATTAAACACCCTTGGGTTCAATCCTGTCACGAGGGGGCAAAATTGTGACATATGCAGTCAAGGAGGAGAAATAAAGAATGTCCACGTGTTTCTGCCCTTTTTCAATGCTTTAGTCACTCAAATCACTCAATACCATTTCACTCTATAGGTTCTTAATCAAGAAAATGACAATCCTTAATGCTGGGCACTGCCATAGACATAATCAATTCACAGCACACAATTCTCGATTATTCTAAGCACAGCAGACACACTGAATCATGACAGGCTAGTGACACACCTTCCCTCTGCGTGCTCAGTTCAAAAGTCTCAAGCCTCAGGCTTTCCGTCCAGCAGGTGCACACTCACTCAGACCGCGGTGACCAGGTCCGGACCAAGGCAGGCTTCTCCTGGGTGGAGTGGACGGCCGGTTGAGGAGAGGGCCGTAGGGAGAAGTTGCGGCTCTCACCAGGGTCCAGACAAGGCAGTAGAGGTTGAGGGTGGTGAGGATCACACAGAGGATCAGGCAAACGATGACCAGTGATGGGATGTCAGGTCCTCATCAGGCTCTCCAGCTCGAGTGCATCCTTGTTCCTGCTGGCTGAATCCCTGTTCATCAGCTCTATTACTTATACTAAATTTGGGGGCTTTTGACCTCCCAAAATTTAGTATAAATAATAGAGCTAATGAACACACAGAGGGTCCAGTGACAGATGGGCAGATAGAAAGTACAACAGGCAAGGAGATGGACAAGATGGTCGCTTTCAATCCTCATCAGCTACCACCGGATTTCTCCATGACGTCATTTACCCTGGGGTCAGAAACACCTGCTCTGTGGTCTCCACCCTGATCTTCTGGCCTTTCCCTCTTCTCAGGGGAGGACAGCCTGCCAGGGGCTTCACTGTTTATCAGGGTGGGGGGAAGTGACCTGTCTGAGGCCACACTGGAGGGCTCTGTGGGTGTGCCTGGGGAGACTGCAGGTTTCAAACTGGAGTTTTTAAAATGGAGTTGCTTAGGCTCAGGCCGAGGGCCATCCTCACAAATCCCCAGTACCCCCCAATAAAAAGAAGAAAGGAAGAAAGGTTTTGGTGGCATGAAGTTGAAGGCTGACGTCACCCTGACTGAAAAGGGTTTGAAAGAGAGCGAGAAAAGAGAAGTTGGGGGGAGGGAGTAGATAATGACTCTCTTGCAGGCATTTGGGGTGCTGGGTGTCTGAGAAATGGGGCAATAATAGCCAGAGGGGTTGTGGGTATGGGACACTCCCAGCCTGTTGGGATGGATGTGAAGAATCCACCCGATTCTTCAAATAGGTGGTGCAGACTCAGACTCAGATCCACATGCTCCAACTCGAGAGCTCACCGAACCCTGGGAGGGCCACCCTCACTGGTCTGGGACGGGACCCTAGAAGGCGCCTTCAGCAGGCTCCTGGGTGGGGCTGCTGGTCGGGGCCACGTGGAGAACCACTGATGTAGAGGAAGGTGGAGCAGGAAGAACTGCCCAGAGACCTGGGGACGGTCACGGGGCGGGCCACAGCCAGGGAGGAGCACTGACCACGTTCCATCACAGCAGAGGACGGGGAGGGTGAACAGGTCACCAGGAGATGGCAAGTGAAGGTACCAAGGAGCGGTCGAGATGGCTCGTCAAGCCCAGTCAAGTTCATGGTCATGGACAGGATGCTGGCCAGGTGTTCAGCCGCCTAAGTGGACAAGCTGGGGCTACTCAAATGGGGTCCTCAGCTGAGCATTGGAAGGAGAAAGCAAAGAGGGACTGCAGAGGGACACGGGATGGGGAGGGAGCAATGGCCTCAGCCCGCGGGTCACCTGTTGACCGGCGACTTGGTACTTGAGCAGGAACCAGCGCAGAGGTGTATGACAAGGGCCAGGGCAGGGAGAAGTGAGGCAGAGGCCTTGGGGGGGCTGCATTTATGTGACCCCGGGTGGCTTCACCTGCCTGTGGCTTGCCATCTGCCCGCCATTTGTCCACCTGTTCCTGTGTCTCCCTTCCTTCTGCCTCGGCAGCTGTCCTGGTCACCCAGGTACTTCTGCAGCCTGACTCTCTCTGTCCTTTTGCACGGCCTACCTTCCTGTCCACCTGCCTGAGGTCTCTCACCGTGTCCCTCTCTCTGCCTGTTGTCTGTCCACCTGTCACTGGACCCTCTGTCCCCTCGCCTGCCACAGATACATCCTCTAGCCCTGCTCCCTGCCTCACCCGCCAGCCATGCCTTCTTGGGCCTTGGGCCTCTCCAGCACGTCCTGCCGTGACCACCCTTGGCCCCAGGGCCTCAGGCACCGGGGCTCTCCTCCAGGTGGACCCCAGGAAGCAGGGCCAGGGTGAAATGGCGGGGGCTGGAGCTGCTGCTGAGAGCCTGTGCAGATGGCCCTGGGGGCCCAGATGACAGGAGGCTCTGGGAGGGGCAGCGTGGGAAGGGGCCTGCAGATGCCCACCGGGCAGCCTCTGGCCAGCACCGGACCCGGCCTTCCTGCCCACAGTGGTGCCTGAGGCTACGGCTCTGCTGTTCCAGAAAGAGGCTCCCAGGGGCAGGAACTGGGCAGCAGAGTGGGGCTGGGTGGGGTGTCCAGGCCTAGGGTTTGAGGAAGGAGAGGGCTGGGGGTCCAGCACGTGGGTCTGAGGATGGTCTGAGGCTGGGGGGGAACTCTCTGGTCCCGGAGGAGAGGCTGGGGTCTCTGTGGACCTGGGCCTGGGAGCGGGTGGCTCTGAGGCTGGGTCCCCACCTCCTCACCACTGTAGGCACAGTCACTGGGACCACACAGGTGCTCGTGCAGAAGGCCCTGAACCCAGGTGCCCGCGTTGCTGCTGGCTGCACCTGCCTGCGTCCCAGGCCCTGGAGCCGCGGCTGGCACAGTGGCCCCTCTGCTGGCCGCTGTCAAGGCCACCTGGGGAGATGGTTCAGGATGGGGCCGAGCAGGCCATCTGGTCACCCTTCCAAGACTCGACGGCAGCCTTTGTGGGTTCTCCTTGCCACCTACCTGGGCTGCCATGCTTTGGGCCATTGTGGGGGCTCCTGCCACAGGAATCCACTGGATGTCATTGTGGAAGGACAGTGCCCGGGGACGCCGTTGACTGTGGCCAGCACCACCTGGAAGGTGTTCACCTGTGGGGCCCAGGGCAGGGAGCTGGGGCGTCATGGGCTGGCCCAGGAGCACCCACGACACCCCGTTTCTTAGCTGGTCCCATCTGCCCTGGGGCAGGCTGCTTCTGTGGTCACCTCCACCAGAGCCCATGGTGGCCTTCCACCACCGTCCCCGTCTCTATCTTTCTATTTCCCTTTTTCTGCCCCTTCTTCTCTCCCTCTCCACTGGCCTCTGTCTCCTTAGTGGCACTTCTTCTGTCTGCCTCTCTGTGCCTGGCTCCCCAGCCTCCTCCACTCCTTCACGCCTGTTCCCTCTCCCGTCCTCTCTCCCTCCCTCTCTCTCTCTCCCTCCCTCTCCCGTCCTCTCTCCCTCCCTCTCTCCTTCTCTCTCTCTCTCTCTCTCTCTCTCTCTTTCCCTCTCCACCTCCGTCTCCACTTCTCTCCTCCACAATGTCTCCCACTAGTCTAGAGCCCAGAGCCTTCTTCCTTGGTGGTTGGGCCTGAGTCTTCAGCCTGGCCACCTCCTTCTTCACCTGGGGACAAGGGACCCATCAAAAGGAATTGGGGGGGGGTGCTGGGGCTGGAGCTCAGCAGTAAAGTGCTGGCCTCGCATGTGTGAGGCCCTGGGTTCCATCCTCAGCACCACATAAA
>NW_026000205.1:11763828-11768178 GCF_001458135.2 Marmota marmota marmota
CCCGCGCCCCGTGCTCCACCCCACAGGGATCAGGAGTGAGGCTGGGGTCAATACGGAGGCTCCTCCAGTCCCACCTGGATGCCTCTCGGACCCCAGGGGTCAATTGTGTTCCCTTAGGTCTCATGTGCAGGGTCAGGTCCCCTGAGGGACTCCAGGGTGGGGCCACATCCCTTTAAACCCCTAGGGCCCTCCCCTCCTGCCCCAGGTCACTCTCCAGGTTAGGAAGTGTGTCTGGCTTCACCTCCATCTCCTTGCTCCGAGTCACTGGGAAGAGGGGACCAGGGGATCAGCTAAGAGCCAAGCCCACCCGCCACAGCGCGCTCCCTGGGCCCGCGCGCCCACGCACCCAACAGCACAGCCTCAAGGTGGACCCAGGACTGGGTGGCCAGACTGGCATATCCCAGGGCTGAGGTGGGGCCCAGGAGGGCTCCGGGTAGAGACTGGGGTGGGCAGGGAGCTCTGCCCCGTGGCCCACTGCTCGTGCCTCTGGGGGCCTGGGAGGCATGAGGCCATGCTGGGCCCACCCTGTCTGGCTGGGGCTGGGCAGGCCTGGGGGAGAGAGGTGCAGCCAGGAAGGAAGAGGGACCCATGTGTCCAGGGCTTCCCCAGCCCCAGGGTTGCCACAGGCTCCCAGGGGCCGCAGCGGCCTCCACACTCCTCGGCGGCCAAGGCCAGTCCGGCCACCTGCAGAAGGAAGAATCGAGGCATCTCTTGGTGAACGGGTTGACAGGAGGCTGAGGTCGCCCAGCGCCTGTGCTCCCCAGGGACCCTGCCACTTCCCTCTCCTGCAGGTTCAAGATTAATTCACAGACTCCTGGGAACAGGGGAAGCCTGTGGGAAGCGAAGACCAGGCCCCCCCGGGGCCCCCGGGGGCCGGGATTCCACAGAGCAGGATGGGGGCTGAGCCTCGTCTTGGGCATTTAGGACTATTGCAGGGGACACAGTGGCAGGAGGACATTCACCTGGAGGGTGAACAGGGAGCAGGAAGGGGCTCAGCACTGCGCACCTGCGGAGGTTCGCAGAGGTTGTCCCTCCAGAAGGTGCTGGTAGTTAGGCAGTGGGGACTCACCTTCAAATCAGATGTCCCAAGGGCACGGATCTGGCTCCCCCAACCTAAGCTGGCCTTTCTCATGGCCACGCCAGGTGGGACAGAGGCACGCCTAGGCCAGGTTACCTGTAGGGTCCCTCTGGCCCCATCGAAACTGAGCTGGGTCCTCGCTTCCTGCCCATCCAGGGGCACGTTTGGGTGACAGTTTCGCATCTGGAGACGTGCGGGGCGTCAGCCTTCCGGGTGGCTGCAGAGCCGGTGGGAACCGGTGGCCCCCTGCCCTCGGCAGAGTTGCTCTCCTCACGGGTCCCAGGCTCAGCTTGGCACCTGGGACAGATGACCAGGGAAGGAGGCTGAGCCCCACGGCCCCTTCCTCCCAGATTGTAAGGGGATGAACCAAGTGATTCCCGCGGTGCGGCACCCTGGGTGCAGGAACCCCGGAGAGTACAGGAGGGAGACGTTTGTTATCATCTTCTCAGTGTTCCTTCACTTACATTTTTTATTCTGATTTATATTGAAAACACATGTATCTGCCACTACCACACGAAATCCACACTTT
Source organism: Marmota marmota marmota (assembly GCF_001458135.2). Classification (NCBI taxonomy): domain Eukaryota; kingdom Metazoa; phylum Chordata; class Mammalia; order Rodentia; family Sciuridae; genus Marmota; species Marmota marmota. The sequence continues at coordinate 11,765,436 of NW_026000205.1, forward strand.
CGTACCTGTTACTGTCAGAGTCGAGTTTAAAAGAAAAAGAAATATGAAAAGGAAGAGAAATATAAATAAAACAAATCACCCAGAACTGTGCCTGGCGCATAATAGGTGCCTCATAAATATTAATTGAATGAATGAATGAATGAATAGCAAAATTAAAATCAGCACCTTCAAACATCTGAATTTGAGGAAATACTGAAGGAACATACAGAGAGCTCCCGGTACAGTGCCTGGTACAGAAAAAATGCTAAAAACAATATTCATGAGAATATTTATTAATATAAAAAATTATTATATATGGTACAACAAATAGATACTGTGGCCAAATGCTGACTAAGTACTAAAATCAAGCTTTGTCCGAAGCTGAACATTCCCATTATAGAATGAACCTCTGAACCGAACAAACAAATGGGACCGTGTATTGCTAAGTTGGGCGTGTATTAGTCTGTTTTCCTTTGCTATAACAAAATACCTGAGATGGCTTACTTTATAAAGAATATAATTTTTGTTATCTGCAACTTTAGCAGGCAAATCTTTCAGGCCAAATTTTTAGTGAGGGATTATTTCTGTTTTGTCAACTATCAACTTGCTCCTATGGTCTATAAGTTCCAATGGCAGTTCTAAGAAACGGCCCTGAATTTTTTGATGTGTCTTCCACTGAAAAGTGGGGTCTCTGCCCCTATCATAGAGTCTGGGAAGTTTTGTGGTAGTGAGGCCGTGGTGTAAAATGCAGAGGTTTGCTCTGAAGCCCTGGGCCGCCTGGTGAGAAGTCCAAAGGTCCGGAGGCAGCCATAACAGCAGGAAGCCCAAATCACTTGGACAGACAATGAATTGGAAGTCCCAATGGATCCCTGCCTCTTAGCCATTCTAGCCCAGGCACCAGATTTATGAGTAAAGAAGCCTTCATGATCCAGTCCCTGTTCCCCAAGTCACCATCTTTAGGTTTCCTACTAAGGACCTGAGCATCATGGAGCAGAGGTAAGCCGTCCCTTCCAACGTCTATCCAACATTGAGCCGTGGAGTCCATGAGTCTAATACAATGGTTGCTACTTTGCACCACTAGGTTTAGGGTGGTTTGTTTTGCTGAAACAGAGCCAGAGCAACAGCTCACTTAATCACTGAATAATTGAAATAGCATTACCTCTCATGCAGAAACCAAAATCCATTGCCCTGCTTACACCACTATTTGAACATTCACAGCGGTTATTTCTGAATATAAAATTACCGGCCTTGACAACCACTGTTAATCTTTTAGTGTTTCCACTGTTAAATAACTATTATGAAAGAGTAACTATACATTTCTCCTTCGACTTGACTGCAAAAATGCCAGCTTAACCAACCCCCTACAGAGCTTTCTACCCCAAGCGACACCCAGAAGGCTTCTCTATATTTGAAAAGAGGATAGTCAGATATAAATGCTAAATGTGATTGCCAGGCCTTGCTTGTGGTCCTGATGTGGCTACACTTGTTCTGTAGATGGATCGATATCTGACTCGGGAGGCACAGCATGACATAGAAGAAAGGGTTTTTAACGTCCAGCCTTTTGAAGCCCAAGATCCCAGCAGAACCCTAAAGCAATGTTGAGATTGTCATTATACTGATCTTTAGGTTTCCTTGGCTCCTTGGGATGGGTGGCGAGGTAGGTGGGAGTCAGAGGAGTACCTGAAACCCACTGACTCCTGCATCCTAAGAAAACTAGTGAATGGATTTGAGGGAGACCCAACCCCCCTTCCTGCTCCACTCCAAGAAAGCAAGGGTGCTGGCAGACCCCAAGAACAAGACTGGCCCCCACCTGGTCTCTTACTATCTCCCATGTGATCTTTCCCTGTCATTGTGAAGCATCCATTGTGAGACCCTCATCAGAGCCTACGTGGATGCGGCTGCCCAATCTTGGACTTCCAGCTCTGAAACTGTGAGCTAAATAATCCTCTTTTCTTTATAAAGCATCTAATCTTGGGTATTTTGTTATGGCAAGGGAAAACAGACTAATACATGTCAAACTTTCTTCAAATCCCCTAGAATAGGGCCACATTCCCTCAGATCCACCAGGGCAGGTCCATGACCTCTTAAGTGCCCCCTGCTGCTCAGACCCAATCCCCCAACCAGGGCATAGACATATCTGTTTAGACCATCACCCCAGGGTGAGTCACATTCCCCCAGAGTCCCCAAACTTCACAAAACACATGTACAACACGATTTTCAGCTGAAAAATTTCAGTCATCTCCTCTAACTCTGTACATTTCTAACAAACTAATGTACAAGTCAAATCTCAAATCACACCCCAAATACCGTGGTTAGGACAGTGCAGCCACATGCAGTCATTTGGAAAGTCTGTGTGCAGGTTCTGCAAGCTGAGAAACAGGGTTGGGAGATTCCACTGATCAGCAATGGTGGAGACCAACCTCACTAAGGCTTGGGGATCAGGGACAGGTACATGGTTGGAGCATTTCCCAAATGGATGTTCTGTTAGTCCTTCAAAGGAGATTTTTTTTGGGGGGAGGGTCTATTTATACTCTAGGAAGTTTCTTGGGAGCTTGAGGTTGATACCTTATAAATTTTATCCTTTAAAGCATCAAGAAACAGGCACCCAGTGGACACATTATTTCTGCTGGTTTTTAACAACACTAAGCTGGAAACGTGTTCTCGCCATGTACAGGCAACAGCGCCCTCTGGTGGCCCTCTTGGCCATCACAAAGATCTGCAGATGCTCCAGAGGGGTGGGTGTGTGTGTGTGTGTGTGTGTGTG
>NW_026000205.1:11768743-11774022 GCF_001458135.2 Marmota marmota marmota
AGAGAGAGAGAGAGAGAGAGAGAGAGAGAGAGAGAGAGAGAGAGAGAAATACGGGCTGGGGAGCCCCATTCCAATAAAAGGTGGGACCTGACCCCAGCCCGCATGGATGTAGGGGTGGGGGCTTCAGCGCGCAATCACAAGGCCTGCACCCAACCTCCATCCAAAAGGCCCTGTTTTCTGTGTTGGTCCAAAGAAGATGTGCTTTTGCTCACTGGGCATTGATGTCCACTTTTTCTGGAAACAAGTCTTCATTTCATCTTACATTGTTCTTGAAGGACAACCCCCTGTGCATCCCCCCTACCCCCCACCCCCACGTGCATCAAGTGCACAGTGATTCAATGAGAACATACCATCAAATCTGTTCAAGAGACCTGGGTCTCCTTGGGATTTGTTTTGCTATTAGGGAAGAAACATTTGTAGCTAGAGCTGCAAAGCTGGGTGAGGTGTCTAAGCCTGGAGTTTAGGTGGAGGTCTCTGTCTCTGTGTGTAGGAGCGGCTGCTTGGAAAGGAAACTGACACAATTAAAGTAGATTTGAGGGCAACTGGATCTAGCAGTACCTGAAGCCAGTATGCCCCCAGGGTATTTCCATTTAAGCAAACTGGTCAAAATCTCTCTCTTTTTTGCTATATTAGGGATTTGGATTGGGGATCCTAATCATGCTCAGCAAGTGCTCTACCACTGAGCTATATCCCAGGACCTGTTTTTATTTTTTTTTTGACACAGGGTGTCCCTAAGTTGTTGAGGCTGGCCTTGAATCTGTAATCCTCCTGCCTCAGCCTCCCAAGTCACTGGGATTACAGGTGGGTGTCACTGTGTTTGAAAAAAATCTTAATTTTGTGGAAAGTGGGGCATCACACTTTCTACCTGATAAACCCCAGGCCCTAATTCCTCTCTTCCCTCTCCATAAAATGTCCTCGTTGCTGCTTACACTTGCAAACTCGGAGGCCGCATTAATCAAAACCATCTTTATTATTTAAACAGCATCCTGTCCTCAGGGGCCTCCAGACAGGAGCCCCCAGAGGGCAGAACAATATTTACAAGGGTCGGGAGGGTGAGGCTTGGATGGTCCGAGGCAGAGTGAGCCCCCCACTGTGGAAGACAGGACCTTGGAGGAGGGCGTCCCTGGGCCTGTGGACTGGTTCAAGAGGAAGAGTGTTCCCTCCTGGGCTCAGCGTGGATCCTGTCGTGTGGAGCTGAAGCCACCCAACCTCGGGCCCCGGACAGGTGTGCTGCGAGGAGCCGCCACAGGTCAGAGCTGGGTCACCATGCCGCTGGCTTCGGAGTGAGTCTGGGGACAGACAGCTGGGGCTTCTGAGGTCCGAGGGGCTTCCCCCAAAGTCCCACGAGCCATCTCCCTTCCCCAGAAGACTGGAGACCCATCGGTCCCCCAGGGCGCCTTCTTCTAGGGTGCCCAAAATTTCAGCCTCCCCTTAGCACCCCAGAGTCCCCCCAGTGGGGAGGGGACACCTCACCTTTATGGCCTGGAAGATCCACTCCCGGAAGTCACTGACTTTGGTGTAGACACCTGGCTTCTGGGCCAAGGCACAGCCAGTGCCCCAGCTCACGATGCCACAGAGCCGCCAACGTGGCGTCCGAGAGATGCTGTCCTCACACACAAAGGGACCACCACTGTCACCCTGGTGAGGGAAGGGCAAGGCGGCTGGAGGCCAGGAGGCCCTCTGTGCTCAGGCAGGGAGCCCCGCCGCCCACTGCCCTGGTCTCCGTCCCTGGGCAGCAGGGGCCCAGCTGTCCCCACACAGCCGTTACCTGGCAGGCGTCGATGCCACCCTCGGGGTAGCCGGCACAGAACATCTTGGGCTTGATCTGGTTCCCGTAGAAGTCGGGGCCGTTGCAGACATCCGTGCTGATGATGGGCACTCGGGCCTCCTGGAGCACCCGGGCCTGCTGGCCTGGGGGTGCGGGGGCAAGGCTGGCTGGAGCCCAGGAGCATGCACGACCCCCTCCCTCCTGGCGCCCACCCCACGACCCCCAGGGTCTCTACACACCAGGGCCTGTGGCTGTCCAGCGCACCGGACTGCCCCTCCCCTGCCCGGGTCAGTCTCCCTAATGACGGTGTCCAGGCAGGGCACAGGACTCACCATAGTACTGCGTGTTGCCCCAGCCCGTCACAGTGCAGATCTTGCCGTCCACCAGGGCCTGGTCAGCGGCCGGGAGACACACGGGCTGGATGTATTCTGTGACAGAGACCCCGTCGGTCCAGCCCCTGCTGGCCTGCCCAGCCCCGCCCAGCACAAGCCCGTTCAGCTGCCTCCACGTCCCCCCACCAGACCCTGTCCTCTGACCGTCTGTGATGCCCACAGTGACCCACCGCCTAGGCGAGCTCTCAGTGTGCTAAGTGCTCTCCTGTTCATCTCATCTCCCGTCAGCCCCGGGGGGTAGGGGCAGCCATGACCCCAGAGAAGGGAAACGAGGCCAAGTCACTTGACCAAAGTTTCATAACGAATCAATGGTGAAGTCAGAATTTGGACCTAGGTTGGCCCAATTTCTGAGCCTGTTTTATTAACCACAGCCATGGCACTACCCCCAGCCCAAAGGGCATCTTTGTGAAGAATCCTGTGTTGAGATGCTTGACTTCCACCTGTCATAACGAGAAATACGTAGCCCTACACCAAGAATGCCCCTCCGAGATGTGGCACCCTTGTGCAGTGCACAACCTTCCCAAGCGGTCCTGTCAGCCCTGACTGTTGACTTTTCCTGCCTGAGACTCAGAGGCCTCAGCTGTAAAATCAAAATAATGATCATGACCCACCGGAAGCACCCTGAAAATTTGGTGAGGCAGCATATGCCTGGAATCAAACAGCAAGTATTTGGTGACTAGTCACAGTAATAAGTGACAGTCACAGCAGTAACTGCTAACAGTTTTGGAGCATTTGCTCTGGACTGCTGATTCTCAAAGCTCTTTACTCGTTTGAACCCTTTTGATCGCCTCAACAACCCCAGGAAGTTGTTTTACAGTTGAGGAACAGGCACAGTACAGTGAAGCCACCTGCCCCAGATCCCACCGTCGACAAATACCCGGATCTGTCCCCAGAGCCCTCAGCCATGTGTCTCAAACCCGGCTGCTCCCCGCCCCCCCCCTCCACAGTCCTCATTTCAACATTGCTAAACCCTCCACTCTTCGCTAAGGAGCAAGGGAGCAAAAAAACGTATATCCCTCCCTTAAGTGAAAAACCTAGGATCTCAGATCACAAAAGAGAAAATGACCACAATAACGTGCATGCGGACACACGGCAGAGATACCGAACTCCCCGGCCCCCGGCCTGGCACCACGGGCAGCGCCAGGCAGCCCCAGCTCGGCTCTGCCATTTGCCAGCCGTGGAGCCTGGAGCGGTTTCCCTTCCCTGTGCGGGGACCCTGTGCAGGTGGGCCACGGGCTCTGTGAGATGCTCCTCGGGGCCACCGTGAGCAAGGGATGAGGACAGAGCCTGGCCCGTGGCAGGCACCGCGCTAGCGTGGAGGCTTGTGGGCAAAGCCACTACTGAGTCACCTCATGGCTTTACAGCCAGGCGTTACTTAAGGGTGGGGTCCGTATCTGAGAGAGATGGATCGTGACGTGACTTTGTGCAGATAGCACAGAACGTAGCTGATGCGACCTGAGATGCTTGAGGCCACATAAGCTCACGGGCCCACGTCCCCTGTACAGTCCATCACTGACCAACACCATCTCCTGTGGCCCATAACTACATCGCCACTGTATCATGATTTTCGTTACTATCACACTGGGGCCTGCGAGAGCTGGAACCCGAGGTCTATGCAGAGAACTGTAAAAGGAGGGACTCCTGGTGACCTCTCCACCGATCTGGCCTCTCCCTGTTTAGATTTCATACTTCACTTAATTATTCTGGGCAGCACGTTCGTGAGCTACACCTCCCAGGCCGTCCTGCTCACCAGCTTGGAACGTGCAAGTCCACGGCTTCAGTGTATTCCCAGACACACATGGTGACCACTCTGGACTTTAGAACATGTCACCACCCCCCAAAGAAACCCTGTATCCTTTACCAATCCTCCCAGTCTCCACAGTCCCGCTGCCCGCCCTTGGCAACCATGAACCCACTTTTGATCTCTATGGATTTGCCTGTTCTGGGCATTTCATAGGAATGGAATCACACAAGACGGGCTTCCTTCACTGGACAGAAGGACTCCCCAGTTCACCCGTGGTGCCGGGTGAACCCCTATCTTGTTTCCTTTTCATGGCCGTATAGGAGTCCGCTGTAGGGACGCACTCTGTTGTGTTTATCCATCTGTCAGATGATACGCATGTGGGTTGTTTTCATCTTTGGGCTTTTATAAATAATGCTGACGTGAACATTTGTGTACAGTTGTGTAGACACGCGGTGTCCCTCCTGGATGTGCATCCCAGGTATGGAACTGTCACATGGTCAACTGCCAGAACATTCCCAAGTGGCTGTACCCACTGCCCAGACTTAATGATCACTCATTCCCCTGATTACCATGAACACCTGGGTCATCAATGCATTCTAGTCTGCTCTTGTCCCCCTCCTTTGTCCTGTCTGTCTCTGGAGTCCCCAAGTCAAGGCTCAGCCCTGCCCCCGAGATGTACCTGTGAGGGGCAGGGGGCTGGACAGGTGGACCAGGGCGATATCATTGCTGTTCTCCTCACTGTTGGGGTCTCGAAAAGGAAGGTAGCCCCCGTGGTAGACCACGGCCTGCACCCCCAGCTGCATGCCCTGGGGCGAGGCCTGGGCCACAGCACCGGCAAAGACCCGCCATCGAGACAGGACCCGGTTCCGCCTGCCAAGGGACACGAGGGAAGGGTGGTGGCCGGCCAGGCACGGCCTCACCGCCTCTCCCCCTGGTGGGTGCTGTGGGGGCACTCACTCTGGGAAGCAGTGGGCAGCTGTCAACACCCAGTCCCCGGAGAGCAGGGACCCACCGCAGAGGTGTGCACCGTCATAGCGCAGACTGACTTGCCAGGGCCACCTGCCCAGGCTGGTGTCCTGGCCTCCCACAATGCGGTCCACGGGCAGCTTCCTGCGGCCACAGTCTGTGGGGGAAGGCATCGGGGTGGCAGGGTGAGGTGGGAGCCCAACAGAGGTCTGGCCCTGGGTTCTGAGAGCCCAGGGCTCATGATGGAGCGTCTGAGGACAGGAAGACCTGCCCCCGGGGGACTGAGGGGACAGAGCCTGGCCCTGCCCCACCCTGCGGTCTGAACTTGACACAGCCCCTTGGGGGACCTGCAGGGCCACAGCCCTGCCCTGGGGAGAGTCTAAGGGGCCATGTTCCCCCCCCCCCCCCC
>NW_026000205.1:11775004-11788955 GCF_001458135.2 Marmota marmota marmota
CTCCGAAGCTGGCCACTGAAACTGGAGCATTCGGGAGAGGGAGTCCTTTCCATGTCCCCAGTTTTCCAAAAATGGTTGCACCCATCACTCACATGTTAAGGGCCTTCTTTGCCCCCATGAGAAGAAGGGGCAGCTCATGTGGGGGAGAGCGGAGAGGTTTCTGGGGACATTTTTAAAGTCCCCAAAGAAACCCCAGAGTTGGGTGAGCTAATAAGTTTCCTGTTTGCTTAGCCAATTCATTACTTGGTTTTGTCTTTTGCAGTCTGAAGACCCTTGACTAATACACCAGGTTCCTGAGACATTTAAATAAATATTCTAGGGTTAAGAAGAAGAAGAGGAGGAGGAAGAGGAGGAGGAGGAGGAGGAGGAGGAGGAGGAGGGAGAAGAAGGTTGGCTTTTCTGTGGGATTCATCAGAGCCTCCAATGCTAATTTCCCATTTAGGCAATGCAATATGCATTCTTTCACACATCAGACATTGACCATGCTCCAAGCCCAGTGGTGCTAGGACACAAGGATGATCAAGAGACGGCTCTGGGCTCTGCCATCACCAAGCCACCAAGTCTGGAGAGACAGGAATGAAAAAGTGGCCAGTGACATGAAGCAGGGCTGAGCTACCCAGGAGGGCCGGAGCAAGCTCTTGGGAGGTGGTTCCGTTCTGGGCTGGGGGAGGGGGGGCAGTCTGTGTGGAGACTGATGTCCCCAGGGGCCCATCCATCCAGCCCATGCATCAGGGGATCCCTGATAGCACCTGAGCCGGGTCACAGCCCTCAGGTGCATTTCCTCTGTTTACCAAACACGCCGAGGTGCCAGGAGCTATTTTAGGCAACGAACACGTCAGACAAACCCTTGCCCTGGTGCAGCCCAAAGCCCAGTCGGGGGGAGAGAGAATAAACAGGATGAAGCAGTAAAATATGTCACATGTCACAACAGAAGAAGGGGTTATGCAGACAAAGGAAGCTGACGGGAAGGGACGGGCGTGAGGTGGCATATCTCAGTAGGTGGGCAGGGACAGCTTTGCAGAGAAGGTGGCATCTAAGGATCTGAGGGAGGTGAGGAAGACAGGCAAAATACGCGCGAGGGGACAGCAAATTAGGCCAAGGGACTTGCAAGCCAGAGCCCAGGGCGGGTGCAGGGTGGGGGCCGTGGGGCTGGGGACAACCGGAGATGGGATGGAGCCAGGCTGGGCTTTGAGCTGGAACCCGGTGCAGCAGGGGGCTCAGAGCTGGAGGGCCCCATGCAGGCTCCTCTGATTGCAGGGGGGAGCCCAGGCGGGAGCAGGAGCCTGCAGTGAAGTCCAGGCAGGGGGCAGGGGCTGGGCCCAGGCGGGAGCAGGGGGCTGGGGAAGAGTGCGATTCTGGATAAGTTTTGCAGGTGGAGCTGACAGTCTGCTTTGGATCCACTTGTGAAAGTGAAGGCAAGAGAGGGGTCAAGGACAAGCCCTCAGAGCCACCAGAAGGATGGAGCTGCAGAGGTGGGGACGGGCCGGCGGAGGGGACGGGTTTGTGAAAACATGGGCTGTGAGCCTCTGTGTGCTCTCAGGAGCCTCCAGCATGGCCTGATGGCACCTTCTGGGACACCGAGTCTGGTGATAACTGGCCTTTGACTTCTTCTAAGAGGAACCCGGTGAGGCCGCACCCAGGCGGGGCCTGCTTGGGTACCCACAGGTCTGAACCAGGGAAGGCAGGACTTCCAACAAGCACCTACCCTGCTGAGGACCTACTGTGTGCCTGGCATTATGCCCACACTCTCCCTGCCCCGCCATCAACCCAGGCCTCGTAGCCACCAAATCACTGCCATTTTCCAGATGGAGAGGCTGAGAGAGATGGGCTGGCGCACCCAACACCACCAAGCCAGTGAGAGGCAAGGACAGGGCGGAAACCAGGCCCACCTAGTGACCACTTCCATGCTCGTCCCACCAGTCGGGGCGGGGGGATTAGCCTAGGAAGGATACTCCTGCCCGGGGACACACAGCAAAGAACTGGCGAAACCAGGATTGGAACCCCAGACGTGCCGACCTTCAGTCCCCACTCCATGTGGACCGGGCCTGACCCTTCCCTGGCTGCACTTGACTGAAAAGCTGTCTGGCTGGTCTGGTGTAATGATGGCCTCTCACCGGGGGGGTGGTACTCCTCTCCTCTGGGTGGTGCCCGCGGCTCCCTGAGCTCTGAGACCAGAACAGAGTTTGGGACAGCAAGGCAGGGGCGGTAGGGTGGAGGTGGAGTCTTACTTTTAAATGACGCCTAACTGTTCCAGAAATTTCCAGCAAGTGTGGGGTTTGAGAAAAAGGAATGAGTCCGTGGATGGGTGTTGCGGGAGGTGTGGGGAGCGGGGGAGGGGAGGGGGACAGCAAATGCCTCCTCCGGTTATTTTTAAAACCACGGTCTGTGCACCGCATCTCACTTTGAAATGTTTTCTTCTTGTTTATATTATTTTAGGCAATGCCAAAAGTGCGTTCCGGGTCACCTGTGGGCCTCCTACACCGTCTGACAGAGGCGGGAAATCCCACAAAACAAGGCAGGGATGGGCGGTCGTTTTGATTCACGATTCCCCAGGGTTCTGGAAACTGGCCAGATCCAGGTTTGAGTCGTGGCCAGGTGACTGTCCAGCTGAAGGCCCAGGACAGCCTAGCTCATCTCGGTGATCTATCCTGGTGCTATTTATTAAGCCAAGATGTCCTGAGTGCCTACTGTGCGCCAAGCACTGCCTGACCAGTAAACAAAATGCCCCTGCCCGCTTGAAACACATCAGGAGTGGGAGCACGAGGTGGGTCCACGAGGACAGCAGGAATGGGACATCGGGGGGAGCAGGGGAGCCCCCACAGACTGGAGCCCAGAGAGTGCCAGAGGTCAGGGGGAGGTGGGGTGGACTGAGTCCCTCATCCTGGGAGCCCAGGAGCCTATGAGGTGGGTACTTCATCCTGCGACCCCCGGGGCTTTCTGCAAGAGCCTAATCTCATGTCTCTGCCAATGAGTGGTCTCGGGTAAGTCGGTTCACCTCACTGGGTGCCAGGTTCCCACAGCCCACACAAAACTCTAGATCTGTGACAACTCCCAGCCCGTAGACCTGTTGGGTAAAGGTTGTGGTTGGGACCTGGCATAGGTTACCTTTTACCATGACAATGAATTCAGCAGTTCCTTGACACACAATAGAGGGTGGGAGTCACCCACAGTGGCCACCCAGGGTGCAAGTCACAGCCCTGCCACCTACTAGCTCTGTGACCTGGGGTAAGTCCCTTGGCCAAAATGTGCCTTGGTTCCCCCATACAAACAGGGGCGCTTGGGAGGACTGAAAGAACGGATTCGAGCTGGGTGCAGCAGCACACGCCTGTAATCCCAGCAGCTCAGGAGGCTGAGGCGGAGGATCTTGAGATCAAAGCCAGCCTCAGCAACTTATTAAAGCCCTAAGCAATTCAGTGAGACCCTGTCTCTAAATAAAAAATAAAAAGGGCTGGGGACGTGGCTCAGGAATTGAGTGCCCCTGAGTTCAATTCCTGGTACCAAAAAAAAAAAAAAAAAAGCTGATCCGGTCAAGCCCCAAGGTGCTCGCCTGACCCAGGCAAACATCACCTAAGTGCCCGCCAGCAGAGGGGACGCTGATGCTGGCTTTTTGGGTCTGGAACTTCATTATTGCTCTTGGTGTGAACTGAATTCTTTAAGAAATCTGAGGAGGCCTGAAGATGTGAAAACACACTTCCCAAGCAAGTCCCCCTTTCTTTCGGCCGCCCTGGGGTCACACAAGGCATTAGGGCAGGTTCACTCCCTCATCCCACAGTTCGTTTCTGCATCTCCTGAGTGCTGTGGCGGGCACCCCACGGGCCTGCAGCCATGGCTACATCTGGCCAAGGTGAGCCACTCTGGGCCCATCATTACCAGCTGTGTCCTCTCTGGTACTCATTTCCCACATCTGGAAAATGGGCAAATAGTAGCCTGAGCAAACCTCGCTCTCCTACCTCCTAGGGGAGTTAGAGGATCCCTGAACTCCCACTGTGCCTCCAGAACATGTGCTGACCAGGCCCGGCGGCGCAACGTGGTCCACGGGAGCGCTGCGGTCTGAGGCTAACTACATGATGGAGCCTCAGTTTCCCCGTCTGTAAACTGGGGAGAATCACAGTCCTACCCTCACAGGGCTGCTGGAAGAGGCCACGGGATGGCATGTCGATGAATACACAAAACCCAAAGAAGAAAACGAACCACACTTTTTCCTACTGGGAGAGATGCACCCTCATATTTTCTAATCACTTTTAAAAAGTGGGAGTTTCCAACTCCCTAATTTAAATCCCTCGTGCACTCAGGGGTGAGCCATTTGGAGCCTGAAAAACACTGGGTTGGACAAGGGACAGACTTATTAAAACATGCCTGGGACAGCTGGCACTCGATACAAGTGCACTGTTATCATTAGCGTTTCCGCGTGCACCGATACGTTCACTCAAAAATACTTTTATTGAGCCACGTCCCCGCAGGTTCCTCCAGGGACCCCCAGAGGGTCCTGGCTGCTGTACTCACCCGGATACAGCGGCTCCTGGTCACTCCTGAGTAGAAGAGTCGCTGCAGAGAAGGCGGAGGTGAGGGCAGGCATCAGGGGCCGCAGGGCCAGGGGAGGTCAGAGGCACAGGGACCACTCTCACCGATGGCCCAGGACGCTGCCCCGATGCCCGTCAGGAGGAGGAGGGTCCCCACAATGAGAGCTGCCACCTTGGGTCCGGAGCAGCATGGCACAGTCCGGCCACCTGCAACAGACACCATGCTGGGGCCACTGCCAGGCCTGTCCCCGTTGCCGCAGGGTCCAGGCACCGGGCCAGCACTGCCCTGCCCCCCAGGGCTAACTTGTCACCACTGAGCCTGCTGTGCCCTGGGGCCGAGAATGGGCAGGGCGGTCCCTCCCCGGCCAGGTGGACAACCAGGTGTCCAGCTCCCCAAGGGCTCCAGCTGGGGAGGGGCCACGGCTGGGCCTGCTGCCACTACCCTGGCACTCCTCTGGCTCTTAGGGGACTCCTCCTCCCAGGTGCACTGAGCTTTGGCATTTCTATCATCACTTTGTGCCCCCTGACCTCTCTCTTCAGCTGACTTTTCCAGGGGCTCCTGCAGCATCAGGGCTCATGACGCTAATTTCCCCCCTCCCCCTGTTGCTTGGGAGACCCCCCCAGCCCCCAAACCCAATGTGGTCCCTGGAAGTTGAGAACCAAAGTTTGGAAAGTTGCCAGCCTCACTCTTCTGGCTGGAATCTTGGGCAATGGCACCATTTCTTTGAGACTCGGTTTCCTCATCTGTTCAGTGGGCATCCACCCAGCACCCACTTCTAAAAACGACACTTTAGAGTCCTTTTAAATAATACTGAGCCAACTCATTTTTCTCTGTGCACCGAGCACTGTTCTAAACACATCAACTATTCAGTCTGTGTATCAGCCCTGCATTGCGATGCCCACTTTTCCTACGGCTCAGAGAAGTCAAGTTACATGCCCAGTGTGACTCAGCCTGCAAAGAGGCAGAGCTGAGATCTGAACCCTGGGCAGACTGGGTGCCGGGTCCAAAGTACATAACCATGAAGCCTCTCATTGTGCCACTGGCATACAGCAAGTGCTCAGTACATGCTTGAGACCTCCTTAGAGTTGTGTGGTCCTCGCAATGCTCTTCACCCCTCTGAGCCTCTGTTTGCGTGGGTAAAATGGAGCTTGAGCCTTACTGAGCATCCTCTGTGTCCCTAGCACCACTCTAGGCTCTGGGAGCAGAGGTTAAGACAGACAGACAAGAGGATGGCTCTCACGGGGTGTGAGTTGGGAGCAGGGATGCCCGCAACTAAACATGAACCTGATAATTTCCAGATTGTGGCAAAGGCTATGAGGAAAATAATGGAGGTGGGGGGCTTCTCAAGGGGGATGAGGTTCCCGAAGAAGAGACTTTGAGCCAGGTGCAGTGGCGCACGCCTGTAATCCCAGTGGCTCAGGAGGCTGAGAAAGGAGGATCCCGAGTTCAAAGCCAGCCTCAGCAACTTAGCAAGGCCCTAAGCATCTCAGTGAGACCCTGTCTCTACATAAAATACAAAATAGGGCTGGGGATGTGGCTCGGTGGTTGAGTGCCCCTGAGTTCAATCCCCAGTACCAAAAAAAAAAAAAAGTAGAAGAAGAAAAGAAGACTCTGGAGCTAGACCAGAATGCAAAGGCAGCCATGCGAGGACATCAAGGAACAGCATGGTGGGCAGAGGGAACAGCATGGGCAAAGCCAGGAGGCAAGAACAAGCTCACTGTGTTAGAGGGCTAGAGAGGCCCTGGAGGAGGCCAGAAGGGCACAGGCTTAGGGAGGGCAGTGGGAACCAAGGCCCGGGCCAGCTAGGGAGGCCTCGTGGCCCAGAGGAGGGAAGAACTGTATTTCCAGTGCACAGAGGTCCTGGAGATCAAACGCCAACTCGCCCGCTAGGGATTCTAGGAGGACCAAAGGAAAAAGACCACTAATGGCCTGGCCCTGGCCCTGTCTTGGGCTCCGCTGCCAGAAAGTTCTCTCAGGGCTTCAGGAGCTCCCAGCTCCCTCGTCCGTGTCTGGGGTGGCATGTTTGGTGGGCAGAGTGCCAGGTCAGTACCTGGAACAGAGCCGGGAGTGGTCCAGGACCTTCCGGGGAGAGTCATTGTTTGGGTGGCTCCCACCCAGCATCAGGAAATGCTGCATCCCTCCAGGAGGCGCTGGGCAGGGGCGACCCAGTTCAGCCCCTGCCTGTCCTGGTGACGGGTGGGGAGGGCTCTCAGGCCTGTCCCCACGCCCAGCTCGGCCTCTGACATCTTCCTGGTTCCAGGGGAGTGTCTTGGCTTCCTGCATCTACAGGCTCCGGGCCCTTTGTCTCGGGGTGTGCCTGCCAGGGGTGCAGTCTGCACAAGACCTAGAGGCTCTGATGTATCTGGGGGGACAGCAAGCAATGCCACCTGTGTCTCCTAGGGTGACAAGAAAGTACCTGCTTCCACGCTAGGACTTTGAGCACCTCCAAAATAGGTCCCTCTGGTGGGACAGGCTGTGTCCTAACCTGGGTCCCCTGGTGAAAGAGACACCCTTCCTGGGTATCTTTTCTGGGACAAGATGCTCTCTGCTCCTGCCATTGAGAGGAGACATCCTCAACATCACAGTCTCTGGAAGCTATGGGGCTCTGTGTTCCGCGGGTCAGGTCTCTCCTGGCCCCGCTGTTCCCTGAGACTCTCTGCTCTGTTTCTCGGGGTGTCCCCCAGCGGTCTTCTCTCCGGATGGTTCTGCCTCCACTAAAGGTGACATCTTTGTGACATCTGTCGAAACCCCTCTCTTACGTGACCTGGACTTCCTGCCTGAGAGGCTCCCTCTCTGGAGACAACACACACACTGTGTTCCTGGGACCCCTCCAAGGCCCTGCCTCCAGGCTCTCTGTCCACTCCCTGGAATCCAGATTCCTAAGATGGCCGTGAGCTCCTCCCTCTCTCTCCTCCTGGGTCTGACGTCTGTCTCACCTGCCTCTGTGGCCTCGGTTTGCACTCTCTGTCCTCAGCCCTGGACTGTGTTCTGAGCCCCGGGTCAGGGGTCCTGCAGCCTCTTGGACACCTTCCCCTGAAACCCCCTAGTTTCTTCTCACCCCCCAGGTCCCATATGGCCCCAAGGTCTCCCCAGATCTCCTCTTCCTCCCAGGTCCCGAGGCCCTCACCCCAGGACTGGCCCTCAACTGGAGGACACTTCCTTCTCCCTAAAGCCTGCCAGTTCCTCCAGCCTGGCCAGTCCTCCTAAGTGACCCTCCTGTCCACCCTTCCTTCCCTTCCCCTGGTCCTGCCTCAGTTCAGCCCCATCCAACCACCGAGCTCTGTCTCCCCTTCCGGTCTCTCTCCACAAGGAAGCCTGGGGAACCTTCCTAAAATGCCAAATCCAACCTGTCCCTTCTTAACCTAGAACCATCCATGACTCCCTAGTGCCCCCAGAATGGAGGCTAAGTCTCTCGGCCGGACGTGTCCAGCCCTGTGGGACATAAGTGTGGCTTTTTGAGAGTTGAGGGTTGGATGTGTTTCCCCAAATTCCAAACAGCGCTCGGCTCCCCATCGTACACCTCCCAGAGCTTCCTAGAGCCAGGGGAGCACAGAACGTATACCACCCACTAGAGGCACGAAGCGTTGCCGCCAGCGCCACCTTGTGGAGAGACCCAGCACTGCCAAGGAATCCCCCTGCTCCTGACCCAGTGGGGACAGAGCCTGGTCCAGTGGCAGCACTCATCTCCCCCACAGCTTCCTTTCCTGCATCACCTCCAGAAACATCAGCACTAGCTGCGCTCGCTGTGTCGCGGGGCAGTCTGCCCCCCGGGCTTCAGCCGCGTTCTTCCCCTCCTGGCACACGCTACCTACGCCTCCTCATCCTTTGAGTCTGAACTCAGGAGTCACCTCCTCGGATTCCCCAGTCCCCAGAAGCACTGAGAGCCTTGGGCACACGTTACTGTCATCCTGTTTACTGATGAGGAGAGGAGTCCCAGAGAGGCACAGACACCCACCCCAGTGACCCAGCAAGCAGGTGCAGCATCAGAACCCTTCAGATCCAGAAAGAAGAAATTGTCTCAAAGCAGCCAGGCTCTGTCACCCACCTGCTCAGCTGGGGTGCCCAGCACTTTCTCCTGAGTGACAGAGAATCTGGTTCACTCTGAATGGCAGCTGAATGGTTGGGATCTGAGGGTCTGAGTGGCTATCTACACTGAGACTGAGACCTGAGGAGGCCAGAGTCTGGGCTACTCATGTCAGCCAGTACCCTCATGCCATGCTGTGAGGTATACGAATGCCATCTCCGTTTTACAGAGGAAACTGAGACCCAGAGAGGGTAAGCTATTTGCCCAGGGCCACACAGCTAGAAAGCGCTGCTGTCTGGGACTGAATGCAGGTAGCCTGGCTCCAGGAAGAAGAGGAGGAGTCAATCCCAACTGGGGTAGGGTTGGAAGAAAAGACTGCCCTTTCAGCTGGGTCCCCAAGTGTGGAAGAGGCTGAGAGGGAGGCGGGCTGCCTAGAGCCCTTGAATGCCATCCACTCCACGGGGTGGCTTCTCTCCAGCATCCCCAGGGTGACTTCTCAGCTCCTCTTCTCTCTCCATCCATCTGGGCTGAGTCCAAAGGCCTCCCTCTGCTCTTCTGCCCACAGAGCCAGGCAGTAGGAGGAATGTGAGGACGCACTGGGGGTCCTGAGTCCCTGGGACTCCGAGTCTTCCAACCTCTGTCCTGACAGCTGCTGTTTATGGCACCCGTCTTACATCCTGAGCCCCCATGCGGGTGCCTTGTGTGTTCCATGCTCCCTGTTACCTCAGGGAGGGAGTATTGGACCCACACTTGACCCCGGGGGCAGGGGAAAGGGGGACTGAAGTGCAGAGAAATGCTGTCAGTTGCACAAGACTACACAGCAAAAAAGTGGCCGGAGCAAATTCAAGTGCAAGGCCCGTGTGTTTGACCTTAACATCTGGGCCCTTAACCACGGCAGCAGAGCAATGTCCTGTCCCCATGTCACCATCCCCCCAGTAGAGGACAGGCTCAGGGTGAGCTGAGAAATCACTAGGGGTGAGGGGAAACTGAGGCAAGGTGCCAGGAAGGTCATCCGGGGTAGCAGGGAGCCAGGGGGTGGCACAAGTGCACAGAACACGGAGTTAATGGTTAATCAGGTGGACGAGGCTGCAGAAGGGGGTGGGGACGGGCTTGGGAGGGGGGACCAGAGATGGGGGCTCCATGGGGGTGGAAGGTTGAAGAGAAAGCACAGCAGAAGGGCACCAGGCAGAGCCCAAGTGGGGGCTCAGGAAAGGGGGGGGGACTCACCCTCCTTCTCGGCCATGTCACAGCCTCTTGTTAATGATTCCCCGGCTGACCTCCTGGGCCAGGGTGGGACCTGTGGGGAGATGAACAGGGAGGCAGGGCCTGGGGGAGCCCAGCCCAGCCCAGCACTGGCGCCCCCAGTCCCAGGCGTCCATCCAGGGAAGCTGGAGGGACTGGGCTCTGACCAGAGCATGCCATGATCACGGAGGCAGATTGGGCTGGGTTCAAGGATGGGGTCAGTGTCTGACCAGTGCCACGGGGACTCCTGGAATTGAAGGGCTGAGGACCCCCAGACCTGAGCCTGGGGTGCAGGGGTGCGGGAGCCAGGCGGCCGGGTGTGATGGACCCGGATCGGAGGGAACCGGGATTGGAACCCATGGGGTCTGAGGGAAGAGAGGGCGGAGGGGAAGCAAGAATTTGGGGGCTGGACTCCCGAGTCTGAACATGGAGAAACCTGGGGGCCCAATCTCCAAGTCTGATGGGAGAGTGTGCTGGAGTCCTCGGTCCTTGGGAAGAAGTCGGACAGTCATGTTTGGGGTGCTTGGGAGCCCCTGGATTGGGAGGTGGGCATCGAATTGGGTAGGGGCGAGGGGACCCCTGTCCTCAGGATTGGAACTGAGTCTGGGGTTCCTGGTCCTTACCCTGGGGTCCAGCAGGTGGGGGAAGAGCCTGGAGATGGTGCGGTTGAGGGTCAGTCTCCAGGCCGGGGCAGCGGCATGGTGGCCCCGCAGCGGGCGGCCGGGGAGGCAGAGGCGGTGGCGGCGGTGGCGTGGTGCCTGCTAGGCCAGGCGGCCTCACCTGAGGAGCAGGGGGCTGGGCGGGAGGCGGGGGAAGGGGCGGGGAGGGGCCGGGCCCCGGGGATTGGCAGCCCCAGAGGCCACCTGGCTGGTGGGGCCGGGCGGACAGGGGCTGGACCAGGCAGCCCCAGCAAACCCGCCCGACCGGAGCTCCCGAGGGGCGCAGGGGCGCGGCAGCGAGGCGGCCAGGGGTGACGGACCCGGATCCGAGGGAACCAGGTGGAAGGGCCTGGCTGTCCCAAGCCCACTTTGCCACTGCCACTTCTCCTGCCCGGCCCATCCCCTGTCCCTCACCGGTTCCAGCCTCAGCCCCCTCCCTTTTCGGAGCCACTAACACCTGTCGCCTCTACCCCTTCCCTGTCCCTGGCCCTGCCTCTGCCGCATGGTCCTGCTCAACCCGCCAGCCCCCTCCCCCAGCTGCTTTCCTACAAGTCACGGGGCCTGGTTTGCTTTGGCAGCCTCCCTGCCGCCTGCCGTGGTGACCTCTGGAGCCGGGAAAGTCCTAGGTAGGGGGATGGGGGCTTGGCCCAGAAAAGGCTACACTGAGTGCTGAGGCCCAGGCCAAGTGGCCGGAAGTGGCCAGAGCAGATACACGCTGTCCCGCCAGCAACCAAGAGCCATCCACGTCAGACCCCAGGCCAGATCAACACCCAGACGGGCCAGGTCGCCAGCAGCCACTTGCCTGCCATCAGACCAGGGCGGCTCACCCCAGATCTGTTGTCCCCGCACAATTAGGTCCACCTGCTCACCCTCACAGGTCCCCTGTCCAGTCCAACCCACAGACCCCAGCCTCGGCCCTGCCCAGCGGACACTGGTTTCGCCTGCCTGGAGCTGGCCCCCAATCTCTCTCCCTGCACCCCCAAGGCTCAGAGGCTCCTCCTTGCTGGCTCCGGCTTCCCCTGCCTCTCAGCCCCCACTGTTAATGACTCCCCTCAACCAGGCTTTAATCAAGTTCTAAGTGGCTCCATAGGCTCCCCACTGAGTCCCTAACTCCCTGAGGTCCCCTCTGCCTCCCCGGAGGGAGGATCCTGGGGCAATCTAAGGCTTTCGGACTTGGGGGCCCCGGCAGAGCGGGTGCCTGGGCTCACTCACGAGACAGACGGGGAATCAAGTCCAAGAATCTTTATTTCATGAACAAAACTACTTCTGTAAAGAGAGACGAGGCAGAATGGGCCCCTTTCTAAGTGGCCAGGATCCAAGGCTGGTGAGAGAGGGCGGGTGGGGCCGGGGCAAGAGTGCATTACAGGGACAGGGGACCCCAGGTCCAGCCGGAGGAAGCAGGAGGGGAAATGATGCTGGGGTCGCAGTGGGTACCAGAACCACCTGCCCCAAACTGTTCCAGCCCATCACGACCCCTTTCCCCCCGGGGCCGGGCAGGGACGGGGCAGGGACAGGCTGGGCCCAGCCGTGCACGTCCAAAGCGGCCGATGTGTGCAAATCAGCAAGAAGAAGAGGTGCGGAGCCGCTGCCCCCGCCTCACCGACCCCTCCCCAAACAGGCAGCAGAAGCAGGGGGAGGGGCAGCGGCAGTATTGCTTTACCCATCATGCATGGCGGTGGGTGGGCAAGGGGCAGGAGGAAAGAAGGCCGAGTTGGGGTGTGAGCCGGGCCAGTCCCCCTGCCCCTCCCTCCCTGGCGGCTCTGTTGGCAGGACTCTGAGGCTCGTGGAGGCCCAGGAATGGCCAGCCCCCTCTAGGAGCCCAGGACCTAGAGGGGAGAGAGAGAGAGATAGGGAATTAGGGACCCAGTAGGCCAAAACTCTGGGGGACCCCGAGTCCCTGTCCACCCGCCTTACCAGGGCTATTCGGCCACCTGGACGCCCGTACAGTTCTCTTTGCTTTCAGAGGTGATGGCCAGGTACTCCGAGCTGTGGGGGAAAGGCCAGGTAT
The DNA here is from genome assembly GCF_001458135.2 of Marmota marmota marmota. NCBI lineage: Eukaryota > Metazoa > Chordata > Mammalia > Rodentia > Sciuridae > Marmota > Marmota marmota. Next base: position 11,787,459 of record NW_026000205.1, read on the forward strand.
ACAGTGACCTCATCACCAGTTGGCCCCCCTCCCAGGAGAATGAGGAAGGATGAGGCCTTTGCCCCTGAGTTAGAGGGGAGGGGGCTGTGGGCCGGACTCCCGAGTTTAAGGGAAGAAGGATCTGGAACCTGACAACCTGCTCCGGCTCTGGGGAGCACAGACAGGTGGCACCCTGGCTTGCTGTCTTGCCCCCACCCCTCCCATGCAGCTCCCACCCACTCCAGGAAGTCTGGAGGTGCCTCGGTGGCCTTGGCCGTCCCCTCCCACCCCACTCACGCATTCTCTTGCGCAGCGGCCTCCGTGGCAGCCGCGATCTTCTTATAGCAGTAAACCATCTCTGCCACGAGCCATATGGTCAGTACCACGATGAGCACGTACATCATGATCTCAGACACGATGGACGCCATGTCTCTGTTGGCTGTGGGGACCAGGTGGGGTTCAGATGGCAGCTGAGGCACCTGTCTCCACCTTAGGAGACAAGACACCTCCAAGTGTGTGGCGCACTTGCTGTGTGAGCTAGACCAAGTGGCTTGACCTCCCTGGGCCTGGGCCACACACAGGACCATCATGTTGCTTCCCCAGAGTCCTCGCTGTTACTCTGATTAACAACCAGGCTCAGATGGGCCTGGAGATCACCCTCAACTGCCTCCCTGTGGAACTTCAGCGAGCGTCCGCCACTCGAAAGGCTTGGGTTCCAACCCTGGCTTGGCCACTTGTCCGCTGTGTGACCTTGGGTAAGTGACTCGACCTCCCGGGACCTCCATTTCCCCATGTGCAAAATGTCCATAACCACAATACCTCCATGGAAGTGCTGTGAGAATTAAATAAGCTTTAAAGATGCTTAGACTAGTCCTCCACCTATCAAAAACACTCAAAAAAAGTCATTTTATTATTATTACTGTTACGATTGGGGCAGTACTGCGTAATGCTTAGGAGAAGAGAGTCCAGACACAGACAGCCAGAGTGCAAATCCTGCCTCTTACTAGCTGTGCAACCTTAGGCCAATGACTCCACCTCTCTGAGTCTTGATGCCCCCTCTGTAGAATGAGGATGATACTAATACCCTCTCCTGGGGTGGCCAGGAAGAGGAAATGAGTTAACACCCATCCCTGCCATGCTTGGAGGACTTGCGAAACCACCACGAAGTGTTGGCTACTTTCCGGAAGCCCTACATCCTTGCTGCAGCGCTGGCCCCTGCCTCTGCCAGCTTCCTTTCATTGAGCCTAAATTTAAACTGCAAAGGGAACACATTCAGCCAGGGGACCAGAGTCACAGGCCACTTTGGCGTCCTCAGCCGGATATCACAGGTGTCCATCCATGCACATCCCTGGTCCCCTCCTGGGCGGCCGGGACCTCTTTCCCCGGCTGCTGTCCTCGTGGGCTCTTCCTCCCTGAGAGCCTGGCCCCTGCTCCGCCCCACCCTGTGCAGATGGCACTGAGGCTTTTCTGGGCCAGAAGGAGGGAGGGGGCGGGGCTGGACTCTTTCCCCCCCCCCCC
>NW_026000205.1:11790971-11793317 GCF_001458135.2 Marmota marmota marmota
TGCCATTTGCCAGCCGTGGAGCCTGGAGGAGCTTCCAGGACTCACCCCTCCACGGTCCAGCAAGATGGCCCGCTCCTGGCCGGGCTCTGCGCTGCTTTCATCTTAGAGTCTCCCTGGCCCCGGGAAAGGCCCCCAGGCTGGGGTTGCCCAGGCTCCCCATGGCCAGGAACCACCTGAGCCCCTCACTGTCTGAATACATCTCAGTCCCTGGAATCTCCCCCCTGTTCCTGGAGCTCTGTGCCCACAAAGATCTAGGTTAACAAGGATCCAATCTTCCCTCTCCCAGTCAGATTGGGTTGGGGAAAGGCACGAATCTGTAGCCCGCTTCCAGACCAGGCTGCTGAGGCCCAGAGAAGGACAGGTGCTAGGCCAAGGGCACACAGCGACGCTGGGACTCGGAGCCAGGAGCCAGCCTCGAGTGCAACCAAACGCAGGGCTAGAGCTCCACTCTGTAACCCTTCCATGACCAAAGAGGGGGGTCACAGCTGCGGTTCACAAACACGGTCTCCATGAACCCCCGCGGACATCTCAGGAGAGGGGTGGGACTGCCACTGGCCCACTTTACAGATGAGGAGCCAAGGCAGAAGAGTCACACACAGGGCCACAGGCACCTTCTCTGGGGAGGCCTTTGATCTCTTAATCTGCCCACATAGGGGGTCCCAGATCTGAAACCCTGGTGCAATTCTGCAGGCCAGATGGTCCCCAGTTTGCTTTTGTATTTGGTACCAGGGATTGAACCCAGGGGTGCCTAACCACTGAGCCACATCCCCAGCCCTTTTTATATTTTATTTAGAGACAGGGCCTCACTGAGTTGCTTAGCACCTTGCTAAGTTGCTGAGGCTGGCTTTGAACTTGCGATCCTCCGGCCTTAGCCTCCTGAGCTGCTGTGATCACAGGCCCAGCCCGCAGCCCCCTCCTTTGGACCTGACTCAGTTCATTCCTCAGGGGCCACTACCAGGAGGCAATACAGGTTGATTGCTAATCCTGAAAGTGGAGTAAGACAGAAAACAGGAATGATTTTTAAGACATGAGACGGCCGGGAATGCCAACAATACAGAGATATCATCAGTAATGGAAAAATACTACAGCGGGGTAATCATGTTGACTCTAGCACCATGGGTAGTGCTGAGCGCAGGGCAGCACCACAGGTGATACTGAACAGTACTACAGGGTCACCAAAAATGTCTTTAAGCACCGGAGCACAGCATGGTGGGCAAGGATGACAACACAAGATCATGGTGGGAAACGTCCCACAGACTCTGGCATGATAGAGAATGACAAGAAATGCATGGTCTAGCCGGGCCTGGTGGTGCGTGCCTGCAGTTTCAGCAACTCAGAGGCTGAGGCAAGAAGATGGCAAGTTCAAGGTCAGATTCAGCAATTGAGCAAGACCTTCTGCAATTTAGTGAGACGCTGTCTCAAAATAAAGAAATAAAAATAAAATAAAAATTTAAAAAAGGACTGGGGATGTAGATCAGCAGTAAAGCACCCCTGGGTTGAACCCCCAGTACCAAAAGAAAAAAAGAAGCAAACAAATCCCCCCAAAAAACAGTATCATAGAGAGTACAAAATAAAATACTGGGGGTGGGGGATGTAAAAAGCCATACTCTAATAGGGTGGATAGGAAGCACTAGAATACGGTGTTAATGCTGAAAACATGGACTTCCAGAAGACAGCACAAAGGACTCTATGTTGTGTTAAATATTGTTAAAAACGTAGGCTCTGGGAAGCGGCATGATAGGGTAGATTATGTGAGGAAGAGCACTGTTCCCAGGGTACGGGTGGGCCCGTGCTAAGCAGGTGAGGACAGCTCTCTGAGCAAGGGTCCATGGCCAATTTGGAAAAAACCAGGGGACAACATTTCCTGGAGCCTCCCCACCTGCCTCCCCCTCTCCTGGGCATTGATTCCTGGTAGAGGAATAAGCCAGGTTTTGTAGAGGCCGGGAGGCCGGGCGTCTTTGTTAGAGTTGCTCAGCTCTATCCCCTGTGTCACTGGTGACTCCATCTTCCGTGTCCAGGGCTGACCACCCACCCAACACGGTGACGTGGGCCACCGAGTGGCTCATGTACATCTTCTGAACTGCCTTCTGCTGATCCACTTGGATAGGAAACGTAAAAATGCTAATTATATAAAGAGTCCCGCAGGCTCCGGCTGACGAGGGAGTGCGGTGATTCATGCCAGGAACGGAAACGATCGTCACCCAGGAGCGGCTGGGTTCAGATCCAGGTCCTGACTCTGTCACCTTGGCCGTGAGATCTTCCCTCCCTGAGCCTCTGCTTTCTCATCTGCAAAATGGGGGCACAAGAACCCCTGGCCCCGAGGGTGGGCGGGAGGGCTCAGGGAGG
>NW_026000205.1:11796402-11812296 GCF_001458135.2 Marmota marmota marmota
GGAGGAGAGGGAGAGGGAGGGGGCGGGATGAATCACCGCGGGGGGAGGGCGCGGCCGCCCAGCCTTTGCCGCAGCGGCCCGGGAGGCGCCCGCTGAGCTGGCCTCTCCGGTGGCGCAGGGACCGCAGCTTCTGGGCGCGGGGACGGTGGTCTGTGTGTCTGCGACCCCGCCCGACTCCGGGGATCCCTCATCTTCCGAGTCTGAGAAAGGTCACCTCCGGACACACAAGAGGACTTAGCGAGCAGTTTGGGGAACGGACGGGCTCTCCAAAATATGGATGGAGGTCATCCTCATGAGTTCGAGGGGGTTGTGGCTGGATCATCCAAGTGACCTGGCCCTGAGGTCCCTGATATCCAGGCCTGCAGGTCACCATGGAAGGACCCAAGTGGACATGAGGGCGGAGTTCAGAGTAGGGCTACAAATAATATACTGGAAGGGCACCCTGGAGTCCAAACCGGTGGCACCCTGGAGTCCAACACGGAAAAGAGACTTGGGGGTTTGGAGGTGCCCTTTTGTTTTTTGGGTTTTTTTGGAGGGCCATTCTCATGATCCCTCGCCCCTCTCTTTAAGTCTCTGACGTCATCTACCCCTCTCTCCTCCCACTCCATTCGGCAATCCAGGTCCCCTCTCACCCCAGCACAGCAGAGCTCCTTCCTGCCTTGCCCTAGTTCTTCCCTCTGCCTGGACAGAACACTCTCCCCAGGTGATTAAAGGGCTCAGTCCCTCACCTCCTGAAGCTTCTCAAGTCTTCTGTGTCTTATTCAAGGTAAATGTCTCTCTACTTGACCTTCTTTACTCTTTTTTCTCCTCAGTGTCTCTACCTATGCTCTTTTATACAGTTGATCTGTTCGCTGTCTGTCCCCCCAACCCTGTAATAGAAGATTCCCCAGAGTGAGGACCATCTTCAGCACTTTGAACTGTACATTGTAGGTACTCATTATCTGTCACAAGAATAAACACCAGTGCTTATTTAATCCTTCGGATTCACTGAACCCACTTTTGCCTCCCCAAACTTTTGCAGCAAGTTCTATCACCCCCATTTACAAAATGAGGAAATTGAGGCTGGGGAAGGTTCACTCCCTTGCCCAGGGTCACCATACAGCTGGCCTAAAGTGGACCTGGAATGCTGCCCTGGCAATGATGGGCATCCTGGGCTATTAGGATGGGTAGCTTGTGCTACTAGTAGTTTTGCCAAACAGAGAGGACAGGGGTGGGGCTCTGGGTCATGGTGGGAGTGAGACTCTTGGTGACAGGTGGCTTCCCAGGTCTTACCTTCCAGTTCCCATTGGGGCAAAGTCCCAGAATTCCCCTGGTCCAGCCTTGCAGGGGAAAGAGGAAGCAGGGTGTGGGGCAGGTCCAGGGCAGAGGGGCAGGGAGCCAGGGATACCCGACACCTTTGTGGTCTGGGCTTTTACGCCAGTCTCCCCTGAGCTGTGAAATTCCCCAGCAGAAAATAACCCTCCTGCTGTTCCCTAGGCCCTTCCTCTGTGGGGGATGGTAGGTGGAGGCACAGTAAGGACAGTCCTTATCAGAGGACATGGGCATCTCCTAAAAGCCTTGTAAGCTGTTGTTCATCTGCTATGGGCTCGACGCTGACCTCAGCACTTTCCTATTAATTCTTCCTACAAGGTGTTTACAGGTGTCGGAAACTGAGGTACAGAGTGGCTGACTGGCCGTAATTATAGCACTAGAAGACAGAAAGGGCTGACCGCCCTTTGCAACTTGCGAATCACCTTGCTTCTATCCAATCCCTCCTCCAGTCTCCTGCCCCAAGTTTTTGATTAAGATGATTCTTGGAGTTGGGGATGTAGCTCAGTGGTAGAGTGCTTGCTTAGCATGTGCAAGGCCCTGGGTTTAATCCCCAATTCTGCAAGGGCATGCCAAAGATCTCTCAAGGGCTTCCTCAGTCTGAAACCAGAACAGGGTCTGATGAGGTGGATCTGGTTCTAACTGCACAGGAGACTGTACCTCTAAGTCCATTTTCCTAGCTATAAAACAGGTGTCCAAACAACCTCCACCTGGGTGGGCTGCTGGGGGATCCTAAAGGAGGTTAGAACCTGGCATGTAAATATGGGGATTCTAGAGGCCAGGCGTGGAGTCTATCTCCCTGCCAGGTGGCCTCAGACACTATAAATCTTTATTTGCCTCTACCTCAAGGAGTCACTGTGAGAGTAAAATGAACATCCAATCTCAGCACAGAGCATGGTGCATATTTGGTATTCCTTTTTTTCCTCTCAACTTTTCTGCAATAAGCATAACGTTCATTGAACACTTACTCTGTGCCGGGGCCTGTAATAACATGGATTAACTCCTTGGGTTCTCATAATAGCGGTTCTCAAGGTGTGGTCCCTGCAGGACCACTGTCAGCCTCACCTTGGGAGTGTGTTGGCACCGCAGCTCAGGCCTGCCGGGACCCACTGAGTCCGAAACCAGTATTCCTGTAGCAGCTCTCCAGGAGATTCCCCTGTGGTTAAATCTGAGATCCGATAACTTCTAACAATCCTAAGAGAAAGGTGCTGTTATTATGCCCACTTTACAAAGAGGAAACATGTCCAAAGTCATTGATCTGCTCCAGGGGACAGGACTTCTAAGAGGCAGTAGTTGAGCCCAGACACGGGGATGAGTCTATCCTTGGTGCCCTCTCTGGACTTGGATGATGCAGAGCTGGTGGAAGCTGCTGGAGAGGGGGGATCCCCAATGACTTTAGCACCTGCTGCCCCAGGAAATGGACAGATATGGCCTCCCCACCACAGTGGGATCCGAGTGCGACGGGAAGCCCCCACCCGTTCTGGGACCCTCCAGGCACAGGCACAGCCACTTCCAACCCTTTATTGGAACTCTGTCAGCCCCAAATAAATATAATACATTAAACCCAGAGCTGAGGAAATCGTGCACCCCAGGGGGTACCCCCATAACCCCAGCCAGGCAAAATAAGTTAGTGCGGGGCCGCCAAAGGCCAGACCAGCTCCCCGGCCGGGCGGGCGATGGCGGTCGGGCTTGCACACGCTGGTCTAAAGTGCATCTTGCTCTGTGGTCCCCACGTCTGCATGGCCCTCGGCAGGGCCACTGGGAGGGGCAGGCGGGAGGTTCCCGGCGCTCACACCGTGCCAGCAGTGGCCACCGGGGCTCTTTGTGTCCTTCTGTCCATTTGAGGGGACAGCTGTGTGGCCGGATGCCCTCAGGAGAAGCTGTCATCAGACCGTGGCTGTGGCTGGGTGTCAAAGGGCGGGTCCGAGACTGTGATCCCTTGGTGTAGCTTCTCCAGCGAGAACTTCATCTGCCAGGAGGGGGCAGAGCAGGTGAGCACTGAGAGGGTGATGTCAACCCCATCCTGCAGCCGGGAGGCCACGCCCCTACCCAACACAGGTCACCAAAGCCACGCTACACCCCGCTGCACCCCATTTTAACTTCTCCGAGGCAGCAGAGGATGGTCTCAGTGTGAGCGTGAGGTCAGGTGGCCTGGGGTTCCATCTCAGTTTTGCTGTTACTGCCCTGGGCCCAAGTCCCTCATCTGAAATGTGGGTCAGTGTTGTCCCTGCTTCATGGGACGATTTCAGGGACAGGATGAACACTGGAACCTGGCCCACAGGAAGTGCCGAATGTATGTTAAGGATGACTCTTTCCCCTGTGACCTTGGGCAAGCTCCTGACCCCCTGAACCCCAGGATGCTGCGTACCTCCTAACTTGCTACCAGAGGGGAAACTAGAGCATCCCTACAAGGCTGGCCAGGAGTGTCACCCGCGCTCAGCACCCGGGGGAGCCCCGCCTGGGCAAGTGCTCCGCCTGCATCTGCCGCTACAATCAATCTGCGAAGTCAACTCTGTACTCACGGCAATTTGAGAGAGAAAAATCATCAAAAATTTAATGCAGGGTGGAAGAGTTCTGCCCTCCTTCTCTTTGAGCCTTAATTTCTTCCCCATCATGTCCTGCACAGCCTTGGGGGCATCTCCCCGTGAGCATGATTTCAGGGTGCAACAAGGGTGATCGACTGGCAATTTTGGCTCTGATCACCTCAGAACCTTCCCTGTTTCCCATCACCCCCCTCACACACAGTGAGGGCACCTACCCCAGCACCCCACATTTGCCCTGACCCACCACAGCTGCCTGCTGGAGTCCACTGGGGCCGGGTATGCTGGGGGGCATCCTCACCACATGGGGAGGGCATGCTGATTAGACTACTACTGTGCGCCTGGTGCTCGGCTCGCTTGACTGACAGCACACATCTATGAAGCGTTGACTTTTGACCCAGCATTATTCCAAATGTTAACCCACTCCATCCTCACAAGAGGTGACATGGATTATGTGATCAAGGCTCAAAGTAAAGACACTTGCACAAGATCACACAGTAGAATTTGGATCCTGCCCTTGCACTACATGGGTACTTGGGTCAACTCCCTTTTTGGAGAACCTCTCTTCTGCCTGCAGACGCTATGACCCCTTTTGCCAGAAGGGAGCAAGAGGAACAGGACTGCATCTAGCCCAGCCCTGGCTGTAGTGACTGTTTTGGGGGTGGGCCCATGACCCCAGCAGCCAATGAGAGTGAACTCTCCATTGGAGTGGCAGGTGCCACCTTGATCATCCTGCAGCAAAGGAAACCCCCCAAACAAAGCCAACCCTGAGCATCGGCATAGTCAAGAGATGCTCTGAGATGGATTCTTATTACTATCGAGGGACTGGATCTAGCCATGCCTGAAGGGAGCCCCCTGGACTTTTTCCAGGATAAGAACCAATAAATTCCTTCTCCATCCCACGGACGCCTCCAGCGACTCTGTGAGGTGGGGACTAGGAATGGCTTCCTCATTTTGCAGAGGAGGAAACTCAGGCCCGGGGAGGGGAGGGCATCTGGCTCCACAGCCCTGCCTGGGCCCCGGCTGGCGAAGCCCTACCTCATCCAGGAGCTCCACGGACGCCCGCAGGATCCGCCTCCACTTGTGCACCTCGACGCTGTGGAACTGCTTCTGCAGGGCCAGGATCTCCGCCCACTCAGTGGCCGTCTGAGGGAACTTGCTGCAGGGACAGGGGCCTGAGCACAGCCCCGGCCTCCCCAACCTGCCCAGCTGCCCAGCATCCTCTCACTGCCCGCTTACCCTTTGGCCAGGGCCAGGCTGTGCCACGACTCAAAGGTGTGGGCCGTCCTCTCCAGGGACCAGAGGCGGTAAAAGAGGAGGGCATTGAGGGCGATGAGGACAATGAGGCTGGGGGAGGGGTCAGAGGTCAGTGCCCCAAAGTCAGGCACTGAGCTCTGGACAGCCCGCCACACAACCACACCTTGAAGGGGGCACTAAGATTACACCTCCATCTTTTCAGAGGATGAAACTGAGGTTCAGAGCGGGTAAGAGACAGGCTTAGGGATGCACAGTATGTAGTTAAACAGTCGGGGTTCAAAACCAGGCCTGTATGATACCCAGGCCCTTGACCACCACCCTAGGCCACATCCCTGGGGACCCAGGGGGGCCTGGAATAGGGAGACGAGGCTGCAGGGGGATGAGACACAGGGAGGGGAGGGCAGGTGGGAGACGTGGGACCCTACCTCACACAGATCCTGGGAGCAGTGAGGGGAGCAAAGAGTGAGAGCCATGAGCCCAAGCCGGGCGCCCCCCTCCCCCACCCCAGGCAGTGCTGGGGCAGTGCTGGCCACGTGGCTGCGCCTGAACTGGTCTGGCAAACTGAGGCCCAGAACGGCTGAGAGCATAGCCTCCTGCCCTCCCTCCCAGGGTCAGCTCAATCCTGGGGGCCTTATTTCCCTTCCCCAGAGCACCTGTCCCCTCCCCACCTTGATCGTGGGCCTTGTCTGCTCGGGTCTCAGCTCAGACATCCTGTGCTGACTGCCCCTCTGTGGGGCCTTGGAGGAAGCAGGTGCTGCCCTCCCACTGCCTCCCCACCCCAGTCCTAATCCCGCTGGGCTCACGTCACGTCTGTCTCCCTGAGGGCTGTGGTCACGGTGTCCCAACCTCCACCCGGCTTAGAGCTGGGCAGGGACACAGGAGTAAAACGCACCAATGGCCGTAGTTCACTTGCACACCTCTCCCTGCTCACCAGGCTGATTCTTTAGCCTTTGATGCCAATCTACAACCCCCCCCACCCCGCCCCCATCAAGGTCAAGTTACTCTGACCTCCCATAGCCCCCTGGGCCTCGGCTCTTCCAGCAGAGAATCTTCTCCATGACAAACTGAGCATCTACACTGTGTAAGGAGCACCAAGGTAGCCCAGAGCGGCCACGCACTTGCTCAGGGCCCCACAGCAGCCTGTAGATGCAGGCCTCTCTTACTCACACAATGCTGATGAGAACCAGGGCGTTGGGGATGCCTGCCCCAGGAGCCTGCTCCATGGACGGTTCCGAGAAGCGGGAGCTGAGGGAGCCTGTAAGACAGCATCAGGGTCAGATAACGGCACACAAAGCCACCCCAGCCCCGGCCCCCAGCGCCTCCGCCTGCCCGAGCAGGCCCTGAAGGAACGCACCCGAGGTGTGCATGCCAGCCCGGGTGCAGGGGTCTGGATCCGGGTGCTGGGGACCATCTCCGTGACCCCTCCAGCTGAGGGGCCGCTTTCGCCTCCGCAGACCTGAGAGCAACCCCCGAGCCTCCTTCCCGCCTTCCTCTAGGGACAGCTTCTCGGCCTTGGCGAGCTCCCGCTCTGGGAAAGGACAGAGGGCTCTGGATGTGTACCCAGCCGGGCCACGACCCCACCCCGCCCCGGCTGGCCCTCTGCCCCTACCCAGGTGGTGGAAATAATCCTCAATGCCACTCCACGAGTTCTTTTCAATCAGGGACTTCACGAGGCTCCACGGCTGTTTCCGGTAGCGGATCTCTGAGGACACCCTGGGGCAGAGAGAGAGGAAGAGGGTCAGGGCCGGGCTCCCACCCCCTGGGGAGTTCGGTTCTTCCGCTAACTCAGGGAGAGTCCTCTGTCACTCAGACACACAGATGCGCTCCCTCCCCGCCCACTCACCTTCCTGGACCTCCCCCCTAACCTGGCCTTGACCCCATCTCCGTCCGTGCCAGCCATCGTGGCCAGTCTCCCAACTGCCTGAGCCCCGTGAACTCACACGCTGATGTCCTGGCCCAGACCCCCCCAGGGGTCCCCGTGACCCTGCCCCTTCCTTCATATGCACACGTGGACTCCATCTCAGCCAACCCTGTCACCTCCTCCTACAAACATCTGTCCAAGAATCTAAATTCTCCTCCCCTGGGCTGCCTCGCCCTGGCCCAGCCTCCACCTGCTCCTGCCTGAACACTGTGGCCACCTCCTCCCTGTCAGGTCCCCTGGTTCCTGCCCCTGCCCCTGCCCTTGTTATCTGTTCCCACCTGCAACCAGAAGGAGCCTGTGAACACCTGAGTCAGGTCAGGGTCCCCCAGCTCAGAGCCCTGACCCAGTGCACCTCACCAGGACCATGAAGCCATCTCCTTGATCTCACCTCTTACTCTTCCTCCACTGACTCCACTCTAGCCATTCCCACACTTCTGCCTCAGGGCCTTTGCACTGCCATCAGCCCTCACCTCCTTCACGTGCTTATAAAATATTCTTTCCTTAGAAAACCTTCCCCTGATCAGCACACTCAGGATAAAATCTCTGCTGGTTCAGCGCCTCCCACGCTCTTTAGCCCACTGTGCTTTTCCCTAAAGCTTTTATCACTAGTGAATGTCCTGCAGGCTCATTATCATTTTTATTGGCCAATACCCACCCAGAACATGAGTTCCCCAAGAGAAGGGTTTTTGTTTAATTTTGCTGTAGCCCCACGGTCTCGAATAGGCTGGGCACACAATAGATGCTCAATAAACAGGTGAACAAGTGAACTGTTCACCTGCACACTCACTTGCCCTCTCTTGCTCAAACACCCCCTGCAGATGGGACCAGTCATCCCCAGGGCCACCCTCTCTATGCTCTGCTGTTCAGAGTTCTGGGTCTCAGGGACCCAACACTTCCGTTCCTCCTCCAAGATGAGATCTGCAGCTGACTCAGGGTGAGGAGAGTGGAGTAGGGGCCCTGAGGCCACCAGGCCAAGGGGTGACTCACCGGAGCCGCGCCTTGTTCCGGGCAAGGCCCAGGATGCAGTAGCGGTGGGCCGTGTAGAAGTAGTCCTGGTATGGGATGCCCTGCGTCAGAACCTCCGAGTCCACCACGCACCCACCTGCCTGCGGGCCGCGCCGGAACAGCGTCTGCAAGGACGGGGAGGAGGGCAGTTAGAGCCACCCACCGAGCCATTCTTCCTGGCTGGCCACCCCACCCCACGGGCCCCACCTGTGTCTCCACCACGGAGGCGCTCTTGGGGCCCAGCGGGTTGCTGATGGGAATGGTGTAAGTCAGCACGCGGCGCTGGTGGCACTTGCTGTCCCCACTCCAGGGGCTCAAGGTCACATCTAAAGAAGAGAAGAAAAGAATGATGGAACCATTCTGGGTCCTCTGCCCTCCGGATGTAGGAGACTCAGTCTTTTTGACGGTTTCAGTTTCCTGGAGATTTGTCCCCAACCGCTGTCCTTCCTTCAAGTCCGAATCTTGCCATCTACCCTGCCTTCCTTTTAGGAATCCATGACAGTTACAGCTGGGCCCTCTTCTGACCCCTCCTGGGGCCATCCCATCTACACCTGCAGCCTCAGTTTCCCCCTCTGTACCAGACTGGCTTCCCTCCGGGGCATCAGATCTAAGCACCTTCAGCCTTCTGGGTACCTTTCCCCGGAAGCCTCCCGCCTCCTCACACCTATGGAGCCCCACTGGCCTTAGCCCGGCTGCCCTGGGTCCCCATCCCAGTGTCCTCTGGGCTCCCACTGGAGTCCTAGACCTCACTTCCCTAAGGTCAGCTCCACCATCTGTTCAGTGCTCCTGGGGACCCTTCCTGGTTTGGCCCCTTCCTGCCTGCGCGGGGTTCCTCCCCAGCCTCCCGCTCGGCACCTGCCCTCAGACTCCGTTTCTGGTCAGGGATATCTGGTTAAAGCCAAGACTGACCATAACCTATCTGCCTGAGTTTTCTGCCTGATGTGTCAATCCCCAGGACGGAAGCTGGTGCTGTGAGGCCCGTCTACTCCCAACACAGGGCACCCACCGTCCTTGGGACCACAGGGGAATCTATATTGTTCACTTTCAACAGAGGAAACAAGGAAAAATTACCATATGACTAAGGCGCTGCCTGCTGGAATCTCTCCCCCAGCCTCGCTCAGCGGTCTCACCTCAACCCTTCCTTCTCACCGCTCCAGCCCTGACCCTGTGTCTGCCTCCAGTCTTAGAGGAGGCCTGACCTCGCTGGCCTCCTCCCCTGCCCTCTCCCTTTCGCACCCTCCTCAGTTCCTCCTTCCAGCTTCATGTCCTAGCAGCCCCTTCACTGCCCTCCAAACACAGCTGCCCACAGACCCATTTTTATTGGCCAATACCCACCCAGAACATGAGTTCCCCAAGAGAAGGGTTTTTGAGGGTTTCGGTTTCCTGGAGATTTGTCCCCAACCGCTGTCCTTCCTTCAAGTCCGAATCTTGCCATCCTGGTGGCCTCAGGGCCCCTCACATCACACCTGCAGCAGGTGGTACTTATTTGTGCATTTCCTGCCGTTCCCACTAGATCCTGGGCACTGAGAACAGGAGTTAATCTACCCTGGTCTCTCATGGTCTCCAAGCCCTGCACGAGTGGACACTGTGATCGTTACCTGGTATTTATTAGACCCTTACTGTATACCACTGTTCTAGGCACTACCCTAACACTAACTCATCTAGTTCTAATGGGATCCCCATAAGCTGCTGCTGTGAACAGTAAACAGAAGAAGAAACTGAGGCACAAAGTGGCTGGGAACCTGCCCAAGGCTACAAGGCTGGTATGAGGCTGAACCGCTTCAGCTCTCTCAGATGCTATTTTATTTTATTGAGACAGGGTCTGGTTGTCGAGGCTGGCCTAGAACTTGGAATCCTCCTGCCTCAGCCTCGGGAGTGGCTGGTATTACAGGACTGTGCCACGGTGCCCAGGGCCACGGGCATTGCTTTCACTGCCCGACTGCTGGCCTTCCTCACCCTTCTCCTATACCTGGGCGACCCTGGCATCCTCTCTGGCCCGCCCCTGACCTGTGAACTTGCACTGCTGCAAGAATCCCTGGAGGAAGGCTGAGTCGGAGAAGAGCATCTGCTGCAGCCGCTCGGCTCCCACGTGGAAGACGGAGTTGATGAGGAGCCGGCCGGAGAGGTCGGGAAGCAGGGCGGCCAGATCAGCTAGGAGACAGAGAAGGGCTGGGGCGAGGTAGGTCCCATTCTTCCCTCTCTCTGGGTGACCGCTCCTCCCCACTTCAGGCCTCGTGGGCTGGATGCACATCTATCCTCCTGGACCAAAGAGAACTCAGCCCCTCGGCCACAGCTTGGCGCCCAGGGGCATCAGCCGTGATGATTGGCCCAGGGGTGTGTGTGTTACCCAGGCCAGCCAATCAGCCACAAAGATTGGTTTGGGGGCGGGCCCACTCGCCAGACTGAACCAATCAGAAGCAATCCTAACATTCTTGCTGTAGCTATTGGGAAAAGCAGGCCCCTTCTCTTTGAGCTAGTGTGAGAAATAGAAAGCCTGGTGGTCCTTTTTTAGAACATAGTAAAGGCTTAATTGGATCCAATTGTAGCCCTTCCCTTTTGCCCGCCCTAAAGCTAAAATTAACCAATCACGTAGATTGTAACCCCGAACTCCTCCGATCAGAGTGAAGGGCAGCCCTGCTTAGGTTAGATACGATCTACAGCCGCCCGCCCAGGCACACGGGTTCCAGTAACGCACCTTCTGCCAAAAGTAAAGGTCTGCCTTGCCCACCCACTTTCTGGCACGTGTTTGATTTTTTGTGGCACCTCGTTATTTCTCACACTAGGTTTGGCAGGGGCTCTGTCTGCCCCCACGAGAATAGAGGATACCCTGACAATTCTTTGGCACAGAGAAAATGAACAGAATAACTGGCCTAAGCACTTTAACACGTACTAACATTTAATTAACCTTAACGACAAGCCTAGGAAGTGGACATTATTACTGCTTTCCCCATTTTCCAGATGGGAGAATCAAGGCTCAGGGAGGTTCGACAATGTGCCCACATTACATAATCCTGGTTAGAAATTAGGTCAACCAGGATTTGGACCCCAGCAACCTGCTTTCCAAGTCTGTGCTCTTATTCTTCCTGCCAGGCAGCCTTTGAAGCGGAGCTCAGGACAGAGAGACTTCTAGCAATGCCATTTGAATGCCATCTCTGCCTACCTCCTGCATTTTTTAGTCCCATGAGCCAATACATCCCCTCCTGCTTCACTCTCCTGAGAAAGGGTCGTTGTGTGTAAGGAAGGGAATGAACGCGAGCCCTCCCTCCTCACCTTCCTCCCCCGTGGATGACGAGGAGTTACTTGTGTCGGTTAACAGCTCCTCCCTGGGCAGCAAGTCCAAAGGGCCCAGGGAAGTGGGCTCATCAGGTGGGTTGGGCTCTGTACTCAGGGGTTCTGCCACTGGAGTCACTGTCTGGCTGGAGGAGGCATCTGGCTGGCTGTCCGTCTGCTCCTCCTTGTCCTCCTCTGCCTGCAGAGAAAGGATTCATACAGCCTTGCCCCACCCCCATCGCAGCCTGGGGACCTCCCTGGGTGCACACTGGCTGCAAGGATTTGAGACACTGCTCAGACCTTGGTCAGTGAAGCCAATGCTGGGGAGCTGGTGTGCACACCTGGGGCTCAGGCTGAGCTGAGAGGCCCCGCGGACACCCAGATGAGGGCTCCTCTTAGCTCCAACCAGGGTTGTTTGGGATGCTTTCTGCCTTCCTGTCCATCTGTCTGTCCCTGTTCCATCCATCCACCCATCCAACTTGCTCCTTCTGCTTCTCACCCTTCCCGTTTTCCATTTGTCTCTCTTCCCTATCCAGCCCTACTTTCCTTGACCATCTTCCCACCTCCAACCGTCCCCTCCTTCGCCCATGTCTCTTAGTTAGTCCCTCTCTGCCATCCTTCCATTGTCCCTCCCAGTCAGCACCCTCCTCTCTCCTGTACCCTCCTGCTCACCCCATGGTCTGCATCACTGCTGGCCCGGGACAGGTTGGGGGTGATGCGGCCACGGCGCGATCCCACGGGGCTTGGCTCCTGGCTGTGGTCGGCAGCCCCAGAGGGGGTGATGTCGCTCAGGGCAATCACATCTCCCATATCCTTGGGGCTCCTGCAGTGAAGGGAAAACGTGGGACCACTGATCCTCCAGCCCCCATTCACCTTCCTGGGCCTCCCAGGCCCTGCACACCCACCTCGTCCACCTGGCCCTTCTGGAACTCTGCACACAGCCCCATCTGGTCTCTAAACCCTGGAGCCCCTTCACCTCCAACTCACCCCAGACCATTCAGCTGCAAGGGGCAGACGTAGTCCTCATCTTCGCTGGTGAGGCCCAGCTCCGAGCCGTAGCACTGATGCACCAGGTGCCAGAGCTCGCGGGGACTCAGCGTCTGGGTAGGCAGGAATGGGGAAGACCTCACGTCCAGCCAGAGCCCTCCCTTCTAGGTTCCCCACCAGTCTTCAGCCTCCTGTTCCCCCGACGTCCACAAGGGGGCAGCATGACCTCATGAGCCAGGCCCCGCCCCCTCGGGCAGGAAACCCATCTCCCGCCTGCCAGACCTTGTGCCTGGGCACTACACCTCTGACCTATCAAGTCCTCCAAGGCTCTGGCCAGTTAAGGTTCTATTGTTACAGAGGAGAATACAGAAGTCCAGGAGGCCCAAGAATGGGAAATTATATGCTTGAGGTCACTTTAGTGAATCCCAGTTGCCTCTGGGATTCAAGTGCAGCCAGACCCAGAGCTCATGTTCCCACCCACGATGGCTACAGTGCCCCCGACTCTTTCTTCAGGTGTCCTCAGACGCCCTGGGGTTTCAGCTGCCTGTGCTCAGAGTGGCTGGATGACAACAGTGATGAAATAATAACAGTGATAGTGGTGGCAGCAATTGGCACTCACTGGTGTGCCATGAGGAGCCCGGCATTCTGCTAACCCACGTCCGCTAACCCACCAGGACTTCAAAACGGATCTGGGAAGTGGGCACTAAGATACCGTCTTCATTTTAAGCCGGGTGCAGTGTAATATGCCAAGGTCAGCTGACTGGGAAGTAGCAGTGCTGGATGAGCTCCCAGGAGGCCGTGGAGAGCTCTGGCGCTAGTCACCAGCCCACCCACCTCAGACAAGCTGACATCACTGAGTGCTTCTTCCGGACCCAGCTCTGGGTGTTGTGAAGTAGGGGCGGTCCCCATGGGCCAGATGGGGTTTAATGACTTGCCCCAGGTGGCACTAATCAGTGATGGGGCTGGAACTGCAGGGCCTGAGTTGTGACTGTCCTCTGCCCTTGGCCTCTCTGGACACTAACTCTGCATTGTCCCCTCAGGATCCTCGGTGGATTCTCTGGCACTCTTACTTCTGGGGGTGACCACAGCTGGAGCTGCCCCCCGGGGATAAGAGGTCCTCA
Organism: Marmota marmota marmota; assembly: GCF_001458135.2. NCBI lineage: Eukaryota > Metazoa > Chordata > Mammalia > Rodentia > Sciuridae > Marmota > Marmota marmota. Next base: position 11,809,812 of record NW_026000205.1, read on the forward strand.
GATGGCAGGGCATACACAGCAGAGCTGGAGGAGGGGGTGCGGATGTTCCAAGGTGCTGCGGCCCCCAGCATCAGCCTTTGTGTGAGGAGCACCCAACATTCCCGCCAGCAGAACCTTGCTGCTGCCCAGTGCGGGGCTCTTCCCCAGCCCCAGGGATGATTAACGACTGGTTTACACCCACTCCTCTCTTCTGCTGGAGACTCAGCTTCAGAGTCAGGCCTGAAAGAAGCCTTTGGCTGTCCCTGGATGGACCTATGAGGCTATATGAGGCCTGGTGTCCATGGAGAAGAGCTGGGGGTTCCTCCTGTTCCTTGAGGTCTGGCATCCCTGGCTCCATGGTCCCCTGGCACCCTGCTTCTCCCTCAGGCCTCACCAGGCTCACCTTTTCCAGCAGTGCATTCTGCCAGAGGCGGAAGATAAGGAGGAAGCAGCGGTCACGGGCCCCAAAGGAAGTGAAGAAATGCTGCAGAGAAGAAGGGCATGTGAGAGCCAGGGGAGATGGGGCGGGGCCAGAGGGGAGATGGGGCGGGGCCAGGGGAGAGGTGGGGCGGGNCCTGAGGCAATAATGCAGAGGACAGGATGGAGCATCAGAGAGGCATCCAAGGGGCAAGGACATCTGAGTTGCTAGAGACATGGGAGGGAAGGATTTCGCTATGTCCCTGAGCGGCTGTGTGAGGAAAGGATCTGACAGGAAGTTGAGGTAGGGACCCAGGTCAGAGAGGATGGGAGCCCGGCCATGGCAGGGGCTGGGAGAATAAAGAGCAGGTGACGGACCTGAGAGAGGTTTGGGGTCCAGAAGAAACGGAGCTTGGTTTTGATTGGCTTTGGGTCAGGGGAGCAGGGAGATGCTGAGATCAGTGACCACTGGGTCCCTGGACTCACCTTCTCGCTCTCTGTACAGATCTGGATGGCGTTAGGGATCAGCTTGGCCGTCTTTTCCTTCTTTAGACACGTCACTTCCTTCAACTGGATGGAAATCTGAAGGGGGCAGGAGGGTCAGAAGGGGCCAGGGCCCCGCCACGCTGAGGCCTCTCCCTCCCATCAGCTCACCGTGGTCTCCCAGCGGAAGATGTTGCTGTAGAAGCAGATCCAGTTCTCAGAGAGATAGAGGCGCCCCTGAAGGAGGATCTCACGCTGCAGAGCACAGGAGTAATCTGAGAGCGGGAGAGGAGAGACAGGTAGATACTGGAGTCACCTGGCTGGCTGTTCTCGCAGTCCAGAGGCTGGAAACACAGGTCAAGGGGATGGGACCAGGTCTGGGGTGCAGGGACTCACCCACGATGAGGCGCTCAGCTTCAGGGAGTTTGCTGAACAGCTTCCGGAAGTCTTCATTGCGCTGTTTGTAGGTGGGGCTCAGCATCTAGGAGAAGTTTGGGAGAGAAAACCTGGATGGGGATACCCACCTGCAGCTCTGCCCCACAAAGCTTCCAGAGCCCCCTCAGTCTTCCCAGCCTCTTAGGCGCTCTGAAGTTTCAGTATCTAACCTGCTTTGCCTTCTATTGCCCATGACATGAGGATCCCTTGAGTGACAGCTGTCATTTTCTGATTTCTTAGATCAGCCAGATTCTATGTCAAGTCCTGCCAGCATCACCAACTCCCATTGACTGTCCCCTTCAGCCTTGTAAGGCAGGGCTGTTTCTTAAGGAGAGTTTGAAAGGCCCAGAGAGTTAACTGATGCCCTTTATCACACAGCACATAACTAGCAGCACAGGGTGTGACTCTGGTCTGCTAATTGCAGCCCCTGTTTCTTGACTGCTTCAACCTGGGGCTCTAGGTCAGCAGATGGACCCCTCCCTCCTGCCCCCTCTAGCAAGTCCCCTTGCCCAGATACTTACACTGTACCAGCTCTGCATCTTCTGCAAGGGAAAGAGAGGAGTTAGGATGAGGCCTCGGGTCACCCACCTTGCCACCCCTCTGTGCCCCCAACTGGCGCTTACACCAACCTTGCTGTTGCGGATGAAGTTCCGGCTGCCCAGGCTCTGGGTGCTGGGGGTCCCAGACATGCCACTCTTTTCTGAGGAGCTATCTGACCCCTTCTCCACCATGGTGCCTGGTTCTGGCTCAGGAGGGGGCCGGCTTGGGGGCAAGAGCTGCAGCCGCTTGCGGAGAGACGGGGAGCTGCTGGGTGTGCTCCGGCCAGAGTGGGGCGTGGTGCTGGGGTGGAGAGAAGAGGGGTGTTGAGGGAAACGGGCTGGGGATGGGGACAGGCCTGGGTTTTCTTTTCTGTTTGGTTTTTGAGGGGGCCCCAGGGATTGAACTCAGGGGCACTTGAGCACTGAGCCACATCCCCAGCTCTGTTTTGTATTTTATTTAGAGACAGAGTCTCACTGAGTCGTTTAGGGCTTCACTCAGTTGCTGAGGCTGGCTTCGAACTCGCGACTCTCCTGCCTCAGCCTCCCAAGCTGCTGGGATTACAGGCGTGCACCACTGCGCCCTGCCAGGCCTGTTTTTGAAGGCCCATCTATGGGCCCATTAACCCCCATCC
>NW_026000205.1:11812779-11818636 GCF_001458135.2 Marmota marmota marmota
CCACCCTTCCATCTATTCATCTATCCATTTGTGCTTCAGTTACCTCCTTTAACATCCAGAGAGTGATAAACAAATCACTATGTGTAAGTACTGAGTGCCTCTAACAGAGCCAGGTCCGTCTGAGCTCTCAAGAACACCTGCTTCCCCCTCAACCCCTTGCAGTGCTAGGGATGGAGTCCAGGGCCTGAGCGGGAAAGCGCTTTACCGCTGAGTACAACCCCCATCCCCAGCTCTTTTCATTTTATATTGAGACAGGGTCTCACTAAATTGCCCAGGCTGGCTTTGGACTTGTGATACCGTGCCTCAGCCTCCGGAGTAGCTGGGATGATAGTCTGCGCCACGGCACCTAGCCTTTTTTTAAAAAACATACTAATTCATTCATACAACAAATATTTATCGAACAGTGACTTTCCACTTAGTTGCTCAAGCTAAAAACTTAAGAGTCTTTCTTAATTGCTTTCTGTCTCCCAAACACTCATTTCCAATCTGTCAGCAAGTCCCACCGGATCCACCGCCACACTTTATTTCCAGGGCTGGGGATGTAGCTCAGGGGTAGAACACTTGCCTAGCATTCCCAAGGCCCTGGGTTCCATCCCCAGCACGCACACGCACAAAAAAGTAAAACTACTTTTTTTCTTTTTGGTACCAGGGATGGAACCCACTGAGCCCCATCCCCAGTCCTTTTTATTTTTATTTTTTAGAGACAGGGTCTCACTAGGTTGCTTACAGCCTCACTAAGTTGCTGAGGCTGGCTTTGAACCTGTGATCCTCCAGCCTCAGCCTCCAGAGCTGCTAGGATTACAGGTGTGCACCACAGCCCATTATTTCTTTTCTACCCACTTCTCCCTGTTCCAGGCTCCATCCCCAACTGCTGGGCACCCAACGGCCTCCACCTGGGTCTCCTGCTCCTGTCCCTGCCCCGACAGTCTGTTCCCACTGCAGCCTCTTCTGGCTGTGACCACCTGAGTCAGATCAGGGTCCTCCCAGCTCCAAGTCCTGCCCTGCCTTGACTGCACCTCACTTCAGGTTCAAGCCAAGTCCTCACCCTGAGACCCAAAGCCCCAGTGACCAGGTCCTGTCACCTCCCTGACCTCATGGCCTCCCCTCTCCTTGTTGTCCCAGCCATTCCAGCCTCCTTCTGTTCCTTAAGCTCTCAAACTTCATTCCCATGACAAGGCCTCTGCATCTTTGGTGGTCTCCACCGCAGCCCGGGCACCGCCCGCTCATCTCATTCATCTCCAATGCTCCTCCTCCTGGTCACTCAGCCCAGCATGGCACCTCCCTAGTCACACCCCATGTTATCTACACTCACCCTGGTTCATTGCCTGACGTGCATATCAGGAGGCCCTGGTTGCTACTTGTCACCTAGCACCCCAAACTGTATGGGACACACAATAAACATGGGTGACTGAGTAAATGATCCCGTGCTGCCTGGAGCTGGCAGCAGCAGAGCCCGTGGGCTGTGGCTCCCGCCCTTGGAGAGTTAACCTGGGGGTGGGGAGATGTTAGACAAACAGAGCACTCGGATGACTGCGCAAATACAGACTAATAATAAAGGCTGTGGGGTAAGCATCGGGAACTTTAAAGGGACATTCACTGTGGACTCCTTATCAGGAGCTATGGCCAGCTCTCTGTGTGCTTAATTTTATTATTCCTCAAACAATCCTGTGCACCTGATCGCATCACCATTCCCGCTTCATAGAGGAGGCAGCTTGCCTAGGGACGGCAGCTGGTTTATTTCAGGGCAGTGACCTGTTCTGGGATGCAGGTGGGATTCCCTCCACCAGGAGGGGCTCTAGCAACTCACCTCTCCTGCCACCAAGCATCAGCACACACCCTTCCCTCGTCCAGCCCACCCTTGCCCTTCTCTGCCCAGCAGATTCTTATGTGTCCTTCAAGACTTGCTCACGCACCCTCTCCTCACTCCAGTGCCCCTTGTCCCTCGCCTGACGTGCGTATCAGTCTGATGTCACTGTCTGATGTCAGCTCATTTCCCCCACAGGTCTACTGGCTTCCTGATGGCAATCGTTGGGTCTACTCTGGTCCCTGCTTTGTTCAAGTGTCTGTCCCAGCCTTGCTCAGGACAATGCAGAATGAAGCAGTCACATACTTGTGAAATGAATTTGTGGAATATATGAATAAATTAACACAAATGGTGGCTCGGGCCATTGCCACTCTTCCTGGACCAGCCTCCTTGGTCTCCTGCTTCAGTGCCTGCATCCAGTCTGTGCCCACCTGCAGCCAGAGCCAACCTGTGCAAACCGGACTCAGGCCACCTCTCACCCCAGGAAAGCCCAGATCTGGTCCCTCTTGACCCATGTCACCTGTATTCCCTCCCCTGCAACCCAAATGCTTTTTCTTCCAGATGTCACCTCCTTCAGGTCCTTCTCGGTGGACACATCTCAGGACACCTCCCCCCAGCCCTGTGCCCTATTTGAAACCACACTGCCCACCCTTGATCCCCTTCTCTGCTTTCTCTTTCTCCTCAGCAGCAGACCTCTGTATCTCCCCCAGATTCTCATCCCACCGCCTGGCCTCGGCCTGGCACACAGTAGGTGCCCTGTGCAGATCTGCACTACGGACGGACTGAGTGAATGATCCATCACCTCCCTCCCAGAACTTGGATTCAACCAGGCGTATAAGTTGCAGAACTTGGCCTTGTAGGTCTAGGGGCTTCCAGTCTCAGTGCTGCCATTTCCTGTGTGACTGCAGGCTGCTATCTGCACCTTCCTGAGCCTCAGTTTACTCTGCTATATAATGGGAATAGCAACTGCACCCACCTCACAGGGTTACCTGGAGGGAAAAAAAGCGACACATAAAGCCCAGCATATAGAGACACTTTGGTTGGTTGGACTCTTCTCCCTCTTTCAGGAGCGAGCAGATAAGGGGCCCTACCACCATCCCGGCCCCTCTACTCAACATGCTGCGTGGACCCTGACAGTGCCTCCCATCCACCTAGGCTGGCGGCAGGAGCCTCCGTCATTCGCTGTCTACGCATGCTCTGCACCTACCCTGCACCTGGCACTGGGGACACACGGGGACACATGGCGGGGTGGGGGAACACACAGATCCCTCTGTAGGGACAGTGTGCCCGCTGAGGGACCCAGTCAATCAGTAAGAAAGCATATAATGAGGTTGATGACCTCAGACACTGGCCAGTGCTCCTGAGCAGCACTGCTCAGCATAGCCCCACATTGGCAGCACCAGCAGCACCGGAAGTTGTTGGAAATGCAGATTCCAGGACCCTGTCCTAAGCTCCAGAATCAGAAACCAGGGTGGGCCCCGGGAGATTCTGCTACACGCTCACAGGCGAGGACCACAGAGACACAGGATGGGACAACTAGGAGCAGGGATGGTTTCTTTGGTGAGAGAGTCTGCAGAGGCCTTGCTGGGCAAGGCTGTGGTCATGAGGGCAAAGAGCAGATCTGGCAGAGTGGGAGAACGGGAGAAGACAGTTCTAGGTGCAGGAACATCAAGTTCAGGCACAGGACTGAGCTTGGCAAGTCTGAGGAAGAGTGAGGCGGCCAGCAGGCCTGGGGGAGGCGGGGAGGGCCCAGGCCAGAGGCCTGTGAACCCTGGTCAGGAGTTTGTGGGGTTCACCCTGAGGGTACTGGCGAATGGTGAAGGGCTCTGAGGAGGGGGTGATCATGCCACTCCCACTGCCCCAATCTTCTCACCTTTGGCCTGAAACACAGCCCTGCCCTACTCTCCCAAAGCCAAGGTCTAGAGGCAGGGTGCCTGGGACAGGTTCAAGACACACAAACAGGGCAAGGCCCACACCCCAGTTCTTGCTCCTGGGCAGGACAATGAGGAAGTGCCCAAGGGCAGGCCCAGCCCAGGGTCTGCCCAACCAAGCTGGCAGTAGAGAGTGAAGGGAGGAGCCCAAGCAGCTAGAGGACCGTTACAGGGGCGGGGACTGGGAAGTGTGGGTTTTTGCCACTCAGACTTCCGGGGCTGCCCGAAGATGCCTCTGGTCAGAGTGGGGCAATGCATACCCAGGTATGCTGAAAACTCAGGAGGGTCACACACAGCTAGTGTCCTGGGCAAACTGCAAAGTCTGCCATATGCACACACACACACACACACACACACACAATGGTAGTGTCACAGATATGCTATAGTCACGCACAGAGCCAGGGTCCCAGAATAATTACAAACACACACAACCGCAGCATTATAAATATGCTACAGCAACACACAAAGTTCTGGAAAAGACACACACGCACACGCACACGCACACGCACACGCACACACACATAGGCTTGCACATACACAGCACTGCAGAGGGCTCAGAAACACATCGAAAACCACAGAAAGTCCCAGATAAAGGACATTCACACACAGCCTCAAGAAAATGTCAGGAAAGCATCAAAGGCAAAAACCTTTCCACAATCACAAAGAAAGCTACGTGGCGACAATCCCGGGGCCCCCAGCTAACACACACAGTCCTAGGTAAATGAAGTCATTTGGTCAGCCTGCACTTCCTGCCCTCATGGTCTCACTGTCTGTCAGGAAAGACAAAGCAAAGGCCAGTTTTAAAGTGACAAGGGATGGAATGGTCAGCTGCTGTTGATACAGCAGAGAACCTTGACACTCACACACCATGAAGGACTCCGGAGTAATACTGTCCAGGGGGCTGTGGGCACACCTTGACAACACAGTGGCCAGATACTGAATTAATGTGTAGGACATGCTTTACAAACCAAGGGGGACAACATCAGTTATCACGGTTACTGCCTCCAGAGAGTCAAGGTTACACCCAAGGTCTCAGGAAGGAGGGTCCCAGGCCCACAGAGAACCACCAGGGGTCTCTCTCTCTCTCTCCTCACACAGACAAAGCCACAAAGGGTCTCAGCGGCACACAGAAAACCTCACTCAATATACAACAATGTCACAAATGGATACGTATGGAAAGTCATCCAAAGATAGAACTGTAAATTACAGGCACAAACAAACAGAGGGTCACATCGACAGAAACAGATCTCCCAAACATTCAATGTCACTAGTGGACACATACTGGTAATTCATATTTGCATACAAAGCTAAATAAGAGTTGGAACACAGTAGGTCATGGTGCAACAGAGAGCCCCAGACACATGTCCACACACTAGAGTCATTATGGAACACACTGGGAACTCGCGGTGACACTTGGAGCCACAGATGGAATTAATGGTAAATTCCTGCACAAACAACCAAGGAGGACACAGGAGCCCCAGGGCGCAGGTAAACACTCCTAAGTCCCTAGCAGGTAATTTGTATTTGCTCATGGAGTCACAGATGGAATGAAAACACATCACACACACACACAAAAAAAAAGAATAAAAATGACAATGACACTGACAAAAAAAAAAAAAAAAAGAAAAGAAAACACATCACACGCTGTACAGCCAATGGTGGGTCCCAGCAGCAGGTGAAAAGCCCCAGACACACACAGGTAACTTGTGGGAGCACCCAGGGCCACAGACGGAATTTATGGTGAATTACACACAGAGATACCACCGAAAAGGATCACAGCTGCTTCACACGCGCCAAGAGCCCAGACAGACCTGCCGACACTTGGGAGACGCAGTTCAGATGGGAAACATCGTCGCACACGGTGGCCAGACCCCGGGAGGAGCTGAATTCCGCGCCCACTTGGCCCCAGCGGATCTCGGCGCTGGGTCCTCGGGGCACGCAGAAGCCCCCACCCCAGCGGCAGCCGAGGACGGTGGGAGGGGGCGCGCCCAGGGGACCCTGTCCCGGGCCTGCCGGGGCTGCGCGGCCTGTGGGCCCGGCTGGCGGGGACTGGCCACGGTCCTCCCTCCTTCCCGGGCCCACAGACCCGGCCGGCCTCGCGCAGCCCCTGGCCCCCGAGGCC
>NW_026000205.1:11819325-11891197 GCF_001458135.2 Marmota marmota marmota
CCGCTGCGGCCTAGGAGAGGACCGAGAAGCTGGGGGAGTCCCGCTCACCCAGGGGGTCGGAAATGGGGAGGAGGACAGGGACACAGCGAGAGAAGGGGACACAGAGGCTCTGCTAAAACCGAACACCGGATGGTAACTGCCTGGGACACACTGGGCGCCCTGTCCCCTGGCACCCAGAAAAAGGTCCTCCTTCACCCCTCTCTTTAACCGACACCCATACCCCAGGGAGGAACAGGAGGGGTGGGGCGAAGGTGGCACAGAAGTGCTGGGAAGCCGAGGTGTGTAGGTGGTTTTGGGGGGAACGAAGAGCGCGGGAAGGGGTGGGGCTCCCTTCCCCCTCCCAGTCTCCAGGACCTCGGTCTCTGGGGACTTCGCAGTCCTAGTCCTCCAGTCTGAGTCAGAAGCTTGTCCCCTCTGTCTCTTGTTAGTGCTGTGGCCCTGAGCAAGTTACCCCGGGCCTGGGTATCCCACTAACTCTGTGGTAAGGGCTTTCCCCAACAGACAGTGCTTTTAGAGATGGGAAGCCCGGCCTCTGGGTTTGGGGAAGATACTGACCTTTGGGAAGTGATTTGCAAGCCACCCAACTGCGTGAGACGTGGGTCAGGCCCTTGCTTAGAAGCCATAGCCTGCACCCATCTCTGCAAGGTGCTGTCTTTTGGTGTCCCGAATTCCTTGACCAAAAACACATAACATGAACCCCAGCTCCCTGCTCCTAGGCTCAGGCCCCCAGCAGAGGGACTTGTTCCCCACTCCTCTTTAGGGTGGGCTATCCCTACCTCTTCTGAAAAAACTCCATTCTCTGATAGTAGAATGAATGGGACATTATCACCTAAGTGCATATATGATTACACAACCTGTTAACTCTACATCATGCACCACCAGATGAATGAGAATTCATACTCCATTTATGTATGATGTGTTAAAACACATTCTACTGTCAAGTATAACTAATTAGAACAAAATTTTAAAATTGTAAAATGTTAAAAAACAACAACAAAACATCCATTCCCATCCCTTCCCAGCCCTTAACCTTTCCCTACCTCCAACCCCATCCAAACAAAACACAAACAACCGTGTTTCCTATATTTGTTGATGGCCAGCCCCAAACCTCTGAGTCTTCCTTCACCCCTCTCTTTAACCGACACCCACACCCTAAATATCACAAACCTTGTCAGCTCCACCTACAAACCTTATCCAGAATCTAAAATCCTCTCCCCTACTCCTACCCAGACTATCACACCAGCCTCATCCATCCCTGGTCTCCCGTTCCAGTCCAGTCCTGGCTCAGGGACACCCCAACCCCAACCCCACCCCTAATATACACCTCATCCCAGGTAAAAGCCAAGAAGAGCTCAGGTTGGCCCCTACGGCCCTTGTGCTTGGCCTCTCTCACCTGTGGCTGCCTCCTCCTAGGTCTCCCTTTGGCTCATTCCCCCAGCCACCGTGACTCCCTTCTCTCTCTCTCTCTCTCTCTCTCTCTCTCTCTCTCTCCAGGCACCTTCCTACCCTACAGGCCACATTGCTGTCCACAAGCCTCCTCATGGCTGAGCTCCTACCCCTGCTGTCCTGGGTGCCCCCAGGTTCCCAGGGCAGNCTCTCTCTCTCTCTCTCTCTCTCTCTCTCTCTCTCCAGGCACCTTCCTACCCTAGGCCTCCTGCCTCTCAACCTCCTCCTGCTACCCCTTCTGCCTAGGAAAGCTCTTCCCCATTCTCCCATGGCTGCCTCTCCTCCTTTTTTTTTTTTTTTAAATATTTATTTATTTTTTTAGTTTTCGGCGGACACAACATCTTTGTTTGTATGTGGTACTGAGGATTGAACCCGGGCCGCACGCATGCCAGGCGAGCGTGCTACCGCTTGAGCCACATCCCAGCCCCTGCCTCTCCTCCTTTGATGTCCGGCAGGTCCTTCTTCCACCCTTTCCCGTGTCCCATTGCCCTCTTTATACATTTCTCCTTGCCTGTTTCTTCTTTTGAAATGCTTTCACACTTTTAAGTAGGGTTTATTTCCAACAGGAAAAAATTATCATGGCCATCTAGGTCTCCATCACCCATATCCAATAGGTGTGGACGTTTGACCATTTTGTTTGAGATCCTTACAAAAGAAGGAGAAGACGAAATTATCTATTAAAGTTACAGCCAAAGGCCCAGCTCCGCATCCCCACCTGCTCTGCCTGGGCACCCCAAGGTGCCACCTTCCTCAAAGCCAGTGTTGGTCCTTCCCATGTGATTTCCTATCCTTTTCCCGCATCAGGATGCATCCACTAACAACATCGCCTATCATTCGGTGTCTTTGAAAAAGATACACAATCGGGCTCCTAAAGTACTGTTTTGCAACTTGCTTTTTCTCATCCCCAGTATTTCTGAGGTTTCTGCACACTGATGCACACAGCTCTACTTCATAAACTTCAGCTCTATGGAGTGTCCATTGTTGGAAGAAACCACGTTGAGTATTTCTATTCAGGTCATCATAGTTCTTTCCTTTTTTTCCCCTTGTGCCCTTGAACCTCCCAGTTCCTGTCTCCCTGGACTAGAGGTAGGATTTCTTTGCAGAAGTTTTGTTTAAACCTTTTTTTTTTTTTTTGGCCTGTGAGCTACAGCAGGAAATACCTCTCGCATTTGCCTCCGGCACACACTTAGGAATATATGTCATGTCACAGAAGTTGCAGGAAACCACACTGACGCTTGCTAAGCCCCATATGAGGTGTTACTTTCAATTCTATATTATTTTGGTGTGGGAACAAAGTGGGATCACAATTGACCACATTAGTTTCGTGACCCTTACGTGGGTCCTCACCCATAGTTTGAAAAACACTGAGTGTGTCAAATGGCGGGGGGCAGGGTGGGTTCCACTCTAGTCTTGCTAGGCACTGTTCAGTTGTGCCAATGCACACTCTACTATGACTGTTTCATCATTTCCAGCCAGGTCCCCATGGGGCCACCCTCACTAACCTGTAGTCCCCCCACCTCCACCTAGGCAACGACAGCCCACAAGGATCCCACCCTTGAACATGAGTAGAGAGAGAGAGGAAAAAAACCAACCCACTATCCGTTCCACTGCCCAGGTCTTACCTATCCTGAGACAGACTTTCCAGGTCTGGGGTCCTCGGTCGCTGCAAGCGTGGGGTGGTTGGGGTGGAGGGGGGTGACTCCCCGTCACTAGATGGTGTTATGTGAATGGTGGGCACCTCCAGGAACCTCCATGACTCAGGGGCCAGGCCCTGGGATCTCTCATTTTGTGCCCGATGCTCAGCTGGAGGAACAGGAGAGTCCTGGGCACTGCCCTGGGAACCTGGGGGCACCCAGGACAGCAGGGGTAGGAGCTCAGCCATGAGGAGGCTTGTGGACAGCAATGTGGCCTGTAGGGTAGGAAAAAAAGATAGGTGAAGGGAGGAGGCCCTGTCCAACAAGCCCCTAGCACCGTCCCCTCCTGGGCCACTCAGAGAAGTGAGTTCTGGGGGGCGGGGATGTCACAGAGATCTGGGTGGGATTCTCACATCTTCCAACACTCTTCCCTCATAACCCTGAGCCTCAGTTCCTTCTTCGGGACACTAAAGGTCCTAGTTCAACATCCTCGGATGAGTGGACAGTGTCAGAGAGCTTGGTCATGCAGAGCACCCAGCCCAGGCCACCCATGAAGCCAGTGCTCAGCAAATATGTGTCCACGTCCCTGGGCTGGGAGTGTTTCTAAGTATTCACTAAAACCAGGCCCTGGGCGCTCTGTACACTCCAGGCCAAACCCCACGTCCTTTCCATATACAGGGCCAAGAAGGAACCAGGCCTGAGTGGGCCCTAGTGGCCTCAGGCCTGTGTAACGGCTGATTAGTGGGAGAGAGGGGCAGAATCCAGGATTTCCCTTCCCTGTTTGCCCAGCACTTGCCCCTCCCAAGACAAATAAGGGGAAGGTGGCTGCTTCAGCCTCCAGAGCCAGGGAGGAAGCCTGGCCAGTTCCTGCCACTGCAGTACGATGTTGGAGGCCACTTGGGTCTGGGGAGGCTAGACAGGAGCCTGCCTGTCCTCATGGCCGAACACAGCGAAGGCTTCCTGGGATCTAACCTCCCAGGGAGCCGGGAAGGAGGGCCCGTGGAACCCCGTGAGGATTCCTCTGGGTTTGGGGAAGACGTTGACCTTTAGAGGCCAGGCCTGGACCTTACCAGGAACCCTAGAACCCCCATTACCCTACCTTGTGGGCTCCTCCTTCTTCTCTCACAGGTTTCAGGCCTCTAGGATAAGGGAAGGAGACCTGGCCCTTCCTTTTATCTCCGAGTCCTGGTTGGCCAGAGAGTCATGACCTTCAGGCTGGAATGGCATGTCCGGGTGGAGTCGCGTTACCCTCTGGCCAGCTATTCCTGAGAGAAAGGGGAGAGTGGCGTGGGGGTGGGGTGCTTGTACTACAGAGGAACTGAGGAAGGCCACCTCATCTTTCCCTTCTTGACTGTCCCTTCAAGAAAGGGTCATCCTCATCCTAGGCCCTTAGTGGTCTGCCCCTGCGTTGGCCTGCAGCCCGCCACGCTGTAGCCAACAGCTTCTGCCCTCCGCTCCCCAGAACTGCGCCTCCAGGTCCAGGGACCACCCTGGTGGCCAAATCAAACACATCTGCCAGCCCTCATCTTCCTGCTTTGCTTTTAGGAGCCTTGAACCCAGGGCATCCCTCTCCCCTCTGGGAAGCTCTCAGCCTCTGTGGGCCAGGATTTCTGGGTCCCCTCCTACATCTCTGAGACCCCCATCTCACTTCAGTACAGTTCCTTCTCCTCGACCTGCCCCATAACACTGGCATTCCACATGGCTTAAGTTGGATACTTTTCTCCTCCTTTTCCATTTTTATTACATAATAATTGACACATACAAAGGGGTATCTGCATCATGGATGTGAGTTTTTATATATAACAATAAAATGAGCCCCAAACCCTGTTCTTAGTTTGAACCCGTGACTGCCTTAGGCCACTTCCCATACCACTTTGCTTTTCTTCCAGAAGTCTTTATTACCCTTCATCTGAAAGTTAGCATTCTAATTTTTTTTTTTAACCTAAGTTGCTTAGGGTCTCATTAAATTGCTGAGGCTGACTTTGAACTTGCAATCCTCCCACCTCAGCCTCCCAAGCCGCTGGGATTACAGGCATGCTCCACCGCGCCCAGATCATTCCACTATTTCTAATAATTTTAATCACATTAGTATGTATTTCTAAATAATGTATTTTTATAAGTTTTGCTTATTTTTGAGTTTTATAAAATGAAACCATATCTGCAAGGCACAATGGTACACCCTGTAATCCCAGTGACTAGGGAGGCTGAGGCAGGAGGATCATAAGTTCAAGGCCAGCCTTGGCAGCTTAGTGAGGCTCTGAGCAACTTAGTGATAACCTGTCTCAAAATACAAAATAAAAAGTGCAGGGGATGGATCTCAGGGATTAAACACCCCTACGTTCAATTTCCAGTACCAAAAATAAATTATTAAATCAAATGAAACATTATCACATGTCATCTTTTTAAATTTTTTTATTTGTTCTTTTTAGTCAATGCAGTAGAATGTATTTTGACAAATCATACATACATGGAGTATAACTACCCATTTCTGTGGTTGTATATGATGTGGAGTTATAATGGTCATGTATTCCTATATGTACATAGGTCATGTGTCTTCTTCTAGGACTGGATTTTCTCATGCAACATTACAGTAGTGCCCCTTATCCTCTGGGGATACATTAAAAGACCCCCAGTGGATACCTGGAACCTCTGAATCCATATTCATAATCCTATACACAAGTACCAATTTTTCAACAGTGGCTCTGATAACAATTATGACTACTAAGTGACTAATGGACAGGTAACATATACAACATGGATACACTGGACAAAGCCATAATTTACATCCTGGGTAGGACAGAGAAAGACTGTGAGATTTCATCATGCTACTGGTACACGACTTAAAATTTGTGAAATGTTTATTTCTGGTATTTTCCTTTTAATATTTTTGGACTGGAGGTAACTGAAACCCTGGAAAGCAAAACCGCAGATGGGAAGAGTCTAGTGTATTTCTAAGATGCATCTTGTGTGGTTACAGGTTAACTCTACTTCATCTATTTTTACTGCAGTCCAGTATTCCATTGTGAGAATGCATCACAATTAATCCATTTTTTTCCTGCCCATGGACACTGGCTTGTGTCTGGTTTTCAGCTATGAAAATGGAGCTGGCACGAATGCTCCTGGGTGAGCCAGAGTCCCACCGATTGCCCGGCCAGCCCTGCTTCCTCTGTAGGAGTCCGTCTGTGAGTACTCAGGTTGGTTTCCTATCCAGCCCTGAACTATAAACTATCTGAACTACTTTAGCCCTGTAGTAAGTATTGATATCAGTAAGTCTTATCTTCTTACTCCAGAGTCAGTTTATCAAGTTTCAAAAGGAAAAAAAATCCAATAATGAGAATTTGACTATTAGGCTATAACCAGAAATTGATATCTTTACAATATAAGTTGAACATCCCTAATCTGAAAATCTGAAATCCAAAATATTCCAAAATCTGAAAATTCTTGAGTACTAACAAGAGGCCACATATCTAATGGTCCAATGTACAACAAAACTTTGTTTTTGCCCCAAATTATTTTAAAAATATATAAAATTACCTTCAGTCTATGTGGAGAAGGTATATATGAAACCATAAATAAGTTTTGTTGGCTGGGGCTGGGGCTCAGTGATAGCTTACTTGCCTGGCATGTGTGAGGCACTGGGTTCGATTCTCAGCACCACATAAAAATAAATAAAATAAAGGTCTGTCAACAACTAAAAAAATTAAAAATAAATAAATAAACAAATAAATAAATAAATAAGTTTTGTGTGTAGAATTTTGTGTTCAGAGAACACTCAGGGCTTTCTCCACGTCCTGGGGGGTCCAGGTAGCCTCTGGCCTCTCGATGGCCATCCATGAACCCCAGGCCCTAGGGTGACTGTGAGAGCCACATGAATACCCTCTGTGGCCTAGGTGGGGACTTTAGCATGGATCCTCAGGATGACTTGGGTGTCTCCAACACATGTGGCGCTCTGATGCTGGCAGCTTGCCCATGGGCCTAGTCCCTCTGTGCCCACTGGACAAGGCAGCCCTGTACCAGCCTTCTGTGAATGGCTGGGTGCCCATGAAGGGCCCCACAGGGCCTGCAGTAGAGATCTGGAGCCTCGGTGCCCTTGGAGAACTGCATCCACTACCTCCATGCCACCAGGGGATGGAGGGACACTTGGTGCACCCTATGACCTCCCCGTGCAGCCCTGGAGACCTCTTGTGGCCTGTGGTGAGCTGGTGTTCCCAGGGGAGGGTCCTTCCCAGCCTGATTGCACCAGCTGGCCCAAAGCCACCTCCTGATGTCCTCCTAGGTCAAGGACACCCAAGTGAAGTCACTGTACACCCTGCTAGATAACTGTTTCCCTAAAAGTCGTCCCCCGCCACCCAAAATTTTTCAAAATTCCAAATCCAAGACTTTCCTGGTCCCAAGCAATTTGGATAAGGGATGCTCAACCTGTCCTGAATGTACTGAGTTTTCCAAAGTGCCCACATGGGGTCGCTGTCCATGTATTTTGGTTAAGTTTCCTCAAATGTGCGTGACCCTTGCCTGTCAGTCCATACTTAGGAGTGGGACCCAGCTAAATCCCCCAAACCTGTGGTTTAGCAACTGAAAGGGCAGCAGAGAATTGGAATGTTTTGCAAAATAAACAGCCAAGAGTTCTATCTAGAGATGCCCATGGGACCTCTGATGGAGGTGTCAAGCAACATGCAGCAGAGCTCAAGCTGACCCTGGGAACCTGCAGCAGGTAGGTGGAGATCACCTAGCCCCAAGTGTCTAGCTGTCCAATTTGTCCTCGCTTCACCTGGCACATCTTTTCCCTCTTCTGTCCTTGCCCAAGATTAGTACCTTCAGGTATCATCAAGGTTGACTCAAGATTCTTTCTTAGGGTTTGAATTATCGGGGGAAACTGAGCTTCCAATCAGTGTTCTCTTTACCTTTCCTGACCTTCTGCATCAGCAGGCAGATTTTTGAGTAAAGTTCAGAGTTGAGACTACAGAAAGAAGAAAACTCATGTGAACCCAGTGATCTTGGAAACATGGGAAAGCACTTATATGTGGAAATGAAATCTCAAACAGAGCAGGGTTACCTAAGAATGTCCTCATGCTTCCCCACCCTAAATGCTCTGTGAGTTGAAAAACATCCCTTTCTATGTTAGTCAGCCTCCCATTACTGTAACAAATACCTGAGAGATTCAGTGGAGGAAGCAAAAAGGTTTATTTTGCTTCACGGTTTTGGAGGTTCCAGTGGATGATCTATAGGCCTCTTGCTTTGGATCTGTGGTGAGATGGTACAGCAAATCTTGATGTATCTGGGGAGTGAAAACATTACTCAACGCTTATTGTTTGTCAGAAATATTCAGACCCACACTCTGTTGGGCACCCACAAAGAAGTGAAAGTGGTTCAACCATCACAGACCTTGTCTATGCATCAACTTCATGTGGAAAAATCTATAGAAATAGCACAAAATCTGGACCATTCACCCCCACCCCAGGTGGGACTCTGTTGGGCAGTCTTATGACCCTGTGACTTCCCTGAAGGGGGTGAGAAAGGCAGAGATAATGGAATGGGGGGTGCTCTAGTTTGGATCTTAAATGTCCCCCAAGGATTTGCTGTCTTGTCGTCTGTGTCAGTTTGTTTCCAATGAACTGTGACTTCTGGTTTGTTCCATGAATGTACCCACTCAGTACCCCAGAACCCGCAGTCCCATCAAATCCCGCCCACGTTCTCTGTCTACTTCGGGTTTCTTCCCCCAGTGTGTCTGATGTGGACCAAACCCTGTCCCACGCCCTCCACCCTGGAAAGTCCCAGCTCCTCTGATGTCCTCTCCTCAATTTTTTGGTTCACCTTCTGACCCTTCTGGCTACACTGAGCTCCAGTTCTACAAAACGACGTGTTCCTGTGGGACAGTTCCCTCCCAGCCACCCTCTGGAGTGACCTCTGAGTGATACTGGGTTTTTGCTTCTCATCAACATTTGCTTTGTCCTCTGTCATCTTGAATAGAAAAGATGCTACTCTCACAGCAAGGATTCCAGGTTCAAGGCCATTTCCTGTCCTTGAACTTGGGGCTATCTGCAGAGGAAGTTTGGTGTACACTGAGTTGCCCAAGGAACTAGCACCAGGGCAGGAGTGAAGATTTTTTTTTTCCTTTTATTTATTTATTTTTTTTGAACCAGAATACTAAAGATTGGACTTAATGCATTTCTTCTTGTTCCCCATCTTTCTTCCCAGCACCTACTTTTCAATTTTGGGTCTCATTGTATATATATTTTATTGCTATCTTGAAAAGTCTGGAGAAGACCCAGATATAGTTCAAAATAACATGACTCACTCTGCTTCTCAAACCTAAATAAAGTTATTTTTTTCTGACCACTGGGGTGTATTTCCACAAGGAGTTGTCAAAACCAAATGTAAAATTTTTGTTTTGGAGGGATTTATAATGAATGGGATTTCCATCCCACCTGTCAGCCCATCTGGACTCTGTTCAGGAACCTCCAACACAGTAGAGGGTCCATTTCAGCAGTGAGGGTTGGAGGGTCTTTTGATCAATTGCAATTTTTTTTTTTTTTTTTAGACTTTCTCCTCTCCCAGTGACAAACACATTGTCAGCTGCTCTTCTAGAAAAGGGGAACTGAGCCACAGATCTACAGATCTGGTCCCTGCAGTCAGTGAGCTTACAACCCTCATCTATAAAGCATGGAGTTTATTACCCACCTCAAGGGGTTTTGAGAGGCTGTAATGAGATAATATAAGTAAAATGCTTGGCATGGGCTTTGAGTACACACTAAGTACCAAATCACCGTGGAAGCTACTATTATATGTTCCCGAGAGGGTGTTTGACTAAGCATCCATGGTTCATGATTTCAACAACCACGTTATACAAGATGCTGGGAACCAGGTGCTGGGGAAATAAAACTAGGAAAAATACAGGAATCCTAGAATACTGGTCAGCTCTCTATGTTGGCTTTGTTTAGCTCTGGGTGCTTTTCCATACTGCTTATTAGGAAAACTCTTTTTTTAAAAAAATATATTTTTTTAGTTGTCGATGGACCTTTCTTTTATTGATTCATATGCTGTGCTGAGAATCATACCCAGTGCCTCGCACATGCTGGGCAAGCACTTTATCACTGAACTACAACTCCAGCCCCAGGGAAAACCCTGAAAATGAGAAGGTGATGCATGTGTATTTGGAAAGGGAACAAAGAACAGGGAACTGAAATGATTCCATTTTGTTCCACAATCAGGTTGTCAGAAAAGCCCTCCAAACAGGGCAGGTTTCATTAGGTATAATTTGGGGGGGGGGGGTTGTGGTTGTTGTTGGTTGGTTGGTTGGTTGGTTGATTTTCTGCTCTGTGTATTGGAATTCTGCATATTTTGGTTCTGCTTTGTGAAAAGAAAAATCTTTTAAAATTCTCGTATAGCATATTTTAATAGGAAACAGCTGGACTTGTCCTTGCAGACCTGAAAAAAGACAGGGATGGAGAACTAGCCATACTAGCAGAAGAAGCACAGGCTGCCCAAGGAGTAGACCCCTCTAGGTAAGAATATGGCTCTCAGAGTCCCACATGTGACTGACAAGGTTTGCAGCTATGTTAACAAATGCACTGAGGCCTGCTGTAGTTTGAATGTGTTAGAAATTTAAGAAGTTTCCAACTTCTTCCATGGGTTAAGGTTTCAAGAAGGCCCTTGCCACCGGGAACCCCTAGATCTTGGACTTCCCAGATCTGAGACCCATGAGCCAGATAAATTTCTGTTCATTATAAATTACCCAGTCTCGGGTATTCTGTGTTAGTAACACACAAGGGACTAAGACAGGGCTACTCTCAACACTTTTGCATATTGAGCAAAACATCAGATTGTTTCCAGAAATAGAAGAAAAAGTTTGTCTGGCATTGGGAATATTTTTAAAACTTCAGTTTGAGAGCACACTTGCTGTTTCATTATGTGACACGTTTCACCATGTAATGAGGTAAACAAGAAGGCCCTTATCAGACGCTCTTGGACTTCCAGGCATCCAGAACTATATCCAAAGCAAAGCCAGAAATCTCATTTCAATTGAAATTAAAATTAATGTGTACTAATCTCAAGTTTGACCATAATTGAGTATTTATGTGGCAAAATAAAATTATAGATTCACACTGGAGAGGATACTGAGGATAACAATTAGGCTCCTGGTTACCTGAAAGAAATGTACCTTCACCACGGAGGCTATGTAGACTTGTGCCTCCATTTCTTTAACTACAAAATGGGGAAAAATAGCACCTAATTAAAAATGTGTTTTTCAGTTTGAGTCCAGTACACGTTAAAAACAAATATAAATGGATGTTAGTAAATTTTAAATGACATCTGTATTTGTTCTCTAGGTCTGCCATAACTAATTACCACAAACTTGGTGGCTTAAAACAACAGAATTTTACTATCTCAGAATTATGGAGGCTGGGAATCTAAAGTCAAGATGTCAGCAGAGCTGTGTTGCTGTCATAGGTCTCTTCCAGTTTCTGTTGCCGGCAGGTCTTCCATATGACCTCTCCTCCTCCCTGTGTCTCTTAGAAGGCCACTTGTCACTGGAGTTGGGTCCATTGGGAAAATCCAAAATAAGGTCCTTAATTACATCTACAAAGATTCTTTTCCCAAATAAGCTCAGAGTCATAGTTTCAGAGGACTAGGATGTTGAAATTTCTTTTGAGACCACAATTCAATCTCTTACAGCACCCAGGTGAAAAGACTGTAAATAGTCACTAAAAGACATGAATGAGAATGACATTAGAAGTTTTCCTCATAATAGCTCAAAATTTGATGATGTCTATTAGTAATAGGATGACTAGATAAATTGTGATATATTCAGAAAATGGAATGTAAAATGGCTGTAAAAATGAGCAAATTGGGCTGGGGATTTGGCTCAAGCACTAATATGCTCACCTGGCATGCGCGGGGCGCTGGGTTCGATCCTCAGCACCACATAAAATAAAATGAAGATGTTGTATCCACTGAAAAGTAAAAAAATTAGATATTAAAAAAAAACTCCCTCCTGCTGGTCCTCTCTCTCTCTCTCTCTTTAAAAAAATAAGAAAATTGTTGACACAAACCTCAGAATTAATATGAAGTTTGAAAATGGGAAAAATTGATCTGTGGTGTTCCAGGTCAGCCTAGTGCTCACCCTTGGTAGGTAAGGACTTCGAGGACACAGGGAAGTTTCTGAGGTGTTGCAAAAATTCTCAAAGAATTTTAATCTAAGTATTACTGGCATCCATATGAAAATCTAATTACACTGTATGTTTAAGACTTGTGCATCTTATTGTATGTATGTTCTACCTCAATAAAGAGTTTAAAATAATTAACAATTTAATAACAATGTTAAAACTATTTTAGCAACTTTACTGAAGTACGGTTGATGTATGATAAACTGCACATATTTAAATCATACGATTTGATATGTGGCTTTGACAGATGCGGATACCCATGAAAACATCACCATAGTTGAGCTAACCAACATATCCATTATTCCCAAAAGTTTCCTCCTGACTTCCCATTCCTCCATCCCCAGGATATTAAGAGTTTTATGTTAATTATTATTATTATTTTGGCAAATAAAAGCACTGCCATATGCTTTTTTTGAGGAATCACACCGGTCCATAGGGGAGCACTCAAAAGCCTAC
Organism: Marmota marmota marmota; assembly: GCF_001458135.2. Lineage (NCBI taxonomy): Eukaryota > Metazoa > Chordata > Mammalia > Rodentia > Sciuridae > Marmota > Marmota marmota. Next base: position 11,832,026 of record NW_026000205.1, read on the forward strand.
ATGCTATGCATTCTCCACTTGCAGCCTAATAATACATACATATGGCCTTGGAGGAAGGGCTACCAAGGCAATGAAATTCAAGGGTCCAAGAAGAAGGGAAGAAAAACTGTCCGTGGTGATGATCTCAGACTAAGCCTGCAAAGTTCAAAGAGCTCATCCTGATGGTCAAACCAGCAGCCACTTGTTTGGAATAAGAAGAGAGGGATATACAACCTGGCAGCCTGGAACCTTCTGGAACCGGCTACCATCAAGGCCCGGGGCCAGGGAGGCTGCACAGGAGGAAGAGTCATCACACTCTTGTCTGGACAGGAAGCAGCCTGGCTGTCAGGGAGGAGGTGGGGGTGAGTGGCTTTCCTGCTGCTGCTTGTGGCCAGTTGGGGCAACGGAAGGTTAAAGGACTCACAGACACATATTCCTCGGAATTGGGAACTTTACTGGAACCAGGGAGGCTCCCTGCTGGACAGAAACTAAAACTATCCCCTGCCCTGGACAAAGCTTCCCAGTTAGTTGGCACAGGAAGAGCTCCCCTCCTTCATGAGCCAGAGGTAACTGAAAGAGGAATGCGTAATGGTGGGTTTAGGTGGGTTTTGTTGTCTGCAAATGACTTTATTTTTTCATTTTATTTTCTTTAGCTCCAGGGATTGAACCCAGAGGGCCTTAACCTGAGCCACACTCCCAGCCCTTTTTTTATATTTTATTTAGAGACAGGGTCTTGCTGAGTTTCTTAGGGCCTCGCTAAGTTGCTGAGGCTGGCTTTGAACTCATGATTCTCCTGCCTCAGCCTCCCAAGCTGCTGGAATTATAGGCGTGGTGGCCCACTAAAGTCAGTTTGCAACTGACTTTAGATGCATAAAAAATAAGACACAGTAAGTGTAGAAAAATGTCAGTGGCAGAACGTAGATGGTGTTCAATGAATAGTTCCTTCAGCTTTTCTTGTTTGGAATTTCTCACTAGAAAGATGGAGAAGGAAGGATACACACAGGAACTGAAAAACTAAATAAATAAATAAAAGAAAAACTTTAAAAAATTGTAGATGAAGAGGACTTTATTGAAAAGTGCTGTTGGTCCAGGTGCCATGGTGCACCCCTGTAATTCCGGCAACTTGGGAGTCTGAGGTGGGAGGATCGTGAGTTAGAGGCCATTGTTGGCGACTTAGTGAGGCCCTCAGCAATAGCATGGCCTTGTCTTAGAAAATAAAAAGGGCTGGGGATGTGGCTCGGTGGTAAAGCAATCCTGGGTTCAAACCCCAGTACCAACAAAAAAAAAAAAAAAGAAAAAAAAGTATGTTGGGTAGGAAGCCCAATTAGATTTTTTTTTAAAAAAAGTAAATAAGTGCAATGAATGAAAATAGAATCATTAAAGTAGAAAATAAATAGAAATAATAATAATAAAAAAAAAACACACCTAAAACCACAGAACACCAAAAACAATGATATAATCTTGAAAGTAGCTGGAAATAAAAGACAAATCACCAATGAAACAGAAATTAGACTTATTGTGGATTTCTCAGTAGCAAAAGTGGGAACGAGGATGATACTTCCATTCACTCTACTGAGAGAAAACCACTGTCAATCTAGAACTGCATCCGTGTTGGTCCTTCAAAGATGCAAATGGAAATAAACACACTTTCAGGAATCAAAACTGAAAATTTTTTGCTAAATCTATTTTCTTATTAAAGGAGGTTTTAAAGAATTGAGTTCAACAGAAAGAAAAGCCATATCCGAGGGGGAAATATGAGACACAGAATTGAATAATGAGCAATAAAAGTGACAAATGTGGGTGCAGATCTAACAGGACCGTGATGGCACAAAAACACATTTCAGGTTAAAAAAAAAAAAAAAAAAGCAGGATAGACCTAAAATCCATGATAATGGTAAGTTAAAAGTTCTGTTGTTCGTAGAGACCAAAGGACTGATGAGAAACTTTTAAAATTTGTTTTCTTGGTTATACGTGGACACAATATCTTTATTTTGTTTATTTATTTTTATGTGGTGCTGAGGTAGGTGGTATTTGCAGGCAGGGGGTTGGCTTCCATTACTCGTGATAGGGACACTGTGGCATATCCAGCTTTCCTGATCCCCTCATGCATAAAGGAGCTGCCATCAATGAACAGGTGTAATCAGGTTGGTCTAGAGGTCCCTCAGTGATATTGGTTGGGCATGGGAGGAAGTTTTCTAGAATTTCCCTGCATTTATGTATTGGGGACTGTGTTTGACCTTGACCCTGAATGGGTAACAGAGTTGCCAGGTTGAGAGGGGCACAGGTTTGGAAGGACACGGAGGAGTCGTAGAGGAAAGAGATCAAGAGAGAGAAAATTCGACAGGGAGGGAGGGTTTGCAGTCCTTTGTACGTTAGCAAGTCGTTGAGGTGATGAGGAGAGGTGACAGTGATTTGAGCTCCAAAGGTAAGTTTTTGTGATTCTTTTAATAAAACATAGGAGGCCGCTAGGGCACGGAGACAAGGAGCCCATCCCTGGACAGTTGGATCTAACTGTTTTGAGAGGTATGCCACCGGAGCAAAGGTGGGCCCATACATTTGTCCCAGCACCCCCAAGCCTTGCCCTTTATTTTCATGGACATAGAGAGTAAAAGGCCTATTAACACCTGGCTGGTGTAGAGCCGGTGCTTGTAAGAGGGCCTTCTGGAGGATTCTGAAATGTAGTGCTGCTGAAAGTAACAAGGGCTCATGCTTGTTCCCCTTTGCTAGATCATACAATGGTCTGGCAAGTAATGAGCAATTTGGTACCCATGCCCTAAAGTAGCCTGCCAGACCCAGGAACGAGAGAATCTCCTCTTTGGTTTTTGGTACTGGAAGGCTTTCAATAAGGCCTTTTCTATTGGTTGTGATAGCTTTCTTCCCTTGGGAAATGTGGAACCCAGGGCCTCACATGTGCAAGGCAAGTGCTCTACCACTGAGTCACAACCCCAGCCCTGATGAAAAACTTTGATAAGCAAAACATGCATCTATTTTTTTTTAAAGAGAGAGAGAATTTTTTAATATTTATTTTTTAGTTTTCGGCGGACACAACATCCTTGTTTGTATGTGGTGCTGAGGATCGAACCCGGGCCGAATGCATGCCAGGCGAGCGCGCTACCGCTTGAGCCACATCCCCAGCCCAAAACATGCATCTGAAATAATAGAGAATGCGTAACTTCTAAACTCCTAGAGGGATAAAGATGGACAAGAAAAACCCTCCATCAAAAAGAAGTCACAAAAGGTGAAATAAGAAATCTGGAGGGAAATGAAATAAAGAGAAAGTGCATAAAACATTGTGGCTGAAATATAATAAACATATCAGCAATTAGAATATGAGTAAATGGAGTAGCAATTCAGTTAAAAGACACACACGCCAAACCAGAAGCAGGAAAAAAAAAAAAAAACTAGGCTGTGCTGTTGACAAGACAAATGACCGACACCTGAGAACAAAGGAAGGTTGAAAGTAAGAAGAAGGAAGAAGATTTCTCAGCAAAAAAACACCAACAACAAAGACTGTACAGCTAGAATAACAAATAAAAAAATGCTGAAGCAAAAAAAAAACCCATTTTTAAAGGTAAAGAAAGCCTTTACCTAACAACATAAGAGTTCAGTTCACTAGGAAGAGATAATGATTCTAAGATAATCAACAAATTTCACCCAACAAGGAAAGAATATATTCCTTTTTTAAAAAAATTTTATAGTATTTATTTTCATGTGGTGCTGAGGATTGAACTCAGAGCCTCTCATATGCTAAGCAAGCGCTCTACCACTGAGCCACAACCCCAGCCCCAAGAATATATTCTTTTTATTACAAAACTGTTCATTGCAAAACTGACAAAACTTTGGAAAGATTGATAGAAAGAAAAGGCATAATTAAACCAGATTAAAAATGAATAAAAGGGACAAAGATACTTATTCACAGATATTAAAATGACAACTAGAGTATGATCAACTTTTGCGGGGGAGTGGGTACCAGGAATTGAACTCAGGGGCACTCGACCACTGAGCCCCATCCCCAGCCCTATTCTGTACTTTATTTAGAGATAGGTCTCACTGAGTTGCTTAGCACCTCGCTTTTGCTGAAGTTGGCTTTGAACTCATGATCCTCCTGCCTCAGCCTCCTGAGCTGCTGGGATTACAGGCTGTATGATTGACTTTTTGTGAATATATTTGAAAACTTAGGGGCAATGAACCAATTCCTAGGAATTTACCAAAATGGGTTCAAGAAAAAACATAAAATAGCAATAGTTATGTAACAAGGAAATTAAATAAAATGAGTTACTGGTTAAAATTCTTCCCTCTCCACTCAACCACCCTATCAAACCAAACACATAAAAACACAGGCCAAAAAAATTTTTAACAGGACATTTCACCAAACATTAAATAAAATAGCAATTCCAGTCTAAAATACATTGTTTCCAGAAAGAAAAGTGAGGAAAGATTTTCTTTTTCTTTTTTATTTTATTTATTTATTGGTATGTGGTGGTGAGGATTGAACCCAGTGCTTCACACGTGCCAGGTAAGCACTCTGCCACTGAGCCACATCCTCAGCCCACGATTTTCTAACTCATTTTATGAGACTAGTATTACTTCGATATCAAAATCTGACAAATTTGTCAATTTTCATTGTTAAAAAGAGAATTCTACTCAAAAACATAGATGCAAACACCGAACAACATATTAGCAGACTGAAATTCGCAGTGGGTTTGTAAGGATGGTTTAATATAGAAAAATCAATAAAAGTAATCCAACACATTAATAGATTAAAAGATGCAAAAAAAAAAAGCATTCTAGAAAATTCAGTATGGATTCATGACTATAATCTCTTAGCAAACTAGGAATCGAAGAGGGCTTCCTTAGAGGTGTATGAACTACAAGTGTTAAAAAGGAAAACTCCCTAAAAATAATAAAACAAAAAATGGATAGTAAGAAAAAAACAATAAGAAAATTAGAGGCTAAACCCAGAAATGACAAAAAAAATAGAAAACAGAAAATACAGTTATGAGGAACGTATTAAAGAAATACTGCTGGGAAACTCACTACAGCTGAACAGAATTGGAAGAGACCTACAGAGTGTTCTGCACAATTGTTAAAATAGGACAATAATATTTCAGAACAGTCACTGTATAAGTTTCCAGAGAGGGAAAAATAGATCACAGTTAAAGGACTGTGGTTGGAAGGCTACTGGAAGCTCTGGGGAGAAAATGTTATTTAGCTTATGCATCTATCAATCAAATGGAAACAAGATGAGACATTTTCAGGCAAACAATGTCTCAAAAAAAATTGCCTCCAAGCACTGTTTCTCAAGAAGCTTCTAGAAGATGTTTCCAGCGAAATAAGATAGTAAACATAAAACAAAGGCCAACCTAACAAGGTGGCAGAGGGAAGTCCCAGAGGGCTCAGAGAGCAGCTTTGGAACAGATTTGGAACAGAAGAGCAGAGATACGGGAGGTTCAGTTCTAGTATCATAGGAGTGGGGGAGGGGTACATTTTAACTCCAGTTGTAAAGAAAGACAAAAAGGTGGCGTCATAAAGAAATACAAGGGGACTAGTACTGTAGTTCAGTGGTCGAGCCCTTGCCCAGCTCTGAGGATCTACTGGGTTCAATCCTCAACATCACATAAAAATAAATAAAATAAAGGTATTGTGTCCATCTACCACTAAAAATCTAAGGATAGCACCCTGCATCACTCTACTCTGCCATTTCCCTAAGCACAAGAATATCACTGAATATGGATTTAATAAAAGTCATGGAATAACAAAGGATGCTGTTCATCCTTTTGGAAGGATGGATGAGAGGAAGGAAATATGTGTGTGGGAGAGGAATTACGCCCTTCAAAACCCATGAGAAATCTAATCGCCATTGCAACAGTATTAAGAGATGGATTAATGCCATTATCTCCAGAGTGGATGAGTCATCTCTAGAGTGGGTTCCTCACTAAAAAAAAAATACAAGTTCAGGAGGCTGGGGTTGTGGCTCAGTGATAGAGAGTTCTCCTGGTATGTGAGAGGCCCTGGGTTCGATCCTCAGCACCACAAAAATAAATAAATCAATAAAATAAAGGTATTGTGTCCAACTACAACTAAAAGATAAATATTAAAAAACAAATACAGTTTAGCTCCCTCTGTCTTGCAGGTGCCTGGCAGCCCTTATTTTGAAAAGATGGGAACGATGACAATTCATGTGGATGACGTCATCATTATTTTTTGCCCCTGTCTGTCACTGTGGATTCTGTGCACCAAGTCCGGGTCCTTAGGAGCGGCTTCTGGGTGAAGGCAGATTGTTTGAACCTGTTTGCAGGACTCTGTGAGCTTTCCTTCTGCGGCACAAGCAGGCGGAGCTTGAAGATCCCTCCAGAAAGCAAAACGGTCCTTCAACCCGGCTGCGCTTGCTTTGCTGAGCTGTGAGCGCTGTTTCACTTGATGCTCAGGTTCTGACCACATTCACCTCCAGCCAGACTGCAGTTTCCCAGCCAGACCTGATCCGTAGCAAGTTTGAAAGAAGATGCTTCTTGGTACTGAAAGGCTCCCAGGTCCTACTCATTCACACCCCCAACGTTGGGTCAGTGACAGGGACATGCAATTGGCAGTGAACTCCGGTGACCTTGTCTTGGCTTTCAAAGGCCCCGCACCAACCCCAACCTATTTGAATACCCAGCCATCTCTCCCCCTGGTCCTCAGTGTGGGAGAAAACTCCCAGTCTCCCCCCCACAACACTGCAGTTCCTCTTCCAAACCTGTGTGATCCAGCCTGCCTAGAGTACCCTTTGTTCCTGTGCAGAACCCACCCACTTTTCAAAGTCCCGTTTCAGGCTCACCACCTTCTTTCCCACTCCCAAAGTACTTTTTTTTTTTTTGAATGGCTGCAACATTTCTGCTTCACGCATAACCTTTGAATACACCTCATGAATATCCACTGTTTTTTAATATTTATTTTTTAGTTATAGGTGGACACAATACCTTTATTTTATTTGTATGTGGTGCTGAGGATCAAACCCAGTGCCTCTCACAAGCTAGGCGGGCGCTCTATCTCTGAGCCACAACTGCAGCCCTTCGCTATGTTTTAACATCTAGTTTACAGGTGACATCCACTGCACACACCTCAGCAATAATTCTCTCCAAGATATCTCTCTCCTTAGTTTTCAAAGAAATAAGGTTTTGTGTCAGAGGACTAATCATCTTGAGTCATAATAAATGCTCAGCACCATTTGGAATCTCCTGATAAGAGTTCCCAGGAAAACATAGTTGGTATTAGTCACATAGCATCCATGCCTATCATGCCCACAGCCCAGTTGCTAAAAGGCCAGAGAGAGTGCCTGAAGACAGCATGGGAGACATATGATTTATTGGGGAAAGTTTACAAGAGATCAGTGGCCGCTCCAAGAAGCGTTTGGTGGTGACAGGCCAGACAGACAGCACCTCCATCCCTCACTGTGTTTGCCAACCAGAGCCTCCTCCTCCTGTCCAGGGCAGCAGGCTGGACGAGAGACCCCTATCCTTTTACAGTGCTCTCAGTTCCACAGCAGTCAGCACTGACACAGTTTTGGATGTAAAGCAGCAAAAGCATTAGCATTAGCTTGTTCAGTTTGCCCTATGACTAGCATCCCAAGAAGCAACTGTCCCGGTGTAAATGCAAGAAAGTAGCCTTCTACAGATCACACTAATTTGCTCTCATTCCCATGTGCACAAGACAAAGCCAGTGTCCTTCAAGATAATATGTATCTGGACATTCCAGCCCGGGCTTGTTCTCTTTAGTCACTCAACTAGGCTAGGTTTTTGAGAAAGGGGGCATCCAGGGACATGGGGCTTTACTGTCCCCGTTTCCTCTGATGATGGTACAATGTCATGAAACTCTACTGAATTAATACGCTCAAATATTTGTCTATGAACACACTATTCATCTTTCAGCATCCAGTTGTGCTAACTCCTCCTCTAGGAATCTTTCCGACTACCCAGGTCAAGCTGGTCCTTCTCCAATGTCTTGTGACATCCCTCTTCTTTATATTGATCAGGAAAATCATCCATTTATCTGGGCCATTATGTGTTAAATGCTGTCTTTTCCACTGGCCTATGCACACCACCAGGACAGGAACAGGGTGCCACCTGGTTACACTCTCTGTGTGCCTGGCAAAATGTTGGGCACAGACTTGGTGTTCAGTGCATTGCTTGGTAAATAGAAAAATTCAAGTGTGATTCTTAAATTAAAAAATTCAAGTATGACCCATGGCTTTCCCAAACTAAATGTACTAGCAAGAGTAAATTCTTCTTAACATTTCATTAGAGAAATTTTCAAACACTCCCAAAAGTAGAGAGAAAAGTATTATGACCTGTTCCTGTGTACATTATCCATCTTTGACAGTATCGATATTGCTGCCAATCTTTCAATACAACTTATTGGGGTATAATTTATATACTATAAAATGTACGCATTTTGAGTGTATTCTTTTAACAAATATTTATACCCACAGCCTCCCACATTTCCCTAGTGGCACAGGGAAATTCTGTGTCTAAAAATTCTTAGTAAATATTTGCTACCTCATTCAGATGAGATCCAAGACAATACGAGGAAAAGGACTTGGATTTTGAAGAATCAGGAGATTTTAAATACCCTGGGGGCCACATAAAGGTAAAAATTGGGGCTCTTTGGACCCCTTCATTATCTTGGGACTCAACCTCAAATTGTCTCAATTCGATCCAGTCAGAACACTCGTTGTCTACACTCTCATGGAAACTTCTTCTCTTGTGATCTGAAAACAGAGACATAAAACCTTTACAGTGGGTGCAGCTTCTGAAGCAGGCGAGCCAGAGCCCATGACTCTTTCTTCAGCCTTCTTATCACCAATCGTCAACGTCTACCCGTGGTAGCCTCTTTCCCCTGTCCTCGCTGGCTGCTCACAGGCCCTGAATACGGGCCCATGGTCTGTTCAGAAAGTCTACCACACCAAGGATGCCAGACAGGGCTGAACAGGAGCCATACCCTTGGCCACAGCTCCACCCTGGACACGCACTGCAAGCCCCAGAGCCGGTTCTCAAGGAAAGTGGGGGATGATGGAGAGGTCAATGGGAAAGGACAAGGGTAGGTGGTTGGTGGCGGGCAGGTGCGGAGCCCAAGAGCATCCTGACAAGGCAGAAACCAGTGGTGGAAGGTGGGGTGTATAATCACATCCTTTCTACACCGCAAATGTCAGGGGAGGAGAGTTGTTTGGGGACCTCAAAAGGAGGAGGGGCATCTGACAGAAGAAAACCAGGAGCCAGAAAAGCCCTTATTGAATCAGTTTGCAAAGTCTCACTGACTGCTACAGGAACATTACAGCATTTCCTTTGAGCAGGAAATATATCCTAGAGAGGGTCAGGAAAAGGAAATAGGATGCAGAAGAGCTGTCCTTTATTGGAGGAGATAAAAGCAACCACCACATGGTGTTGACACTATTTTTTCCACATGACATATTTCCAGCTCTTGGTTCAGGGGTCAGAACCGTGGTCCACCACAGCACCTGCAGACTTGCTGCAGATAAAATTTCTGCATCTGCTTCCTCCCTCAGATTTAACTTCACAAATCCCTTTACTAGAATCACTGTTCATTCATTCCCCAAGCATTTGGGTCCAGCACTAGAGATGCAACGGGAATTGCACGATAAAGACACATTCAAAAAATTTGAAATGAATCTTTTCTTTTTTTAAAATTTTTAATTGTAGATGGACACAATACCTTTATTTTATTTATTTATAGGTGGTGCTGAGGATTGAACCCAAAGCCTCACACATGCTAGGCAAGTGCTCTGCCACTGAGCCACAACCCCAGCCCTTGAAATGAGTTTTTTATCACTGTTGCTAGCACACATTGAGAATGTACTCCACATCTGGAGAATCCACTATCGAAAATGAGAAATCAAGTAAGTGAGTGGACATTTGCTGAGAGGTCAACAGAGAATTCCAGAATGATAAGGAAAACCCTCTACTTGGGGGAGGAGAATGGAAAAGGAAAAAACAAAGTCAAAATGCCCAGAAATTCTCCCCAGTGAAAGGGAAAGAGAGGCCAGAAGTTGGATATAGCTATTTCTTGGAAATAGCATGTAGGAAATTAAGAAATTCAGGAAAGTGATTTCTTGTTCTATTTCTGCCTGACTCATCCTGAAAATTCCAGTCCCTCCATCTACCTCCCGGTCACTCAGTCTTCCTCATCTGTTGCAGCTGACCTACACTAATCGAGTGCAGATGGGTATCATGAAAACGAAACAATGTACAAAAAAATGTGCATTGGGAAAGAGCTATATAATTGGGAAAGAACAAATATTTTCTAAAGTCCCTGCTCACATTCCGTAGCTGCCTTCCAGGCACATTCTTTCTTGACACTCAACTCCATTCCATCACCAGCCGGTGTCTGACCAGGTCACATAGCAGTTGTGGGTGGGGTTTCACCGAGCAAACACTGCCATGCAGAGGGATTTACACATTTTGTGCTCTCAAGGAGCCCAAAGTGGAGATTGGGAGGTGAGATAAGCAAACAGGATACTGGTGGTCAGCACCATCACCCAGAGGAAGAACTGGAATTCCTGCTGAGCAGCTGGTAAGTGCCTTGAATCTTCGAAGCCCTTGGAATATGAGACAACCCTTCGGCAGCATTTCACGTTTGCCCTGACTTCACTCTAGCCTGGAGGTCCCTGAGGTCTGGGGCGTTGCATCCTGGGAGATCCCTGAGGATAGGGCTCTCTTTCCCCGTGTCTATACACACATGTTCTGTTCCGTGTGTATACAAAGTTCTGATGGAGCTCACTAGGCTGGACTTGAAGCCGTTCTCAATCTCGTCTGCACATTAGAATCCCCAATTGTGTCAATTGGTCACATCCCAGGCCAATAAATCTCTAGAGGGTGGAATTGTAAAAGTTCTTTGGGGGATTCTAACACGAACCCAAAGTTGAGAGCTACCGAACTCCGGTGCCCTTTTTATGTGTACATGAGACACCTGGAAGTCTTGATAAAATGCAGATTTTGATTCAGCATGTCTGGTCTTAGGGTCTGAGGTTCTGCATTTCTAACAATATCCCAGGTTCTGCAGATGCTGCTAGTACCCAGACACACACTGGGCAAAAGGGGGCAGAAACACAGACAGCTGCCTCAGGATTGTGGTTCTGGTGCCCTCTGGTGGCTAGAACCTTCCTAGCAGCCCCTTGCAGAGAAGCTCTGATGCTGGAAGTCCTGATAGAGGTACAATTTCTGGGGTCTTCATGGATTTATCCCTTCAAGCCCAGCCAGTGGACACCTTGACTTTGGCCTTGCAATAAACTGAGCAGTGCCCTGCCAAGCCTTCCCGGACTCCTGATCTACAAAACGGAGATAATAAATGGGTGTTGTTTTAAGCTGTTAGATTTGCGGTAATTTGTCACACTGCAGTGGAAAATGAAGAGTTTTACCGTCTTAACAGGAAAGTTGAGAATCACAAATGCACACGTTTGGCCAGTGACCTTGCATAGTGATTTTTCTCTTGTCCAGCCAGATGGATCTGTTCCCAGCCTCCTACTCCAACAGGGGGCAAGGCCAAAGTCTTTGTACTTTAATACCTGAGGCTGGGTACTTGTAAAGACAGGAGGCTCAGTTTGGGAGGTTCAGGTACATGGCTCTGGCAATGGCTCTGCTCTAGTGGGGACCTCATGGCAGATGGTATCACAATGGAAATAGCAAGAGATCACACTGTGAGACAGGGAGCCGGAGAGCCATCCAGGGGCTGATCCTGCTCTTATAACAACTTGCTCTTTTGTGAACCAATTGCCTCTCATGAGGCCCCCCAATGACCTCCAACTAGGACTCATCTCTTAAAGGTCCCAACAACTGCCACCACCATCAACACACTGGGGACCAAACTTCCACACATGAACCTTTGGGGAACACACTCAAACCACATCCAAACGATACCAAGGTGAATTGCCTATGTTTCATTAATTATTATTTTTAAAAGGTGGTTTCATAAGAAGTCAATCCTGGTTATTATAAAATATTGGGAAATTGACTCTAAAAAGTTTGGGAAAGATTAACATTTTTTGTAAGTTTCTCTCTCTCTCTCTCTCTTTTTGCCATTTAATTAACTTAAAAGGTTGTCTCCTTAAGTACTGCTCAAGAACAGTCTAGATCCAGGGGAAAGTAGAGCTCTAGCTATTTTCTCCGGGTGCTTCCCCACCTGTGGCAGGCAGACTTCGAAGAAGTCCTCCTCTGATGCCCACCTCCTGTTCTTGAGATGAGACATCGGTCCTGGCTTGATTGAGGCAGAAGATGACAAAAAGCTGCGCCTGGCTTTCTGACCCCAGAGAAACTGAGAAATAACAAAGGTGGTTATTTTTTCCTGGAGGCGGGGTACTAGGGATTGAGCTCAGGAGCAATCGACCACTGAGCCACATCCCCAGCCCTATTTTGTATTTCATTTAGAGACAGGGTCTCACTGAGTCGCTGAGCACCACGCTTTTGCTAAGGCTGGCTTTGAACTCACAATCCTCCTCTCTCAGCCTCCCCAGCTGCTGGGATGACAGGCGTTCACCACACTGCCCAGCAACAAATGTGTTTTTAAAGCCACCATATTTTAGGATAGTTTGTTGTGCAGTAATAGATAAATAACACCTCACCTCTCTTCTATCCTCCTTTGAGTCATTTCTTTGCCCAGTGCCCTGTCGTGCTCAGGCTGGCATGTGCCTACCCCATCCCCAGCACACACCAGGTTTCTCACCCCGTGTACCAGTCTGAACCCACATGAATATGCATTTCTGCTAAAATCCTGGACCCCAAGACTTCTTTCCTGGTGTCTGTACCTGTGTTTGCTGAACCTCCTGTGGAACACTGAGTCCTTTCCTCATCCCTACAGAATCTTCTCCCCTGGAGCCTGGGTTTGGTTCTGAGTCCATTAAAGCCTCCACCTCACTCTCCCTCCATTCCTGAACATGACAAATTCATTTCCTGGTCCTCTGGGCTGAACTCAGGCTCTGCAAAATTGGTGGCTTCCTCAGGATGCACTGGCTCTTCTGGTGGCAGGAAAGGACATTTCCTCCCCATCAGGAACTTTCTTTCCTTAGAGTCCTGCCTCTTCTCTCTTTGTGGCAGTTGGGATTAGGAATCTCCTGGTTAGGGCCATTTAGGCTTCTCAACTTTGGAAATCTGAGAGGTCTTGCCCAGCACAACCCACTGAAGAATCTCGACCCGGGAAGGCCAAGTGCAGGAGCAGCCCAGGTGGATGCCTGGGCTCCGTTTTATTGGAAGGAGAGCGGAGTCGAGGCCACCTGGGTGTTTCTGCGTGGTCTCTTGGCCTCCCTTCTTTACTCTCGCCCTCACCCCCTTGTATTATGCAACAACGCAAGTTGTTTTTCCCACAAAAGTTGCCTTCAAACCATCTGTCTTTCCTTTTGTTTTCACACATTACATTTTAAATTTACATTTTGTAAATTTGAGCCAAGCACTGCACAGTAAGGGCAGACCTGCCTCGGCTCTCAAACACGAGACAGAAATTTTCTATGACCTTGGCTTCATGTGCCCAGTGGTTTCCATGGCCAAACACAGAAGAGGCTGTTTTCTGTCATCTGGAGCGAGGCATGCCTTAGTTATCACCCCAGAGTATGAAAAAGGGTTCAGCAAGGCTAGAGGCACTTGAGGTCCCAGGATCCAGGCAGCAGCATAACCACAGACAGCAACCTTGGGAGTCTGGGTGGTCTCCCGGTCAGAGGCCTTTGCGTGAAGACAGGCTATCAGTAGTTTTCTCACCCTCCAAAAAATTTCAGTGCTCTGCGGGGAAAAGCTCTGAGTGAGTCTTCTTATGAGAAATAGGAGAAATCGGAGATACACAGCATAGGGGTCCCCGAGTTACAGTAAAGCAACAAGAACAACAGTTTCAAGGGACACTGTGTCAGCAGATCTGAGTGTTAATTACCCATACACTCTTATTTATTGAGTAACTAGTATGTTTCAGGCACTGTCTTAGGAAGTGAGGTTAAAGAGGAGAACAAGACATGTATACCATCAGCTCAAATTAGGATCCATTCCAAATGTTGCAAAGATCTAGCCATCAAACATGAAAACTATGAAATAGTATAAACAAATATGGAGGGAATACTTTTTAGAGTTAATCTCAGCTTTGGAGTATGATATCATAAAATCATTCATATTGAAAAAATACCATAAATAAAATACAACACAAATGACATATTGGTTTTTAACAAATATTTATTTTGTAGCTAGCTGTAGTTGCATACAATACTCTTACTTGATTTATTTATTTTTATGTGGTACTGAGGATAGAACCCAGGGCCTTACATGTGCTAGGCAAGTGCTCTACCACTGAGCCACAACCCCAGCCCACAAATGACATATTCTTTAACATATTTGCTATTCATATCACAAAAAATTAATTTTCCACATTTATAAAGAGCTTCTAAAAATCAACCAGAAGAAACATCAATCCAGTTAATAAAATGGCAAAGAATAGGATGTAAACAAAATATGATGAAATCATATTTTCTTTTCAGAAGGAGAAAAATCTAATGTTTCTTCAACATAAGAAAAGCCACTTGACTTCACTCATCTTAAGAGAAGAACAAATTTATTAGTCAGCCATAAAGAAGAATGAAACTGTGGCACGTGAATGGATCTGGAGACTGTCATACTAAGGGAAATAAGTCAATTCCAAAAAACCAAAGGCCAAATGTTCTCTCTGAGTAAATGCAGACTCACAGGCCGGGAGGGGTAAGATTAGAAGTTCACCTGATTAGACAAAGGGAAATGAAGGGAAGGGAGGGGGGAGGTGAATAGGAAAGACAGTAGAATGAATTGGACATAACTTTCCTGTGTCCATATATGAATACACAACCAATGTAACTGCACATCACGTACAACCACGAGAACGGGAAGTTATACTCCATGTGTGTGTATAATATGCCAAAATACACTCTACTGCTATGTATATTAAAAAGAACAAAAAAAAACAAAGAAAAAAGATAAGCAAATTTAAACTTCTACAAGACATGAGTCTTCACATATCAGATTGGCCATGATTTAAAAAGTTTGCCAATGTTTGCTGTCAGGGGTGTGGGCCGACAGGCATCATTGAATACCGCTGCTAGGAACAGAACTTGCCAGTACCTCCAGAGAAAGCTGTGTGGAAATATTTAGAAATGCAGGGTTGTGGTTTGGATCTGGAATGTCCCCCAAAGTCTTGTGTTGAAAGTTTGATCCCAATGCAGAAAGATTCAGAGGTGGGGCTTTTAGGCATGGGTCATGGGGACTCTGAATCTCCTCAGTGGATCAACCCATTTGGTGGATTAATCTCTCTATAACTGACAGTACTATGCCTGAGACCTAGTTGAAGGAAGTAGGTCTTTGGGGCCGTGTCCTGGAAGAGCTCATCTTCTTCCTATCCCTTTCTGCTCTCGCTCTCTCTGTTTCCAGGACACCATGATCTGAAAAGCTTCCTTTGCTCCATGTTCCTGCCACCAAGATGTTCCGCCTCACCCGAGGCTCAGAGCAATGGAGTTAGTTGACCATGAACTGAAACCGTGAGCCCAAAGGAACCTTTCTCCTATTGCTGGGGGACAGACTGGTCAAGAAGCATCAGGCAGCACTCAGGAGAGGAGGAGGAGGAGAACTCCAGGAAAACACAACTCTAAATTCTGATCCACAGTTTTTCACAACACTTATAGGTTATTTGGTGTCATCTTAGACCTGTCCTATCATTGAGACTTTTTCCTCTTAAAAAAAAGAATTCCTAATCTTCGAGACTGAAGGCATGGTGCTGGGTCTCTAACATAAAGCACACTCACAGAATCAGATAAGAAGGATGGGATCTTTTCACAGGCATCTGTCACATTTCAAGAGGGAGTCCTTGGACTCCCTGGGCAGTTATTTAGGATCCAAAATGTAGGGACCCAGGGTTAATGAGGCTTCCTGGAGAAAGGCGGAGAGAAGGGAGGGGACTGCCCCTTTCCCCAGGCAGTGGTTTCTTACTATAATCTTTTTATGATCTCATTTCACAACCAGGTCTGGTTTTTCTATAACACGATAAGTTGTTTTCTCTTGTAATTGATAAGAAACAAAAGGCTGACTCATACATCCCTTTGGATTTTAACCAAGACTTATGATGCTAGAAATTTTTCCTGTAGAGAGACTCACAAATGTGAGGTAGAACATAGATATTGCTATTCACTTCAGCATCCCCCGTGGTACGAAAGATTGAAAACGATTTACAGTTTAGGTGATGACTAATGGGGGGTAGTTAAATGAATCCCAGTTCACACTGTAGTGTGCAGCTGGCTTTCTGTGGGGGAAGAGCACCAATTAGCATATTTGGATTCTTTATCATCTGGAAGCAAATACGAATATAGATGCTTATTTTCTAGAATACTAAATGCACCCTGTGTTTAAATCCTAGTATTCCTTACAGCTCCGCCTGGCTTTCCTGGCTCCTCTCTCCATCCATCCTCCCTGTTCCTCTCACTCCTCTGGGATTTATCCTGTAGAGACCAACAACTCCCATGTCTCCATCTTCAGTCCCGTCCTCAGAGCTCCAGAACCTTCCGGGTGGCTCTCGCAGGATTTCTTGCTTGCTGTTCACCCTCAGTAAGTGAACTCCAAGCCAGACTTTCTCCTGACTCCCCAAAACATCCCCCCACGCCACCATCCCCCCTTTATATGGTCCCATCCCTCCTCCCCACACCCACAGTCACATTTCCATGAAAGGTTCTTTTTCTGTATCTCACTTTATTCTGAAATAATTTTAGACTTACAGAAAAGGAACAAAAGAACAGAATACCGAGAGTTCCTATGTACCCTTCACTCTGCTTCCCTGATCATGCATGACTACAAAAACATTAAGCAAAAACTAAAGAATTCACTTTAGTATGGCTCTGTTAACTAAACTCTAGGCTTCATATGAATTTGACCAGCTGGGTCCTGTTTAGGACCCCACACCGCCTTTTCTTGTCCTTGTCCCAATCTGTGATAGTTCTTCAGACTTTCCTTGTATTTTCATGACCTTGAACGTTTTGAAGAGTATCGGTTAAGTATTTTGTAGAGGGCTCCTTCTTTGGTTGGGCTCCTCTGATGTTTTCTTTTGATTCTGGGAGTGGAGGGAAGGGACCTCCCAGGTGCATCAGAGCAAGGGTTCCGTGGTGTCGGCGTGACATTACCAGTGGCGGTGAACTTGATCACTTGGTTAAGGTGGCGTCTGTTGGGTTTCTTACTGTAAAGTTACTATTTTTCCCTTGTAAATAATTATTGCTGGGTGACCAGCACCCCGCCAGGGTAGGTTCCTGCTCAGGATGTACGAGTCGCCTGGGAAGTAAAATGTCTGAAATAATTAGTAAGAAATAGAGACAGATCCAGAAATTAGATAAAAAGGGGAGCACCTGATAGGTCTTCCAGTCCTGATAGGAGCTGGAATTGAACAACTGACAAATGGCTCGATTCTTTATTTAAGGAGGAGGACATCAAAGGCAGGGATAAGGTTTCAGCAGGAGGGGTCTTGGTGCTCGATTCTCAGTGTGGCAGGGGGCTCACAGTAAAGAGGTTGATTGGCATTTTGGCAAGCCACACCCATCTCCTAGAGGCTGTGTGACTCCAGTGGGTCGTCCCATTTCTGATCCTATACTGAACTTGTGACGGAGCCACCTGAACCAGGTAGGACGCCACATGAACCAGGCGTTCTCAAACCAGCAGGGTTGCTGCTGGAAGTTCCTGATACCAGGCTTCCCAGCCTAATGGCTTCAACATCATTTTAGTTCATGCACAGTTCACAGATGGCTTCCTGCAAATAATCAATTTCCCTGCATGCATTTCCATAATAGGTTCGGGCACACAGTAAATGTACAGAATAAGGTTAGATCTCATCTTCACTTTCCCCATGTCCAACTTCTACCATGGCAAGAGGGACCTGGGGGTCGTCCTTGAGCAGATAAAGTCATTTGCTTTCAGGCTGAAGGTCTCTGTGGTCTCAGTCTTCCACCCTGAGGCTCTGGAAAGAGGAAGTAGGGAACAGCCCCCTCCCACAACAAGGGCATTCCCACAGGCGATTGGACAAAGACTCGGCAGCTGCCTACCACTGGTGGGTGCCATTGCTCAATGGAGGAAAGTGGCATTGGGTTTGGGTTGGCCAGCTAAGGAGCGTGTAAGATCGTTGTGCCTGGGAGGCCCAGAAGGCACAAGGCATGGGAGACTCATGCTGGATGGTGAATAGTTGCAAGCTAAATGACAGCGGAATGTATTACAATTCTTAGTGCACATTTAGTTGCAAGCTATTAATGGAAGAAAAGAGAGCTGGGAGACTGAGTAAGGAATTAAGGAGGCAGCTGGTTCAGGAATTCCTTCAGGAGATTATGGAAGCCTGGACTCCCATAGACACTGAGTGATGTAGAATCTTCCAGGCACTGCTTGAGCACGGTCATTGGGAGTGGAAGGAAAGGGATGGGAGGGGTGGTGAGTCAAGTGCCCCTTTGGGTGAGGACAATGAGCTCAGGCAATTGCACATGAATCCCCAGCCTGCAGGGTACCTTTGTGTGTGTGGCACTTGATCTTTAAATGTTGTGTTCCATAGGGCTCAATCCTAGCTAGGAAAGCACTTAGAACTGGGGACCCCCTTTCCAGTACTTGGAATCAGGCTCCTGGATTACTGAGGCTGTCCTTTGTAGGACTGGGTCAGGACTACTCCCTCAATAAGTCATTTTCTGAGGTTCACAGTCTCTCTCTCTCTCTCTCTCTCTCTCTCTCTCTCTCTCTCTCTCTCTGTCTCACTATCTCTTTTCACCTCTCTCTTTGGAAAGCATTGGACTAGATTGGGAGGGGAGATGTTCACTTGGAGAGGACTGAGAGATACTCAGTGGAAACGCAGGCCAAGAGGGCACAGGAAAGAGCCAGTGCTATAACTTTGGAATTCAGCAGGAAATGTGTGGTATTTAAGGTCAAGAGGCATGAATGAGCTCTGATGAGAGAGAGCGGACAAGAGGCACCATGGCAAAACAGACTAATTCACTCACCTAGTGGTCAAACTCCAGAGAGGGGCAATTAAAGGACTTCAATTTCCAAACAAGTCATTATAAAGCCTTCATCTCAATCGAAGCTAAGGACTTTCCTGACCCCATGAAAAAGAGAGGGAAAAGAGACATTTTCTATACAACTCAGAATAGTCTCAAGGTCTTGTTCTGGTACTTATTACCTTTATCAATTGGTCCACCTTCTTGTGGATCCTGAAGATGCTTCCCTATAGTTTGGAAAGGCCAATGGGTTAGAGTCACTGAAGGTTTACAATGAAATAAAAATATACCTGAATCTATCCCAGAGCTAAGGAAAATTGGAAAAGAGCTCTTGGATTCCATCCCTAGGGTCTTTCCAACTAAAATAGGTTGATCCAAGATTCAAGAGTACAAAAAACAAAGAGAAGAACTAGTTTCTAACTGCAGGTACCTCCTAGAGAACTTCTGGAAGTATGACTCGGTTCTGACTTTAGGTGACCACATGGTGTTTGCTTTAAATACTCACTTTGCTAATAGGTTTCTGTGGAACCACAAGAGGTTATTAAAAAAACATCATTTTTTTTTTGTTGTTGTTAACCAGGGACAGAACTCAGAGGCATTCAACCACTGAGCCACATCCCCAGCCCTATTTTGTATTTTATTTAGAGACAGGATCTCACTGACTTGCTTAGCACTCACTTTTGCTGAGGCTGGCTTTGGACTTGCGATCCTCCTGTCTCAGCCTCTCCGCTGGGATTATAAGTGTACACCATTGTTCCCAGCTTTCAAAAATATCATCTTATTTGGCAAAATGTTCTTATCTCTGATATCCGTGCACAGAATCATGAGGATGCTCTGGCTGATAAAACTAAATCTACATAATGCAAACGTATGGCTTTCCAACTTAAAACAAACCAAGAAAAACTAAAGAGAAATTATTCCCAGGCCTTCAGACTAGCCTCAACTTCACCAAAATCTTCAATAGAGATATACTTACAGACATACTGCAGGGCAAAGGTATTTGGGGCTAAAGATTGTGAATTTTAAAAGAAGTTAAAGGACAATTGTAATGGTCTAGTAGGAGTTCCATTGATTCCCTTCTGAGGAATCTGTTCCCGACAGACTAATTCACTCGCCTGCCTAGTCGTCCAACTCAGCCTTGGTCTCAATCTGACTTACCCACTATATTAAAAGATTTTCCTGGCCCATGAAAAAGTTAAAAAAAAAGAAATTTTTTATTTTTACATAATTCAGAATGGTCTTAGGGTTACAATCTCCACTGTTTACTCCCATCTTGGACTAATTGGTAAAGATGTCCAATGCCCTTGAATGCACAGAATGGAATCATGAACTCAGCCAATGAGTGCCCACTTCCCTTCTGATGGATGCCAGGGCCCCCTGTTCCATACTCAACATCCCACAGTTGCCCATTATAATTCTCAAGTACAAAAACCACCCCTGGTGGGGTTAGATCATTGACCACAAGACCCCTTTCTGTATCTCTTAGACCCCACCATGTCCCACATAGCTTTTTTGTTAAGCTCTACAGCCCTCTTTTCAGTTATTGGGCAAAAATTTCACTTCCAATTGGAATGCTTATCCAAGGGACTAACTCCTGAGGTCCCCGACTCCCCTCTCACTCATCTCCAGTAGATGACCCAGGTTTTCATGATCCCTCTCGACTCCCCCAGCCCTTGGCAATCCCCTTTCAGGACATGCTTGTTCACATTCCTGACTCACTTGGGGCTAATGGAATGACAGTCACAGGGCACATCTGAGAAGCAGAGTTTAAAGATGAAAACAGACCTCGCTACACCTGTCCCTAAACTAACCCAGTAGTCCCTACAACCTGAGGTACTGTATGGTTTCAGACTGGAGTGACTTCTTATTTCCGCCTCTATCTTCTAAACACATCTATTCTCCCTAATGGAGGGGCAGGGGCAGTATCTTGGTTGTGGGGTGATGGTCTATCATGTTACCAGGCCCCAGGTTCAATGCCTAGCATATCACGTGCACAAGGACACACACACACACACACACACACACACACACACGGGAAAAGGAAATGAAAAGAAACCTAGCCCTCATCCAGTAGGTGACTGATCTTCTGCTTATGGTTTGCATCTGGAATGTTCCTCAAGGGTCCACATGTTAAAAGCTTATTCCCCAATATGTTGCTAGTGGGAGGGGACAGAATCCTTAAGAGGTAGGGCCCAGTAGGAGGTCTTAGGTCATCAGGAGTGTGTCCTTGAAGAGGACTGGGGGTGTTTGGCCTCTTTTTCTTTCTTTGCTTTTACTTCCTGGCTAGGATGAGATGAGCCGTTTTCTTCCCCGATGCTCCCCACCATGATGTGCTGCCTGGCCACTGGTCATGGACTGAAATCTCTAAAACTGTGATTCAAAATAAACTTTTCCTCTTTGTAAGTTGATTCTCTCAGGTATTTTGTTTTCTCTTTCTTTCTGTGTTTTTCTGTGATACTGAGGATTGGGAATTGAGTCCCCCCACCCCCGCCTCAGGTGCTCTACCACTGAGTTACATCCCCTGCCATTTTTATTGTAAGGGAGACTAATTATCCCCTTTATCCATCTTAGCTCATACTTGGGAACTTCAGCTGAGCCTGGGAACCAAACTGACCCAAGATAGATTAACAGGAGGAAAGCATACAAGTTTTATATATTTTTACATATACCTGGGGACCTTCACAAGAGAATGAAGACCCAAAGAAATGGCCAAAATAACAAGAAATGATATTTAAAGAAATGGTAAGACAAAGGGGCTTGGGGTAGGGTATTAAATAGTGGGGAAATCACTAGAAGATATATGGGGAAGGGGAAGAGATGTAAAGCTCCTGGAGGAAGTATTATTTTAGTTCAGTTCATTTGTACAATTCCATTGCAGCGTCAATTTGCTGTCTCTGGTGATAAGACTTATTTTTCTCATCTGGGTACAGGGAAGGCTTACTTCA
Source organism: Marmota marmota marmota (assembly GCF_001458135.2). NCBI lineage: Eukaryota > Metazoa > Chordata > Mammalia > Rodentia > Sciuridae > Marmota > Marmota marmota. The sequence goes on from NW_026000205.1 coordinate 11,853,938, forward strand.
GTGTGGCCTGCTGCAGGGAAAGTCAGATTGCTCTTTTTTTTAAAATGAATTAATTATTTTTATTCTAATTTGTTACATATGAGAACAAAATACATTACAATTCATATTACACATACAGAGTACAATTTTTTATATCTCTGGTTGTATATAAAGTATATTCACACCATTCGTGTTTTCATACATCTATTTAGGGTAATGATATCCATCTCATTCCACCATCGTTTTTAGCCCCCATGCCCCCTCCCTTTCCCTCCCTCCCCTCTTCCCTATCTAGAATTCATCTAATCCTCCCTGTTCCTCCTCCCTATCCCACTATGAATCAGCCTCCTTATAACAGAGAAAACATTTGGCACTTGTTTTGGGGGGATTGGCTAACTTCACTTAGCATTATCTTCTCCAACTCCATCCATTTACCTGAAAATGTCATGATTTTGTTCTCTTTTATTGCTAAGTAATATTCCATTGTGTATATATACCACATTTTCTTTATCTATTTATCTACTGAGGGACATCTAGGTTGGTTCCACAATTTAGATATTGTGAATTGTGCTGCTATAAATATTGTTGTGGCTGTGTCCCTGCGTATGATATTTTTAAGTCCTTTGGGTATAGACCAAGGAATGGGATAGCTGGGTCAAATGGTGGTTCCATTCCCTGCTTTCCAAGGAATCTCCATACTGCTTTCCATATTGGCTACACCAATTTGCAGTCCCACCAGCAATGTATGAGTGTGCCTTTTCCCCCACATCCTCAGTAATACTTATTGTTGTTTGCGTTTTTAACAGCTGCCATTCTGACTGGAGTGAGATGATATCTTAGAGTAGTTTTGATTTACATTTCTCTGATTGCTAGAGATGATGAACATTTTTTCATATATTTGTTGATTGATTGTATATCCTCTTCTGAGAAGTGTCTGTTCAGATCCTTGGCCCATTTAATGATTGGGCTGTTTGTTTTTTTGGTGTTTAGCTTTTTGAGTTCTTTATAGACCTTAGAGATTAGTGCTCTATCTGATCTGTGAGTGGTAAAAATTTGCTCCCATTCTGTAGGCTCTCTATTCACCTCACTGATTGTTTCTTTTGCTGAGAAGAAGCTTTTTAGTTTGAATCCATCCCATTTATTGATTCTTGATTTTAATTCTCATGCTATAGGAGTCTTATTAAGTAAATTGGGGCCTAATCCCACATGATGGAGATTTGGGCCTACTTTTTCTTCTAATAGGCACAGTGTCTCTGGTTTAATTTTTAGGTCCTTGATCCACTTTGAGTTGAGTTTTGTGCATGATGAGAAAGAGGGGTTTAATTTCATTTTGTTGCATATAGATTTCCAGTTTCCCCAGCACCATCTGTTAAAGAGGCTATCTTTTCTCTAATGTATGTTTTTGGCACCTTTGTCTAATATAAGATAACTGTAATTATGTGGTTTAGTCTCTGTGTCCTCTATTCTGTACCATTGGTGTACCAGTCTATTTTGGTGTCAATACCATGCTGTTTTTGTTACTATAGCTCTGTAGTAATTTAAGCTGTGGTATAGTGATGCCACCTGCTTCACTCCTCTTGTTAAGGATTGCTTTAGCTATTCTGGGTCTCTTATTTTTCTGGATGAATTTCATGACTGCTCAGATTGCTCTTTCTGAAGCTATTATTTTTCAGGTGCTTTCAGCTTGAAATAATCAATCTGCCCAACTGGCGTCTTTTGGGATGCGTGTTCTTAACTCCTTCACTCTGCTTGAACTCCTATGACGGGATTCACCTTCCATGGTGGCATTAAAAAAAAAAAAAAAACACCTCTCCTCATTTTCTCTACTCCCTCTTTGAGGCTCCCAAATGATTCCTTTCCCAGTTCTCTATTCATCTATAAGAGAAAACAACATCCTATCTCAGAGGCCTAATGGAAAGCAGACGACCCTTGTTTTAACCTCCAGGCCCTAGAGCTGAAGCACGTGTGTGAGTAGCAGAAGCAACAGCAAAGTTGGTTCAAACCAATCTTGTCTTAGCCTGAAATTCATGTACCCTGAGCTGTCTCAATCATTCATCCTTCTCCTAACTGAAACACCCAAGGCGTGTGTGTGTGTGTGTGTGTGTGTTACTGGAGATTGAACCCAGGAGCATTCTACCACTGAGCTACATCCCAAGTTCTTTTTATTTTTTATTTTGAGGCAGGGTCTTGCTAAGTTGCTGAGGCTGTCCTTGAACTTGCAATTCTCCTGCCTCAGCCTCCTGAGTAGCTGGGAATTAGAGGCGTGCACCACTGTGCCCAGCCCACCCAAGATTTTTTGACCTCTCACTTTACCTCTCTCTTTTTTTTAAAAAAATTATTAGTTATTGATAGACCTTTATTTTATTTATGTATTTACATGTGATGCTGAGAATCAAACCCAGTGCCTCACACATGCTAGGCAAGCACTCTACCCCTGAGCCACAACCCCAGCCCTCACTTTACCTCTCTTGGGATTCTTTCGCTTTCTCCCTCTCACATTACTTTCCACCGATGTTCAGAATCCTAACCCTGTTGCTTTTCTTTCTTAACAGAAGAGCAATCACATGGCTGCATTGCAGGTATCAACACTTTAACAACTCCTCATCTGGACCTTTTAGAGATTCCCCTTACAGACCCAGACCTCAACCTCTGTACTTCAGAAAGAACAATGCAGGCAGATGTGCCAGCACGGACTTCTAAAGAGACTCTTCATGGAATGAGTCTCTGTTGAAAGCAACTCAGGTCAGATAGTGGAACTCAATCACTCTCACAAGGGTAAGAAGAAGAGCATTAACATCTAGACCAGTGGGAGACAGCTTTGGAGGAGTACCTGACTGATGTATTGGAAACCTAGGGTATTAGGATTGTCAACCTGTACCTCTGTGGGAACTAACTTTATCAACTAGAGTATAGCGGATATGCAGTTCTTTTAGTGTTCAGTCTTACAGACTTCTTTGATTTTGAAAGTGACTTAGGTCAGCACTTATTCCCTCACCCTCATCAATGAACTTGTTTCATACATGTGCAATGCAGTTATTCTCCTATCACAGTCTGAATTCTTTCCTGGGATCTCATGACCACCTAAGTGATTTTTAAAATTTGCATACATTAAGATTCACTCTCTGGCTGGGGTTATGGCTCAGCAGTAGAGCGCTCGCTTAGCACATGCGAGGCTCTGGGTTCGATCCTCAGCACCACATAAAAATAAATAAATAAAATAAAGGTATAAAAAAAGATTCACTCTCTAGCTGGGCACAGTGGTGCCATCTGTAATCCTAGCAACTGGGGAATTGAGGCAGGAGGATTACAAGTTGGAGGCCAACCACAGTAATTTTACAAGACCCTATCTCAAAATAAAATAATAAAAACAAAGGGCTGAAGATGTGGCTCAGTGGTAGAGGGCTCCTTGGTTCAATATCTAGCACTAGAAAAAAAATTCACTCTCTATACTATAAAGTTCCATGCATTTTTTTTAATTTGACAAGTGCATAATGTCATGTATCCACCATCCCAGAATCCTACAGAATCGTGTCACTGTCTTAAAAACCCCCTGTACTTCACCTCTTCTTTCCAAATTCACTTTGTTCCTTTTCTATGGGTTAAACTACAGCTATCTGGGGCCAGACTGTCATGGTTTAATCTTATAGAAGATTATGTGACATGTTGCTGTAAAATAAAGTGAATGGAATTTTAACAGCTTGGCCAGACAAAAATATGTAGGTGCATATAGGTTTCTATGGAATATTTTAGGGGTTCTTTCCTTGGGATTTTATTTGAAAGTATTTGCCAAGATACATGAGATGATCAGTGTTATCTCAAGGTAGAAACATATTACAAAGAAATATATAAAAATAATAATTTCTTTACTGTAAACCCTCCTCAGAAGTTTTTAGTGAAAACATTTCTAGTTTGGCCTCGTCGTTGTGGGCAGGAACTTTATATTACCTATTGTTACTGTATGAGTTTTCTCCTTTCAACGAGTTAATAGAGTTATCATATTAAATGACAGTGTGTATAGTTTTCTTTTCTTTTTTCTTTTTTTGAGAAAGGAATTATCTTTTGGGAACTGTGGCCTGCACTGTCCTCATTCACTGTCAACACAGTACCTACTACTGTGCCAGTTGACACCTGGGTTTGAGAGAGTCCAAGAAAGCCCTCTCTTGAAGTACCATGGTTCCTAGTCCAGGGTCTTTATTTCAAGATCTGGAAGCTCCTTTTACAACAGGAACTTCCAGATCTGGAAATAAATCTTCTCATGTAGAGAACTGGGCTCACACTTGTCCTGAAGCAGAAGTGAGATGCCCAGAGGACAAAAGACTCTGTCATTTGTTCCCTTATCACCTGGTTCTCCCCATCTATTGTCCTGTCTTTGGTTGAAGGGATCTGCTGTGCACTTGCTGGTACAATGGACAATAATCACGGGAGACCCTCTGTTCACACACATGGGCATACGCTGTGTCCTGGGCACACTGAAGGGAGCTGGAACACATGGGGGCAGAGACATGGGGCCTGGCCTTGAGCAGGGCAGGAACTCACTGTGTAGTGTGGGCCACACTCATAAAGGCTCAGAGAATCAGCACTTCCACTAGGACTGAATCCTGTGGCCTTCAGAAACACAAAGGACAGGAGAATCGGAACTTGGGTATGGAAGGGCAGGTGCAGAGGGCAAAGAATGGTCTAATGGGAAAGAATTTATACTCTGGGGATAAACTATGATTCCAGCTGAGTGAATTATGATGGTTACCAGCTGAATGGCCTCATGCATGCCACTTCTCCCTGGGCCTCAGTGTCCTCATGTTAAAAGTGGTGCTACAGTTTGCACATGATTGGTTCCCCAAAGGTTCAGGTGTTGGAAGCTTGGTCCTCATTGTAATGGTAAAGAGAGGTGGTAGATCTTAAAGAGGTGGAGCCCAGTAGAAGATGACTAGTCATGTGGGTACCAACCTTAGGAAGGACTAGTGTTGATCTTCTTGAGTAGGTTGGGTCTCACAAGTGTGAATTAGTTCTCGAGACAGAGAGGTTGTTATAAAGCAAGGCCACCCCATGTGGAAGGACTAGTGTTGATCTTCTTGAGTAGGAAGAACCTTAGGAAAGACTAGTGTTGATCTTCTTGAGTAGGTTGGTCTCACAAGTGTGAATTAGTTCTCGAGACAGGTTGTTATAAAGCAAGGCCACCCCATGTGGTTGGCCCCTTTGTGACACTATCAGGTAGGCCCTTGCCAGATGCTAATATCATGCTATTTGGATTTTCCAGCACCTGATTTATGAGCCAAATAAATCAGTTTTCTTTGTAAAGTACCTAGCCTAGTGTATTTTGTTATAGCAACACAAAATAAGATAAGAACAAAGATTAAAAAAATTAAATTGTACCATAGGGGATATAGAGCAGTAATGAGGTAGGTAGACAGGAAATGAGGTGATTTGATGCCTGAACAGATGGTTTCAAAGAGAAAACATCCCCGGCAAAGGACCGGACATGCCAAGATGCAGAGTCCAGGTGAACAACAGTGTGTCCAGAAGGGAGAGAGGAAAGGGCAGGGCCAGATTACAGGGCTTTGTGGATCACAATGAGAAATCTGGATTTATTCTACCTCTGTTTGGAGGCCAAGAAAGGGTTTTAACCAGTGACATAATCTGATTAAATCTGACTCTGGATGCTGTATGAAGAACACAAGAATTGATGTGGGGTCCCAGGGAGGTGTCCACTCCCCTGTTCAAGAGTACATTAACAGTGAACTGGCCCAGGGTGGTAGTGTTGGAGGGGACAATCTGGCACGTATTAGGAGGTGAAGCTAATGGGACACCAGGATGGTTAGGGTGCTAGATAAGGCCCAGGCAATGTAAGCTCCTCTCCTGAACCTCCATAAGATAGTCCTTTGTACCAACAACATGGCAGGGTGGCCCCTTTTCAGCACCCATTTAGAGTGACTGTATGAAGCCAAAAGCTCCTGTTTCTTAGAGGTAATGCATATGCCAGTTAGCTCTATTCAGCCATTCTGCAATGCTTATTTCCAAAATATCATCCTGTACATAATAAACACAGGTCATTTTAAAATCAATTTAAAAATTAAAAAATAAATGCATCTCATAAAAGAAGAATGAGAAAATAATATGAAAGGACCCAAGGGATACAACCTTATGCCTTCACGTATTTATTGAGTTAGAGAGCATTGTATTTTATATTTTGACAAATACCCTAAATGACCTTGTTGAGAAGGGTCTCTTACTGCCCTTTCACAGCCCTGTTTGTGAGTCTTGGGATGATGATGATGATGATGATAATGATAGCAGTAACTTTTATATAAAGCAGAAACCATGTACCTTCCATGTATCCTGTTACCCATTAGATGTGAGTAGTGTTATTTTCCCCATTTTATATACTGGATTTTAGAGAGTCCCTGTTCTCAAATTGGAGCAATCAAAGATTGCTTGATCGCCCCAAATTGCTTGTTAAGGCATTGAAAGTTGAACCCCATTCCTAGAATTTCGGAGTCCTTAAGTTTGGGTTGTTGTCTCCAACTTGCATTTCAACAAATTCCCAAGCGATGCCAACGTCCTGGTTTGAGAAGGACTGAATTAGAACACTTAATATTCGTACACAAAGATCCGCCAATCAGGTATTAACTTCAGTTTTCAACGTGAATCTAGATCCCTGAGTGAGGGGTGAAGGGCTCACCAATACCCACACCGGCAGGACGGGTGCGGGATCCGTCCCGGGCGTGACCTAGCGCTGGGAAAGGTCCCTTTAAGAGGAAAACTCAGGGACGGCCCGGCGGAGGGGGCGGAGCCGCCCCGGGCCCCGCCCAGGCCCCGCCCCCGCTGCCGGGCCGCGGGCGGAACGGAGACCGGGTCCTGGGCTCAGCTGGTGCATCGGCGGCTGGCGCCCGGCCACCGGCTGCAGGAGAGCGGCTTTACTTCTGGCCGCGGAGGCGGAGACTGGAACTTCCTGCGCGACAGTCCGGCGAGTCATTTCCCGGTGGCGGCTCTGAGTCCCTGCAGCCGGAGACCCTGGATCGGGTGGGAACGTGGGGCCTAGCCGCTGACCCTGCCCGGGGGGCTTTTCCGGATCGTGCAGGAAGGACGGGGAAGCTCGGACCCTCCGTCCCACCTTTGCACCAGCCGGGACCCCCTGGAACTGGGGTGTCCGCCGGGGTCTGGAGGTCCGCGCGCTCTCCGCACCCGCAGAGGCGGCCTGGGCCCTGTGCGCCTTTTACACGGCTTAGGGAGGGGGCACTGAGGGCGGCAGCGCCACCCTCAGCCCGGGGTCCTGTCTCACCTGGGCCTGGCAGGATAGGTGGTGGTGGGGCTGAGTCCCTGAGAGCCACCTCTGTCACCTGCCTCTGACCTTTCCCAGGCCTCAATGGCTGTGGCGGCGTTGATGGGCCCCAGGCAGGTGAGTAGGTGGTCTTCAGACCGTCTGTGGTGGGATCCCCACCCTCTTGGTCCTGGCGCTCCTCTCCCTGCTTGAGTCAGAGAACCCTGGGGGGCAGGGAACGTCATTCCAGGCTTAGGGTCCTGGAATGCAGGCCAGGACTTACATAGAGCCGTTTCCATTTCTGCACTCTGAAGGGTGAGGGAGAAAGGGTTTTCTGCCCACAGGAACCTGCATGTACAAGTGTTTGTGAGGGTCGGTGTGTGTGTATTTGTGTGCAGTGAGTTGGGAGCCAGGAAATGTGAGGTTACTGTTTCTGTGTCTGCTGGAACCAGGCAGCCCACCCAGAAGGTGCTGGGAGCCGTGGAGGATTTAGAGCAGAGGATGAATGTTGGGGATGCAAATCAAGTCAAGATGGCGCCTGGCAGTTTGCCAGGAGGAGAGGTTTGTGAAGCAACGCCAGCAAGCCATTAAGATGATGAGGATTCCTTATTGGCTGACTGCTGTATCTAGGTGATGTTAATTGAGTTAAGCTGTGTGTAATTAGTTGGGTATATGTACCTCTGCTGTCCCGCAGAGAAGTGGCTCCTGCTACCTTGGGTGCCCGCTACTTTGAGTTCTCGCTCAGTTCCTGCTGAGTTCACTCGCAATAAAGTAGTTCTTGATTCAACCTTCAAGTTGCTTGTCACCTCTCGGTTATTTTGCCCAGCCGGACTGCGGCAGATGAAGGTGGTAGGACTTGGATCTTAACCAGACTCCCTGTGGATGCAGAGTGGAAACTTGAATGTGTGGTGAGGATGGACATCAGGCAGGCCAAGGAGTAGCTCACTGCAGTAGTCCAGGTCAGTAGAAGAACTGCAGGTGGATTCTGGATCTGCTGAGCAGACTTTCTGATGGGCAGGTGAGAAGGAGGACAAATGACACCATGGTTCTGGGTTTTAGCTGCAGGAAGGATGGATGATCTGTTAACTGAGAGAGGAGGTTGGTTCTAGTGGGAATTTTTGGTGGAAATAGGTTAGGTTTTAGCCATGTTGAATCTCTGATGTTTTCAAGATTCTGAGTGGATTTGAAGAGTGGATTGATAATATATGTTCTGGCGGGGGGAGGTGTTAATTAAGGGCATGAGAACAATATGCAAACTGAACCCTGGCCAGACCATATGTAAAAGTGGCACTCTGACCCGAAACCTGCCCAGGAAACCACCCCCTCAAGTTCATACACACCCCAGGAGGCCAGCCTGCTGCAAGTCAGACTTGCAGGAAGCCAGATTGCCATCTCTAGTGACAGTCCAGCTAATTAAATAACAACTTCAGTGACCATTGATCACCTGTGTGGTCCAGGCTTGATTAATAACTGACAACTGTGATTGTTTTTCCTGTGTCCAACTTAGGACCAAACACAAAAAGCCAAATGTGTTCCCCCGACCCATCATACAGACTGCCCTGCTTCTTGTGAGTCCACTTACAAACAACATCCGCCAGCCTCGCCCTTTGCCTCCAGTTAGGGCATACCTGCAGCTCTCCCTGTTCTCCATTATAATGCTTTCCCCCAGTTCTGCCTCCCATTGAGCCTCTGCCAAACCCTCAGCAATGGAGGCTGACTCCCTTGGTTTAGCCAGCTCTGAAGAAATAGCCCTTGCTTTTCTCGTTTGGGGGGTCGGTCTCTCTCTCTGTCTGCAAAACATCCAAATTGTGGCATCGTGTGTTGACAAGAGTGAAGATAGGTGGCAGATTTAAGAGGATGGAATCTTCAGGTCCTCGTGACAATCCTGGTAAGAGGAAGGTGTGGCTGGAGAACTGAGAGTAGGACATCTTGCTTGGGCATCAGGGTTGGCTTGTTTGGCATCACAAAAAGGGATGAGGAAGAGTGGTGGTCATGGCGAGGGGTGCTGTGTGGGATAAAAGCATCTGGCAAGTGGCCAGATCTTCCTCGGGGCATAGGTAGGAGATGGATATTGAGGTTTGGTAATCAGAGAAGTAATGCTCCAGTGAGGTTTGGGCTGTCCTTATCCACCCCCCTGTTCTTTCCAGAATTTTGTAGTGACCCTTAATGGAACCTGGGGATTTTCAGTCAGGCTGAGGAATGGGCTCAGGGGTAGGTAATTAGTTGGAATTGTTGCCAGCAACAATTGTTGCTGTGGGATGGTGGGATGTATTAGTTAGCTTTACATTGCTGTGACAAAATCCTGGGGTAATCAGCTTAAAAGGAACAAAGGTTTGTTGTATCTCATGGTTTTAGAGGTTTCGGTCCATCATGGCTTAGCCCTGTTGCTTTGAGTGTGCATGCATAGTCCATCATGGTGGTACTTGTGGAAGAGAAAGAGTGTTCAGCTCATGATGGCTAGGAAGCAAAGCGAGAGGAGGGGCTGGGATCCCAATGTGCCCTTCAAGGACCTAATTTCCTTCCAGTAGGCCACACCTCCTAAAGGTTCCACCCCCTCCCAATAGCATCACAGGCTGGGGACCAAGTCTTCAACATATGGGACTTTGGGGGACATTCAAGATCTAGACTGTGAATGGGAGTAGGAAGAGCAGAGGGATTGGCTTTGAGTGTGGGTGATGAAGGGATGGCATTTACAACACAGAGGGGCCAAGTGCACCTGACAGCTCATCTGTGTGTGCTCCGGGTGGTTCATGTTGAAGCCAGGAGCAGGTCAGGTCTCAGAAGCAGAGGTGAGGTTACCTTTGGCAGTGGGTGACACCAAAGGCCCAGGGCAGAACGGGATCATGGCTGTATTTGTCAAGCACTCTCTGGGTGCCATGTGCAGAGTGACATGTGGGAGTCCATGGAGATGGCTGTGCTGTGGACAGGGGAGAGGGTAGCTGTGACAGCGAGCATGGAGTGGTGAGGTCCAGAGTTGTTCAAGGAGTGAAGCGCACCCAGGAGTGAGCTCTTGGCCGAGGGGATCCACACTGGGGATTAGGGGAAAAGACGGAGCCCCCTTTTGTTTGAGCCTGAGAAGCATGACGTGGATGGCACTAGGGAAGGGGGTTGAAGAGGGGTTTAGCCCCTCCAGGACAGGGCCAGAGCTTAGATGGTGTCCCTGTACCCACTGCTCCGTGGCCATCTGTGGGCTGACAGAGTGGTCATGTGGAGCAGGAGAAAAGAGCAAGCAGGAACTGGGCCTGGTGTCTTCCTGGAGCTGGGGAGCAAGGTGAGGGAGGAGGGTGAGCAGGGGACAGGTAGGGCATGCTGAGGAGAGAGACTGATCACAGAATGAAATGTCCTCATCATAGCAGGGCTGTGTGACCTTTGAGGACGTGACCATTTACTTCTCTCAGGAGGAGTGGGGACTGCTGGACGAGGCTCAGAGGCTCCTCTACTGTGATGTGATGCTGGAGAACTTTGCACTCACAGCCTCACTGGGTAAGGCCGTCATGTCCTCCTAGGTGTCCTGAGCTTGTCTCTGCCTGTCCCCTTTGCTCAAGGGACAGCTCTTTCCTTCTCACAGCCAGACCATGGGAACTGCTTCCACTTTCCAGTCCATGTTTTGTGGGTTCCAGGGCGGAGCTGTGTGCAGTATCCTCGTGTCCCCCATCAGCCCCACACCTGCTGCCTGAGCCTTGCAGAGAAGTGTTCAGGCAGAAGGAGCCTAGCAGTCAGCCTGGTAGAGCCCATCTGATTTGGCCACTCCTCACCTGGATGGTCGTCTAGATCCCTGACAGTGGTTTGGGTTCTGCTGTCCTTTGCCCACATTTCCTGTGCTTGAGTGCCAGAAATTCCAAGTGCTCGTGTGGTGGCTACTTGCTCACTGGATATTCCTGCCAGACTTCCTCTGTGTGTTCTTTTTGTAATATTGAGTTTTCTGTGATCTGATGTGGGTTAGTTCCCCCAGGTAGGTGCTGGCCACTGACCTTCCTTGTCTTTCCCTCAGGACTTACATCTTTCAGGTCCCACATAGTTGCCCAGCTGAATATGGGAAAAGAGCCCTGGGTGCCTGACAGAGTGGATATGACAACGGCCATGGCAAGAGGGGCTTATGGCAGGCCTGGTTCTGGTAAGTGGGAGCTGGGGAGGATGGGGTGTCAATAGTGTGTTCAAAATATTCCACCATTTTTCTTATATTCATCATTAGTGCCAAAGCCAGTGGCCACACTCATCTCTACCTTTCCTTCCCTATTGCCCACTTGGCATCTCTGCTCTGACTTTGGGTCCCTGGTTGGGCCCCACCTTTCTGGCCTCACGTCTCCTCCTTGCTACAGCTTCCTCAGTAGCACTCTCCAGTGTTGGATTCCATTTTGTAAATCCTGAGATATGCATATTTCCTTTAAGTGCTTGAAAACTCAGTTGGAATCAGATTTTCCCAGGCCTGGCCTGATGCATAGCCCTCAAAGGTTTACAGCAGTGAAGACCCATCTGAAAGGCTTTGGAGAGAAGTGAGTTAGAGATATGGCCTCTCCACCCTGTACTGTACCCCATTCTTTTGTTCTTAGTTCTAATAAGGCCTCTCTTGTCTTGTGACTTGGTCAAGCATAAGACTGCAGAGCATAGCATTTTTTACTTTGTCCTGAGGCCTCTCACTTTACCAACAATTCTATGGACTCATTCCAGGGTTGGACAAGGATATGTACTGGGGTGTTTTCATCAAAGTTTATATGAACTTCACTAGCATTGCTCTGTTTGCAGATTTTTGCCAAGGAAGAGAGGGTGAGAAGCTACCTTCTGAACAAAGTGTCTCTGTAGAAGGAGTTTCACAGGACAGGAATTCCAAGACAGCTCTATCTACCCAGAAGACCTACCCTTGTGACACGTATAGCCTACAGTTGAAAGACTACCAGGCAACATATCCCATGCAGAAGCCGTCCATGTGTGAGGTGAATGGGAGAGGGTTCAAGGTCAATGCAAGTCCTCTCCAGCAACAGGCACAGCAGAATGCAGACAGGTCTGTCAGAAGGGAGGAAGGCAGGGCCTGTCCTATGAAGACCTTCAGAGACCACACATCAGAGAAGACTTTCATGTGCAGGGACAGCAGGAAGGACTTTGCGACCACATCAGGCTCTCTGCAGCATCACGTCACTCCAAGTGTGGAGGAGTCACACAGGAGCAGTGAAGGTGCAGTGGATTCTCAAACTATGCGAAGACATAACAAGAGCTGTGAATTCAGGGACGGTGAATTTTTGAGCGACAAATCCTCACTTGTTCAGGACCAGAGAATCTATGCTGGAGAAAGGCCTTATGAATGCAGCAAGTGTGGAATATTCTTTAGCCATGTTACCAGTCTCATTCAACACCAGAGGGTTCACAGCAGAGGAAAACCTTATGAGTGCTGCGAATGTGGCAAATTCTTTAGCCAAAACTCCAGTCTCATAAAGCATCAGAGAATTCACACTGGTGAAAGCCCTCATGTGTGCAGCGACTGTGGGAAATTTTTTAGCCGAAGTTCCAACTTTATTCAACATAAGAGGGTTCACACTGGAGAAAAGCCATATGAATGCAGTGAATGTGGGAAATTCTTTAGCCATCGCTCCAACCTCATTCATCATAAGAGGATTCACACTGGTAGAAGTGCTCATGAATGCAGGGAATGTGGGAAATCCTTCAATTGCAACTCCAGCCTAGTTAAACATTGGAGAGTTCACACTGGAGAAAGATCTTATAAGTGCAATGAATGTGGAAAATTCTTTAGCCACATTGCTAGTCTCATTCAACACCAGACCATTCACACTGGTGAACGACCTTTTAGGTGCAGTGAATGTGGGAAAGCCTTCAGCCGAAGCTCTTACCTCATGAAACATCAGAGAGTTCACACTGGTGAACGGCCTTATGAGTGCAACGAATGTGGGAAATTGTTTAGCCAAAGCTCCAGTCTTAATAGCCATCGAAGACTTCACACTGGTGAACGACCATATCAGTGTAGTGAATGTGGGAAATTCTTTAACAAAAGCTTCAGCCTCAATAACCACCGGAGGCTTCACACTGGTGAACGGCCTTTTGAGTGCAGTAAATGTGGGAAAACCTTCAGACAAAGGTCAAATCTGAGTCAGCACCAGGAAGTTCACAAACCAGACAGGCCTTATGAGTGTAATGAATGTGGGAAAGCCTTCAGCCGAAGCTCTGACCTCATGAAACATCAGAGAGTTCACACTGGTGAACGGCCTTATGAGTGCAACGAATGTGGGAAATTGTTTAGCCAAAGCTCCAGTCTTAATAGCCATCGGAGACTTCACACTGGTGAACGACCATATCAGTGTAGTGAATGTGGGAAATTCTTTAACAAAAGCTCCAGCCTCAATAACCACCAGAGGCTTCACACTGATGAACGGCCTTTTGAGTGCAGTGAATGTGGGAAAACCTTCAGACAAAGGTCAAATCTGAGTCAGCACCAGGAAGTTCACAAACCAGACAGGCCTTATGAGTGTAATGAATGTGGGAAAGCCTTCAGCCGAAGGCCCACCCTCATTCAGCATCAGAAAATTCACGCCAGAGAAAGGAATATAGAGAATGTACTCCCTCCTTGTTCAACACAACACCACACACCGGAGAGAAGCTCTGAGAGTAGGCTTTATGAGGAGCTCTCAGACAGATGTTGAACCTTGGTCACCCAATAGTCTGCACTGGGGAGATTTCCTATGGAGGCTCGATATGGTGGAAGCTTCCAGGAGCTGAGTTGCATTTTCCGACTGTGAATGTTATCAGAGTTCTGTCACTGTGAGGATTTATAACAGAAGCTCTCCCACTGACAGACCTCCAGAGTGTATGTCAGCCTCTCCACAGCACTCAGGGAAGGCAGATCTCTTTCTGCTCCCTGGAGAGAATGATCAGTAGCCTGAGGCCATTGGAAGATGTCCTTCCCTTCCCCTGTGGCAGATTTATCCGTGGACATGATCCATTTTTAGCCATGAAGACCTGAGTGGGGTTCTACTGGCAGCTTGCAGAAAAGGTTTCCCTCTTTCAGGGACATTGGTCTAATGTGATTCTTGTGATGGACTTATTCAGCCTCTGTGTTACCTGGCCCAAATACCTACTGCACATTGCTGTTTTGTGTGATAACAAGGGCTTTATTGATAAAGCCACCTTTAATCTCTGTGTTCTGATCACTGTTAGGAGTGGGATGAGAACAGAGCAAATGTCTACTAAATTAAAGAAGTGTTGTGTGTGCCTCCAAATTTACTGCCTCAGAAGGGACAGTTTGATGGTAAAGAACAACTCAGCCCAGATCTGGCCTTGTGCATTGCCCCCCAGGGGTTTTAAGGAAAGATCATGTGGCTTGGTGAGCCCATTTTTGCAGTCTGAATGCTATGAATTTTCATAATATGACCATGTTATCCTAAGGAGGGGGCAGTTGTGACAACCTATAAGACATCTAGGAGCAGTTCATACTTAGAGGATGTGTCCCTCTTTGTTCAACACAACAACACACCAGAGAGAAGCTCTGAGAGTAGGCTATATGAGGAGGTGTCAGACAGATGTTGAACCTTGTTCACCCAAAAATCTGCACAGGGGAGATTTCCTATGGATGCTAGATAAGGTGGAAGCTTTCAGGAGCTAATGTATCCCTTTTCCCCTAGCAGTATTAAGCAGTTGCTATTTAACTGGTACCTGAGGTTCAGCATCTTCTAACAGATGTCTCTTTTTACCAAGATGTTCCAAGCCCAGGTGGACCCATAATTTGTACAGAAACATAGAGCATGATTATAGGGCATAGGTGAGATTATCACAAACCAGCAGGAATGGATCTACACTAAAAGTGCATCCACAAGCTTCCTTTGAATGTGGCTGTGCAGAATTCAGGATTTGCTGAAATTCTCAGAATCTTACCATGTCTGTCCTACAAATAAATTTGCTGCGAGAGCAAATAATCTAAACACACTGTAGGCTGTATGCACAATGCAACTCAAGGCCATTGCTGGCCTTTCTACTAAGATAAAGGATCCTGTTCTCCATGGATGTCACATTCTTTGCTTGCCAAGGCATGAGGAGAGAGATGGCAGAGTTAATATAAAGGTTACTAAATCTACTAGTTTTCTAAAATGGGTGGTCAGATTTTTATGTGCAACAAATTCTTTTAATGTCTTGTTAAAATATAATTGTCACACAATAATTGACTATACCTGCACACATTTGATAAATTTTGAAATACATTACTCATATGTATCATATGATATTATGATATTTAATATCATAATTATGATAAATACATTATCGTAATTATGATATTAAAGATATCTTTAGCCCGTGACCAGCACCAGCTTCATGAATGAAGGTTCGAAACGTGAGAAATCTCTAAGGAGTTTTGAATTAAAGAGACAAGACTCTAATTACCTTTAAACCAGCTCCAGGACGGCTCCTCCTAGCTCCAGCCTCCAGCCACCTATTTGGTAGCGAGGTTTACTGAAGAGGCTAAGGAGAGAGAGAGAATACGCCAGGGAGTGGACTTTTATTGGGGAACAAAAAATTCTGGGGAAAATCCCATCCAATGAAGATTAAGGGGGGCAGTGTCCCAAGGTCAGGGGTGACAATTGGGTCTTCGGGGTAGTGGCCAGACACATCTCCACACGGACAAGCCCTCGGACCTGAGGAGGGTGGGGAAAGCTCTGGACACCAGCCAGGGAGGTAACTCAAATCACGTGTGAGGATGGCCTCCCATACATATCCATCACCCATAGAGCTACCTCATACCCCTTTATTATCCCTTCCTGCAGTCCTAGGAAAGCCATTGATTTACCTTTTTTTTTTTCCACTATAGATTTGTTAACTTTTCTCGAATTGCATATAATTGGAACCATAAAATATTATACTCTTTTTTAGTCTGATTTATTTTATACTGAGCACAGTTATCTTTTTTTTAAACAATTATGTTGACTAAGTTGTTTTAGATTTCAACAGGAGAGAATGACTATATGTGAAAGCATAATTATTTTGAGAATCTCTGGGTTGTGGCTATGTCTAGTTCATTCCTTTTACTGCTGAGCAGAGCACTGTTGGATGAGTACACCACAATTTTTTTTTTTTGATTTATTAGAAGTTTTAAAGTACATAGCAAAAAAATTTGGCACCTTAATCATTTTAAGTGTACAGTTCAGTGGTATTAAGTATATTTATATTGTTTTACATCCATTACTAGCATCCATTTCCAGAATTCTTTTTCATTTTGCAAAACTGAAATCTATACCAACTAAATAATAGCTACCATTGTCCTTCCTTGCCAGGGTTATACCCTTGTGGGGTCCAGGGAGTCCTGAAGGATGAGTGGCATCAATGAAAAGGAGGAAACAGGGGTTGTTCCACTGGAGCAATCTCCAGAGAGAGAAATCTAATACAGCTTTATCTGGGTCATCTTTTATTGCAATTTTTCTCATCATTATGGATTCAGAATACATCATTGATTATACAATTTCAAAAACTTTGCCAAGATGTGACATTTTCTTAACCATCATTAGGGATATAGAAAAATGTAACATCAATTTACATTTTTCCAGGATGTGGCATTTAGTTATCATTTATTAAGGGTACAGAATTGTTAATAAAATGCATCACTAATTTACATTTTCAGATTTTTCCGAAGATGTACTATTTTTCCCAAGATATGCTATTTTCTTATTAGCTAATGCCAAACTACATAACCAGACTCTAAGTCTCCTCACCTATCATTAACCTTTAAGTTTAAAGTATACTTGCACCTTATTCTTAATCTAAAATTCCCATCTAAAGAAATCCCCTTAAATCTTATACTTAAAATATCCTAAAGTCTACAAACCATTCTTAAATTCTATAAACCATTCTTAAAGCATATCAGAAAGCCATACAGCTAAAAACTTAAGAATTCTAAACCCAAGAATCTAAACAAAATAATATTTCTATCATTATTCTAAAAATATGTCTTACAAAGTTGCTTTAATTAATTCCTACATTTATTCTCATAAAACTGGTTGAACTGCTTTCTCAAAGAGTTTCTTTGTTTCTTAGTCAAGGTGCGCTAGTTCTTTTTTTAAAATATTTATTTTTTAGGTGTAGATGGACACAACATAATGCCTTTATTTTTATGTGGTGCTGAGGATCAAACCTGGGTCCCTCCCATGCTAGGCAAGCGCTCTACCGCTGAGCCACAATCCCAGCCCCAAGGTGCACTTGTTCTTATATCTTTGTAATCTCTCTCAGTAAAAGGCAAGTTCTAAACATCAGTCCATTTACCGCCAACATTAACTATGCTCATCATAAGTCCCTATGTGAAGTAAAAGAGGATTTATAGAAAAGAGGAGAATATACCTTCATATGCCTTAACTTTCCTAAGTGTATAACATAACTTTTCCTTAATCAAAAATAAAACTACATATGGTGGGTTTTGTGCAATAAGCCTAATGATTAGGCTTTCTAAGAGGCCGGAAATATGGGCTTGGATTCTTAGTTGATATAATCAATGTGGTGCTTAAAATTCTCGTGACCTTTCAGAGAATGATTGTTGTCCATTATCAGTTTTGTCCTCAGTGTACTGAGATAGAGGAGCAGCCTTCTATTTTGTCCTTGTCATATTGAGGGGTAGTAGAACAGCCTTCAAGGCATGAACTACCTGTTATGTTCTAGCCATCTGAAATTTAATTTGGTTTAGCATTTAACATACTCATGCCTCCTGTCAGGAACATGAGCATGAAAATGAAAAGTCCCAATTACATAAAAAAGGGTCTCATGATTTCGGTTTGCCAGCATTCATCCTCACTGTGACCTTGTCAAGACAGTGGGAGAGTGGCTTTGCCAGCATTCATCCTCACTGTGACCCTGTCAAGACAGTGGGAGGGGGAGCGCCTTCACCACTTCCTCCCCATCCCAGGTCCTGGAAACCATCATTATACTTCCTCTTTATGTGAATTTGACCACTCTCAATACCTCATATAAGTGGGATCATAAGCATTTGTTTTTGTGGCTAGCTTATAATGTCTTCAAGGTTCATCAGTGCTGTCACATGTGTCAGAATTTCTTCTTTTTTAAAATTTTTTAAAATAAATTCCTTTTAAAAAACATTTATTTTTTTAGGTGTAGGTGGACATAACACATTATCTTTATTTTTATTGGTGCTGAGGATTGAACCCGGGCCCCACCACTGCTAGGCGAGCACTCTACCGCTGAGCCACAATCTCAGCCCCTTAATATTTTTAAGTTGTTGATAGAACTTTATTTATTTATAAGTGGTGCTGAGAATCTAATCCATTGCCTCACACATGCCCCAGGCAAGTGCACTACCACTGAGCCCCAGCCCAGAATCTCTTCTTTTTAAGACTGAAAGAATTCCAGCTTACTTCCTAAATATCATATTTTTGATGCTATTATAAATGAAACTGTTTCCATAATTTTCTTTTTGGATTTTTTATTATCAGTGTATAGTAGCAGCACCCATTTTTCTGCATTGATTTTTTTTTATCCTGATACTTTGCTGAATTTGTTAGTTCTAACGTTTGTGTGTGTGTGTGTGTGTGTGTGTGTGTGTGTGTGTGTGGTGCTTTAGCATTTTCTCCATATAAGAAAATATCATTTGCAAACAGTTTTATTTTTTCCTTTCCAGTTTTAGTGCCTTTATATTTCTTTTTACTTTCATTTTTTTTTCCTACTTGCTGTGACTAGAACTTATAGTTCTGTGTTGAAATAGAGAAAGGGAGCATCCTTGTTACTGATCAAAAGGCTCTAAGTATTTCATTGAGTATGATTTCAGCTGTGAATTTTCATAATTGGCTTATGTTGAGATAATTTCCTCTATTCTTAATTTATTCCATGTTTTTAAAATCATAAATTGATATTGAATTTTGTCAAATGTTTTATGAGCATCATATGAGTTGATGTTTTTGTCCCTTTATTCTGTTGATACTAGTGTATTACATTGATAAATTTTCATGTCAGAAATGCTTGCATTTAAGAAGTAAATTCCATCTAGACAGGGTGGAATTTGGTTTCCTAGTTTTTTGCATCATTGTTCATAAGGGATATTGGTTGGTAGTTTTCTTGTAGTGGTTTTGGTGTTTGGTATCAGGGCAATGCTAGCCTCATGGTATGAGTTAAGAAGTGTTTCCTATTTTTACAATTTTTTGAAAAATTTGAAGAAATATTGGTGTTAATTCTTTAAATGGTAGAATTCATTGGTTAAATTTTCAGGTTCAGGGATTTTTTTGGGTGGGGGTATATGTTTTTTTTATTCACTCTCTTTACTACTTATTGGTCTACTCAGATTTTCTATTTTTTCATGACTCAGTCTTGGTAAGTTTTCTGTTTCTAGGAATTTGTCCATATGTCTAAGTTATCCAATTTGTTAGGATGCAGGTGTTCATAGTGCTCTATTGTCATGTTTTTATTTCTGTAGAATCAATAATAATATATTCACTTTCATTTCTAATTTTAATAATTTGAATCTTCTATCTTTTCTTCTTGAGAAATATACTTTATTTTTAAAATTATTTTTACTTCTTTTTGTGGTACTGGGAATTGAACCCAGGGCCTTGTGCATGCTGGGCAAGAGCTCTACCCCAGAGCTACATCCCCAGCCCTATCTTTTTTAAAAATTAATCTAGCTTAAGTGTCAAGTTTTGTCAAGTTTTAAAAGCTCTTTGAACATTCAACTTTTGGTTCTGTTGCTATTTTCTATCATTTTTCCATTCTCTAGTTATCTCTGTTCTAATCTTATTGTTTTCTTCCATCTTCTAGTTTTAGGTTTAGTTTGTACTTATCTTATTAGTTTCCTAAGTTGTAAAGTTTGATTTTATAAATTTGAGATTGTGCCTCTTTTTTAATGTAAGCTTTATTCCTATAAATTTCCCTATTTGCACTGCTTTTGCTATATTCCATAGTTTGGGCATATTGTATTTTCATCTCTAAGTATTTTATAACTTCCTTTATGATTTCTTCTTTAATATATTGAATGTTTAAGAGTGTGTTCTTTCATTTCCATAAATTTGTGAGTTGTCCATTTTTTTTTTTATTTTGCTGTTGACAATCTGACTTCATCTTTTTGTGGTCAGGGGAGATACTTTATATTGATATCTCTTTTAAAATACACTGAATCTTTATTTGTGGCCTAATATATGATCTAACATGGAGGATGTCCCATGAATACTTGAAAAGGATATGTATTCTGTTACTGTTGGGTAGTGTTCTGTATATTTCTGTTAGATCTGATTTGTTATATTTGCTATGTCCCTTTTTTCTTCATTGATCTTGTGTGCAGTTCTATCTATTATTGAGAGCAGGGTATTTGAAGTCTTTCAACTAGCATTGTAGAACTCTCTATCTCTTCTTTCAATTCTGTCCAATTTTGCTTCATATATTTTGATAGCCTATTATGTAGAATCAATAGTAACATCTCCACTTTAATTTCTAATTTTAATAATTTGAATCTTCTATCTTTTCTTTTTGAGAAATACTTTATTTTAAAAATTATTTTTACTTCTTTTTGTGGTGCTGGGAGTTGAACCCACGGCTTTATGCATGCTAGGCAAGAGCTCTACCCCAGAGCTACATCCCCACACCTGGTATGTCTTATTCCATTTGGTGTTGCTACAGCAGAATACCTGAGGCTGGCTGCTGTCTTAAGGAAAGAGATTAAAATTCTGGAGATTCAAGAGCATCTTCTTGATTCTTGCAAGGGCCTTTTGGCTGCATCATGACATGGTGGAAGTCATCATGGGAGCACATGTGAGAGGGAGAGATCACATAACAAGACAGAAAGTAAGAGACAGTGGAGACCCATGAACTTGCTTCATAACAACTAATTTTTGTGAAAACTCTTCCACTCTTTGAGACCAGCATGAACCCTTCTTAGGCCAGTACTGCTATGACCTCACCATCTCCCACTAGGTCCTGCCTGCCTCTTAGAGGTTCTACCACCTCAACACCATCACAATAGCAACCAAGCCTCCAGTGTGTGGACCTCGAGGGACACATTTAAACTTTATCCAAACCATAGCAGTGTGTAAATGTTTACATGTGTTCTTGTTGTATTGAATCTAAATATATAATGCCCTTTGTTTATTGTTTTTTAAGTACACTTTGTTTAATACCTGCATAGCCACCCCTGCCCTCTTTTGGTTACAATTTACATGGAATGTCTTCCCATCCTTTCACTTTCAACTTATCTGAACCTTTGAATCTAAAATGAGTCTTCCACAGACAGCATATCATTGGATCATGGGATTTTTCAATTGTTTGTATTGTTTTGTAAACCAGTCTACCAATCTCTGTGTTTCTTTAAGAGCTGAATAATTTATATTTAAAGTAACTACTAACAAGGAAGACTTACTTCTGTCATTCTGCTACTTGTTTTTGATATTTTTTGTTCTTTATTTTATGCATTACAAGCTTCTTTTATGTTTGATTTTTAAAATGTGAAACATTTTAATTTTCTTTTGTATATATTTTATGACCACTTTCTTTGGGATTACACTTAATATCCTGGAGTCATAATACTTTAACTTGAACTTATACCACCTTATTTGATAACATAGAAAACTCTGTTCTTATGAAACTCCATTCCTAACACCTTCAGTTATTGATGTCACAAAATCTTTTTTTCCATTTTATGTCCAAAAACCTAGATTAATTTTTAAAAATATATCATTCTCTTAAATAGTGTAGAAAAAAGTGGAGTTACAATAACACAAGCTTTTAAAGTTTCCTGTGTATGAACCTATGCCAGTTATCTTTATGTTTTCACATAGTTTTGAGTTACTGTCTAGTGTCCTTTCATTTTAACCTGAAGGGCTTCCTTTAGCATTTCTTGTAGAACAGGTCTATTGATGATGAACTCCCTCAGGTGGAAATGCATTAATTTCTTCATCACTTTTGAAGGATAGTTTTATTCGATGGAGATGTCTTGTTTGGAGAGAAGCACACAGGGATGTGTGCACACCAAGGAAAGATCATAGGAGGACACAGCAAGAAGGTGGCCATCTGTAATTCCACAAGAGAGGCCTTAGGATGAATCAAAACTACCCATACCTTAATCTTGGTCTTCCAGCCTCCAGAACAGAAAGAAAATATTTTTACGTTGCTTAAGCAACCCAGTCTGTGGAATAATGTCATGACAGCCTTAGCAAATATATCAATTAACACATAGATCATCTTGCCACCTGAAAACAAGGATAGTTTTATTTCTTCCATTCTAATCTGTTTACATTTCCTGTCTTGTAGTAGTGGCTAGAATTCAAGTTACAGTAAGAGTGGTGTCATCGGAAATCCACCTTTGTTTCTGATTTTAGGTGGAAAGATTTCAGTCTTTCATCATTATGATTGAAGTTGCTTGTTCAGTTTTTTCAGTAGTTGTTCTTTATCAAGTTGAGGAATTTCCCTTCTATTTCTATCTAGTTTGCTAAGGTTTCTAATTATTTTAAAATCATGTTTTTATTTGGAAAATACTTTGTAAGTATCCTTTTATTCTTCACTTGCCAAGTGCCCCGTGGGTTTGGCATTTATCATTTCTGCAGGTTTGCTCATGGTATGCACAGGGAGAACCTTGGGGAGAAATGGATGGCCCAGTACTGCTGAAGTATTCTGTGCTGATGTGCAGCCACAAGCAACTTAAGAAATTAATTTGGAGGAAATAGCAGTTTCCAGTGTGGACTTCAGCTAGCATTGGGTAACTAACGAGAATGAGGTAGATGGTGGCACAAAGGTGATCTGTAATCAGCATGCTCTCCTCTCCCTGGTCTCCGTAATGTCAAGGTTATACTTGGCTTCAGGCTAGAAATTTTTACAGACTCTTAGGCCATTGTCCAAAGAGTTTCCCCTTTGGGATAAATAACTGGGAATATCTTACCAGGCCTCAGTGAGGCACTTGTCCCTTTCAGAATCCCAGACATTATTGACAATGACCAAGTACTCTTCTCACTTCTCTGAATGCACCTGCTGGGCACTTGCACGAGACTCTCAGTGGAAAGTCCACCTTCCTAACAGGCTTCAGGCTTCAGGTCTCATAGCGTGCTATAATGGCTGTTGTTAACAAGTTCAAATTCAGTTAAACAAAACATGGCATGTTTCAGTCATCAACCAAACTTCAGGGGTGAACTGTAATGAAAAGTCTGACTCCACTTTTTGATGTTTGCTCATAGCTTTTAAGTCTCATCTCTTTCTTCTTCTTGTACCTCACATCCAGTCAAGCTGGTAAGAAAGTGATCCCACATCTTAACCACAATAAAAACCCAAGCCTGACCCCAGGGACCTCACTATGTATAACAACCCTTTCGTGTGTGTGTGTGTGTGTGTGTGTGTGTGTGTTCATCAGTCTCCATATATGAACTAAAGTTTAGGTGGGGGGGTCCATCCTGTCTTGTAGGGGTGGCTAAAACATAACTTTCTATATATTTTTAAATATGGCATCAAACATGTTAATTATTTCTAAATATTTAAGTTAAAAGTACTCAGCACTTTTATTTTTATAGTAACCTTAGTAATGTTGTTCTGAAAATATTGTGTTTCCATTATAACAACAAATGGAAAGGGGCTGTGGCTGTGGCTCAGTGGCAGAGCGCTTGCCTCACACATGTGAGGCGCTGGGTTCCATCCTCAGCACCATATGAAAATAAACAAACAACATAAAGATATTGTGTCCATGTATAACTAAAAGAATATTTTTAAAAAAGTAGACAGGAACTTTGTTAACTGGAAATGAAGACATTTAGTCCGAGAAGGAAAAAAAAAAATACAAAGCCAAAGCTAAACCTAATGATTATTATTTTTTAAATGGACACTTTCTCTATGTAAAATAAATAAATTTGGTTAAAAATGTTTTTATCACTATGAACTGAATTGGTTAAGAAACATCACCTAAAATGTAGTGAGCAGAGCATCCAGGGTTTTGCTTTTATCTTAGCTCAAGTTGCTATAGCAAAGCACCATAGACTGGGGTTTAAGCAGTGGACATTTTATTTCATCCACAGTTCTGGATGCTGGAAGTCTGAGATGAGGGTGCCTGTGTGGCTGGGCTCTTGATGACAGCTTTCCTTCTAGTCTGCAGATCTGCTTTCTCCTGTGTGTTCACAGGGCCTCACCTTGATGCATCCACATGGAACACATGGAAGGGAAAGAGAAAACCAGCTTTTTGTTTTGTTTTGTTTTTAGATGGACCCAATATCTTTTATTTATTTATTTTTATGTGGTGCTGAGGAACGAACCCAATGCCTCACATGTGCTAAGTAAGCACTCTACCACTGAGCTACACCCTCAGCCCCACCACATCTTCTTTTAAGGGCACTAATCTTATCTATCATGAGGGCTCCACACTCTTGACTTCATCTAAACTTAATTAATTACCTAAAGCTTTACCTTGAAATAACATCTCACTGGTAATTAGAGCTTCCACCTATGAATTTTGGGGGGCATAAATTTCAGTCCATAACATTTTCCCCCTAGTCACCTTCAAATTCATATCCCTCTCACATGCAAAATAAATTCATTCCATATTACCCCCAAAGATCTTAACTCATTCTAGCATTGAGTTTTTTTTTTCTTTTGGGTACTGGGGATTGAACTCAGGGGCACTCAACCACTGGGACACATCCCCAGCCCTATTTTTCATATTTTTATTTAGAGAAAGAGTCTCACTGAGTTGCTTAGCATCTCGCTAAAGTGCTGAGGCTGGCTTTAAACTTGCAATCCTCCTGCCTCAGCCTCCTGAGTCACTTGGATTACAAGTGTGTAATCCTACAAGTGTGTAATCTGTGCCCGGCTCCAGCATTGACTCTTAATCCTAAAGTCCAAAATCTCATCTAAATCAAATATGAGTGAGACTTGAAGTATGATTTAACCAGAGGCAAAATTCCATTCTACTTATGAACCCAGGAAATCTGACAAGCTATGTTCTTCCAAAACACAATGGTAGAATAGACAATCCAGTCCAAAAGTAGAAATTGCGAAGTTGGGGGAAGATGGCCGCTGCGTACGGGGGTTGCTGAAGTGCTGAGCGTGGTGCTCAAAGCAACGGCTTTAATAGAGATTTCGCACAGTCTGTTAGAGCTCCTTTCACCGTTAATCTGTAGCGGACCACTTTGCCAAGGAGCAGGAAGAACAAAGAAATCGAAAAAGAGACGCTTGGATGCTCAGAGCCGCGGGCGCTTTGCTCCCATCTGCTTCCTCTTTCGCTTCGCTCCGGGCGGAGAAGCTGAATGTGTAATCAGCAGTGGATTGTAAGTACCTGAGGCAAAGAAAGCTCAGTGCGCCCCGCCTTTTTTTTTTCTTTCTTTTCTTTTTTGAATATTTTTTATACAGGGAGAGTTTGTGGATTGGGATTGTTGGCGGGGCTGTGGTTTCTGTGCCGAAAATCCACTCCGCGGGAGCCGCCATTTGCTTTCTGCTTGCTGTCTTGATGGCTCTGTATACACTGTCTGGTAGCTGCACCTAGAGGTTGGAGCTGGGCTGCGTGCCAAGCCCTGTCCTCCGAAGGCTGGACTGCAGCCTCGAGCGTCTCGGTGGCCTGTTCGCCGCTGCACCTTCGGGCAGAGCCTGCTCTGGGGTCGTTCTGCACCCCCCTGCCAGGGGACCCGTGCTCCGGAGGAGGGGGACGGAGAGCCGCGGCGGCAGCCGCTTGGGCCCCAGGGGCCGAGCACCGGGCTGAAGAGCTGCGGAGGCCAGGGCGGCTCTGCTACGGTCGCAGACAAGCGCGGCGCTCGTGAGCGTGGGAGGCGACGGCGGCAGGGTTTCATTTCTAGAAATCTGGACTGGAAACAGAAGCAGCAGTTTGTATAATCCCAAGAACTTGCTTATACCAGGAAGCTGTAAGGGCAACATGAATATCATTGATGAGATGTAACATGGTGGCAGGCGCAGAGAGATCAAGTCTCTGACATCTTCAACTGCGCGGGCATAGGGAGCCGTAAACTGTCTAAATGCTGTTTGCTCAAGATCACTAGGCAATGCTGAGCTGACGTGGATCTGGGGTGTACAGGCTGGGCCCCTCAGAACACACACACAGAGCCCGAATCGGAGGCAATTAAGCTCCGGTTCGCCTGCTTCGTGTGACTCAGCACTAACGATCCCGCTGAAATAATTGGCCGGCCCTTAGGAACTTACAGAGGTAAAAGCCAACCGAGCCTTCATAGGCAGTGGCCACAGGACTGAAACGGGGATTGGGAGAGACAGTCAGGACCCACCCGTTGCATTGGTCACCCGGCAAAGGGAACAAACGGTCACCATTTGCATGGGATATAACCATGGCAGAGAAATGGCGTCACGGGCGGAGGAGATAACTGCATTGAAACCAGCGCGACAGGTGTGTAATCCCCTAGTCATCTCTCTCCACACAGCAGGGAAAACTTAAGGGCCACTCCCAGCTCTCCTGTGAACGCAATAACCAGACCGAGGGAATCAGGAGTGGCGCGGGACTCGCGGCGCGGAACTCCCGGCTACCGCTCCCACCAGTGCTGACAACTGAGGTCTCTTGCACCAGCTACCGGGGGCGTGGCTACAGGAGGGCAAGCAAATTCGCTGGGGGATCTCAGCCCCAAGCTCTACAAACTTAGGGTCTGAGGGAGGCAAACAGGGAGAGTGAGCCCAGGTGTTCATGAAAACAGGGCTCCCAGGAGCAGCAGACCTGGCGTGTAGCCAGTATTGTGGTGAGCGCCACAGGTGAGCACGGCCTGGCTTGAGGAAACACAAGACAAGGCCCTAGACACTCAGGATTGGAGACCCGCCCAGTCTAGGAGAAAGAGCTGCTGCACAGTGAATGGTTCCCACCTATTGAGAGGAGAAGCTTGGCCCAGTGGGCACAGCTCCACCTACTGGAAGAGAAGTTAATAGAACTCTAGGACTGCATTTATTATTATTATTATTATCATTTTTTTTTTTTTTTTCTTTTTTTTTTTTTTCTTCTTTTTCTTTCATTTTCAATTTTTATTTGTTGTTGGTCTTTAACTTTTTTTCAATGTTTCTATTTTTTTTTAATTTTTTTTTTTTATTATTATTATTATTTTTTTTTAATTTTAATTTTCATTTTTTATTATCACTATTATTTTTGTTAAAAATTTTTTTTTCTCTTTTCTTTCTTTCTTTATTATCTAATCTTTGTTATTCTTGTTTCTTTTGTCTTTTCATTTCTTTTCAATTTTCTTATTCCCCCTTCCTTGAATTCTACCTGCCTACTCTCATTCTCTTTAGTGACTTCTTCCCTTCCCTTCTAATATCTTTCCTCTCAAGCATCAAATAAATCTATAAGAGTAAACAGTAACTCAGCAGTCAAACACAACAAGAAGTAACATGAGCAGCATAAAAAAGCAAGGAAGAAAAGGAGTACAAACAATGAAGGACAGCCTAAATATTCAGGAGGACCTAGAGTCAGCAGAAAAATGGTCATATAAAGAACTCAAGGAATACCTTAGACAGATGGAATGGAACCTTAAAGAAGATACGAGACAGCAAATCCAAACAGTGAAAGAACACTTTGAAAATGAATTACATAGACAGATAAAAGAAGAAGTTAAGCATCTTTATCAGGAGATTGAGATTATAAAAAAAAACCAAACAATAATTCTAGAAATGAAGGAAACGATAAACCAAATTAAAAACTCAATTGAGAGTATCACTAACAGAGTGGAGCAAGTAGAAGCCAGAACATCAGATAATGAAGACAAAATATATCATCTTGAAAAGAGCCTAGCCAACTCAGAAAGGCTGGTTAAAAACCACGAGAAAAACATCCAAGAGATATGGGATAACATAAAGAAACCAAACCTACGAGTCATCGGGATAGAAGAAGGTACAGAGATTCAAACCAAGGGAATGAGTAACCTGCTGAAAGAAATAATTACAGAAAACTTTCCAGAAATAAAAAAGGAAACGGATATACAAATTGTAGATGCATACAGGACACCGAGCACACAAAATCACAGTAGACCAACGCCAAGACACATTGTTATGAAGATATCCAATATACAGAACAAAGAGAAAATACTAAAAGCTACAAGAGAAAGGAGGCAGATTACATTCAGGGGTAAACCAATAAGGTTAACAACGGATTTTTCATCACAGACGCTGAAAGCGAGAAGATCCTGGAACAACGTATTTCAAACACTGAAAGACAATGGATGCCAACCAAGAATTCTGTATCCAGCAAAATTAAGCTTCAGGTACGATAACGAAATAAAAATCTTTCATGATAAACAAAAGCTAAAAGAATTTGCAGCCAGAAAACCAGCATTGCAAAGCATCTTGAGCAAAACACTACACGAGGAAGAAATGAAAAACAATAACCAAAACCATCAGTGGGAAGTGCCTCTATAAAGACAGAGGGCGGGGGGAAAGCTAACCATGGAGAAACAAACTAAATTAAAAAAAAAAAAAAAAAAAGAAGATAAATAATCAAACATGGCTGGAAGTACAAACCATATATCAATAGTAACTCTAAACGTTAATGGCTTAAACTCTCCAATAAAGCGACATAGGCTGGTAACATGGATTAAAAAAACAAATCCAACAATATGCTGCCTCCAGGAGACACATCTGATTGGAAAAGACATACACAGGCTGAAGGTGAAAGGTTGGGAAAAAATATACCATGCACACGGTCCTCGTAAGCAAGCAGGGGTGGCCATCCTCATATCGAATAAAATTGACTTCAAGACTAAATTAATCAAAAGGGATAAGGAAGGACATTATATACTGTTAAAAGGAACCATTCACCAACAAGACATAACAATTATCAATATTTATGCACCAAATAATGGTGCTGCGACGTTCATAAAACAAATTCTCCTCAAGTTCAAGAATCAAATAGACCACAACACAATAATTATGGGTGACTTCAACACACCTCTCTCACAATTGGACAGATCCTCCAAACAAAAGCTGAATAAAGAAACTATAGAACTCAATATCACAATCAACAACCTAGACTTAACTGACATATATAGAATATATCAACCATCATCAAGTGGATATACTTTTTTCTCAGCAGCACATGGATCCTCCTCAAAAATAGACCATATATTATGCCATAGGGCAACCCTCAGTAAATATACAGGGGTGGAGATAATACCATGCATTTTATCTGATCATAATGGAATGAAACTGGAAATCAATGATAAAAGAAGGAAGGAAAAATCCTACATCACATGGAAAATGAACAATATGTTACTGAATGATCAATGGGTTACAGAAGACATAAAGGAGGAAATCAAAAAATTCTTAGAGATAAATGAAAATACAGACACAACATATCGGAATCTATGGGACACAATGAAAGCAGTTTTAAGAGGGAAATTCATCGCTTGGAGGTCATTCCTCAAAAAAAGGAAAAACCAACAAATAAATGAGCTCACACTTCATCTCAAAGCCCTAGAAAAGGAAGAGCAAAACAACAGCAAATGTAGCAGAAGGCAAGAAATAATTAAAATCAGAGCGGAAATCAACGAAATTGAAACAAAAGAAACTATTGAAAAAATTAACAAAACTAAAAGTTGGTTCTTTGAAAAAATAAATAAGATCGACAGACCCTTAGCCATGCTAACGAAGAGAAGAAGAGAGAGAACTCAAATCACTAACATACGGGATGAAAAAGGCAATATCACAACAGACACTACAGAAATACAGAAGACAATTAGAAATTATTTTGAAAACCTATATTCCAATAAAATAGAAGATAGTGAAGACATCGATAAATTCCTTAAGTCATATGATTTGCCCAGACTGAGTCAGGAGGATACTCACAACTTAAACAGACCAATAACAATAGATGAAATAGAAGAAGCAATCAAAAGACTTCCAACCAAGAAAAGCCCAGGACCGGATGGGTATACAGCGGAGTTTTACAAAACCTTTAAGGAAGAATTAATACCAATACTTTTCAAGTTATTTCAGGAAATAGAAAAAGAAGGAGCTCTGCCAAATTCATTCTATGAGGCCAACATCACCCTGATTCCGAAACCAGACAAAGACACCTCAAAGAAAGAAAACTACAGACCAATATCTCTGATGAACCTAGATGCAAAAATCCTCAATAAAATTCTGGCGAATCGGATACAAAGGCACATCAAAAAAATTGTGCACCATGATCAAGTAGGATTCATCCCTGGGATGCAAGGATGGTTCAATATACGGAAATCAATAAATGTTATTCACCACATCAATAGACTTAAAAATAAGAACCATATGATCATCTCAATAGACGCAGAAAAAGCATTCGACAAAGTACAGCATCCCTTTATGTTCAAAACATTAGAAAAACTAGGGATAACAGGAACTTACCTCGACATTGTAAAAGCTATCTATGCTAAGCCTCAGGCTAGCATCATTCTCAATGGAGAAAAATTGAAGGCATTCCCCCTAAAATCTGGAACAAGACAGGGATGCCCTCTATCACCACTTCTATTCAATATAGTTCTCGAAACACTGGCCAGAGCAATTAGACAGACGAAAGAAATTAAAGGCATAAAAATAGGAAAGGAAGAACTTAAATTATCACTATTTGCAGATGACATGATTCTATACCTAGAAGACCCAAAAGGGTCTACAAAAAAACTACTAGAACTAATAAATGAATTCAGCAAAGTGGCAGGATATAAAATCAACACGCATAAATCAAAGGCATTTCTGTATATCAGCGACAAAACTTCTGAAACGGAAATGAGGAAAAACACTCCATTCACAATATCCTCAAAAAAAATAAAATACTTGGGAATCAACCTAACAAAAGAGGTGAAAGATTTATATAATGAAAACTACAAAACCCTAAAAAGAGAAGTAGAAGAAGATCTTAGAAGATGGAAAAATATACCCTGTTCATGGATAGGCAGAACTAACATCATCAAAATGGCGATATTACCAAAAGTTCTCTATAGGTTTAATGCAATGCCAATCAAAATCCCAACGGCATTTCTTGTAGAAATGGATAAAGCAATCATGAAATTCATATGGAAAAATAAAAGACCCAGAATAGCAAAAGCAATTCTAAGCAGGAAGTGCGAATCAGGCGGTATAGCGATACCAGACTTAAAACTATATTACAGAGCAATAGTAACAAAAACAGCATGGTACTGGTACCAAAACAGGAGGGTGGACCAATGGTACAGAATAGAGGACACAGAGACTAATCCACAAAGCTACAACTATCTTATATTTGATAAAGGAGCTAAAAGCATGCAATGGAGGGAGGATAGCATCTTCAACAAATGGTGCTGGGAAAACTGGAAATCCATATGCAACAAAATGAAACTGAATCCCCTCCTCTCGCCATGCACAAAAGTTAACTCAAAGTGGATCAAGGAGCTAGATATCAAATCAGAGACTCTGCGTCTGATAGAAGAAAAAGTTGGCTCCGATCTACATATTGTAGGGTCGGGCTCCAAATTCCTTAATAGGACACCCATAGCACAAAAGTTGATAACAAAAATCAACAAATGGGACTTACTTAAACTGAAAAGTTTTCTCTCAGCAAGAGAAACAATAAAAGAGGTAAATAGGGAGCCTACATCATGGGAACAAATTTTTACTCCTCACACTTCAGATAGAGCCCTAATATCCAGAGTATACAAAGAACTCAAAAAATTAAACAATAAGAAAACAAATAACCCAATCAACAAATGGGCCAAAGACCTGAACAGACACTTCTCAGAGGAGGACATACAATCAATCAACAAGTACATGAAAAAATGCTCACCATCTCTAGCAGTCAGAGAAATGCAAATCAAAACCACCCTAAGATACCATCTCACTCCAGTAAGATTGGCAGCCATTATGAAGTCAAACAACAACAAGTGCTGGAGAGGATGTGGGGAAAAGGGTACTCTTGTACATTGCTGGTGGGACTGCAAACTGGTGCGGCCAATCTGGAAAGCAGTATGGAGATTCCTGGGAAAGCTGGGAATGGAACCACCATTTGACCCAGCTATTGCCCTTCTTGGACTTTTCCCTGAAGACCTTAAAAGAGCGTACTACAGGGATACTGCTACATCGATGTTCATAGCAGCACAATTCACAATTGCTAGACTGTGGAACCAACCCAGATGCCCTTCAATAGATGAATGGATAAAAAAAATGTGGCATTTATACACCATGGAGTATTACGCAGCACTAAAAAATGACAAAATCATAGAATTTGCAGGGAAATGGATGGCACTAGAGCAGATTATGCTTAGTGAAGCTAGCCAATCCCTAAAAAACAAATACCAAATGTCTTCTTTGATATAATGAGAGCAACTAAGAACAGAGCAGGGAGGAAGAGCAGGAAGAAAAGATTAACATTAAACAGATACATGAGGTGGGATGGAAAGGGAGAGAAAAGGGAAATTGCATGGTAATGGAGGGAGACCCTCATTGTTATACAAAATTACATATAAGAGGTTGTGAGGGGAATGGGAAAATAAACAAGGAGAGATATGAATTACAGTGGATGGGGTAGAGAGAGAAGATGGGAGGGGAGGGAGGGGGGATGGTAGAGGATAGGAAAGGTAGCAGAATACAACAGTTACTAATAGGGCAGTATGTAAAAATGTGGATGTGTAACCGATGTGATTCTGCAATCTGTATTTGGGGTAAAATTGGGAGTTCATAACCAACTTGAATCTAATGTATGAAATATGATATGTCTAGAGCTTTATAATGTTTTGAACAACCAATAAAAAAAAAGAAAAAAAAATAAATTAAAAAAAAATAAAAAAATTTAAAAAAAAAGTAGAAATTGCAATGAAGAAAGAGGAGGCGAAACCCAACCAACTCTAAAACCTATCAAAGCAAATAAGACAACATGGTAAATTTTAGAAATAATCCTTTTTTATTCAATGCTCCACTATCTGTGATGCTGTGAGCCTTTCAGGTACAGTTGCATCCTGAGTATTGGTTTACCCAAAGACACTGCTAGGTGGAAGTTGTGCCCTCAAGACTCCAGACTGCCCCATTCCCTGGACTCTGAGCAGCTGCAGTCTGGTCTATTGAAACTGAGGTGTTGGCACCCCTGAAAATAGCTCTGTAATTCAGTCCTGTGATATCTAAGAAGTCAACAGCCTTCTTCATATTTTCCTGTCTCTGTCCCCTTCAGTTCAAACTGGCAGAGTTTTTGCTGAGAGCTGATTAGGTTGCTGGTTCACACCCACACTAATCTTACCAATGGTACCTTGCCATACCCTTGGATTTTTCTTCCAAACACACTTTCTCATTTTGTGACACATAAACAATCTTCTAGTTTATTTTTTGTTATTGTTTGTTTTGTTGAACAAATAATTCTTCAATTCATTTCATCCTTCTTATATTTCACTATAAGTCATCAATAGGACCCAAGCCACTTCTTTATGACTATGTTTAGAAATCTCCTAAGCTAAATATCCAATTGTACTTCCTACAAAACACTACAATATGAACAAAATTCAGCTAAATTCTTTGCTGCTTTATACCATGGATAGCCTTTTCTCCATTGTCTAACACATTTTCCACATTTCCTTCAGAAACCTCATCAGAATGGCCTTTACCATCCATTTTTTTTTCAAAATTCTGTTCATGGTTATTTATGTATTCTTAAAAGAGTTGGAAACTTTCTGTATAACTTTTTTTTTTCCTGAGCCCTAACCAGAATCATCTTTGTAAGTCCTTTTACAGCAATCTTGGCTTCTCCTAGCTTGGCATGTGTCTAACATGCACCTCAAAATTCCTTTCTCTTAGTTCCACAACCACTTCCATATTTTTTAGATAGTTGTGTAACAGAACCCATTTGTAATAACAAGATCTGTCTTTAATCAGCTCAGGCTGCTATCACAAAATACCAAAGATTGGGTGGCTTAAACAACAGACATTTATTTTTCATAGTTCTGGAGGCTGAAAAAGTCTGAGTTCAGGATGCTAGTGTGTTTGTTGAGTTCTTGGTAAGAGCACATTTCCTGGCTTGTAGACGACTGCCTTCTCACAGTGTGCTCACAGGTCTTTTTTTGGTGGGGGATGAGGGGTTGAGAGGGAGGAATAGATCACTCTTCTTATTCTTGTAAGGACTCTAATCTCATTATGGGGGCTTTACCCTCATGACTCATCTAACCTAATTATTTCCCTCACCTCCAAATATCATACTATTGTTGATCTTGGCTTTAACGTATGCATTTTTTTGGGGGGGAACACAAACATTCAGTCCACAATGTTTCATCTTTTATATCACTCCCTATAAAGTTAATTGAGATTTCTTAGAGAAATTATTACTTCCAGCAATGGTGCAGGGGAATTGCAAGGTGATCTTGGGACAGCTTTGTCCAAAAAGCAAAAAATTAATATATTTTATAAAATACACAGTAGTCAGCTTAAAGGATTTCTACTGACATGAGTTGTGATAATTTGAGCATGTCAGTACAAATCTTTTCAATCCTTAGACAAAAGCCAAGGATGTCCACTCTTACACTTTCAACGTGGAACTAGAAAACACAGTATGAGTTGAATATTGAGACTGGATAGAAAGAAGTGTCTTAATTTTGTGTATAGAAATCCTAAGAAATCTACAAAAAGCCACTGGAACTCAAAGGAATTTAATTAGGTAATAGGAAAATTAAGATGCAAAAAATGATTCCTACAGTAGTTAAGATCTTTTTCTAATTGTTTACCAAGAGTAGTTGCCATGACAGAATTATTACTTAATTAGGGATAAATTTCACAAAATATATAGAGGATCTGACTCTGATTATTAGAAAATATTGCTGAAATTAGAAATCTAAATAAAAGGAGAAATACATGCTGTGGGTGGTGGACTTAATAGTGTTAAAATGTGAATTATCTCCATATTGACTAATAGAGTCAATGCAATCCACTTTATAATCCCAGCAGCTTTTTCCTCTCCATAGAAACTGATGTTGATTTAAAAATATGCAAGTGAAAAGGACCTACAACAGTCAAATAATTTTGAATTGTCATAATCAATATTCTTTGATATTGAAGCAAAAAAAAAAAAAAAAAACCCATGGCACAGTGGTATCTTAGTCCACTTGGATTACTATAACAAAATACTATAGACTTGGTGGCAAATAGACAATTCACTTCTCCTGTTCAGGAGGCTGGAGACTTCAAGAT
This sequence comes from Marmota marmota marmota, assembly GCF_001458135.2. NCBI lineage: Eukaryota > Metazoa > Chordata > Mammalia > Rodentia > Sciuridae > Marmota > Marmota marmota. Next base: position 11,889,222 of record NW_026000205.1, read on the forward strand.
CAAGGTGCCAGCAGATTTGATGCCTAATAAGGGCCTGTTTTTTCATAAACTGTCTTCTCACTTTAACTTCACATGGCAGAAAGAGTGGTGGTGGGGTCTCTCTTGGCCTCTTTTTTAAAAAAAAATATTTTTTAAGTTGTAGTTAGACACAATACCTTTATTCTATTTATTTTTATGTGATGCTGGGGATTGAACCCAGTGTCTTGCATATGCTAGGCAAGCACTCTACTGCTGAGCCACAACCCTAGCCCCTCTCTTGGTCTCTTTTTGAGGAAGTACTCCACTCATGAGGGCTCTACTCCCAGGACCAATAAATTCTCAAGGCCTCACCTCCTAAAACCATCTTCGTAGGGATAGGATTTCAATATAAGAATTTTGGGGAGGCATAAACATTCAGACCACAGCTAATGGTATAGAAGAGTATACATTGAGAAATAACTAAATCAAGCTTGTGGTCTGTTGATTTGCAACAGAGTGACTCAATGAGAAAGGTAATTCTTTTCAAAAACCAGCTCCAGAACAACTGAATATGATTATTTCTTCTTTTAATAGCTATAGTAATTACATATACTCTGGCAATTATTACATTGGTGGAGAATGAAAAGGTGAACAAAATGGTTTCCTGTTGGTATTAAAACTATTATATATAAACAAATATTTCAATTTTACAGCTTTGGCCTCAAATTATAATACTGCCAGGTATGGAGGCCTGTGCCTAGAATTCCAGCTACCTGTGAGGCTTAGACAGGTGGAACACTTAAGCCCTGGAGTTCAAGGGCAGCCTTGGCAACATAGCAAGACTTCATCTCAAAATAAGTAAGTAAATACAATAAAAATTAAAATGTTTCTGATGCATAGGCATCTCATATTGCTGTTTTCTAAAGACAAGAATTTCAAAATTTGATTTTCTCTTTATAATAACTATACAAATAGAGATACAAAAATATCACCATTCAGATTATTCACTGTATAAGGGAGCCTTATAATAGACTCCAACAATGCGTACCAAGTTTTAAGTTTGACTAATTATTGAAAGTCTGTATTACATGTTTCTAGATATAGGCAGCATCAGCTTGGAAATATTCTTTAGAACCCAATGAAATCTTTATAATATATGTATGTAAAAAGGGGATAAAAAGAACAAGTTAAATGACAGTATAAACAATCAAATGCAGAATGTAAGGCATTTTACAATTTCCTTAAACTCTTCCATAAAAATTCAAAATTGTGTAAAATGATGGGGCTCAAAAGTAATAGACTAATATTTAGGGGTGACAGCTGATGTTTTCTCAAATGTAGAAATGACTGTTCCAGAGATACAGTGACAGATAAATAAGACAACATGTTATTAACAATGGCAGCAATTTTACTATTGTTTCTGCTTTTCTCCATGTTGAAAGTTTTCATCATAAGTCTTAAAAGAAAAATTTCAAGTGGATTACTTATATTTGCTACTCTATTATTGATTTCTAATTTACCTTGAATTTTAGACAAATAATGTGGATCACAGGCTAGTGTCAACACATTGTAACAGTGGATCTTTCAAGAATTGTAACTCACCTTATGAAATGATCTCTACATGAATCACCTCTCCTGTTCTTTCTTTCTGTTTTATCTGGAAAAATTTATCTAAAATGGATGAGTGGATACAGAGGCATTTATCGATTAATTATATCTTTAGGGGTTAACTCTCAAATTTTCACTTTATTTATTAAAAAAAAATCAAAAGAACCAGGTTCAGTGGCACATGCCTATAATCCCAGTGGCTCAGGAGGCTGAGGCAGGAGGATTGAAAATTCTAAGCAACTTCAGCAAGTTATCAAGGCTCCAAGCAACTTAGCCAGACCCTGTCCCAAAATAAAAAATAAAAGGGCAGTAGATGTGGCTCAGTGGAGGGCAGTGGATGTGGCTCAGTGGTTAAGCTTCCCTGAGTTCAATCCCAGGTACCAAAAAAAAAAAAAAAAAAAACCCCCCCA
>NW_026000205.1:11892238-11897101 GCF_001458135.2 Marmota marmota marmota
AACAAGGGATGAGCTAGTAGCAAAGGCCTTTCCACATTCTTTACATTCATAAGGTTTTTCACCAGTATGAATTCGCTGATGTTGAACAAGGTATGAAAAGGTACTAAAGGCCTTCCCACATTCCTTACACTCATAGGGCTTCTCACCAGTATGAGTTCTCTCATGTTGTATGAGGTACGAGGCCCGACTAAAAGTCTTTCCACATTCCTTACATTCATAGGGCTTCATATCAATATGAATTTTCTGATGCTGTGTAAGATGTACATGCATTCTAAAGGCCTTGCCACATTCCTTACATTCATAGGGTTTCTCACCAGTATGAACCCTTTGATGTACAGTAAGTTGATGGTGACTAATCAAGACCTTGCCACATTCATTACATTTAAAGGGTTTTTCAACAGCATGAATTCTCTGATGCTGAACAAGGTATGAGCCAGTACTATAGGCCTTGCCACATTCCTTACACTCATAGGGTTTCTCACCAGTATGAATTCTTTGATGTTGAACAAGATATGAGGCACGACTAAAGGCTTTCCCACATTCCTTACACTCATAGGGCTTTACCCCTGCATGAAATCGCTGATGTGCATTAAGAAAAGAGCTAAGCCTAAAGGCCTTCCCACATTCCTTACATTCAAAGGGTTTCTCACCAGTATGAACACTCTGATGTCCAACAAGTTGAGCATAAGCAGTAAAGGTTTTCCCACATCTGTTACATTCATAGGGTTTCTCACCAGTATGAATTCTTTGATGTTTAATGAGGTATGAGCTAGAACTAAATGCCTTCCCACATTCCTTACACTCATAGGGCTTCTCACCAGTATGAAGTCTTTCATGTTGAATAAGATATGAGGCACGACTAAAGGCTTTCCCACATTCCTTACACTCATAGGGCTTTACTGCTGCATGAATTCGCTGATGTGCATTAAGAAAAGAACTAAGCCTAAAGGCCTTTCCACACTCCTTACATTCAAAGGGTTTCTCACCAGTATGAGTACTTTGATGTCGAGTAAGTTGTCCATACACAGTAAAGGCCTTTCCACATTCCTTACATTCATAGGGTTTTTCACCAGTATGAATTCGCTGATGCTGAACAAGGGATGAGCTAGTAGCAAAGGCCTTCCCACATTCTTTACATTCATAAGGTTTTTCACCAGTATGAATTCGCTGATGTTGAACAAGGTATGAAAAGGTAGTAAAGGCCTTCCCACATTCCTTACACTCATAGGGCTTCTCACCAGTATGAAGTCTTTCATGTTGAACAAGATATGAGGCAAGACTAAAGGTTTTCCCACATTCCTTACACTTATAGGGTTTTACGGCTGCATGAATTCGCTGATGTGCATTAAGAAAAGAATTAAGCCTAAAGGCCTTTCCACACTCCTTACATACGAAAGGTTTTTCACCAGTGTGAATATTCTGATGCCTAATAAGTTTTCCATATGCTGTAAAAACTTTCCCACATTTCTCACATTCATAGGGTTTCTCACCATTATGGATTCTTTGATGTTGAACAAGATATGAGCCACTGTAAAAAGCCTTTCCACATGCCCTACATTCATGCGGTTTCTTACCAATATGGATACGCTGATGTACAATAAATTGATGGCTACTGTTAAAAGTCCTTCCGCATTCCTTACATTCATGAGGTTTCTCAGCAGTGTGAATTCTCCCATGTTTAACAAAGGCTGATTCCCTAATGAAAGTCTTCCCACATTCCTTACATTCATAGGGTTTCTCAACAATGTGAGTTTTTTGATGTTGAATAAGGTATGAAAAAGGACTAAAGCTCTTCTCACATTCCTTACGTTCATAGGATTTCTCACCAACGTGCAATCTCTGATGCATAGTGAGTTGATGTCCACTACTAAAGCTCTTCCCACATTCTTTACATTTGTAGGGGTTTTCACTACAATGTATTTTCTTGTGTGGAACAGGCTTTGAGCCTTGACAGAAAGTCTTCCCATATTCTTGACATTCACATGGTTGCTCTCTACTAAGAACTCTTTGATGTAGAGCAAAAGATGTACATTTTTCATAAGGGGGAATTTCTTCAAGGCTGACTATTTCCTTCTCCAACTGCAAATCTGAAAGAAATTTTAAAAAACCAAAAAGTTTCTTTTTCCAAATAAGAAAAAATAATTTCTATGAAAGAGAAAATAAAAATTGAAAAAAAAAACTAGAAATAAACAGCTTAAAAAAATAAAAAAGAAATAAATAGCTTAGATAATAATTACTATAAAATTCAAAAAGAAAAAAATGCAGAGTTAATGGGAGTTCATAGTAAGATTAGTGATTAGTGAAATGTTTCATTTCTGATATTTAGGTATAGATCAAAATCTTCAAAGGGCTTGTTAAAAAAACAAAACTAAACTAAACTAATGTTTAAGCACTATCTAGAGCCCTGAATCAGGATATACAGAGAAGTTCTTGGGCATTGATATTTTTAACATTTCTAACAAATGTTTCTGATACAGATGAAACTTTTATAACCCATATTTCATCCTCTCATAGTTTCTTTCTACATTTAGATTAAACCCATATGCCTTTTTATAAATAATGCAGTCCCTGTTTACATGTCAGGCCTCCCATGAAGCCACAGCTCCCTTTGTTCCCTATTTACTTCACTTCCCCCTTTCAGCACCTAGAATGTGACACAAATTTTCTCATCTTTTGGTTCTATGAGCAGGTAGCACCATCTCCCCAAAGTTCTTTGGCATGTGTTGTTTGCCGACTGGATCTTTCTCATCCTACATAGGTAAAATGTCACTTTACCAGGAATACTAAAAAACTGCTGGCCTTGTCTAAGGATGTCCATGTCTTTCTTTTTTTTATCCAAAACTTCATTTCTTGACTTCCTACTAGTTTCTGATTCTATACTTAAGATTTTTCTGTTATGATTTTAATTTATTTTTCCCAAACACCTCTGTAGTAAAGAATATTTTTGTCCTCATGATCTTTGTCCGCTCATCAGGCCCATGAATATATTGTGCCACCTGGTAAAAGGTCTATAAATAAGGCTACTAATCGGTTGATTTAAGGATACTTAAACTCTTAACATTTGTTAGAGTTTTCTCCTGGCTGAGGACAACAGAGGCTCAGAGAGATTCAGCAGAAGGGGAAGTAAGAAATATTTAAAGTGTAAAAAGGAGAAGCCTTACTAGCTCTTGGCTTAAATAAAGGTGAAAGGGGCCACAAGGAAATAAATTCTGCCAACAACCAGTGAGCCTGGAAGAGACCCCTGAGTACCAAATGATAGCAGCTATGACTGATACCTTGATTTAGCCAATCTGTGCTGACTTCTGACTTGTAAAACTATGTGATAATATATGAATTTAATGTTAAGCTAGTGCATTTGTGGTAATTTGTTGTGAAGCAACAGATAACTAGTAATACATTCCTCAATTCAGGCCCAACACATCTTTCATTCAGGACTGAACTATAAGCACACAGTAGTAATTAACTGATTGCAAACAAATCTCTGAACAAAAGAAATGAAATTAGAGCAAAATTAAGAGATAGTATTATAATAATAGTTCAATGATAATCCATTAATATGAATCAGGAAATCCTTGATGGAACAGATAAATTTCCAGAATGAGGCAGAAGTACAAAGTGAGACTCAGTCATCTTAATCTAAAAAGGAAGAATAATTTCTAAGATTGATGGGTTTCCAAACTCATCAAATTATATTAAATATGTACAGCTTTTTTTGTATGCCAATCATATCTAAATAAAGTAGCATAAAAATTGAGTTTCATGAGTTTGTCCAAAAAAAAAAGATGACTTAATTTGGAGCTCTGGTAAAAACAATAACAAATCTAATGACAAAAATAATATGCAAATAATTATTTTGAATTATAAAATCAATGACAATGAAAAATGAATACTTATGATACAAAGACCGATCCATATTCTGAGCTTCCCTGAATGTAGATCTCTTCTAAATTACATGTCTCTTGTGAGGACCCTGGAGACTATACCTATGGCATTGTTACAGATACTAAATTCTGTGAAATATATCTTCTTTAAGTCATGGCAACTCCCAAACCTGCCTGATGTGTACCTCACTTCTTTGCACCTTACTTTTTGGATGACTGTGAGTGTATCCTGCATGAAACACTCCGAGGATTCATACTAAGAGGAACAGTTGATGCTGCTGTGTTGGCAAGCTGGAGTTCCTCTTGTGTGATCTAAAAGAATGAGCCAAAACACCAAAGACCACCTTAGTCTTAATTGAGCCTAAGATGATCCTTTGGTGGGTACTGCCAGTGAAACATCACATGTGGGGACTGGGGATGTGGGAGTTTAGGGAGAATAATATCCTTATTCTTAGTATTTAAGGATAAAGTGTTACAATCTGTGAAGCTTACTTAAATAATATAGCTAAAGTTTTATACATATAAGGTATACAGCAAAGTGGTAAGCACTGTGAATCTAGATGAAGATTTTAAGGATGGGCATTGTATTATTCTTTCACCTTTTTATGTAGTTTTTAATTTAGTTGGCAAAATGCTAAAACAAACCAAAATCCTACACCTTTAAGAATAGTATAATATTCCCATATGTTAGGAGATACAAATATGATATGTAACTAAAACAAAATATGCTCAAAGCAATATAAGTAGTCTGCTAAGATACAAGGTATGTTGGATTGAATACTTTCCCCCCAGAACTTCAGAACATGATTTTACCTGCCTGTTTCATCTTTTCTGAACCAAAAGCCTCACAAGAATTATTATACTCTCAGGGGTTCTGGCCCTCCAGATCACCTCATCCAGTACTATGGCCTTAAATACTAGCCATATGCCAATAAATCTTTCTTTTTCTTTTTTCTTTCTTTTTTTTTTTTTTTTTTCTGTA
>NW_026000205.1:11902050-11908313 GCF_001458135.2 Marmota marmota marmota
AGCCACCCCCCCGAAAACACTTCAAGCTCTAAAATTTCCATCTTCAGACCAGTTCCCAGCCTTCCTGCTGGGAAACTTCTTTCAAGAACTGAGCTCGCTTGGGGGCCACCTGTTTGGGACAGACCCTGTCGCTGTTTGGAAACGGGTGCAGAAGGCAACGGGAGCCCAGAACACCGGTCACCGCGGCGCACTCCGCCGCGGAGAGAAGCCAGCTTCACAGGTCACGCACCCAGTCTTCCTGGGGACACAGGGTCCCTGTCACAGGCGCGGACGTTCCCAATTCCGTCCCGCCCCCCAGCTCCCGCGCACACACACAGGCTTCGGATCCGGTCTGGACGAGCTCTGTCGCCGTCCTGCGTGTCCCGTCCACTCCACGCTCAGCCAGCGGCCGCGGACTCAGTCTCCCACCCCCACAGCTCCCCACACTCTTTTCCTTCACAGAAGTCCAACTTACCCCGTGAGCTCGCCCGAGTCTGCAAGCCCTCGGCCTGAGGCCGGGCGCTGATTTTATTTTCCTCACAGAAATCCAAAGGTCGCTGCCAAGTTAAAAATCACAACATCCTGGATAGTCAGAGCGCAAGGCGAAGTTGCCCCGGTGGCCTCTGGGAAGTGTAGTTCCAGGCTAAATTGGTTGGATCGCAGTGGCCTATGGGACATGTAGTCCGGAGCCGGAAAACCGGAAACGTGCGAGGCCACCCGCCCACTCTATGCCCCGGAGGTTTGTGGGAGTTCCTGTAGGTGCTGGGGCGCAGGCGCAAGCGTTCATTTTGGTTAACCCGTGGTGACTGTACCCGCCTCAGAGGTGCTGTGCGGGTTTGAGGGGTCGGTGGTCATCGCTCAGAAGAGAGAGGGGTCTGGGCGCGCCAGGAGTTCTAGATTTCTCGGCGTCTGTGACCCGAAGTAGATGCCCAGCTTTCCAGACAGCCAACACCAGAAGAAATAAACAACAGCACCAACAACAAAAACCCACAATGTGTACTAAAATGGTTTATTATCTCAAACCTATGAAAAATAGGTGTTTGAAATGATTTTTTCTTTATGGATCTACTTTTCTGTTACAGGAATGCTATTATTTTAATAAAACCTTAATAGGACTAATTTAGAGTGGTGATTAGTACGACTAACTAATTACACCTGTGTGTGAGGACAATATTTCCACTGGTACAGCAATTTAACTTTGTATTAGACAAATTCTGTAGGCTATATTACTGTGTATTCTTAAGAGGCATAAATGTAAGCTCTTTTAAAAGGAGAATGTAAATATGAAATGACTTAAGACATGTTTCTGTCCTGTATATATTAGGATATTTTTACTCTTTCGGCTGCCTTTTCCAATAATAACACTTCTGCATCTAGCCTTTATGGCATTCTTCTTGTGTAGTTGTAAAACTTAGTACAGAAAAACGTAAAAATCACTTTGACTTGCAGTTCCGCTCGAGTCAAGCCTACATGACATTGATTCTTGTTGTCGGTCCATAGGATGACATTGACTTAAATATCCTTTCAACAAAAGCATTTGAGTGTGGAATAATTAGGATTTTACTTCCTAGCAACAGCAGTATTGTAGCTAAAAAATTCCATCCAAATGAGAATGATTACAGTGTCAGTACTATCCTAACCCAGAAATCACCAAAAGAAAATTCTATGTAACTATTATTTTAATGACAGATGGAAGAATACATACAATTGACTTAGGTAAATTCAACAGCATGGTGCACAATAGGAAGGACAGATTTTCATACTGGGCATGACAGACAACAGCATGAAAGAGGTGTTGGAGATGGGGATTTTGCAAGTCCAGGATGAATCAGAGAAATACTTCTAAATCTAAATTTAAAAAGATTGATGTTGGGCTGGGGATGTGGCTCAAGCGGTAGCGCGCTCGCTTGGCATGCGTGCGGCCCGAGGTTCGATCCTTAGCACCACATACAAACAATGATGTTGTGTCCGCCAAAAACTGAAAAATAAATATTAAAATTCTCTCTCTCTCTCTCTCTTAAAAAAAAGACTGATGTTTGTCAAAAATGAATAGCTAAATTATCTTGGACATAATCACATGAACAAACGTGTTCTATCATTCCTTTGTTTATGAAACTGAGTAAAGTTACATTTCCTGATCCAGAGATTGTAACAAAAATAACTTGTGGTTGAACAAAATGAGACATTTTGATACTACCTATGTTTACCCCTTACAGTGCAAAGATGATTATATCAGATCTTACCTATCATAGTGTGATGTATGGGATCATGAAAACACTAATAAAAATATTTCCTGTGCTTCTTGTTACTTTGATTTGAAAAATGGAGTGTCAAATGGTACTTATTTCTATGAAGATTATAAATGAACCATATAAAACTGAAATAAAAGATTGTTAATATCCAAAAACAAAACTTTAATCATTTATCTGTATCTTCAGTAAGCAAAGAAGGTGTAAATTTTGGCAAAAATTCATCCAGTTCATAAATTTCTTACTAAATAAAATGAAGAGCTCTATTTGCTAATTGTTCTGCACAACAAAAACACAGAATGACTACAAGTGATGTTGCCAGGTTTCTATTCCCAACTAAAAGGCTCAGGGGTCACTCCAGGTAAACTGGGCTGACTGGGCTGCACAAAATAACCACACAAGAGACACAAATACCTTTTTCTTTGGGGTCACTGTGACGGCTCCTCTGACCTTAAGGGTCCACAGAAAGAGAGAGAGCATGCGCTGACCCCTTTTATTGAGGAGAAGCTGTTCAAATGAGGCAAGGGGTCAGGTTTCAGGGGGCTGAGTCTATCTTCATGATGTCCACTGTCAGCAGGTTGACTGACACCTGGGTAGGCCACACCCAAGGGCACAGTAAGTGAAGGGGACACACACAAGTCACTTCCATGGAAGATTCTATCCTAAACAGGGCAAGAGGTTATATTACAAAGGAACAAGTGAACATAGCTCCACCCATGGGGCTGTAGGATGCCTGATGCCACATCGCCCAGCAGGGGAGTTAACTCAGTCACATGCGAGGTTGGTCTCCCACATGATGTCATTTGCTTACCTATGATATTGAAGACTTTACTAAAGTTTTTGGCCACTTCAGTTTCCTCAAAATGTGGAAAAGCATTTTATAGACTTTGTAGAAATGGAAGAAGACTAGACATGTACTTACAGTAAACACAAGAGTCATTGTTGTCAAACAAACGCTGGTTTGTTGACCTGCCGTAAAACCATATTTTCAAAGTGTGGGACAAGAAAGTGCCTTTCTCTAATTTGGAAATGCATTGACAATAAGAGTGGAGGAAAGGATTACAGTAAAACAGAAATGTATATGACATCACCCCATGATTGCCTGTTCCACAGTGACTGCTCTGTGATGAATGTTAACCTGTTATGTAAAATAGTCACACTTCACATCTACTTTCGTATTTCAGCCACATACCCTTATTCCATCTGGGTCACTGGCCACTGCCTAGGAATTTACATATATTCTAACGTTAGGTTGTTTCACATAAAATAGATGCCCATGTGCTGTGTTCACAAGTCAGTTCAATGGAAATGCTTTTCCTCTGCACTATCAAGCATACTCCAAATATGAATTTAATGTCCCTGCACACTGAAGTGATTTATCTCACATTTATTTTCTAGGTATTTAGATATTTTCTAGTTCACTTTTTGTTCTCTGACTCATTATATCTGTTTCCATTTTGCTTTCACCACATCAGTTCTTTATGTAACTGTATTTTATGATTAATGTTTCCTTTAGTTCTTTTATATTATTAATATACTTAATTTCCTCTTTAAGTGGTATTACTATAATCATTTTTATTATTGCATTTAAATGGATTTTTAGTATTTTCCAAAGAGCTGCAGGCACTTGAGATAGGAACCTGTTGCTGTAGGCAAAATGTTGCAGGTGAATTCAGGTGGTTCTTGGAGAATATGGAGAAGGGCTTTTATGCTGATTTACTTCCACTGCTTGAGTCTCCCAAATAATGTCTGCCAGCACCAAACATCCCTACAGTATTCAAACATGATTCATTACTTCACATTTGAATCTTCCCCGTATCTCATATCACTCCTTAACTGATTATATCATTAATATGACACATGATGATTTCATATACATATCTCTCCTTACCAAGTATGAAAATAAAGAGCACATCAAAAATGTAGCTACATTGTGAAAATAAACTTTATTTCTTCACTCATAAAGGAAAATGTCCATCACATTATTTGCATAAACCTACAGAAATGAAGGCACTATCAAGGTTAAATCTCTCAGACGCTCTCCTTGAGTTTATGGAAGTTCCTTTATGGCAATTTCCATACAGTGGCAGGAAAATTTAGAGGTGACAATGAAGATATTCAGCCCAGTAGAACTGTGGTAATCAGCCAGGTTCCCTGGTCTTTCTGTCTCAGCCTTCTGTCTTTAAATTTTACTTTTATTTTTAGAAGTTGTTGAGTAGCTATGAACAATGAGTACAGAGGTAATAGTATTTGCAAGTTGACCATATACTTTCTATAAAGTAGGATGAATGTATTTTCCCAGTTTCCTATGTGTGCATAGGAAAAATCTAGCAAAACAAGATGTAAATGAAATCTAATGTGTGATCAAAACACAATACCTAAAGGTCATGTGGAATTTCCCCATGTCCTTGGATGGCGCTTAATTTATTTGGTTAATAAATCTAAAATTCATAAGTATGAAATATAAACTTTCATTTTTCTTTAAAAATAAAATGCTTACCATTTCTTCCACTTTTAAAATTTTATGTAACCTCTTGTTTGGTCAAGACTAGTTTATTCTTCTTCTTAAAGTTTCATTCTTGCTCCTACTCAGCAATCATGTGCAACCCGGTAAGCAGATTAGTTCTTTTCTCAGTATCTTTTAACCATGCCATAAATTCCCTACTATATTCAAATTCTTCTGTATATCTTTTATTTTCTATTGGCATGTATAGGAAAAGAACATATTTCTGTGTAAAAAAAATGAACACCTAAAACAGCTTATATTGCATATATATTCAATAAAATGGACATATTGTTGGAAACACTTCCAAAATGGACTCAAGTAGATGTAGAAAATATGAATAGATCATAATAGGTAGACATTAAACCAGCAATCAAAATTTCCATACAATGAAAAGTCCAAACTGGATCACTTCTATGATGAATTTTTTTAATAATTTTTTTTATAATTACTACTTAAGCATACTAACATGAACCTAATGAAAGTGTCAGATGGAAAAGAAATAAAGACGGGACACAAATCACATTCCATCACTATTGCTGGTCCACACCATCATCATCTCCCATCTGGACTATGGCTTTAACCTCCTGACTTGTTGCCTCCACACTCACTCCCAGGTAAAGAACAACGCTGCCAAAAATCAAATCAGATCAGGCTATCCTTTTCTCTAAGCCCTTTAATTACTCCAATCTCTGAGTAAAAGGCAACTTTCTTATGACATCCTGCAAGGCTCTCCTAGACTGTGCGCTGTCCTCTCTCTGCACTCTTCTACCCTCATATTTGTTGACTCTATTTCATCTTAATAACTACTCCCCGAGGACACCAATCTACGCTTCTCCCTACCTGCAAATTCAATTCTCCACAAACCGTTTTATTCTCTATAGCAGTTGTTATCAACTAGCCTACAAAATAATTTACTTCTTTATTCTGTTTGTTGATGTTCTTCCCTCCAACTAAGATATAGATATCACTTAAGCAGGGATTTGCCTTTTTTATAATTACTACTTACAATTGTCTTGAGCACATCCTCACTTCTAAGTAGGTTCAATTCATATACAAATGAATTCATGGCCCTCTAATTATCACCTGGATCTTCACATTTAAAAATCAAACTTATTATATTTGTCCCAAACTTCTCATGTCCATTGATCCAAACCCGGTAGCTAAAGTCACTGTGGCCTCTTTGTAGACATCTGCTTTACCTTGTCTTCTGTTGCTTCCTCACCATCCCCACCATCAGCTCCTCTAAACCAGGAGCACATTGACTTCTTTGCTTGAGTTGCTGCAAAGAGTCCTTTAAGCCCCTTTAATTTGTCCTGGTAGGCATTAAATATGTGATATTATGCACTCCTCTGCCTTCTCAGGCACACACAGAGGTATTTCTAAAGTACATAATATAATTAATGTAATATATATTCCAAGATATATATCTTAGAAATAATATATATTAGAAATTATATATTAGAAATTACATATATTAGAAATTATATATATATATATATATATATATATATATATATATATATATATAT
>NW_026000205.1:11911137-11914843 GCF_001458135.2 Marmota marmota marmota
ATATATATATATATATATATATATATATATATATATATATATATATTTCATTCTTTTTTTCTTGTTTGTTTGTGGTACGCTATGGTTTGAGTATGTTCCTGAGAGGCTCATGTGTTGGAAGTTTGGTCCCCATTGTGGCAATGTTGAGATAGTGGAAGCTCTAAGCGGTGGTGCCTAGTAGAAGGTAATTAAGGTCATTGGGGGCCTCACCCTCATGAATGGATTAATGCAGATCTCGGATATCCAAGTGGTGGGTGGGTGTGGCAGGAATGAGTTCCTTCCTGGGAGAATGGGCTGTTAAAAATGAATGCACCCCACCCCTCCCAAGTCTTTTGCTTCCTATCTCACCACAATCTCTTCTTGCATGTGCTCCCACCATTGTGATGCCATCTGCCAGAAGCCTTCACTGAAGCCAAGCTGATCCTGCATCATGCTCTTGAATCTCCATAACGATGGAAGTTCTTTCCTTTATAAAGTACCCAACTTTTAGTTTTGTATTTTATTATAGCAACACAAAATGGACAAATATATAATCCTTCATGACTCTCCATGTTATAGCCCTGCTTAGATTATGGCTCAGCTCATAAGCCCCCTATAAAATGAAGGATATTAATAGATAAGACAAGGTAATATAACAGGATAAGTAATGTTAAGTTATCCTGGCTATAAGTTAGAAAGAGTACTTAAAAGAACTTAGTCTGAGTGACTCCATTTTTAAGTTCCACCATAGTAACCTTGATATAACCCTAGTTATAAACTTATTTTTTGTAAAAGTCGGTTTTGTACTTGATGTGTTCAGAACAAGGATGTGGTTATATGCATTGGCTGGCTGACTGCTAACTTTAGCTTCTGTGTCCTGCTGGCTTGCCTGCACCTACATTTTCAAGGATATGTTTTTTCCCCTTATAAACCCTATAGAACTCGGACCCAGCGCTGTTCCTGGCACAGACAGTTTGGGTCCTGCAGGGAGCAGTCTCCAGCTGGCTTAACAAAGACTCTCCAATTTGGACAAAATGGACTTGAGTGTGTTTTCTGAGTGATCGGCCCATAACATCCATATGTTCAGAATCATGGAAAAATCATATGTCCTTGTTGTAGCCACATCTCCAGCTTTGGTTTCAGATTCCACCCATACTTGACTACCTTACCTTTTCCACTGGCTTAATTCCTTACCTGGATTTTTTTCATGCTATTTCATTGACTTTGGAAATAGCCCGTCTCTACTTACTTGCTTCTTTAGGCACAAGTCAAGTTTTGTCTCCTCCTAAGTTTTAAGTCCTTCTTATCTGCTCCCATATTCCTACAACTATTCTTTTCAATTACAATTTATTTACTAATTCATTTGTAGTCCACACTGATTATAATTACCATTGTGGCAAGAGATGTCTTTCAACTCATTATGACTAGGGTCTAGGAAAGACTGTAGCGTAGAGTCAGAAATGTTTTATAAAAATAATATGTAAGATTGAAGGTTCAGTACTTTCAACCTTAGAGACAAATTGGCTGATGGATACTGTGGCCTTGACAGTGGGTATTTGCTCCACACTGGGTTGGGCTTGGTCAAATGGGAGGAAGCCCCATATTGGGACCTGAGGGAGACCCAAAGATGAAAGTCTGTGAAAGAGGATTGGTATCCACATAGCTTATACCCAAGCACAAAGCAGGCTTGAGATTTAGTCTTTAGATGTGCGGCCTGCAATGGTGGAGTGATTGCGAACACAGTGATAGAGTAGTTGGTGAAGACAGGAGTAACTATGTCACTGACTAGAGGAGAAGTCTATAAGGAAAAGAGGGAAAAACCCACATGCATAGAGGTCGCTGACGCATTTGGCAGGAGGTGGGCTTTAGGAAAATGATGAGGGATTAAGAAATCTGCAGCTAAGGAACTTGAATGCAAATTGCCTCCATTCCCATTTATAAGTGGGAGTTCCTAAACTCTTATGGAATTTAAGAGAGAGAAATGGCAGGGACAGGGAAAAAAAGTAGAATTTAGAATTTAGGTATCTCGTTTCCTAGTCAATATGTGGTGTGTGATTGGTACCGGGGCAAACCAGATTGGGAGCCTGGAAGGGCCAGGAAGGACAGCCAAGTGAGTGACTGAGGTTATGGTGGTGTCTGAAATCTGCACGGTAGAACTGGCCAAGGGAAAGGCTGACTGCAGTCACTGTAGCAGGCAGAGAGAAAGAGGCTACATACTGTAATGCCAGATTCGTGGGACCCCAATAGACCTCCAGGAGCCAAATCCATTGCAATCACACAAAAGTCTTTATTGCAAGCTCGAGCCTGGACTCACAACCGTTCCCGACCCAATGGTTCCAGGGAGTGAATCCCAGTCCTTTGTTCAGTGAGATTTTATAGGTTTTTTGGGGGTACTCTATGCGTCACAACATCACACAGCAAATCATTCCATACCACGGGAAAATCAAACAACAACTCTTAACATTGATTAGCACATTCACTGGCGGGAACAAGTTGGGTAGGGGTGATTGCTTAGTAAAAGAGGGGGATTCCTTTGAACTGATTGGTTTAGTCCAAGAGGGGGTGTACATGCTGAACTACATGGTTTCCCAACTTGTTATCAACCACCATAAACTACTGGGGGGCGGTCATCTGGTATCCCAGGTATTTTCCCTGTCTCATGCTGATTGGTGGTTGCTAGGGGGGTTGCTATGGGTCACCTAGCCTAACTGAGTCAGGGACACCTGGTGCCACAGATCTCTCCTGTTATTTGCAGACAAACAACTCAGCAGGATGGGTATGTGCCTAGGAGTGCTCTGAGGATTTTTCCAAGGACAAGGGTCATGTCCCCTTCCTTAGGACAGGCCTTGAGGTAGAAGCTGCTGTTATTTATTTTCAAAAATGGAGTCACATCAGTTTCTCAATACGAAGAGCCTTAGGTGGTTGGGCAGCTCACCTTGACCCCATAACAATGACAGTGTCAGTGGCCTTGGAATAGTGTTCATACAGCCACAGTGGCCAGACATGGTGAATTCTTGTTTGACAGGGTATCAGAAACCTTTCCTCCCTGTGTCTTCTCTGTCTTTGTGAGGCTAGAGAACTGGATCAATGGCCCATATCAAGCTGTTCTTTTGTTGAACTTTCTAGCAGCAGAGGGTCCATTACAAATGGACCAGAAAGTGTCGGGCTCACTTCCAAAGAACCAGGAATCCTCCAGCAGACTGGCATGAGCTAATGAAGGCCTGGCCTTTGATGAAGGAGCTCATACCAACTTCCAGGAACGACTGCCTGCTCAAGTGACAATGGAGAAGAGCCAATTAGCAAGTTGAGTGACAGATTTTGATTGTTTTGAGTGACTGAGTATTGGAGTCACCAGCAGTTGGCAATGGTTTCCTCAGAGGGTCCTGCCTTGATGCAGGAGAGGCTGCCCGAGAGGAGTACCGAGCTGCTGAATCAGATACCAACAGCAGTGAAGTAAAGCCCAGGTGGTAAAGACTGAGCATACAGTGGAAGAGCCTTCCAATAGTCTTGCCCACGTCCTATGCAGGCGATGGAATTGGGTCCCTCTTTGTGGAGTGGGCTGGCTGCGAAATAAAAGGTAACAAAGAGAAAATGGTGAAAACCCCACAGTACATGGGAAGTAATTTTGAAAAGCAGGGGCAGAACGGCTCTTTGATCTTAGGGATCCAGCTTCCACAGTGGAAAGAGAGATGGAGCCTACGCCTGCTTTAATTATGGGGGGGGGGGG
>NW_026000205.1:11915207-11948701 GCF_001458135.2 Marmota marmota marmota
GGGGGGGGGGGGGACACCAACGGATTTCCATGGAATGTTCTTTGCCAAATAAGGTAGGAAGTGGGTTGTCTAGTTCCCAATGGGTTACGCCCAACTCTGGAGCTAGGAGAGCTCTCTTCCAAGTAGAGCAAAGACAGAGATCTAATGCCTTGGGTGGTCTGATACCACGGGAAAGCTGGGATAGTCCCCCAGGAAAAAAATCTAAGTCTCCATGGCTCAGTACCGAGTAAAGACCCCTCATGTAGTTCACAGGGGCTTCCCACAAAACAGGGCCCAGGACAAGGCAGCCATCAGCTACCAGGTGACCCCAGCCAGACAGAGGATCACTGGTGGACAGTGGCCAGGTAGCAGGAGTGGCAGATATGAAGCTTGCTGATGAAGTTGCCCATGAAAAGTCGCCTGTTGACTGTGAGATCCTTGGGGTGGGGTGGGAAACTCAGAGAAGTGTTTTGGCTGCCAGCGCCTTCAAAGAAAAGCTTACACTGTTCAAGCTGATGCAGGGGAGATACCATTGGAACACATGAAAAACAAAGGGGACACAAAAAGAGGACAAAGGGTGGGCGAGGTCCAACGGTCAAGCCCAGTTAGACTCTCAAACTTTGAGCTTTAGCTCACTTGTCTGCAGCCGTTTGGCACCAAGTGCGGCTCCACCCCCTATCTCCCAACCCCTTGCCCCTACCACCATAATTGCTCATGAAGGACCAAAGGGGTGCTCATCACCTGGCCCGGGGGCATGGGCTTCAGTAACCAGGGCCTGTAAGTCCTCCAGCCCTAGCTACTTGGATCACTGGAGGCAGATCCTGGCAAAAGTCAGAGGTGGGAGCAACCCACATCCCAGAAAGAGGACATGTTTATAGGGAAGGGAGGGAATAGAAATGAGAGGTTGGTGTTGCTTCCCGACTCTGCCCAGTAGCCAAGGATCCTGTATCTTGCCTGTGCTAAGGTAGGGAAGAGAACAAGAACAATAACAGCTGGAGCAGAACTATTAGTTCTATAGTTTCTTTGTTCAGCTTTTGTTTGGAAGATCTATCTAGTGGTGAAAGAGGTGTGTAAAAGTCATCCAAAATTATTGCATTTTGGCCTATTTGACTCTTGAGCTTGAGAAGAGTTTGTTTGATGAACGTAGACGCTCCATTGTTTGGAGCATATATATTTATAATTGTTAAGTCTTGTTGGTGTATGGTTCCCTTGGAGCAGTATGTAGTGTCCTTCTTTATACTTTTTGATTGACTTTAGTTTGAAGTCTACTTTATTTGATATGAGAATGGAAACTCCTGCTTGCTTCCACAGTCCGTGTGAGTGGTATGATTTTTCCCAACCCTTCACCTTCAGTCTGTGGATGTCTTTTCCTATGAGATGAGTCTCTTGGAGGCAACAGATTGTTGGGTCTTTTTTTTATCCAATCTGCTTAGTCTATGTCTTTTGATTGGTGAGTTTAGGCCATTAACATTCAGGGTTATTATTGAGACATGATTTGTATTCCCAGTCATTTTTGTTTATTTTTGGTATTTAATGTGAATTGGTTTCTCCACTGATTAGATTTTCCTTTAGTGTAATCCCTCCCTCTGCTGATTTTCATCATTGTTTTTTATTCCTCTTCATGGAATATTTTGCAGAGGATGTTCTGTAGTGCAGACTTTCTAGTTGTAAATTCTTTTAACTTTTGTTTATCATGGAAGGTTTTTATTTCATCATCAAATCTAAAGCTTAATTTTGCTATATATAAGATCCTTGGTTGGCATCCATTTTCTTTCAGAGCTTGGTATATTTTGTTCCAGTATCTCCTGGATTTGAGAGTCTGGGTTGAAAAATCTGCTGTGATACAAATTGGTCTCCCCTTATATGTGATCTGCTTCCTCTCTTTTGTGGCTTTTAAGATTCTATCCTTATTCTGTATGCCAGACATTTTCATTATAATGTGCCTTGGTGTCGATCTGTTATAATTTTGTACATTTGGTCCTGTAAGCCTCTTGTATTTGATTTTCCAATTCATTCTTCATGTTTTGGAAATTTTCTGATATTATCTCATTGAAGAGATTGTGCATTCCTTTGGTTTGAAACTCTATGCCTTCCTCTATCCCAATAACTCTTAGATTTGGTCTTTCGATGCTGTCCCATATTTCTTGGATGTTCTGTTCATGGTTTCTTACTATCTTCACTGTGTGATCAACTTTATTTTCCAGATTGTATACTTTGTCTTCATTATCTGATGTTCTTTCTTCCAAGTGATCTAGTGTGTTGGTGATGATTTCTATTGAGTTTTTTTATTTGATTTATTGTATCCTTCATTTCAAGGATTTCTGACTGTTTTTTTTTTCTAGAGTCTCTATCTCTCTCTTGAAGTAATCTTTTGCAAAAGATTACTACCTGTATTTGCTCTTTTTATCTCATTGGTGGAGTGATCAATTTCTGCCTGTATTTGCTCATTTAAGTCATTATTTAATTCACAGATCATTTTAATTATGAACCTCTGAACTCCTTTTCTGACAGTTTATCAACTTCACTGTCCATGGGTTCTGTTATTATAGTATCCTGGTTTATTTGGGGCACTTTCCTCCCTTGTGTTTTCATGTTGTCTGTGTGTCTTCCTTTCCTGCAGTGTGGATCTGAGATATTACAGTCTCTGCCCTATATTCTTGTAGTACCCATGCAGATTGTACCTCATCTTGATGTTGGGTTTCCAGACCCTGCTGGTGTCCCTCAATGTATGGTACCGCATCTAAAGGTGGTGGTAGCAATAGCCGAGGTAACTCAAGATAATAGCTGAGGTGCCCCAAGATGGAAGCAAAGTCTTACAAAGATGGGGCTGAAAGGGTGGGCCTCACATTCTCTTTGGGATTCCTGCTCTGAGATGCAGCTGCTTCTAGGCCCTGTCTGTTGTCAAAAAGTTAGGGGCCACTGTGTGGGGAAGGCTATGGTAATGACTGAAGTGTCCCAAGATGGAAGTAGGTTAGGCTTGGGCTCCCAGGTGTGTGTGTGGGGGGCAAACTCGGACCTACTCTGGACCTGGTCCTGCACCAGTCGGTGTGGGTGGATCTGGGCCGGGCCTGGGCTTCTGTGGTAGTCTGCTGGTCCGAAGAGGCAGTCCTGTGCCAGAGGCTGGGCTCTGGTGGTGCCTGCCTGTGGAAGGATGGTCCTGGGCCTACTGTGAGCCTGGGTCCTGTGCAGGCTGGTGTGGGTGGATATAAATTATTATTTACAATAATAAATATTTATAGAACACAGTGTGATAATTCAATGTATTATATTGATTTTTGAATATTTAAACCAACTTTGAATTCTTTGGTTTTTTTTAGGGATCTTTATATATTTATTTATATGTAGTGCTGAGAATCGAACCCAGTGCTTCACACACAGGCTAGGCAAGTGCTCGACCACTGAGCTACAATCCCAGCCCCAACTTTGCATTCTTGAGACAAACCCCATGAGTTGGCTGAAATAGACAATATCTTTTTATAATTGTTATATCTTCTTGATAAACTGATTTTTTTCTTCAGTATTCAATCTCTTTCCTTTGCTTTTATAACAGTTTTTGACCTAAAGTCTATTTAGGTGACATTAGTATATCCACCCCAGCTCCCATTCGGTTACTATATTTATCAGGTAACTTTTCCCATGTTTTCACTTTCAGTCTGTGTCTTTGGATCTAAATGAGCCTCTTTTAGATAGTGTGTAGTTATATTTTGATTTTTTAAAAAAAATTATTAAATCCATTCTTCCAGTCTGCATTTTAACTGAAGGGTTTAATTCATTTAAATTTCAACCAATTACTGATAAGGAAGAACTCTACCATTTTCTATTTGTTTTCTGTATGCCCTATACCTCTTTTGTCTTTCTTTTCCTCCATGTCTGCCTTTTGTGTGTGTGTGTGTTTAATTGATTTTTTTATGAACTGCTTTTATTGTGGTCTCATTTCCTTGTGGTTTACATGGGAATTAAATTTAACATCCTAAATTTATGATTTAGTTTGAATTTAGTACAAGTTAACTCCAGGGGCATATAAATATCTACTATATAGCTCCCCCCCTTTCATTTTATTTTTATAGTTACATCTTTATATATTGTATGCCCTGAAATGTGTATTTTTAATTTATTTTTATGCATTTGACTTTATATTATGTAAGAAATTTAAAAAGTGGACTTCCAAGCTAAAAATGCACTAAAACTGGCTTTTATATTTGATTATATGGTTACAATTATTAGAGATATTTGTTTCTTCAGATATGTTTATTTTATAAAGCTCTTCCTCTAAACTGTAAGAATAGGGTAAATATGGCCACTAACACCTCCAGCCAACTATGGACATTCTAGCAAGAGCAACTAGGAAAGAAAAGTTTTAAAAAACATCCAATTTGGAAAGAAAAATTTATTGCTACTTATAGATGGTGTGATCTTATATGACAAAGAATTATTCTACACACAAAAATCCTGTTAGAAGCAATAAACAAATAAAAAAATGCAGAAAATTCGCATGAAAATTAATGTAACCACTCTGGAAAGCAGGATGGAGAGTCCTCAGAAAACTTGGAATGGTACCACCATTTGACCCAGTTATCACAGTCTTTGGTATATGCCCGAAGGACTTAAAATCAGCATACTACAATGACACAGGCGCATCAATGTTTTAGCAATGTAATTCACAATAGCCACGCTATGGAATTAGCCTAGGTGCCTGTCAACAAATGAATGGATAAAGAAAATGTGGCATATATAAACAATGGAGTATTACTCAGCCATAAAGAAGAATGAAATTATGGCATTTGCCAGTAAATGGATAAAACTGGAGACAATCATGCTAAGTGAAATAGGCTAGACACAGAAAGTTAAAGGTCAAAGGTTTTCTCTGATCTGTGGAAATTGGACCAAAATAAGGGGTGGAGGGAAAGGAAAAAGAAAATGTGGAGGGGGTATTCCATGAAAAGAAGAAAGAGGTCAGTGGATTAGAAGAAGGGATTAAGGGGAAGGAGGAGGAATGGAAAAAGGAAAGAAGTCTGGAATGAATCTGACCTCACTTTTCCATGTACATATATGAATATACCACAGCGAATCTCACCTTCAGGTTTTCCACAAAGCACTTGCTTCAGTCAGCTTTTTCACTATGGTGACTTAAAGACCCAACCAGAACAACTTCACAGAAAGAAAAGTTTATCTGAGTGCTCAAGAGATTTTCAGAGGTCTTAATCCACAGAAGGCTGGCTCTATTCCTCAGCGCTCAAGGTGAGACAGGACATGATGGTGGAAGAGTGTGGCAGAGGGAAGCAGCTCACATCATGGTGATCAGGAAGCAGAGAGAGACTCCACTTGCCTGATACAAATATATACCCCCAAAGCCATGCCCCCAATTCCCACCTCCTCCAGCCACACCCCACCACTTCAGTTACCACAGTTAATCTCCTGTGCATTCACATGAGCTTTTAGAGGACACCTCACATCTAAACCACAATAGCACTAATTTTTTTTAAAACTATAAATAAATAGAATAAATATCAGTAGAGTAGAGGTAAGGAAACAGTGGGAGAAAGGAGAGGAGAGAGAGGAGAAGGACTGGACACTGGATTAGAGCAAATTATATTCCATGCTTGCATAATCATATCCAAATGCACCCTAGTATTATGTATAACTAAAATGAACTAATAGAAAGTTGCATGATATGAAATCAAAACATAAAATCAGTTGCATTTCTAAATACTAACAATGTAAAATTCACTGTGTTATATAAGAAAACAACTACTTACCATAGCAACAAAAAATACTTAAATGATGCAAAGGACTCATATAGTGAAATGTATAAACCTTGCTTAAAGAAAACACACATAAATGAAAATATAGCCATTCAATGCATCCCTATCAAAATCTCAACCACATTTTTTGCCAAAATAGAAAAAATACCCTAAAATTTATATGAAATCTCAAGGAATCCCTAATAGCCAAAACAGGTTTGGAAAAAAAACAATGTTGAAGGTCTCACACATTCCAATTTCAAACTTATGAAAGAGTGTGGTGCTGATATAAAGACAAATAGACAGATGAGGTAGAATTGAGAACCTGGGAACAATCCCACAAATGTTTTTTGGTGGGGAGGGGACACCAGGGATGGAACCCAGCACACTCCAACCACTGAGCCACATCCCCAGCCCTTTTTATATTTTGAGACAGGGTTTTTCCATGTTTCTTAGGGCCTCACTAAGTTGCTGAGGCTGGCTCTGAACTTTTGATCCTCCTGCCTCAGCCTCCCGAGCCCCTGGGATTACAGGTGTGTGCCACTGTGCCCAGCTCCAAGTATAATCTTCAAAAAGAACATAAAGAGCATTCAATAGAAAAAAACACAACTTTTCAACAAATGGTGCTGGGGAAATTGGATCTCTACATGAAAAAGAATGAATCTGTGCCCAGTGCTCTGGTTTGGATCTTGAATATCCTCCAATAGCTTCCAAGGTGTGTGTGGAAGACTTGGTCCCCAGGATGACACTATTGCAGGCATGCCCTTGAAGGGGATTGTGGGATCATTGCTTTTTTTTTTAATGAGAAAGGCAATCAGTTCTCCCCTCCACTGCTTTGGGATGAGTAGCCTCCCCAGACACGCACCAGAGGCTCAGAAGCACAGGTACACACAGGAAGATTCGCAATCATATTGAGTGTATGCTCTTTATTCTCTGACATCATCTTCCCACCAAAGCAATTCTTCAGTGTACTGGCATTTGCAATATGATAGATTGCTGTATTAATCATCTTTTCATCACCATTACAAAGTATCTGATGCAGGATACTTATGAAGTAAAGAGGATTTTTAATTCACAGTTTGGGAGATTCAAAGTCCAAATGGCATAAATAACCTCAGCTCTGTGGTGAGGGCCATCCCTTAGCTATATCACTTCATGACAGACAGCAATGGCAGGAACACACATAGGAGCCATAAGATTATATCTGGGAAGGTTTGGTTCTTTTATGTCAATCCTTTCACTAGAACTCAAGGTGTTGCAAGAAAACTTCCAGGAGCACACCCCCAATGACTTAAGGACCTCCCACTAGGCCCCACCTTCCAACAGAGCCACTTGAGAAATCAAGCCACAAATCAAAATGGACGCTTGAGGGGCAGTCCAAACATATCCAAACCATAGCAGTTATCGTGGTATTTTGCTACTACATTAGCATGTTGATCAGGGGTGATCATGATAATATTCATATCCACAACTGGTTATGAAAATGTCACAACCCTGACCACAAAGGTAAAAATGACAGTGCTTTAAAGCACACTTATCAAAACATATTCATTCATATCAAAATATATTGATTTGAGCATGTCGGGAAAGGTCATGACATGCTCAAAACTTCCTTAATGAGTTTTCAGAATTCCAGGAAAAAAAAACAAAACAAAACATGTCTCCAGCTGCCTTCCTCTGCAGGAGGCAGAAACAAGATTTGACAAAGCAGCTGCATTGTGCAAGAGACAGGTGCTCTCTATCTACTGTGGGACTCCTTTTTCATGACAGACAGCAATGGCGGGAACACACATAGGAGCCATAAGATTATATCTGGGAACAGGTTACATGTTTTTTACATGTTTTTGGTCATACAGTGGGACAAGATCTAAGTCAAAGTTTCATCTTCCAGGAGGTATGTGCCTGGAAGTGCCTAGATCTATGGAAGGAGGATATATGTTTGTGGACAATATGGTAAGTCTGAAATTAATGAAGACATAGATTTCCTTCCCTATCTTGAGGGCTGTGACTGAGGATCAGCTGACATGGAAACCTAAGGAGTAGATTGACAAAAAAATCTGACCTAGGGGGAAAAAAAGAACCCTAAATGATACACAAGTGAGGCAGCATATCAGAATACTGTGTATCAAGATTCCACTTTGGGGGTCTGGCTGATTACTACTGGCCTTTGGCACTTACTAACTTCTATATGGTCATGCTCCAATCACCTAACTCCTTGAGCCTATTTCTCCATTTATGTAATGAGGATTATTTAACATACATGCTCAATATTGTTCTGGGGAGTCAACAATATAATGCACAGTGTTGCCTTCTATCCTAGCTGGCGACCTAATGCTGGGTTCCCAAAATCTGACTATTCCAATAACTTAAGAAAACGGCGAAGAAATCACACAAACACACAGAAGTAACTTTTCAAAATCTGGGATGGCTCTCTGACCTTAGGGATCCACGGAAAAAGAGAGAGAGCCACTGGAATTCTTTATTCTTATATAGGGGACATGTGGAGAGCCATTCTCACGCGTGACTGGGCGACTCCCAGTTTGGGTCTGAGGCGTACTGGCTGTGTCGGAACTTTCCCGGCCCTCTCCTGATGAGAGAACCCGTCCGTGTGGGGGTGTGACTGACCACTGACCCCGGGGGCCCAATCACTGACCCTGACCTTGGAGTGCGGTCCCCCCATCAACCTTCATTGGATGGAATTCTCCCCTGAATTTCTTGTTCCCCAATAAAAGTCTACTCCCTGGCGTGCTCGCTCTCTCTCTCTCCTGCTAGCCCTGAGTAATCCTTGCTGCCCTACGGGTGGTTCAAGGTTGGAGCCAGAGAGGGGAGCCGTCTCGGACCTGGTCATAGAAAAAGGTAACTGAGTCTGTGTGTTTTATTTCGATCTCTGCTAGCTAACTTTTATGCCAAGAACTTCATTAATGAAACCAATGCGCAGGCCGCATGGTGGAGGGACATACAAGGGGAGGTTCCAGGGAACATTGTATCCCCAAAAGGGGAAAAGGATAGGATTACAAAGGAACAGGTGAGTGTAACTCAACCCCACTGGGTATCACCTACTCCTGGAGCCACGCCCCATTATCCCAGGGTAGTAAAGCCCAAGTTATTTAGGAACACAGTAATTGTTCAGTATCTCTTGCTTAGGACTTAAGGGCATGCGTGTATTTGCAGAGCAGATTAAGTTTATCCACATAATTCTAAGCACAATGCAAGTCCTAGTAAGTAAATTCCCAGTGAAATTTTGTATAACCAATAGGGGAATAAAGAAAAGTAATCCTAGATCTAAAGCCATGGTCTCTTCTACCATGGCTCCCAGATCAGGCTTCTTACATGATGGACTATGTCAGCCTGGATGTAAACTGAAGACAGTCTGCCCTTGACCTTATAGGATTTCCAAAAATCTTAGTGCTAATGGAAACATTTCAAAGCTAGTTTCAAGGACAGGCCAGAGCACGTGCCCTCTGACTAGTTGATGAGGCCCTTTTCTGCTTTTATCACAATCTGCCTTTCATCTGCTCAGCAGCCTCTCAGCCTGTTTCAGGAGCCCTGGCTTCTCTCCTACATTTTGGCCCAGAAGTTCTATTTGCAGGTGAACTGAGTCCTCAGCCTGGTTTTTGGAAATGACCTCAAACCAGACCTGAATCTACCAGTGTTCTGACAGCCCTACTGGGAGACACTGGCCAGACTGCTGTCAGGTGCCCCTTGACACTATGGTAGTCTCAGGGGGCATGGGTGTCTTGTGATCCACATATTCTGCCTCATCTCACCCAAGATGCAGCTGTGAGCAGATGGTCAAGGAGAAGCAGGTGGCTAACAGCATCTGAGAAATCCAGGCTGCAACAGTCAGAAGTGGGGTCATGGCCGAGCTTCAGAGGATACTACACTGGCCGTGCTGCTTAGTGCATCTGGTGTTTCTTCTCCTAATAGCTCTTGCCTTGGACTTCTTTGGTTATGGTTACTTGAACCCAAAGAGCCAGAACCTTAAAAGCATGCAAACTGAGGTAAGCATGGTTGTTAGAGAATGTCATGATCCACGAGTCATAAAATTACCAAGAGTGGTATCTCCACAGCCAAATGTGCTAAGACCCTCTAGGACAGATGTCCATGTTTTGACTTCTTGGTTTGCCCCCATTGTGTGGGAGGGAACTTTCAACAATGACATACTGAATGAGCAATTCCAACACCAGAATGCTACCATTGGGTTAACTGTGTTTGCAATAAAATAGAGAGAGAGAGAGAATGAGAGAGAGAGAGAGAGAGAGAGAGAGAGAGAGAGAGAGAGAGAGACTATTTGAAGGTGTTCCTGCAGACTGCAGAGATACACTTCATGGTGGGGCACAGGGTGAGCTACTATGTCTTCACTGGTCAATCCAACAATGTTCCTCAAATCCTGCTCCAAGAAGAAAGGCAGATGGTCATCCTCAAAGTCCACAGCTATGCCCACTGGCAGGACTTCTTCATGCACTGAATGGAAATGATCAGTAATTATTCTCAGGAGCGCTTCCACAGAGAGGTGGATTATCTTGTCTGTGCAGATGTGGACATGAAATTCAGGGACCTTGTGGGTGTGGAGATACTCTCCTCCTTGTTTGGCCCTCTTCATCCTAGCTACTTCCCCATCCAGAGGCAGTTTTTTGACTATGAACACAACCCCCAGTCACAAGCCTGTATTCTAGAGGATGAAGGGGACTTGTATTACACAGGGGCCTTTCTGGGGGGCTCTGTGCCAGAGGTTTATAGGCTCACCAAAGCCTGTTACCAGGTCACAATGATGGATTAAGCCAATCACATCGAGGCCATAAGGCATGATGAGAGCCACTTGAACAAGTACCTACTTCACCACAAACCCACCAAAGTCCTCTCCCCAGAGAACATGTGTGTGAAAGCAGAGGAAAGTGTATTGTTTCAGAACAAGCCGGGCTTGTCCGCCATCATAAAACGGGCAAGATTTGTGGTCTTGGAAAAGAATTACCATTTTATGAGGGCTCATGAGGGAAGTGTCCAGAAAGGTTCAGAGAAGGGTAACGTGGTCAGCCCTAGTCTTCCTCCTAGTATGCTATCCTAATTTGAAATCAGTTTTATGTAACAATTGTAAGTCCACCTCTTCTATCTGTATGGATGAGGAAAATTGCCAATGCCTCCCAATTTAGTCATATAAAGCACCATAGATCTCTGGCCTGTCATCCCTCACACACATTTAGGGAGGTCACATTCCACAGTTTAGGCACAAATTCATGAGTTTCCACCACCCAAAGATGGATGAAAAGAGTGAACTGAGCCTGGCTTTGAACTTGCCATCCTTCCTGCCTCAGCCTCTGGAACCACTGAGATCACAGCCAGCCATGCACCACCACGCCTGGCCTACAAGGTTTTCTTTCAAAGAAAGAGGCCTAACAACCTCCAAAACTTGTCCCATAGCCCAGGGCCTGCACTCCCTCTCCTTTTGGGTTTGCACCCTGCTCTATTGTTTGGTTTCCTGAATAAGAAGTCTCTACTCTTTTTGCATAGAGATTCATCTCTAATTTGTGTTTACCTTTGATACCCCCTAATCTTCGGGTACAATCTTAAAACACCTGGCCCATACCCAGGTGCAGCCAGGATGCCGGACTCCATGGCAGGACTGGAACTGAATGTGACATCAATAGGCTGGAACCAAGACTGACCTGAGACACAGGAAGGTGCATCAGCTGACCTCCGACAAACACTCAGGCCTCATTCCTCACCTCTTTGTTACTGATTCCGTGGTTTCTTGTGCTATCAGAAGAGTCAAACAGAGGCAGAGCAGCACAGGAACAAGGCTTTTTATCCTTAACTTGAGCACAAGGGAAACAGCACAGGGAAGACAGAAATCCCAGACTGACTCAAACAAGTGGGAAAGATGCAACAAGCTTTGATGCCATGTCCAGGATCCACAGGGACCCTGTCTTCTTGATGTCATCACGTGTAGAGGTGAGTTTCAGTTGCACCTGTGCTTTTCCTCATCATGTCTCTCATGCAAACTGTGTCTCGTTATCATGTTTGGTCTCCACCCTGAGGTGTGAGTTTTTTACCATGCTAACAAGGCAGAGGTTACTGTAGGGTATTTTAGTGACTAGCCTATGCATGCGCTTGCCCATTACCCACTGGAATTTGCTTCCTATCATCTGAGAAAGTCCCTAATTTGGTTTTGGAGGAGGATAGGTCACTGTTCTCAGTGGATTTGATTTTAATGATCTTGTTTTTCTGGGCTTTGACTTCCATTATCTCTGCTGACCACATGGTTTTTGAACATTGAGCTGATTTCCCAACCTCCTGTCGCCTAGTGTATTATCTTAATTTTACAGCCAAACACAGTGGCACAAGATAAACATTCCTGTTACAAAAGGAAGGAAAAAGAGAATACCAAGGAAGGACTGGACCAAAGCAAGACCAAAACTCAGCAGGGCAAACATTAAATCCTACAGCTCTATGTCTGGCATCCGGGCACATGGTGGCATGATGTGAGCTCCAGAGTGCTTGGACAGCACTGCCGAAAACTTGCCCACTGAAGCCCACGTGGCCATTGTCTTGGGTTGGCTTTGCTCATTGCCTGCAGTTTTCCTTGGCAGGCATTCCACACTCCTGCCATCTTTAACTTCCTGAGGTCTCCATTGCAGTTTTGGCATCACTCAGAGTTTCATGCATTGGCCCTTCAGGGACTTATGACAAGGCCTGAGAAATTCAGCTTAAAGGAAGAAAGATTTATTTTGTCCCATAGTTTCAGAGGTTTCAGTCCACAGTTGACTGGCTCCATTGCTTTTGGTCTGAGATGAGGAAGAACATCATGGTGGAAGAAGCTTGTGGCAGAGGAGGTTGTTCACCTCCCAGCAGCCAGGAAGCAAAGAAAGACAGAAGGGATGGAGGGAAGGAGTAGGGACAAAATATGCCCTTCAATGGCACACCTACAGTGACCTACCTCTTCCAACTAGGCCCCACTTTTTAAAGTTTCCACCACCTCCCAATAGTACCATTATCTAGAAACCAAACAGTCAACACATGAGCCTTTGAGAGACATTTCAGATCCAAACTCTAACAACTTTCCTTTTGTCTCTAACCTTTTAATTAATTTACTTATTTATTGCATACATGACAATAGTGGAATGCATTACATTCTAGGAGAAAAACAATAACACAACGGTCACACAAAGCTGGAAGGAAACATGAGCAACATAAAAAGACAAGGAAAGAAAGGACCACAAACAATGAAAGACAATACAACATCTACAGCAGAAAAAAAGTCAGATAAAGATTTCAGGATATGCATGGTTTAGATGTTCTGGAGCCTCAAGGAAGATATTAGACAACAAATGCAGACAATGAAAGATCACTTTGACAATGAATTACATAAACAAATCCACGAAGAAAAGATCAACTCTACAGGGAGATAGAGGTGATACAAAAAAAAAAAAAACAGAAATCCTAGAAATGAAAGAAATGATAAGCCAAATTAAAAAAAACTCAAATGAGAGTATCAAAAGCAGAGTAGACCACTTAGAAGATAGAACATCAGACAACGAAGACAAAGTATATCATCTCAAAAAGAATGTAGATAGCAGAGCGAGTCTGATAAGAAACCATGAGCAGAACATCCAATAAATATGGGATAGCATAAAGAGAGACCAAATTTAAGAGCTATTGGGATAGAGGAAGGTATAGAGGTCTAAATCAAAGAAATGAGCAATCTGTTCAATTAAATAATATTAGAAAACTTTCCAGACATGAAGAATGAAATGGAAATCCAAATCCCAGAAGCCTATAGGATGCCGAATGTGCAAAATCACCAAGACACATTATAATGAAAATGCTCAACATACAGAACAAGGAGAGAATTTTAAAAGCCACAAGAGAAAGGAAGAAGATTACATTTAGGTGTAAACCAATTAGTTAATGGCTGATCTTTCAACACAGACTTTGAAAGATAGAAGATCCTGGAACAACATATTTCAAATGCTGAAAGATAATGGGTTCCAACCAAGAATCTTATATCCAGCAAAATTAAGCTTCAGGTTTGAAGATGAAATAAAAACCTTCCATGATAAATAAAAGTTAAAAGAATTTGCAGCTAGAAAACCGACACTTCAAAATATCCTTGGCAAAACATTTCATGAAGAGGAAATGAAAAATAACAATGAAAACCAATAGTGGGAGGTAGTACACTAAAGGAAAACTAATCAAAGAGGAAAATCAGGTCAAGTTAAATAACAAAAATAAACAAATATGGCTGGAAATACAAGCCATATCTCAATAGTAACCCTAAATGTTAATGGCTTAAACTCACCAATCAAAAGACATAGACTAGTAGACTGGATTTAAAAAACAGATCCAACAATATGCTGCCTACAGGAGACTCATCTGATAGGAAAAGACATACACAGACTGAAGGTGAAATGTTGGGAAAAGTCATACCACTCACATGGACCTTGGAAGCAAGCAGGGGTATCCATACTCATATAAAATAAAGTAGACTTCAAGCCAAAGTTAATCAAAAGGGATAAAGAAAGATACCACATACTGCTCAAGGGAACCATACACCAACAAGACATAACAATTATTAATATATATGTCTCAAACCTTTATCTCAGGGTTTATGTACTCCCTTTGCACACATGCTCTAACTGTGAACACTTCAACTACTGTCACATCCTTAGATAGCTTCTGGGAAGTCATTCTGTTATGAGGAGACACCTCAGAAAGCACTCCAAGTCTGAATTCAAATCAAAAGATAGCTTTATTTACCTGGCCAGGGACTGTGACCCAACACAGAGACTCAAGCTCTGTGGGAGGAGAGCAGCTTCCTGGTCTATCCAAAAAGAATATAAGCACAAAACCCAAAACTCAGTGACTTGCTTATCATCATGTAAGCTAGCCAATCATAGAAATCAAAACATTAATAAGTGGGACCTGTGGGCTCTAGGCAGGACTGGAATTTTCCAGTCAGCAAGCGATAAACAGAAGCCAAAAAAAAAAAAAAGCATTAGCTTTGCAGTTCAGTTGACCACAGTCCTGGGTTCAAGCAGGTGCTAGACAGTCACATCCTGAATTTGGGTGGGGGTCGGCAGGGCGAGAATCTACTTTAAAGTCATGTAGCCCCACAAAGGCATTCACACCCAGGATATAGCTCACTACCACCACCGCTGCATCCTGAGTAGGGTACAATTTGTGGGGCACAAAGTGCAAAAAGACAATTTTTATAAGAACACAGTTTTCATTTCAGTTTCTCAGAAACAGCTCTTTATAGAAGTTTTTATAGAAGGCACCAAAATGGAGTCTTAGGCCTGATTATGACAGTTCTTGCTTTATAATTGTCTTATATCACTTATCAAAATCTTATATCTATAATCTATATTTTTGATAATCTATAACCTATAACTTATACTTTTATTGATTGTATTTATCAGTTCACACCACAACAACTCAGTTTGATTTAGGTGTCACACTTCCAAAAGGAATTGAATCTTTCAGCATAAGAAGAAAAAAATTACTACATAGATAAAATAGTGTTGTTCACTGGGTCAGATACAAATATTCTGAATGTCAGATACAAATAAGCTGAGTGTCACCCTGTCACTTGCTTCAGGGCAACCCAACATCCCTCTTCTGTCTTCTCTGTCATGGGTCTTTCTGGAGGTTTTTCCTCTCATCCCTGACCCAACATACAGAAATTCACTGTTCAGCCTACAATCATTTGAAAAGCAAGAAGTTAATGTTTATCAGTTTCCAGCTATAAGCAGGCACACTTTCTGTGTCAGTGATACAATAAAATAATCACTCCATTTGGATTTTTATGAATGATCATCCCATTTGGGTTTTTAGCCTTTGGGAGCAACAAAAATAATGTTTAGTCTGCGAGCATGCTGATCTTGATGAAGTCTGAACTCGTGTTCAACACTTTCGGTGATCAACACTGTCCAGAAATCCGGTTCCTTCAGGTCTCTAGGGTGCAGTACCCCTTCACCACCTGTAGGTGTAGTCGTGGGAATTACATGGCTCTTACCCAGAATGCTCTGCCCTGGGAGTGAAGTAGCGTTCATCCAATGAAAGACAAGAGAAAGCAGTCTGATTTTTGGCTGCTGAAAACTAGGGGTGGGACTTCCGGTCTTGCTTTTTTTGGCAGTCGCTTTGAGTCTGGTTCACGTAATCACAAGTGCCCGAGCACTGGTAACGGTAAGGCAGCGGCAGAAAATTAGAGAGGAAACGTTCCTATTGCACAAAGGTGAGTTAGAGGTTCTGAGAAGCTGCCCACGGTGACCTTGGTCAGGGCAGGGCTAGAGGCCTGATCAACCACATTTGTGGGCACCAACCCACCATGGGCCCAGATTGTAGAGGCATTGCTGTTGGCCCTGGCATGGGTTGGTACTGGTTCCTTTGGACCGTCAGCCACTTCCACCTCCTTTTGTATTTAAAGCTCTAAAATATGGTAGACTGTTCTGGTCACTGCAGCCTAGGCCCTAGTGTCCAGCACCATGTGGTAGCTGGGAGTATCTTGGGATATGACCCATTTCTGAAAGCCAGCGTGAAGAGTGATATAGACAGATAAGTCAGTATGTGCAAAGGCTTAGCGGAGCAGCTGAGCCAGGAGCGTTTGGGAAACCTTGGGCTCATGTTGTGTCTACGCCGAACAGAGTATGAAGAAAAGTGAGGTCGCAGCTGGAATGCCAAGCAAGGAGGTGTATCTTCATGCCAATGGTGTTTGAAGCCATGGAGAGATGGGAACAAATGACAAACACCATCTGAGTTAGGAGTTTTAAAGTTTTCCAAAAACTACTTGGAGGAAGGAGACTGGAAGAAGAGTGAGGACAATAGTAACACAAGAAGATTGAGTTGATCAAAGTCGCAAAGAAGAGGTATTACTGAGGACTGAGATGCAGGGAAAATAAAGTTAGCCTAACAGATCCAGAACTGGGCAGAGGTACATTGAAGGCCTGAGCCTTTGTATTTTGCCTCCTTCTTATGGTCTCTCTCTTCCCACAGATTTCAGTGCCCATGGAAGTGCTTATGGACACTACACAAGTGAGTTGGCCCTCATTCACCCCAACTCCCCCTGCGCGCGCGCGCGCGCGCGCGCGCACACACACACACACACACACACACACACATCCTTTATGGGAGTGTGGTGCCTTGGGCCTATGCCTGCCACTCTCCTTGTCCTTGTGCCTAGGGACTTCTGAAAAATGTTAAGCCCAGGGTCCTGGAACAGGGGGTTTATATGGAACAGTTTCTATGTCTAGCACAATGGAAGGAAGTGTGGAAGGTTGTCCCACCCAGTTATCAGCAGATGCAGATGCTTGAAGGTGACAGTGACTCATGAGTGTTCAGCCACAGTCTCCTTTCCTTCTGGTGAACAGGAGGGTAGGAGTCAGACCTAGAATGACAGAGAAGTTGGGTGTTTTTTTTCTAGAAATAATAGGAGCAGAGGCATACAAGCAATGATGTGATGTGACCCAGGTCCTAGAAGGCTCCCTGTGGCTGGAGAATAGACTTGAGGATTAAAGGAGGAGAGGCAGGAAAACCAGGGATAAGGCTGCTACAGATTACAGGTGACTGTTGGTGACATCTGGAAATGGGAAAAGTAGTTGGATTCTGGATCTGGTTTCTAAGTAGGTTTGACTGTTAGATTTTCTAATGTTGAGGATGAGAGAATAAAAGGGATCAGAGATTATCCCAAGGTTTATGAAAGAAGCAAGGGGAAATAAGTAGTAGAAATAATTTTGAAGGGCATGCAGTTTCATTTTGGCCATCTTAAGAGTTTGAGATGTTCCAGAGACGAAAGGAAAGGTGTCAAGTGGGCAGCTGGACACAAAGGTCTGAAACACTTGGTAGTGGTTCAGGGTAGAGACATCTAAAGGGAGACATTTTGTGGACTGAGGTGAGACTGTGGATCACATTTGGAGGAAGGAATCTTTAGTTCATGGTGGTAATACTATAAGTTGACCCAAGAAGGGGAGAGTGGTGGCTTGGATCTCTTGCTTGGGCACCTGGTTGAGAATGGTAGGCCTCACAAGCACAACTGAGGGAGAGAAATGACCATGAAGGGTGGGTGTGGGGAAAGATAGCCTGGCAGGTAGTCAAGGTTTCTAAGGGAATATTCGACATTCATATGGATTTAGAAGTATAGGCATAATGCGGGGAAGATGATACTGAGGCTGGGGCTTGTCCACAGCTTTATGGACTCATCAAGACTTGTGGATAACCCTGGAGTGTTTTACTCAAGCTGCTGGTTTAATTCAAGGGCAAACATGGTCATCTGGTATAGTCATAGGTAGGCAGGTCTGGGGTTTGGATCTGAAGTCTGAATATCATTCTAGATAGTTAAGGTTGATGCAAGAAACAGAGCCAGAAGTCAGGTTTTCATAGTAGGATTTAGGGTTGACTCAGCAGTAGAACCTTTGGAGGTCTGGGGTAGTACCAGGGCCTGACCAGATTTTCTAGGTACTCTCTGAATGATGTGATAAGTAACACTTGATAAGGCCAGGGAGAGATCTACAGCATGGGTCAGGGAAATAGTAACAGTGGGAACTGGAGTTATGAGAGACATACAGTCAAAAGACTGAAGTGCGCATGGAGGGGGGTATGAACTGAACTTCCCAAAGCCTTATTATTAGAGAATTAAAGATAAAGGATAAGCCCAAGTTTGGTTGTGTTTGGAGATATCATCTGTAGGACTTCTCAGTCACTTCCTGGTCATCGTGGGTGAAGCCCTGCACGACAGCCCAGAAATTAAACGACAACTATCTGCCCACCTGCTTGTTGTTGCTGAGGGCTAGGCACAGTGACTAATGGGGCTATGAGACAGAAGAGTACAACTGGCACCAGGGTCTGCTATCTCCTTTTGAGTTGTGGAAGTTGAAAGGAGCATGAGCATGAGGTGGACATTTAGAAAGGGGAATTGGGGATCCTCAGAAGAGAAGTTGTTCATGGTTTCATCTGTTCCAATCATGGCAGAACGATATGACTTTTGAGGATGTGGCTGTGTACTTCTCCTGGGAAGAATGGTGTCTTCTTGATGAGGCTCAGAAACTCCTATACTGTGATGTGATGCTGGAGAACTGTGCACTTATGGTCTCTCTGGGTAAGATTATCACACTCACCCAGTGCCTTGGGATAGGCTCCTTCTTCTTTTCCCCCAGGGACAGAGTCATCCTTTTCATACTACTTCCCTCCCCAGTTTTCTGGGTAGTTTCACTGTTTGTATGGCTGAGCTATTGCACTACCCTATCTTCTTCCCAAGTAGTCCCAATACCTGTTGCCCCAAAGCCTTACCGAGAAGGGGATCAGGAGTCTCACAAGACAATGAGATCCCACCTTTCCTTGTTCCTGACCAGGTGACCTCAATGCCACAAATTCTGCTCCCTTCCTGTGGCTGATATATTCCTGTGCCTGCCTGTGCCAGGAATTTCAGTCATTGATGGGATCACTATTATATCATCCTCTGTGGTTCTTTTTGTAATATTTGGTTTTCTTCCTTGTGGTCTGTTGCTCTGAGTCACTATGGACTCTTATCTGATCAATCTTTCCATGGGATTTGTACCATATAAACAGTGCTCAACTGGCGGGGGGGGGGAGTGGAGGGAAAAGCTGAGTCTTTCTCAGAGTGAACATAATTCCAGATATACCAAATGAGTTCAGAGAAGCCCTGGCCCTGCTGAGTGGCAGGTTATAGGACATGGCATTGGGTCTGTGTTCAAATCATCCCATCCTAGTAGTGTTCAAACTTTCCACTACTGTTTTGGTGCCAGTATCAGTGCCCACACCTCATTTCTATCTTTCTTTTTCCTTTCTTGACATTTTGCCAAATTGGTACTTCTCCTCTTTTGGCCCAAGGATACTTCCAAAATCTATGGGTTCCACATCTTAGCTATTCCTATCTACTACCTCTATTCTCCAACATTGGCCCCATGTGCACATGTCATTAGATAGCCTCTGAATGTGAACTACCCTATTGGAACAGGACTTTTGGGGAACTAGATTCACCCTTCTGCACAGCCCAAGGGTGAATGTCATCAGCAAATAAGAGGTGCTAAAAACCATTAGCAGAGAGAGAATTTCAGGCCCTTCCTCTCTTTGTGCTGCACCCCATCCTTGTGTCCTTTGCCTGATGAGACTTTAGAAGGCTTTCTAAAGGTCATGCTGTAACAGCAGCTGATTTCTCCACCTGACCTATGAAAACAGTCCTATGAACTTACGTAGACTCATTCATTGGTGTTCAAATCACATTTGTTGCCCCTTCTCATCAAAGTCAACATGCACTTCATTGGCATTTCTTCACTTCCAGGTCACGGGCATGGAGTGAAAGATAAGGAACCACCTTCTGAGCAGAATGTTTCTATAGAGGAAGTGTCACAGGTCAGAACTCCCAAAGAAGGTCCCTTTGCCTAGAAAGCCTACCCCTGTGAGATATGTGCCTTGGCCTTGAAAGACAGGGAAACACATACAAGGCAGACACCATATGCTTATGGGGCCTGTGTGAAACAATTATTTAATATCTTTCAGCAACTATATCACAGCAAAGAGAAACCCTTCAGAAGGTGTGTGGGTAAGTTCTTATTTGTAAAGAGCTACAGATTCCATGTACCAGGGACATCCTTGACCTTAGGGGACATTGGGAAATATGTCTTGGTCATTTCAGGTCTTCTCTAGAACCAGGCCATTTACAACAGAAGCGACACAAAGCATCCTGGCCCAAACCAGGCCACTTACAACAGAAGCCACACAAAGCATCCTGGCCTGAACCAGGCCACCTACAACACAAGCCACACAAAGTGGCTGAGGAGAGCAGCCACTCACAGTGAAGAAAAAAAAAATCGTTCAAGTGCAGTGAATGCAGAAAGCCTTCAATTGCAAACAGTTTGTTCAGCCACCAGCAAGTCCACAGTGGACAAGGATTTTATGAGTGGCAAATATGTGAAAGCCATCAACTATAAACCCTTACTTTATAACACCCAAGGGGCCAAACTGGAGAATGGACTTTGAAGTTCCATGAATATGGAAAAGCCTTCAGCTGCAAATACATACTTGCTTCTCATCAGTGAATTCATACTGGTGAAAAGTCTTAGTAGTCCATTGAAATGGTGGGAAATTACATAGCTAAGGCTCCAGCTTGATTCAGAAACAAGAGTTCACACTGCAGAAAGACCTCTTGAATGCAGCAAGTATACAAAACGCTTCAACTGCAACTTGAGACTCATTTGACACCAGGGAGTTCACAGTGGGATAAGGCCTTGTAAATGCAACAAAAGTGGAAAATTCTTAATTTAAAGCTCTAGCCTTATTATAAACCAAAGAATTCACACTGGAGAAAGGCCTTATTCATGCAGTGAGAAGGAGAAATCCTTTAGGTAAAGCTCCAGCCTCATCAAATATCAGAAAGTACACACCAGAGTAAGACCTTCAGAGTGTGGAAATTCTTTTACCAAAGCTTTGGTCCCATTCAACATCACAGCATTCACACTGGAAAAAAAGACCTTATGCATGTAAGGAATGTGGGGATTTTTAGCCAAAGTACCTTGCATATCCAGCACTGAAGAGTTCACACTAGAGAAAGTCCTCGTGATGTACAGAAAATGTGGATAAGCTTTCAATTCAAATTATCTTGAGTTGCCTGAAAGCACGTCTGCAGCTAATGTGGGAAATCCTTCAGCCAAACACCAGCAGAAGCAAATCCATGATGGAGAAAGAAATTGCAAGTCCCATGAATGTAATAAAGCCTTCAAACATGTTCTGATTTAGAACAAAATATTCGCTCAGATAAAATTTTTGAGCACAGTGAATTAGCAAAGGCTTCACCCAGAGTTCTAATTTCATTCGGCGCCAGCACACAGCAGTAAGGCCTTATGAGTTTAGTAAATGTGGAAAAGTTCCCAGCTGAAGTTCTTAGACATACAGGGAATATGCAATCTCCTTACTTAATATAATGACCCTGGAGAAAGGCCTTTGTGAAGACACATCTGTCCAAAACAAACCTTACCCATGTGAACATGCACAGCTCAGATTTCCCCATAAGTTTCAAGTTTTGGGAAAGCTTTCAGGAGCTGCCATGCAACTTCTACCCTGGCCTGATCCCTTGCCAGGTGTGTTGGCAAAAACAAACTGCTTGTTTTTCCTTTAATCTGACTATAGTAAATACAGAAGATTTCTATGGTCCCCAAAGACATGAGGATTTCTACCCCCTCCCCATCAGTCAGTTCTGCAGTGGACATCTGGTGGGTGCCTAACCAAATTCATTTCTGTCCACCTAGAAGTAATGTCAGATCCCACAGATTGAGGGCTCAGTCCCCAAGACTCCCCCTTCCACCCACACAATGTCAATCAGAAGTCTCAGATGGTTTTACCTGTTATTCTGATCAACTGGCTATAAATCAGGGTTTCCATAACCCCCTCCTCAGTTTTCATTATGCTTGAGCAGTTCACAGAACCCAGGGGAATTCGTGCTTATGTTTACTGATTTATTATAAAGTACATCACAAAAGGTACAGAAGAAGAAGATGCACAGAACAAGGTGTAAGAAAAGGGATGCAGAGCTTCCACGCCCTCTCTGACCACAGCAGACTACAGGATCCTCCATGTGTTCAGCTACCCAAAGCTCTCCAAAACCTGTTCTATGGGGTTTTCATGGAGCCTTCATTACATAGACATAATTGCTAATAGACTGTGAATAAACCAAACAAGTCCTATTTATTACAAGGCCTATCCAGATTCTTCTTGATCTCTGAGCATCGCTTACTCCAGGAGATGGGGCAGGACCTTCTGCAATGAGGGTCTTATGACCTACTATAAGACAAATTTAGTCAGAGAAATTCTTTATGGCCAGATAGAGGCAGGGGGACATTAGTTTCTTTGGTCCACTTTGGGGATAGAGTTATGAACCAGGAACCATTGACAAAAATGAAAATCCATTATGTCATAATACCCTACCAGACGTATATCACCATTGCAGAAGCTCTCATCTCTACCCACAGGTCTGCACTGTGGCCAGTTTCAAGCTGCCAATGTGATGTCACTGAACATATAATTGAGAAGAGATGTATAGTAGAACATTGTATTTTGTTTCCATTATACTGATAAAATAGTCATAAATAAACCCCAGAATATAGAAAAGAGTAAAAAGTTACCAAATGACAACTATTCAGTTTTAGTAATAACTTTATTGAACTTTATAACAGCTTTATTGAGTTACAATGAACTTAAACTGAACACATTTAAAGCATAGAATTTGATGTTTTGATACATGCTTATACTCCTGAAACTATAATAGTCCTTCTTTAAAATCATTTTTAACATTATTGCTACAAGGATATATTTTACCTTTTGTAATAGGTATTTTCAAAATACCTATTGTAATAGGTATTTAAAAATACCTATTATACCTTTTGTAATAAGTATTTACAAATATAAAAAGGGCAAAGCCCCATGAACTAATCCCTAAATTCCCAGTATTTGTCATTCCATGGTCATTCTTTATTCATCTGTGTATGTATCTGTCACTGGATTATTTATAATCATGGACATCATGTCATTTAATTTATAAAGTCTTCATAATGCTTTCTAAAATGTAAATGCTGTATAAAACATGAAATAAATGTACTTGAAAATATCAAAATGTTATTAGAGTTCATTTTTCTCAGCTGTTTCAAATGGTTTTTTTAAGGTATTGTGTTCTGCATCTAAAATGTATGTGTATTGCTTTTGGTAGACATGTCTCTTGTGTGTCTTACCTTATAGCTACCACTTATCATCTATTTAAGTTGCTGGGCATTTGTCTATTAGAATTTGTTGCATTCTAGATTTGGCTTTTTGCATCTTTCTGATGCTAATTAACATACTTACCTTTCTTCCATCTTTCACAAATATTGATGAAATGCATAATTGAGATCTGCTCTGGGATGAAAGGTATTTAATGGTGACACACCTGGAAACACATTAGATGTGACAGTATGTTTTGTTGGCACACT
Source organism: Marmota marmota marmota (assembly GCF_001458135.2). Classification (NCBI taxonomy): domain Eukaryota; kingdom Metazoa; phylum Chordata; class Mammalia; order Rodentia; family Sciuridae; genus Marmota; species Marmota marmota. Next base: position 11,938,894 of record NW_026000205.1, read on the forward strand.
GCAGAACAGTCTGGAAACAGTATTTCAGGTACTCAGTATACTAGGTATGTGACAATGGCGCTGCAACAAAATCTAGCATCGTGCATGTATATCGGTGGGACCCCAGGTGATTGGTTTGTGATATACCTAACTACAACCTAGGTATCCAACATATGGTCCCCCAAAATACATGCTTGGGACACTGTGTGACAGGTATTGAGACACTCCTCTAAATAGCCAAGACACACAGAGAAAGCATATCCACAAGAAAAAGGACAGACATGAAACAGTACAAAACAAATGTCATACACAGAACACATCAGGGAGCCATGAGACAGGAGGGAGCTACTGACACCAGCAAGTAAGGTGACACAAATACTCTGTGGAGACTTATGAGAAAGGCGCATGTGATAGGGATACCCCAAAACCTGGTGTGTAGGTCACATAGAAACCATCACATAGTCCCCATGGGCCAAATTTGATGAAGCAGGACTCTGGCTTGGAAAGAACAACATGCCATTCATCCTTGTAGATTTAGTGATTCACTGTTCAGTGTCAGAACAGGATTCTGGGATGTACATCTCAGCAAACCTAGAGACTTGTGCATAGTTAGTGATCGAATGTGAGCACATGAGCACTGGTGGGAAGAAACAAGAGTTGGGTAGCAGAACCTTTCCTTGGAAATGCTGTCTAGGAAGGCTTGGAAGCAGTGGTCTGACTGGGGTTGATTCAAGTTTTACAGGGTAAGTCAGCTTGTAGTCAGCCAGTTTGGGAATGATTGGTCAGCGTTCTGGGGGAGAAAGGAAGTGTTCTTGCAGATTAGTAGACATTTTTGAGCTATTTGCATTTTACCCAGAGGGAGGGGGGCGAGTGGTCTGAGCTAAGGGCACGTGCAAGAGGGTATGTGGAAGAACAACCACAGGCACCAGGACATACAAGGATGGCATGGGAAACTCTCAGTCCTTAAGGATCTCCGACAATAGCCACAATATTAACAGTGATAATATTGAGACACAAGAGAGGAGGAGGCCCTTTAGTGTTTACAGGATGACCAGCAAGACCTTGGGGATGATGAATTCCTTGTGGCAGTGATGGCCAGGGGTATCCTGTGATTCTGTGGAGGATCCCTGGAGTGGTGTTGCCATTCATGATAGTGTTCCCGTATGGTAGAAAGTTTTAGAGGAAGGCTCTATACACTCATGGACTGAAGACTGTCCCCTAGTTGATGTCACCCCTGCCAATGGAGATGTCAGGATGTAGTTAATTGATCAGGACTCAGCGGACAGTTTAAGCTTAGAGTCTGGAGTCCCAGCCTAGGTGAGGGAAACAATGTCCTGAAGATAGATGGGACATTTATAGCTCCTGGACTCTTACGGGTCTGCAGTCTCCCACCCCCTCCCTCCCATGTTCTTTCCTCCATCCCAACCCAATCCAGACCACCGGACATGGAAACTTGTTGGACTTGGTGGCAGTAGAAATAAAAACCAGTCAGGCAAGGCTTTCCATTAGAGCTTCTCCTAAGAGAAGGAAGATGCAGCCCTGACCAGAGTGTCAGGAGAGCTCCCCAGATAGAGAGAGAGGGCTAGTTTTATTCATGTGAAAGGGCTGTTTGGGGCAAAGGTTAGGAATGTTGTCTTTAGGTACATTTCAAAGATGCCTCTCTTTTCCTATGAGGGCACTTGAACTGAGGAAGTCATGATCAGTTGGTCATCGGAGCCAAATGTTAGTTTTTCATATGGATACCACATGCTGCTGTAGCGGTTTAAGAGAACCCATAGGTGAGAAATGGAAGAAAAGATAAACTATGGCAAGTACAAGTGAAGGGCCCTGGGAATTTGCTGTTTTGATGGCGCCTCACAATTTTTAATCTTTATGTTGTTTGTCCATGGAGAGTCGTGGCAAGAGCATCCTGACCCTAGTGATGTACCTAGTCTCTGAAGCTGATAAGGGGGTGGGTAAGGCACATACCAAGATTTTTGTACCCAATAAGCTGTGAGTTAAGGTGAGAGAGCAGAGGAAAAAAACTTATGTTATCTTTTAATGGCTGTCAGGTCATGAGTTAAGGCTCGGGTATGTATTTGCCCTTTGTCCCTATGGTGGTCTGTCTCAGATATACAGCTGACCACATGACCCGGGGATACCCATGTGTCACCATAGATACCAGATAAAGGACAGCCTCAAGGATTACCTTGAGATTCTGTTCATTTGCTGCACAATAACTTCAGCCATGTCCTCTGTCCCCCATGTTCCCAGCCCTCTCTGCTCCATTGCACTCAGCCAGATCTGTCCTTTAATAGTTGCCTGTTGATATGCTCTTTTGCTGGGAAAGGTTTGCATCAAGCCTGTAACTGTGTCCACATAAGTCAATGCACATTTGATCCCTTCTGATAACAGGAGAGGGCCAATGTATTCTATCTGCCATTGCTGAAGAGAGACCTCACTTCTTTTGATATGTTCCTTGGTGGCATCCAGTCACTACTGGCATACAGCAACAACATCAGACATCTTTATGGGCAGTCCCTAGAATATCACAGCTGCCCACCTAGTCTTTTGACCTTCATGCTTTAATCTATAATATAGCAAAGTGGCAATTTCTTCTCCAGGGGCTTCCCCCAGCCATCTTATCTTTGCCAGTTGGTCAGCCTCATTAGTTCCTAGAAATTGAAGAAGGCAATGGACACTTCCATGGTTCTTTGTGACAACTTTGTTTTTGACACATCCAGTATCTTCCTACAGTTCTTTCCCCATAAAGCCTTGCCATTAATTATCTACTGTTGTTGCTATTGGGGTATCTTGCATGAATATGTAAGGACACAGCAAGAAAGCAATCATCTGCAAACCTGAAAAGAGCTGAATTTTCCAACATCTTAATCTTGAACTTCTAGCCTCCAGAACTGTGAGGACCTAAGCTTTTGTTGTTTAGACTGCCCATTCTGGGATATTTTGTTATGGCTGCCCTAGTTGTCTGATACAGACATTTTGCAAGATCATTTGTCAATTTCATTTTTTAAAAATTAAATATGGTTTTACCATATGATACAGCAATCATACTCTTATGAATTTACCCTCTTGAACTGAAAATTTATGTTCATGAAGAAACCTACATATGAATGCTTATAGGAGATTTATTCATAATTTCCTAAAATTTTAAAACAACCAGGATGCCATTCAACATGTGAATGGATAAAAGTGTGTGTGTGTGTGGGGGGGATCTCTGTACTATATCCATACAGTGGAATATTATTATGGGCTATCAAGGTCCTAAAAGGTCTAGAGTTTCCTTCCATGCATACTCCTAAATAAAAGAAGCCTGACTAAAAAGGCTATGCAGTATATGACTACAATTGGCATTCTAGAAAAGACTATAGATAACTAGATTGCCACAGATTAGGTCCAAGAAGGTCCTCAAAAGAGGCACAAGTAAAGATTTATTCAGGAAAGCAAAGAATAGAGCAGCATACACACTCAAAGGGAGAAGGGCACTCAAGAGTGAAATGGACTTTGGAGGTCTCAGACTTTTCTTTTAAAGGAAATCTTGTGAAGGGTGACCATGAGAAGGATAAGGGGCGGCATCGGCCTAAAGAGCTGGTATTTTAGTCAGCTCTTTCACCCCCGTAACTAATAGATCTGACCAGAACAATTGTAGGGGAGGAAAAGATTCTTTGGAGGCTCACGGTTTCAGAGGTCTCAGTCCATAGACAGCCAAATCCATTCCTCAGGGCTCCAGTGAGGCTGAACGTCATGGTGGAAGAGCATGGCAGAGGGGAACAGCTCACATGGTGATAAGGAAGCAGAGAGGCTCCACTTGTCAGATACAAAATATATACCCCAAAGCCAGGCCCCCAATGCCCACCGCCTCCAGCCACACCCCACCACCCTGCCAGTTAATCCCTGGCAGGGGATTAATTCACTGTTGGGGTAAGACTCACAACCCAACCATTTCTCCTTTGAACCTTCTTGCATTGCCTCACACGTGAGATTTTGGGGGACACCTCACACCCAAACCATAACAGCTGGATTTCTTTGATCATGGAACAAAGCAGGTCACAAAGGTCTGATTCTCAGAATCTTCATGTTGATGTTATCTACTTAATATATAGCATTTGAACCCTACCCATATTGTGAGAGTCTCACAGTATCTTTCTCTAGGCTTCTTTTAGTTAGTCTGAACACACATTCTATAAATTAACAAAGTATATAGTCACTAATTTTTTAATATTTATTTTTTAGTTGTAGTTGGACACAATACCTTTATTTTATTTATTTATTTTTATGTGGTTCTGAGGATTGAACCCAGGGCCTCTCACTGCTAGGTGAGCGCTCCACCACTGAGCCACAACCCCAGCCCCCTAGGCACTAATTATTGGAGACAGTAAAATCTAGGTAAAGACCATTCCCTATAGTATTCAGCCAATGATGAACCAGGGGAGGGATCTTTCCCTCTAGGGAATAAAACACTGGTTGTACCCAATCTGTGTGCCCCTGACTACGAGACACCCAATCTTGCAAGACCATCATTAAAGCCTCACTTTTTGCTGTACATTGTGTCTCTTAGTCCATTCTTTGGGCTTGGACAGGTAAGTGTGTTTCTTACAGCAAGAAAAGACAAATCTCCTGTGCGGAATTCCAAATATATTAGGTAGATACTCTATGAAGGAGGGGAAGGGAAGTATAACTCCTTAAATATGGGCTGTGCACAATGACTTCCTTTCAAAGGTACAATATGGACAATGCGGGGGAGTAACTTAACAGCAGAGAAATTTGAGGAACACTATTTCAACCAGATGATCACATCACTTTGGTGGTATGTATGTATCCTTAATATGATGTAATAACAATGGAACTCTTCATCTGTGATCTTCCTCCCCCATCAAAAAAATTCATAACTTATTGAGGAAAACCCGTAATCATGAGAAAATCATCTAATAAGTTCTAGCAGAAAGATATCCTACAATATGCCTGACCTGACTCCTCAAAACTGTTAATATAGTGCTCCCTTTGACAGCACATATACTAAAATTGGAACAATATAGAGAAGATTAGTATTGGCCCCTGCACAAGATGACACACAAATTCATGAAGTGTTCTATATTAAAAAACAAAAAAAGGTCAAGGTCATCAAAATCAAGCAAGTTCTACATCTTTCCATCTCCTCACTCCCACAGATAATCATCATTTTTTCCTTCTATCTCTGTGTATTTAACTTTTTAAAGATTTCACATATAATGGATATCATGCAGTATATTTACAGCTTTTTTATTGGTTGGTTGGTTGCTTTTTTTGGAGGGGGGTTCATTGTACTGGGGGTGAACACAAGGCCTCCTGCATGCTAGATGAGCACTCTACCACTAAACTATAACCCCAGTCCTTTTTCTTTTATTCTTTTTTTCTATTTTTTTAAAAATAAATGACAGCAAAATGCATTACAATTCTTATTACATATATACAGCACAATTTTTCATATCTCTGGTTGTATATAAAATATGTTGACACCAATTCGTGTCTTTATACATGTACTTTGGATAATGGTGTCCATCACATTCCACCATCCTTGCTAATCCCCTGCCCTCTCCTTTTCCCTCCCACCCCTCTGCCCTATCTAGAGTTCATCTATTCCTCCTATGCTCCCCCTCCCTATCCCACTATAAATCAGCCTCCTTATATCAAGAGAAAACATTCAGCATTTGTTTTTTGGGGGGATTGGCTAACTTCACTTAGCATTATCTTCTCCAACGCCATCCATTTACCTGCAAATGTCATGATTTTGATCTCTTTTATTGCTGAGTAAAATTCCATTGTGTATATATATCACATTTTTTTATCCATTCATCTATTAAGGACATCTAGGTTTGTTCCACAGATTAGCTATTGTGAATTGTGTGAATTGTGTGAATTGTGATGTGTCTGTGTTCCTGTAGCATGCTGATTTTAAGTCCTTTAGGTGTAGACTGAGGAGAAGAATAGCTGGGTCAATGGTGGTTCCATTCCCAGATTTCCAAGGAATCTCCATACTGCTTTCCATAGCTGCCATAGCTGCCATTCTGACTGGAGTGAGATGATATCTTAGAGTAGTTTTGATTTACATTTCTCTAATTGCTAGCAATTATCAAGTTTTTTTCATATATTTGTTGATTGATGTATATCCTCTTCTGAGAAGTGTCTGTTCAGGTCCTTGGCCCATTTATTGATTGGGTTATTTAGGGTTTTTTTTTTTTTTTGCTTACCTTTTTGAGTTCTTTACTTGGAAATCAACTTAATGAAAGAGGTGAAAGATCTATACAATGAAAACTACAGGACCCTAAAGAAATAAATCAAAGAGGACCTTAGAAGATGGAAAGATCTACCTTGCTCTTGGATAGGCAGAATTAATATTATCAAAATGATCATACTTCCAAAAGCACTGAACAGATTTAATGCAATTCCGATCAAAATCCCAATGGCATTCCTCATATAAATAGAAAAGGCAATCATGAAATTTATCTAGAAAAATAAGAGACCCAGAATAGCTAAAACAATCCTTAGCAGGAAGAGTGAAGCAGGTGGCATCACTATACCAGAACTTAAACTATACTACAGAGCAATAGTAACAAAAACAGCATGGTATTGGCACCAAAACAGACTGGTACAACAATGGTACATAATCAAGGACACAGAGACTAACTCACAAAATTACAATTATCTTATATTAGACAAAGGTACCAAGAACATGCATTGGAGAAAAGATAGCCTCTTCAACAGATGGTGCTGGGAAAACTGGAAATCCATATGCAACAAAATGAAATTAAACCCCTATCTCTCACCACGCACAAAACTCAACTCAAAGTGGATCCAAGACCTAGGAATTAAACTAGAGACTCTGCATCTAATAGAAGAAAAAGTAGGCCCTAATCTTCATCATGTGGAATTAGCCCCCAACTTCCTTAATAAGACTCCTATAGCGAAAGGATTAAAACCAAGAATCAATAAATGGGATGGATTCAAACTAAAAAATTTCTTCTCAGCAAAAGAAACAATCTGTGAGGTGAATAGAGAGCCTACATCCTGGGAGCAAATTTTTACCTCTCACACATCAGATAGAGCTCTAATCTTTTTCTTTTGTTCTATTACAGGGTCTCACTTATTTGCCCATTTTATTTCTGTGTCTGTCTTACTTCATTCAGCATAATGTCCTCCAATTTCATTCATATTGTGGTAAATTCAGGATCTCGTTCTTTACGTCTGAGTAATATTTCATTGTGTATGCAAATGTGTGTATCAGGTTTTTTATCCACTTATCTGTCAAGAAACACTTCAGCTGTTTCTGTATCTTGGCTATTATGAATAATGCTACAATGAACATGGAAGTGCAGATATCTTTACCAGATAGTGATTATATTTCCTTTGGGAGTATAATGAGAAGAAACATTGCTTGGTCATATTGTCATTTTATTTTTAATTTATTTAGGAATCACCAGACTGTTTTCCACATGGATGCATCAATCCATGGAATCAGAATTCAATAAAGGAAAAAATAGGGACATACAAGTCAAAGGACAAATAGTAGTACATATGTAGAATGAGAAATCTAGAGATCTAACATACAATGTGAGGTCTGCAGTTAATTATACTGTATTTTGCCCAAATTTTAGATTTTAGATGCTTGTTGCAAAGTAATGGGTAACTGTGATATTATTAATACATTAATTTGCTTGACTATAGCAACAGTTTCACTGTATCTATATCACACCCAAATATATACAAGTATATATTTAAAACAACAAGCAAAATCTAATAAACTGTTACAGCTAAGGAGACATAACTAATGCAGCATATATCCTGGATGGGCTCTTGAAACAGGAAAGTTATATTTAATAGACACTAAGAAAATATGAATGAGCTATGGACCTCAGTTAATAATAACGATTCCGTATTGATCAATTAACTGTGATAAATGTACCACACTAGTGTAAGAGGATAACAATAAGTGAAACTTTATTGTGGGAGAGTGTAAATATAAGAGCCCTGTATTATCCCCAGAACTTTTCTATAAATATGAAACTGTTCTAAAAATAAAGTCTACCAGTTTAAAAAAAAAGGAAAACAAATTTCAAAACTCAGAGAAAATTCTTACATAAGCCATCCACTTCAGTATTTGTGTTTTGAAACATTAATTCTCTAACAACCTGGCAATGTGGAAACTTTTATTGTATCAGTGGGGTAGTTAAGGCTCAAAGAATGAAGTGACTTCCCCCAAATCATGCACCCAGCAAATCTTGGTTTCTAGAGGCTGGACTGAAACCCAGAGTTTGGCTTCAGAGCTGGGACCCTCAGACACTTGACTACAGTTCGTTGAACCCCTCCGCATGGTGCCAACACCCACCAGGGACCACTGGGCTCCTGATGCTGCTGTTGCTGTTAGCTTTGTTGTAATTTTTGTCAACATTTCCTCACCCTGACACAGCAGAGCACCTGCTGTCTGCACCTTGTAGTCCCCTTCTCAGTAGTGTCTCCAGTAGCTTCCCCATAAAAGGCTTTTTTCTTTGACTCAACACACAAGATCCAAAGGCAGCATCTGCCTCCACAGTGAGCATGTCACAGAGTCACTAGATACGCTTGGTGATTCAAGCCTTGGGTCTGTCTGCACCTTTACCAGGGACGCAGCAATAGGCTCTGATCTCATCCAGCCCAAGGCCAATATGTCTGTGTTTGACTTTTCAGTTGTCCATGGCCTTCCAATACTTAACTATGATCTTCACCTGGGAAGAATGGGGGAAGTTGGACCTGTCCCAGAGGACCCTGTACCAGGAGGTAATACTGGAGACCTGTGGGCACCTGGTCTCATTAGGTAAGCCTCACCTCTCTCCCATGTGTAGACAGCCTCTTACTTCAGGTCTGCCTGGTAGGAAAGGCCTCTGAGCCCACTCTCCCTGCCCAAAATTCCTGCTGTTTTTGTTTCACTTCCCCCTATCTTATTATCCCTGTCTACCCAAGCACCCTGAGGGGCCGAATACAGGAAATCAAGAACCAAGCCTGCACTCTCAATTCTAATATCTAGCACAAGCTGCCCCCTGTCTCAGGTCCTTAGTCCTGATTCTCACCAGAGGGAGATTGAATGGGCAAGTTTTGTTGGTTAAGTGTTCCCATGACCCAGTTTGCTTGGGCTGCAGATGATGGTCCATTCTCAAAAAAAGTCCATGAGTCTAGCAGGCCAGCTGGCAACTTTCTAAATTACACAGTATCCATTACGCTCACTTTTTCCTGATGTCTACACCATCATCCTTGATTCCTAGGGCCTGTCTCACAATCCTCTTTAGGTGCAGATGATTTTAAAAGGTGCACAAATGTATCATTAATGTATCGTTGATGGCATTGAATGGAGACCTCTGTGCTGCTTTCTGATTGTTGTCAGGAGAGTTTTAATTAGTGATGAGTCTCTGGTGCCTGCCCTAACTTTTGCTAATTTTCCTTTTCAACAGAGGAAGTAGCCCTAATTTATAGCACAAGAATCTATAGCGAGATTTGGAAGATGGCGGCGAGGGGAGTGCATTACCCCCGTGTGCTGCTTCACTGTGTGGGAGTATGACAAGTCAGGACGGCTAAAGGATATCTTGTTAGGAATTTCCAGCAATAGTGGGGTGCTCCGGAACCTGGAGGAAGGATTTCCATCGCACGAGGATCGGCTACGGGGACTCAAACGCGAGAGGTTTGTCGCACGGAGGGTAACTGCTTATTCAGCAAATCGCCCCGCGGCTAGAGTCTGCAGTGTGCGCTGGGATAGAGACGCAGGGTTACAGCGCTGCAGTTTCTGCCAGCCGCGCAAGCACCGTACTCAGGGCTGAATTCTGGGTTC